>NC_038255.2:6710341-7427139 GCF_000004515.6 Glycine max
GTTTGATCCAGAGTTTCGTCTTCCATAAACACCGGCATTGGTGTACTCAGCACATACATCACCTTCAATGTTCTGAAGAGAAAGTGCATCTTCTTCTGTCATCTTCTGAAATCCTGCCCTTCAAACTTGTCCAACTTCGCAAACTTGCTTGTCATCTTCGAACTATCGTTCATCATCTCGAAAAATTTGATTCAATCTTTTGTTGGTTAATTTGAAAATCGAGATGATACTGGATAAATCTGAAGTCGTGTATAACACTTTCGGATTAAATCAAATTTCGGGGTTCAACCAAAATTGTTCAATCGGATAAAATCAAAAGATTATAATTCAAGAGTTTTGTTTTGGTCTTGTATGTTTTGTCACCCCATTATGCTTTCTAAACCAGAATGATTATTTATGATCAAAGAACAGGTGGTTTTTGGCAGTTGATGGAAGTTTTTTTCTTTTTTAAAAACTACCGTTGATGGAAGTTTTAGTAACTTCCATGTAACTTCCAAAATTTGCCTAAACCAAACATCTCGTTATTACATTAAAACAAGCGTGCACTCTTATTTTAACATAATAAAGAGATCAATTACACTAAAATGTCCAACATACTCTGCTGATAGGGAATCTGTTCTGGCCTGCTTTTATGAACTATTTGTCAGATTCAGAATATGTGAAGTGATTAGGAGTTGGCATGATTGAGTAATACACATGATTAGTCTTTGATGTAAGTACTAGTCAATTTAGTTCTTGAAATTTTCAAAATATCACTTTAATTATTGAAATTACCAAAAATCAATCATTTTAGTCCTTTTCTAGTAAACTTAATAGTTAATATTCTCTCCCTTCTCCTTTGCATGTGCATTCCCACATTATTCTTGCAACTAACCAAAATAATTTGTCAATCATATCAAACTGACTTCTTTTTTCCACTAGATTGAAATCCAATATTTATTTATTTATTATAAATTTAATTATATAAAAATATTTATCCTTTTTAATACACAAACTAAAGTATTATTGTAATTTAAAGTACTAAAATGTTTGATGTTTAGTCATGTTAGGGAGGACAAAAAATTGTCATTTAATAACTTTAGAGACATAAATGGCTTACAATTTAAATGATTGAATTGAGCAATGCTCAGAATTTTAGGACTAATATTTGGTGATTACTTTATGATCTTACGTAAGACAGCATTTCCCAACTCATTGTAATTCAATAAATAAATAAAAATATAAAATAAAAATATTTAGCATGAAATACTTAATTATTTTTTAAAAAAAATTAATTAGGGGTAATATATGTGTTAATTCGGATTAATTAATAAAATTAATATATTTTGATTAAAAATTACAACATATTCAAATTAAGATAAAATATATATAATTTATTGAGTGAACATAATTTAATTCTTATTTTTATTATTTCCATATTTTTAAAGATATAATAATTAATTGGATCTTAAACCAACTATTTATATTACACAATAAAAACTAATAACTTAAAAATTGTTATATTTATACATTATTGATATCTAACACCAAAATATTCCTAATTCAAAATTTTAAAAATTCTATTATGTTAAAATTTTAAAATATTTCATATCATCTTTAATAAATTAACATATATATTATGAATGATACACTCACTTGAATTTAAGTTTTAATTTTAAAATACATAATTAAAAATGACATTTTATAAATATGTTATTTTTATTTTTTATTAAAGCCAGCAACTATAAATTTAGATTGTTTGTAATATTATTTTTCAATAATTATATAAATTACTAAGTACTAACCTACATAAAATAATTTGTTATTATTTCTCTCGTTCTATTTTTTAAAGTCTACTATATATATAATCAACCATTAATAATAGAAAACAATAACTAATAGCTAAATGGTAAGAATAAATAAGTAAAAATTATAAAATAGTCTATCTACTATATTATAAAAGAGAACCCCAGGAAAATTACTGGTGTGACCCTTCTTAGAAAATTGGCACCTGTCCCTTTTGCTGGGTTTATTGTTATTTTAATGTGTTTTTGGTTTGTCCTCAGCTTCTACACGTGGGTGGTTTACGTGTTGATTTTTTTATCTGCAAGTGGTTTACGTGTTAAGCAAGTGGTTTACGTGTTAATTATTTTGATCAGCAAGAAATTTTTGTGCCATGTGTCTGATGGCTAAGGTAGCTTCCACTCTTTGATTGGGCACATGGTTTGGGGGTTTCGTGCAATCTTGTTGGTTGTTGTTGTGTCATTTTGGTTTGTTTCTTTTTCAAGTTTGAAAGCAAAACTGGATTTGAAGGTGTGAGGCTCGGCCTTGTCGTTTCTTTACTAACTTTTATGTGCATGGCTATGATTTTCGTTTTAGTTTTCCAATTTGGTTTGTTCTGTTGTTGGGATGTTCTGTTTTTTTGTTGTGACATTTTCGTTTGTTTCTTTTTCAAGTTTGAAAGCAAAACTGGATTTGAAGGTGTAAGGCTCTGCCTTGGTCGTTTCTTTTCGAACTTTTATCTGCATGTCTGTGATTTTCGTTTTTGTTTTCCAGTTTGGTTTTGTTCTATTGTTGGGGTTGTTCTGTTTTTTTGTTTAATGTCTTTGTGTTCGGTTTGGTTTCAGTTTGTATGTGTGTTAGTATTTTTCGCTGTTTTTCTTCTTTGGTGCTTTGTTTACTAACTTTTATATTGTGCATGGCTGTGATTTTACAGTTTTTCTTTGGTTGACAAGTTTCTTTTGGGGTTTGCTTTTCCTCCGTTGTTGGGTTTGACTGTGAGAAGAAAATGTAATGTTTATGTTGTGCATGTGTGTTTTAGCTTTCATTTGGCTTTTGCTGGGTTTGTTCTGATTTTGTTGTCCTTTTGTTTTCTTCTTCGGGTGCAACACGTCTGTGGTTTACGTGTTTGTTTTTTCCCCTCAAAAAGGAGTTGTTGTGCCATGTGTCTGATGGATAAGCTAGCTTGCATTGTTTGATTGGACAGGTGGTTTGGGTGTTTTGCAGAATGGTGTTGGTCGTTGTTGTGTTATTTTCGTTTGTTTCAGTCTTCAGTTTGAGAGCAAAATTGTTTGTTTGATTGGTCGTTTGTTTTCTAACTTTTATGTTGTGCATGACTCCTATATTATAAAAGAGAAGCATAGGAAAATTACTGGTGTGACCCTTCTTAGAAAATTGGCACCTGTCCCTTTCGCTGGGTTTATTGTCATTTTGATGGGTTTTTGGTTTGTCCTGAGCTTCTACACGTGGGTGCTTTACGTGTTGATTTTTTTATCAGCAAGTGGTTTACGTGTTAAGCAAGTGGTTTACGTGTTAATTTTTTTATCAGCAAGGAATTTCTGTGCCATGTGTTTAATGGCTAAGCTAGCTTCCACTCTTTGATTGGGCACGTGGTTTGCGGGTTTTGTGCAATGTCGTTGGTTGTTGTTGTGTCATTTTCGTTTCTTTCCCAGTTTGGTTTAGCTCTGTTGTTCGGTTGGTTGTGAGAAGAAAAGGTAATGTTTTTTTTTGTTGAATGTCTTTGTCTAATTTTTCTATTGTGCATGGCTGTGATTTTACATTTTTCCTTTGGTTGAGAAGTTTGTTTTGCAGTTTAGTTTTGCTGAGGTTGATTGGGAGAAGCTAAGGTAATGTTCATGTTGTGCATTCTTTGCTTGAGAGGTTTGTTTTACAGTTTGTTTCATTTTCAAGTTTCGGAGGAAAACTGTTTGTTTGTTTGGTCGTTTGTTTTCTAACTTTTATGTTGTGCATGACTGTGATTTTCCTTTTTGTTTCCCAGTTTGGTTTACCTCTGGTGTTCGGTTGGTTGTGAGAATAAAAGGTAATGTTTTTTTGTTGAATGTCTTTATCTAATTTTTCTATTGTGCATGGCTGTGATTTTGCAGTTTTTTTTTGTTGACAATTTTGTTTTGCAGTTTAGTTTTGCTGAGTTTGATCGGGAGAAGCTAAGGTGATATTCATGTTGTGGATTCTTTGGTTGAGTAGTTTGTTTTACAGTTTGGCTTTGTTTGGCTATTAGTTTTAAGTGTGGTAAATGGAAATTATACTTTTGTACCTAAGTTTGGGTTTGGTTGAGAGAAGTTGAGGTTTAAGTTGAGGATGACTGTTTTTTGTATGGTTTGTTAATTTTGGTGTTAATGGATTCTTATATGTTAATTCTATTTAGTCACATGTGCAGATGTTTTGTCCACATGTTTATTTTTACTTATTTATATGGATTTTATTGTGGTCTTATGTGTGTTTTGTGAATTTTCTTCTTTGTTTTGTTGGTGAAAGGCTGTTAGCTTTGGTTTGCAGTGGTTGAGGTGGTAGTTTAGTTTTTTGGTCGTTTGACTATATGCTTGGTTTTTAACTGATGTTCTGTTTTTCTTGGAGTTGTTGTTCAGGGTTTGCGATTATAAAGTTATGGCACGTGTTGCTGATAAAATAAAATTGATAGATGGATCAAGGGAAGCTCTTAAGCTTTCTGTAAGGATCACTGATCTTTGGTTCATTGGGATTCCCGAAAAGACTGAACAAGCCGAAATGGTGGTTATTGATTCTGATGTATGTTTTTGGCGGTTTTTTGGAATTATAAATTATGTTATTATATTATTGGTCATTCAATGAAGTATTTATATGCTTTCTATATTGTAGGAAGACGAAATCCATGTTGTTTGCAAGCAGGATCAGCTGAAGTCTCGCAAGGCTGATTTGAAAGAAAATTTGACTTATGTGATGCATAATTTTAAAGTTATCAAGAAAGATGGGAAATTCAGAGTTTGTGATCATGAATATAAATTATGTTTTACTGGAGTTACTGTTGTTAGGCAATGTGATATGGAACAGTTACCTTTTAGGAAATTCAGATTTGTTGCTTTTTCCAGTGTCATTGTTGGTCATTTTAAAATTGGACTCTTGGTTGGTAAGATCATTGTTTGCAATTTGTGGATTAATTTTGATTGACTTGCTTATGTCTTTTCAAGTAAGATACGTTTACCTTGTGGTTGTTTTAGATGTTATTGGCGTGGTTGATGAAGTGGTATTCCGATATGTGTCATCCAAAAATACGAGGGTTGAATTTAAAGGATTTGAGGTTATCTTTTACAATTTAATTTGAGTGTGTGTGATTGTTGTTTGTATCTGATGATGATTAGCTGCTGATATACTGATACATTAATTGTTGTTTCCTTCTGATAGTTGACAGGTGCTATCTTGTACACTCTGGGAAAATTACTGCTTACAGTTTTTGTCTTATTTGAATGATATTGAAGATGAAAGGCCAATCATTATTCTCTTGACTCATGCTAGGATTAAGGAAGCACAGAGTCAGTGTAATGTTAGATTTCTCAATTTCCATGCTTGCTAGATTATATTTTTTTTGGGTCTAATTTGTAGGATCATATCTGGCATCGGTCAGTAATTCTTTCAAGGCGTCTAAACTCATGATCAATGACCTCGTGCTGGAAATTCAAGAATTTAGAGAGAGGTATTTTGGCAATGTGTTACTTATGTGATTGTAATTTCAAATTGTTAAATATATAAGTAATGTTTGCTGGGCTTTTGCATTTGTTGTATTGTTATAGTCTTTTAGATTTAGGGATCGAGGTTAGATCAATTTTGGTGCCTATTGGACAAGGGAGTTCACACGTTTCAGGATCATCTCAATTATCATCAAAAGATGTGTTTCTGTCAAAGACTGAAGTAAAAAATATCTCTCAGATTAATGCTAGTTCAGAGGTGATGTTCTTATTCATTTGTAGCTTTTCTTTGTAGAAAATCTAATGTCAGTTTCTTCAAACAGGAGTTTGTTTGTGTTACTGTCGCCAAGATTACAACCATAGTGATGGACAACTATTCATGGTGCTATCCGACTTGTGGTCAATGTTATAAAAAAGCTAACATGCAAACTGTGTCGTTCACATGTCTGTGTGGCAAAGAGAATGATCAACCTGTACTGAGGTGATTGATTCACTGTTTAATTAGTATGACGTTCATCAACTACTTTTTCTTATGTTGGTATCTATATTGGCAGGTATCGGGTTGAGGTGATGGTTAATCACAAGGGTGAACAAACCAAATTTTTGATCTGGGATCGTGAATGTGCATAGTTAATTGGTCAGTCAGCGGATGAAGTAAACAAGCTCAAAATAGAAGTATGTTATTGTATTGTCATGCAATGTTTTTTAGTTTACACTGAACATTTGTTACCTTGCTATCGATTTTCATTCTTCTTTTTCTGCGCAAGGATGGGGATGTTGATTTAAATGTCTCTCCTCAAGCACTAGATAGGCTATTGGGTTGTTTCCTTGCATTCAAAGTGAAGGTGCAACCAAGGTTCAGGAATTCTGTTGTTCTTAAATATTCAGATGAATCAGACTTGATCAATGTCGTGCTAGATATGATTCCCGATAGTGAGGTTGTGTTTTGTCAAATCTATTTTAGTTATTGTGAGTGTATGCATATATTCCATTTGTTTTTTAACTGTCGATTCATATATCATCTAGCCATGTTGCAAGATCGAGAATTCAATACTTGAGTCGACCGATCCTATAGTGCTTGAATCTATGAGCTAATATTGTCTTTCTCTGTTTTTCTTGGTGTATGTTGCAATGATGGCAACAAAATTTAGCTGGCTCATCAATCAATATTTGATGTAGCAATCTCTGTCTATTATCGCTGATCATGATCGGTCAATGCTTGGCTCAAGTGAGCCTACAGAGTTTGAATCTGTAAGTTGGGGTTGTCGTTGTGTGTTTTTGCTAGTGTATTTTTGGATGATGTCAACAAAATTTAGCTTACTGATCAATTAATATTTTATGCAGCAATCTGTGTCTGTTACCGGGGATCATGACCCTTTTCTCAGGATTCCATTGACACCAACTAAGCGTGTATCTTCTGATGAGTTGGATAATGAGCGAAAAAACTTTCAGATTTCACCTGCTGAAGTTTCCTCGAACAAATTAGCCAAGCATTCTCAGCCTGAATGAATTATGTTGTTGAAATGTTGCCTTGGATGTTTTTTGATGATCGTATGGTCAAATTGTAATATTTACCCCGTCGCAGTTTTTGTTGTTTTTAAACTCTTTGCATGGAGGACGTTGTTGGAACATTAATTTTCGTTAAATAGATTTTGTAGTTGCAAACAAAACTGGTTTTTCCCTCTTTGATTAAATGGAACAGTAGTTTTTTGAGACTTTGCATTACTCTATTTGTTAACCCTGTGATGAAATTTAAATCTGTGCATTGTTGTTGTCAAAATCTTAATGAATGTAATCAATTCAAGTTAGCTGATGAATCTTAACGAGTCAAGATAACTGATAAAGACAGATTGAATACAAGGATTATTTCGATTCAATACAAGAATGCTCATAAATGTTAACAAGTCCAGATAACTCATGAATTAAGGTTTTTTTTTAGGGAATTACACATGAACTAAAATATAAGCTGACATTTACTAATTAAAAACTCAATTTTTTGACTACTCAAATATTAATGGTAAGTCATTAGAATCAGTAAAATAGAAAATTGCTATTGCACAGCTAATTTGGGAATTTAGTATAATCAGTACTAAGTGAGGACAGATTCAAGGCAAGGATTATTTTGATTCTATTAGAGATGAGAATTGCAAATATGGCACATTGATCAATCGAAGAGAGATTGGACAGCGTTCGATATCAAAGTTTTCTCTACCCTGCATCTTTAGTTGTAGTTTTGTGTTGTAATTTCAATTTAATGCAAAATTTTCTTTTTTATCTTTCTCTACCCTGCATCTTTAGTTGTAGTTTTGTGTTGTAATTTCAATTTGATGCTCAATTTTTTTTTATTACAATGATAACTGTCAAAATGTTTAATCACATTTAATCTAGCAAACGCAAATTTGATATTTGTCATCTCTTGCTTTATGTCAATTAAGATTTGTTTATTAAAATTTACGCATGAATCTTTAGCTGTAATTTTGGATGCCAAAGTAAATCTGTTCATTAATTATGAAATCATGCCAAAGTAAATTTGTTCATTAATTATGAAATCCATTATATAAAAACGTCAAATCACATTTAATCCCCCAAACCGACATTTTATATTTGGCATCTCTTGGTTGATGTCAATTAACATTTGTTTATTAATTTACAAAATATTCCATCCTTTGTTGTAAATTGCGTTTTAAATTCTTGACCTCTAAAAATGCAGATCAATCACATAGTCAATTCTATATCCAGAACTTACTCCTCTATATACAATATCTTTACAGCTGAGTCTGATCATTCCTACATGACTGATTTTCGAAACTACTTTAATTCAACTTGCATGTTTAATTTTGTTTTTATTACACAATTGAACATTTGGAATTACTTTGATGTATAATTTGGTCTCAGTGTATTTCAAATCTTTGTTGTGGTGAATTGATATACCAAACAGCTTGATTGATATCAATTGCAAACATGCAAAAGAATGCACATGCAAATGCATGTACCTTAGGTAAAGCCAGAATGTATAGAAAAGGTATCCTACAAAAAAAAAAAAGGCTCAGCCTGACAGATCACATGAGGCAAGTATAGATTCCACTCTGAAAGATATACAATGTCATGGTGAGAAATTATAAATAAGATGTTTTCTTTTATAAATACATCAATCTGTTTGATTTGACTTAATTTGTCTCTATTCTTAAGTCATGACAGCTGATTCATTAGAAGATATAAATTCTGAATCTCCACAAGGTATGATGATAGAAAATGCTTACTCACTTTTTTGCCCAAATTTTAATTATATCTATGATATCTAACGTAAATTGTTACAGCATCTAATTCTAATTCTTTCTCTGAGGATGAAAATTATGAATCCAATACTAATGAAGCTGCAATCGATACTGAAGGTAATAATTATAGCTATGATATAACGTTAACGATATCAACTGATATCCTTTAAATTAAATTTCACTATCTCATTAGACAATTTCAGGCTATTCTGACTTGGGTGATTAGGCCATGGAATGTAGACATTGCAATGCAAAAATGTGGTATGATGAAAGAATTTCAAAAGATAGAATTACAACAAGTCCAAAATTCACCTTATGTTGTGGAGATGGGAAAGTTGAGCTTCCGTTATTACAAAGTCCAACGAAATATCTAGAACAACTTCTGTTTGATGGTAAAGCAAGTGATAGTAAAAATTATCAGTGTAATATACGGACATACAACATGATGTTTGCCTTTACGTCTGCTGGTATTAAGCTAGACAAATCAATTAATGAAAGTAGAGGACCTCCTACAATTAGAATTCAGGGTCAACCATGCCATCGAATAGGCAGCTTATTACCAATGCCTGGAAAACAACCAAAATTTTCACAATTGTATATCTTTGATACGCAGAATGAAGTTGAAAATAGAATTAATACAATGAGGTAGTACTTCTTTTGTTTCTTTTATTATCAAATATGAGGAATTCTAATTCAGAAAGCATGTTTTGTGACACCAATGGATGTATTTTTATATTTTTTTTTGCAGTCAACATGTTGAAATTCAACCAGAGATTGTTTCAACTTTAAGTCAAATGTTGGATGAGTACAATGTCCATGCAAAAAGTTTTAGAATGGCCAGGGACAGATTGGCAGATAGTCAAGTCGATAATATAAAATTGAGATTGATAGCTACACGTGAGAAAAATGGTCGTACATACAATCTCCCAAATGTTTTTGAAGTTGCTGCTCTGATTGTTGGTGATTTTCATCCAGACTCAAGAAGGGATATTATTGTTGAAACTCAAAATGGAGAATTACAAAGAATCCATGAATTACACTCTAGCTATCTAGGACTCCAATACCCTTTACTCTTCCCTTATGGTGAAGATGGATATAGACCTGATATACTTCACTGTTGTACACCTAGCAGCAGAAAAAGGAAGAGAAATCACCTAACGATGAGAGAGTGGTTTGCTTATAGACTACAGTCCATATCAAATGAAGCACAAACTTTGTTGCATTCTAGAAAACTATTCCAACAATTCATTGTTGAAGCATACACGATGATTGAGTCTGAAAGACTTAGCTACATTAGGAACAATAAAAAAACTTAGAGTTGACAAGTATTGTAGTTTACAAACATCATTGGATGCTGGAAGCAGTAAAGGCTCTTCTAAAGGAAAAAGAGTGATTTTGCCGTCAACCTTTGTTGGCAGTCCACGCTATATGGATCAACTTTATTTTGATGGTATGGCAATATGTAGCCATGTGGGTTTTCCAAATCTTTTTATTACTTTAACCTGTAATCCAAATTGGCCTAAAATCCGTAGAGTACTTGCACCTTTGAATCTAAAAGCAACAGATAGACCGGATCTTATCTCACGTGTTTTCAGATTGAAGTATGAGCAGATGCTTTTTGACTTAACAAAAAAACACTTGCTTGAAAAAGTAGTCGCATGTGAGTTTGCCATTAATATGCTTTTTAAAGTTACACATTTGTTTATTGCTTTTCATTTTTCCTTGATATAATACAACTATAAAGAATTTCTATATTATTGTTCCACTATTAATACAATCAGCTAACAATTGCAGATATGCACACAATTGAATTTCAAAAAAGAGGACTTCCTCATGTGCATTTATTGCTATTCTTACATCCAGATAATAAATATTCATCTTCAGATGACATTGACCACATAATATCAGCAGAAATTCCTTCGCATGAAAATGACCTTGAACTCTATACATTAGTCCAAAATCATATGGTACATGGGCCATGTGGAATTCTCCAACCTAAGTCTCCATGTATGAAAGAAGGCAAGTGTAGCCGTTTTTACCCTAAAATGTTTCACCCTCAAACTGTTTTAGATTCAAATGGCTATCCAATCTATCGTAGAAGAAATGATGGCCGTACCATTTCAAAGAATGGAGTTATTATTGATAATAGATATACAATACCTTACAATGCAAAATTGTTGAGGAAATACCAAGCACATATAAATATTGAATGGTGTAATCAAAATACTTCCATTAAATATCTATTTAAATATATAAACAAAGGTTATGACAGAGTCACTGCTGTTGTTATTCATGATGCTAATGGTATACTTGAGAATGCTATCAGTCAAAATGATGAGATTAAAGAATATGTGGATTGCAGGTAATATTAATTCAACATGTATACTTAAGTTACTCATTGTTTCTTTAATTAATTCTTTTAATTATGAATTTTTTATGTCAGATATATTTCTCCATGTGAAGCTACTTGGAGAATTTTTGGTTTTCCAATACATGCTAGAAAGCCTGCTGTGGAGAGATTACATTTTCATCTACCAGGACAACACAATGTTCTTTATGAAGATGATGATGATATAGATGATATCCTGCCAAAGTCAAGTATTTTAGATTCAAAATTCTTAGCCTGGATGAATAACAACAAATGTTTTTTAGAAGGTAAAAATCTTACTTATTCATAATTTGTTTCCAAATTTGTCTACAACCAAAAGGCTAGATCATGGAACCTTAGAAAGAAAGGCAATACAATTGGCAGGCTAATATGGGTTCCACCAACCACTGGTGAATTGTTTTATCTAAGAATGATGCTTACTGCATGCAAAGGAGCTACTTCATTTGAGGATATTATAACAATTGAAAATATTATATACCCTACATATAGAGAAACATGCTTTACAACGGGTTTTTTGCAAGATGAAAGAGAATTTGTGGAAGCAATCAAAGAAGCTAAGGACTGGGGTACAACTAATTATTTGAGGAAATTATTTGTGTTAATGCTATTATCAGGTGTCATTACTAAACCTGAAGAACTTTGGAGTCAGACATGGAATTGGTTAGCTGAAGACATTGCATATCATTATAAAAAAAAAACAACTCTGAACACAAGTTAGTTTTAATCAATTTGTAACTTTCCATATTGAATAACATCACAAATATGCATTGTTTAACTATCTCCTTTATCATTTGTTAGAATTACACATTGATGATGAGCAACTTAAAAATTTAACATTACTGGAAATTGAAAAACTTCTGCATGCAAACCAAAAATCACTCAGAGACTATCCTACAATGCCATATCCTGAGGGTGGAAATCCTGCATCGTGTCTAGAGAATAGCTTGATATTGTCTGAACTTAATTACAACAATGATGAGGCTAGAGCAGAATTCAAAAATCTTTTTCTATCGATGACAGGTAATCTACCAATTCATATATTATAAATTGCATTTAACAAAGTTAAATTCCATCTGTATTTTCTAATTTTTCATCCGCTAATTCTTCATTTCTATCAAATCTCAACTTATTTTTTATTCTAGACGAACAAAAACAAATTTATCACAAAATTATAGAAGTTGTCAACAACAATGAAGGTGGCATGTTTTTTCTATATGGATATGGAGGTACAGGAAAAACATACATATGGAGAACATTAGCAAGTTCACTGAGGGAAAAAAATCAAATTGTGATTATGGTTGCTTCTAGCGGCATAGCTTCTTTGTTATTGCCAGGAGGCAGGACTGCTCATTCCAAATTTAAGATATCTGTGCCAATTTTTGAAGACTCAACATGCAATATACTTCAAGGAAGTCAACTAGCAGAATTGTTAAATCAGACAAATCTGATAATTTGGGATGAAGCACCCATGGCACACAAATTTTGCTTTGAAGCACTTGATCAAACTTTAAGAGACATTATTAAAGAAAAAAAAATCCCAATAAAATTTTTGGAGGCAAAGTTATTGTATTTGATGGAGATTTCCGACAAATTCTGTCAGTCATTCCAAGAGGAAGTCGTTCAGACATTATAAATGCAACAATCAATTCATCATATTTGTGGCCTTCCTGTGAAGTCTTAACACTCACCAAAAACATGCGTTTACAAGGCAATGCCCAATTAATTGATGATCAAGAAACTACTAAATTTGCAAAGTGGATTCTAGATATTGGAGATGGAGTTATTGGGAATCAAAATGATGGATATGCTACCATTGAAATTCCTGAGTACCTACTGATTACTGAATATAATGACCCCATTGATGCTATAGTCAAATCAACATTTCCAGATTTATATCAACATCACAATAATCCTGAATTCTTCAAATCTAGAGCAATATTAGCTTCCACCAATGAAACAAGTTGAAGAGGTGAATGATTATATACTTTCCTTGATTCCAGGTATTTATGCACATATGAAATTTACAAAAACTAAGGTCTACTCAGTATTTATTCTCTATTTAACTTTGCATGCTACCTCAAATAAATATAATAGGTGAACAAATGGAATACTTAAGCTCTAATTATATAGAGAAGTCAGAAACCATTAACAGTTGGCATTTCCAATCAATCACAACTGAATTTCTCAATTCACTAAACACATCTGGTCTGCCAAATCATCGTATCAAACTAAAAATCGGTAGTCCTATAATGTTACTAAGAAACTTAGACCAAACGCAAGGACTTTGTAATGGTACTAGATTAATAGTTACTAGACTAGCCAAACATGTCATTGCAGCTAAAATCATTTCTGGCAAAAATCTTGGCGATAATGTTTACATCCCAAGAATGTCGATGTCACCTTCACAATCACCATGGCCTTTCAAGCTTTTAAGAAGACAATTTCCAATCATGCTATCTTATGCAATGACGATTAACAAGTCTCAGGGTCAATCACTTTCTATGGGTGGACTTTATTTGCCCAAAACCAGTCTTTAGCCATGGGCAATTATACGTTGCATTATCAAGGATCAATTCAAGGCAAGGATTAAAAGTTCTTATTCATGATAAAGACAAAAAAAATATGACTTCTACTACTAATGTAGTCTTCAAAGAGGTTTTCAAAAATCTTACAAGGTAACTCTAAATTTTCAAACAACAAATTGTACTATCTATTGACAACAATTCCTAACTGTTATCTTACTTATATACATTCTAACATACAACCAAAGATGATATCATATATTACAATGTTAAATTTTACATTGTCAGGTATGTAATCTTAATCACCACATTAATATCTTCCATTTATAATTTCATTTACTTAATGTTATATTATTTAGCAGTTTATCACAGCTTAACATTTGCTTTGACATTTACATGTACAAATTTTCTTTATTTCTCTGTGAAATATAGAAATTTAAATTGTTGAAGTTCAATGATGAAATATCTAGCATTCATATGCTACTGCTTATATAATAATTATGCTTTAAACAATATTTTTAAAAAATCGTTCATGCCAATCGTCCACATGTAGCACATCATGCTGCATATACTGCATTCGTTCAAACCAATATCATTCTTATTTTACACAAAAAAAACTACATTTAAAAAATCCAGTTATCCAACATGACATAATTAGCTTTAAATAATTCCCATATATATCCTTCAAATATGATATCATGAAAAAATATCATATCATACCCCCTCTGCAATACATTAAAAATGAAATGCTAACAAGCAATTCTAGAAGTTGGCCCAATGCTCATATCTTGGCCCAAGATAAATTTACACAGTTACTGCCCTACAATACCAACAGTCTTAAGCTTCTAATTCGAACAAAAACTCTTCATCTGCTTCGCACCTCTTCAATTCATAATTATTGATATCACATCTATTCACAACCGTGTCGCATTGGAAAGAAGCAAATATTAAATACCACACTAAAGGCCTATCATCTACTTTCTTCTGCAAATCCTTTTTCATTTCTCTGTCCAAACTCTACTTTCACGCCATGCACAAAATGAGCACCACATCTTCAACCGCATCAACTGAGGTAAGTCATTTCTACTCTTCTCTTCAAGGCACCTACCTTTTTGTTGGGTTTATTGTCATTTTCATGGGTTTTTGGTTTGTGGTTTTTTTGCTATCTGTCTGATGCACGTGGTTTGGGGGTTTTGTGCAATGCCGTTGGTTTTTGTTGTGTCATTTTCCTTTCTTTCTTTTTCAAGTTTGAAAACAAAACTGGATTTGAAGGTGTCAGGCCCTCCTTGGTCATTTCTTTTCTAACTTTTATGTGCATGGCTATCATTTTTGTCTTTGTTTTCCACTTTCGTTTTGTTCTGTTGTTGCCGTTGTTCTATTTTTTCGTTTAATGTCTTTGCCTTTGATTTGGTTTCGGTTTGTATGTGCATTAGTCCTTTCCGCTGTTTTTCTTTTTTGGTGTTTTGTTTACAAACCTTTACATTGTGCATCCCTGTGATTTTACAATTTTCCTTTAGTTGACAAGTTTCTTTTGGCGTTTGCTTTTATATCCCTGCAATTGCAGATGAAAAATGGCATCATCCGACCACCACTGATCATCCAATTTATCACTGCCTTCAACAATGACAAGGTCATCTTTTTTCCCAATTCTTCCATTACTATTATTGTACATATACTTGCATTTATATTTCCCACTTTTTTTTTTCAGAATACCATACAACTTCCAGCGTTCTATCATACACAATGGGCACCAAACTATCCTGAGTTTGTTCATCTCAGATATAATGGAGCCATTTATGAAATACGAGTCAGACAACACAAAGACAAAGTGTATTTAGCAGATGGACTCCAAAACTTCCGGAAAGATTTGAAAATCTATGAGTCAACCAGCATCAACTTTTTTGCATGTGACCATCACTCTGTTTTTGACATACATTTCATACCACCACTGGAGCGGCAAACTTGCGGCAGGCAGAGGCATTCATCCAGAAAGCACATCTGGACTCTTCAACTTACTCAGGAAATGTTGGATGATCCTGAACCCCTGGTAACCTAACTTTCATATCTTAATCTCTTTAAACACATTTTTACCATTTTAATAATTTTGCTTTTTCCAAATTACAGAAACTCCCACATTGTACAGAAGTTCCTCTTAAAGCTTGCGGTAACCACATGACAGTCTTAAGGCGACATGGCCCCCCACTGCAATGGAAAGTTGAAACCCTGAATCCTGCTATTGGTGGAAAAGGTGTTGTCCAACCATGGTATGATTTTCTTGAAGAAATGGATTTTGATGATGGAGATGAAATCTCCATTTATTATAGGTATTATGAAAAAATTTGGGATATCATAATTAGGAGGCAGGAAGATTGGGAAGATAGTGACAGCAACTAGGTTGTCTTTATCATTTTGCTGTTCCAACAAACAATGTTAATGTTTTGCTGTTAATTGTCCATGAACAAGTAGATTAATGTTTTGCTGTTAATTGTCCATGAACAAGTAGATTAATGTTTTGCTATTAATTTCCATTTCCCTATTAATCAGCTTTATCATTTTGGTGTCCATGAACAAGTAGAAAATGCTAACGAAACAACCCGCGCATGTGCACGGGTTGCGGACTAGTTCTTAATAAAAGAAGTTGTAGCCACTCTCACTCCCACGCTGTTTCTCAAACAAAACAAAAACACAAATACAAATTAACCATAGCCATAAACAAACAAAGGATAAACACAACACTTTCAATAAAACCCTCACCTTATAGTTAGGACAACCCCAAAATCTCCTCCCGAAATGCGCCGTCGTGAACGTTGTTCACACCACCGCCAACTGCTCTCAATCACAAATAGGCGACAATGCAGCACCACCATTGACACTGCTGCTCGCACCACGATCACCAGACAAGTTTCTAATGCCGCCAAATGAAGAACCTTCAAATGACAACATTTCCAAGTAAGAACAAGGAGAAGAAGAAGAAGAATTGGGAATGGAAAAAACCCTAATTTCGTGTTTGGGTATAAAAGGGAGAAGATGAAGTTGATTTTGCTACCAATCGTCACATATCTAACCTCCCAAGCCATGTCACCTGACACATACACAGGCTACAAACACTGATAGAGAGGATCTAACGGTACAATTGCGTGCTTTTAAATAATTAGGAAACCAAATTAAACGTTTTAATGATTAGGGGACCTAATTGAATATTTAAATATAATTAGGGGACAAAAAGTACAATTAAGCCTATATATAATCATAAAAGAGATTTTTGAATTCATAGAAAAAAGATTAGGTGATTAATATAAGAATTATTGAAATTATTTAACAATTACAAAATAAAGTAAAAGTTAAAATAAATAATGAGATAAACTTAGATAATAAAGTAGTCAAGAAATATACATTTTAAAAAAGATAAAGGTAAAGAAAGATTTTTTTTACAAAATTCAAAATTTTTGAAAGGCATAATCAGTAGATGAGTGCGGCAACAATAAGTTTGATTTTTTTTTTTTGCCAAGATAAACCCTGGTTGAGGGTGAAAAAAGGAGTAATACAGTCTTTTTATATAATTAATTTTTTCCCTAGCCAGAAAAGTTGAATTCTCAACCTCCTATGGAAATGTTTTGGCGGATAAACGGGTAAAAACGATTTCTCAAAAAATATAATTTCTTGAGAATGTTTTTTCCTAAAAAATACATACTAAGCATAAAAAATCATGATTTATGGGAAAGTAAAACTTTCGGATAAATAATTCATTTTATGCTTTAGGAGAATTTTGGATAAAAAATAAAGTTTCCAAAATCAAGATTTATGGTAAAGTAAAATTTTTGGATAAACAAGTCCTCAGAAATATAGTTTCCTAAATCATACAAAGTAACACTTCTATCATGTAAGTAGTACTTGGATAAATAATTTCAAATTTTATAGAATTTAAATATAGGAAAGTTTAATTACTTTAATTAAAATTATTTATTTTAAAAAAAATTTATAGACATAGTATTTAAAAGTTTAATATCCATGCATGCATTGACATAGTAAAATCTTTTTTTAGAATATTCTTTTTGTATTAATTCTTTTAGATTGAATAATTAAACTCTTAAATTTAATTTCCAATAATATGAAACTTCAGAATTTAGTTTTTTATTTTAAATATTATTTGAATTTCTTTCATTTTACTTGAAAAGATCTCCTATTAAACTCCATTATTTTTAAAATTATTTGAATATTTGATAAAAATTCACCTCCAAATATAAAACTTCCATTATCTAAAAAAAATCAAAATTTAATCTAAAAAAAAGAATCACCTTAAAAAAGTGAATTCTTCTATAAAAAAAAAACACTCAAATTTCAACTTTCTCCCTCAACAAATCAAAACTTCATTCCTTTTCCTTCTGTTGACTCCTTTAAATGACCATTAAAATAACCTTTTCTTGAAACTCCCTCTTCTCATCTCTGTCTAAATCACCTATCTCCAAATTTGAAACATTTTTTTTTTATATAAAAAAACCCACATAACCCGTCTTCTTCAAGACAACAAAAACAATCAATCTTTGCTCCCTTCTTCCTCATCCTACCTTTACTCTCCTCTTCCACCTACCCCCAACAAGACATACACCAAATGAAACAAAAGTACACAACCCTAGTACTAAATGTGAGTGAGTAAATCCCAATCTTAATGGTTGTTGTCCAAGGCTCCAAGGTCCATCTCCCACACCCTTCCTCCCTCTCTCCCTCTCCCCACCCTCTCCCAACAACCTCCATCCTCTTTGAACCCTCCTCCCTTTCTCTTGCCCTCACCCACTCTGACTCCTCCCTCTCTCTCTACCCTTCCTTCTCCCCCCAAACCCTAACCCTAGCCCTAACCATCCCCTCCTCTTCCAAAACCACCCATACCCTACCTGCTCTTCCTCCTCTGTGGGTCCCACCGTCATATTTATAGTCTCCTCCCCACATAGAGCCGGCATCCTCCTTCGCCTCTACCGCCGTCGTCGCGAAACCCCTTCCTTCGCCCGTGTCACTGACGTCCGCTGCTCCCATAAAGACCTCCTCCGCTTTGAACCTAACCTTGGCGTCGTGCTCGACGCCAAGCATGGCGCCGCGGTTAGGCTCGCCGGCTCGGTAAATTACTTCGCGCTCCACGCCCCCTCAAGTAACAAGGTTTGGGTCTTTGCCGTGAAAGACGACGGCGACGGTGGTGGCGACGGCAATGACGGTGACGGTGGTGTGAGATTGATGAGGTGTGCGGTGATTGAGTGTTCAAGGCCGGTGTTTTCCGTGAGCGTTGCGTTTGGGTTTCTGATTCTCGGTGAGGAGAATGGGGTTAGGGTTTTTGGATTGAGGAGGCTCGTGAAGGGAAGGAGCGGGAAGAGGGTTGGGAATTCGAAACCGCTGAAGAATGGTGGTCGAGGAGGCGGTTTGGAGGCGGTGAACTGCAATGGTGATTTGGAAGGGAAGATGGAAAGACATGGTGGTGTTACTACTGCTGGTAGGTGAATTCAATGAGTAAAATTTACGAAATATTATGTTGAAAAGCTTTTTTTTTCTTTATTATTTTGAATTTAGTTAGAATGTACTTAGAGTTTCGAGAAATCGTAGATTGTTGTGTGTGGTAAGATTGATGATGGTGATTTCCGATTAGTTTGATGGTGTAAAAATTGTTTGTATTGGTAGTGCATGGAAATTAGTAGCTTTCTTGGGGAAATTTGAAAAGCTAATGCTGTTTTTTACTTGTTTTTGAATCTGGCCTGTTTGACATCTGATATGTTGATGCGTTTTGTAAAAATTGGTGCTTTTGTTTTTGTGCATTATTTTGTTTTTGCTTTTGTTTTTGGGAGGGGGGGGCGGGGGGGGGGGGGGGGGGGGGGGGGGGGGGGGGGGGGGGTAAAGTGAGGGCCTTGTGGAGTTATGTTCATCGAGCTGGGAATGTGTTTATGCAAATGTTCATGGGTAGAAAACAATCACGATTGTTTAGACTCTTTGATAGTTGATATACAGGTTCTGTTATTTTGGATTTTGTCTTAACTCTTAAGGTGACGTGCTGCTTGCCTTGATTCAAGTAACGGTTATTGACCTCAATTATTGTTTTTTGATAGAATTTTGGATTTTTGCTTGTCTTATTTATTTTGTTAGGTATTTTATTCATTATATCTGGCTGATGATGCTTTATTTAAGACTATGAAACATGGATGGGTCAAGGAGACTGTTATGTCATGCTAGTACATGTGCATCTGTGCCCTATCTATTATGGGTGGGAAGTAGTTTGGACATTAATATAAATATAAATTGTAGGAGTACTTCACCAGAGACTACTAGATGAAGGAAATTCAATCATCATTATACAGTCTCTTAACCCTCAAGATATGAGCAAAATAATGTCTTTGCTTTTTATCATGTTTATCTATTTGTTGTATATCAACTCCTTGTGGCCACAGTTTTTTTTTTTTTAAGGGCCTCAAATAATATATATATATATATAATCTCAAAGAAACACAGCAGCACCAGAGGTACTGCTGGTGATTGATACATCTGTGAACACACAAGTAAATAAAAAGCCCATCAAAACAAAACTGAGAAACTCAGTTACACCCTTCCCATACAAAACTGAAGAAATTCAGTTAGCCAAAATAACGCACTATATTGGACGACCAGTAGTTGAAGGAGTCACTAAAGTTTTTGTCTCTGGTTTTTAGCCAAGACCACAAAAGGAATAAGGAATCTTCCATCACTTTTGGAGGTTCGAAATTCTTGCCTTGGAATACCATAGAATTCCTATGCTGCCATATTGTAAATGTTAAAGCAATCCACCAACGACGCCACCGAGTTTGATTATTGCCAGCTCCAAAACCATCACAGAATTGAATATAATGATCTGCTGGGGATGCTGCTAAGGGACCAACCATCTTATTCCAGCTCATGGATTCCCACCATAAAACAGTAGTGACTTTACAATTGAAAAACAGGTGACCAGCCTCCTCTTGATGAGATCTACATAAAGGGCAGGTGTGGTCTGGAATGAATACATTTCTTTTTAAAAGATTGTATCTAGTGGGTAATCTGTTTTTTAGAATTCTCCAAGCAAAAACCGCAGCTCTTGGGGGTATGTTAAGTCTCCAAAACGAATTGTAGATATTTGGCTGAGGGAGATCTCTGTTGACAGAGATTAGCAGTCTGTAGGCTGACTTAGAAGAGTATATGCCCGAAGGATCTGCTGACCAGCGCAAGGAATCCTTCATTTGAGGTTGGATATGGACAGCGCTGATTAGATCCATGAATGCCACAGCTTCTGCCTGTTCATGATCAAAGAGGTTTCTTCTCCATTTTAAATCCCAGCACCATATACCATGGGATAAGCTACCCATATTGCAAATCTTACTATTCTTCTGTCTGCTGATGAGAAACATCTGATTAAACTGCTGTTCCAGGTTAGAAACAGACCCCAGCCATTTGTCCTTCCAGAAATTTACTAGACTCCCGTCCCCTACCTTCCACTCCATGTGCTGGATAATAGGGTTAAATTCAGGCTGCTTAACTAGCTTTCGGAGGTCCTTCCACCATTGAGAATGCCACGGCCTGTCTCTGCCATTAATTAGGTCTGCCCAGTCCCTGTATATGGATGATAGAGTTCGAACCCAAAGCTGATTTTGGTTAGAGGATAGATCCCATATCCATCTTCCCAACAAGGCTGCATTGAAGCTATTAATATCCTTGATCCCAAGGCCTCCAAACTCCTTGGGAAGGCAAACAGTGTCCCATTTTACCCAGGCTATTTTCTTATGATCAGGATCCCCCCCCACAGAAAGTTCCTTTGCAAGGAAATCACTCTCCGGGCCACCTTTTGGGGAATTTTGAAAAAAGACAGGAGGTATATAGGTAGAGCGGTGAGGACTGAGTTTATCAAAGTGACCTTCCTAGCCATAGATAAAAATCTCTGATTCCACTTAGACAGCTTTGATTCGAATTTTTTGATGAGAGGTTCCCACACCAGCCAACTAGAGTGCTTAGCCCCTAGAGGAATCCCCAGGTACTGAAAAGGAGTCTGCAATTAAGAAACAGAGCTGCCTCATGAACCCAATTGAGATGAGCCCCAAAAATTCCAACACTGCTTTTGGAGAAGTTAATCTTCAGCCCTGATGCCATTTCAAAGCCTCTAAGCATTGTCTTCATCACAATTACATTGTCCCAAACAGCTTCTCCCACAAAGATGGTATCATCTGCATATTGCAGAATATTTATTGGGACCTTCTGCTTCCCTACCAGGTAGCTGCTGTAAAGGCCTTTGTTCAAAGCTGTCCTCATCATACCATTCAAGCCCTCAGCCACAATGTTAAAGAGTAACGGGGCTAAAGGGTCCCCTTGCCTCAAGCCCCTTGTTGGAGCAAATTCTTTTGAGGGACTACCATTTATAAGAATGGAAATAGTAGCTGATTGATTGCAAGCCTTAATCCATCTTCTCCATTTGAGGCAAAACCCCATTCGCTCCATCATATAGTCCAAAAAGGACCATGATACAGTGTCATAGGCCTTGGCAAAATCCACCTTAAACACCAAGGCTGGCTTCTTACATCTTTTAGCTTCCTCCAATACCTCATTGAGGATTAAAATTCCATGAAGGATGTGTCTATCCTTTATGAAAGCAATTTGTCTCTCATCAATGAGGGCAGGCATTACTCTCCTTAACCTGTTAGCCAATAATTTGGCTATGATTTTATACATACACCCAATGAGGGAGATGGGCCTGTAATCATTAAAAGACTGAGGATGGCTTGTTTTTGGAATTAAAGCCAGGAAGGATGCATTACTACCCTTAGGAAAGCTACCATTAGCGTGAAACTCATCCACAAACCTCCTAAAATCCGGTTTTTGAACCCCCCAAAACTCCTTGATGAAGTTAAAATTGAAACCATCGGGCCCAGGGCATTTATCTCCACAACAACTCCACACAGCCTCCTTAATTTAAGGATCTGAAAATGGTGCAGACAATTCCTCCCTTTGAGCTAAAGTAATTGTATGAAATTGAACCCCATCCAAGGTAGGTCTATCCAATTTTTCCTCTGTGAATCTGGCATTAAAGAATTTAACAGCTTCTTGCTTAATCAAGTTTGGTTGCTGGACCCATGTATTTTCAATGAAGATACCTTGGATTGCATTATAGTGTCTTCTGAAATTGATGGATTTGTGAAAAAAGGCAGTGTTGCTGTCCCCCTCCTTGAGCCATTTAATTCTAGATTTTTGCCTCAAAATTGATTCATGAGCAAGGGAAACCTCCCACAGTTCCTGCTGAATGGATTTCATTGACTTGACTTCATCATCCCCCAAAGTTCTGACCTGGGCTATTGTATCAAAATGATGCAGCTGCTGCTTCAGGTGTTCCACTTTGTTCTTATAGCTATCCCCATACTCAAGACTCCATCTTTTTAAACTGGATTTTAGAGTCTTCAGTTTGTTTTTCAACACGATACTCCCCCAGCCAGATTGCACTTCCCCACACCACACTTGCTTAACCAAAGCTTTATATTGATTATTTTTCAACCAGCAATCCATGACTCGAAAAGGCCTGGGGCCCCAATCCATCATGTCAGTTTTCAAGAGGATTGGACAATGGTCAGAATAATCTCTATTAAGCACATGTTGAGATGAATCAGGCCATTTATTTATCCACTGAGCAGATACCAAACATCTATCAAGTCTGCTCCTTGCAGAACCATTTGGTCTACACCAGGTGTATATACTGCCAAAGCTTTTAATTTCGTGAAGGTCCATATCTGCTATCCACTCATTGAACCCAGCACTGTCATGAACACCCACAAACCTCTGGGAGGAACCAATTCTTTCATCCATACTTCTAATACTGTTGAAATCCCCCAGGAAACACCAAGCATCCGCAGGATTAGAAGCTTTTAACTGCTTCAATTGATCCCACAATTCTCTCTTCCCAGCTATGTCACACGGGGCATAGACATTTACAATGTTCAGCAGCATGTTGTTCTTAACCCATCTCCCTGTCAACAGCAGAAAATTCGTACCCTTCACCCTCCTATCTACTTCAAAGGCTAGATTATTCCACCTGCAAAGGAGACCTCCAGTAGTGTTAATTGAAGGGACAGAGTCCCAGGATACATTAGCATCTCCCCAAATAGGCTGACAAGCATCCTTAGTAACAGATTCTTTCTTTGTTTCCTGCAAGCAAACTAAATCCACCTTATGCTTTATGTTGAGCTTACGAATAGCAGCCCACTTCACCCCCCTACCCAAGCCTCTGCAGTTATATGATAGAATTATCATTAGCACAGTTGTCATGTCCCTTCTCTGCTACCATGTCAGAAGCTCTCTGCTCCATGTCAACCAAGCTTCCCATGAGTTGCTGAAAATCCCCCCCGCAGGTCAGCCCCATTTGGTTTAGAAGTTCACATTGTCTCACGATGGCTACTTCCTCTTGATTCTTTGACAATACAGAGTTATTGTGTGTGGCTAACTCCTGATGGGCTTTTTTCTTTTTGCACCACTTTCTTCTGGAATAAACCTGCAGGCCGCTGGATAACATCTGCTGTTGCTGATGGGGACTATGAATTTGTTGGGCCACGGGGGTGCAAGGCCCATTAAGGTTATGAGTCTGTTTATCAGAGAATTCAAAAGGTGGGGTGTGTGGACCGTTGGGGTGAGAAATACTCGTTGTTTTTTGGCCAGAGCTGGGGTTATCTCCCTCCTCAAAGGGACCATCTGCAGGCGCTTTGGGGGAAGAGGTGGAAACTGGCTTGGGCATTTGGGGAATTCATAGTGCTGTGTGGATAGCAGCCAAAATTGCTGCCAAATTGTGCTGCTATACCAATAAGCTGTGAAAATTCTGCCCTCTCCTTTCTTTTTTTCTTTTATAAGTAAGCCATTTTTTAGAGTTGCTTTTTATGATTTGATGCATTTTCTCCTTCAGAACCATGCTAGGATTAGAAAATAGAAATTATTTACCTTCAGCAAAACCCAGTAGCCCATCTCCCTCAATCTTCAAGCCCACATATTTTCTGTTACTTTTTCAGCTGGCCATGCTTTATCCAGCCTTGGATGGCCATTTTACAGTGTTTTCCAGCCAAGGCCAGCACTTCAGTTTGCGGCCCCTGTTCTAACATTTCTCTGCTAGTTTGTGTTCACACTTTTCAGGCCCATTCTGTCCTTTAGCTTTTGTGTTTCTGTCTTCCTCTCCCTGTTCACGGTGTTTGTGGTCTAATGTAATAGTCTTTATCAGATTGTCCAACAAAGATACCTCCCCTAAACAGCCATTAGCCAAGCACCACAAGGGGGCTAGGAAGATCATGTTATCCCACAAAAGCTGGAGCTGCTAAATGTTTAGGAAACCTTAATTATTCTTATTAGTTGATTCCATATCAGGCTATCATTATACTCACATACAAATCAACTTTTAGTCCTTTGTAACACGACATCTATGCCCTATCTATATTGCTGGCAATTGACAGTAAAGAAAAAAAACATTTAATAAAAAAATTACACTCTTTGCTAACAACTTTGTTAATTAATGGAGAACAAAACATTTTATACTTTATTCAAACTCAAAATAGTTCTACTTGTTAGAACTTAGAAGTGCCCTAGTCATAAACCCATTGAAATGGTCCCTCCGTTGTATATGTTGTACAACAAGTTTAATTTTTTCAACTTTTTTCAAATATGACAAATTGGGTTTTTATATATAATTTCTGCTAACAGTTTGTAGATATTTCTCATTGACCAGGATATAGGTGCGATACAAGGTGCTGTCCTTTGTTTAATCTCAAGATGTTTTAATGGTAAATAACTAAATATTAAGAACATACCTTTAACTGCAAGCTGTATTTTGAATTTCTTGTGATACAAATGGAATCTCTAACTAGCAGATTGGCAATCTGCTTTCATTATCTCCCTATATTTTCCAAGTGTGATCTGATGGGATCTCATGATCTGATTACTTGATTCTATACATAATAATTGTTAATCGGTTCCAATATTCCTCAGCATTTTACCTAATCTATGTTTTCCTACTTTTAGTGAAGCAGACAAATGTTAAATTAAAACATGACGACAGAGATGGAGGTTCTTGTTTTTTTGTGTTGAAGGGAAACGAGGTTAAAACAAAATCCATGACAAAGGTATCCATGTCTATAAAGGCTATTTCCATTCAGGCTGTGTCCCAGAGGATGTTTCTGATCTTGGATTCTCATGGAGATTTACATTTGCTATCCCTGTCAAATTCTGGCATAGGAGTAGATATCACTGGTAATGTCAGGCAACTACCTCGTATTATGAAAGTGTGAAGTCTTGCTGTTCTTCCTGATCTATCTACTAGTAAGTGTTTCTTTCTGTCTTGTTTTATATTTTGCTTTTCAAAATTCAATTTGTGGTTGCTTTCTTAGTGAACTATTTTATGTTGGTATTGGGCTGTTGGCAAGAACCGCTAAACATGGATTGATATTGCGTAGGATTGAGATTATTGCACTAAAATCCTTCCATTAAATGTGATGTTGATAATAATCACGTCTGTGCTGATAGCTCATAATTAGCTTGTTGATTGATTGTAATTGCACTATTAATATGGGACCAGTGTAATCCAAGAGACAAAATGTCCTCCCAATCATGCTCTTTCATCTATAAAGAAAAGACAAAGGCACTATGGGATTGGGATGCTGAATACTTAGTTCTCTTTTCTTTATATGATGCTATCGTAATTCGTAAGTATCAGATTGAATGACGTGACATTGGGATGCTTGCTTTTGCAAACTGAAGTGAGATATACTTCTCGCTTTCTCTATATATTTTTGATTTATTACTTTAGATATATTTGTTGAGAATCAGGAATTTAATGTATAATGATGTGATAGGATATGATATCTGATTTAGAGGAAACTGAACATCCTCTAATTATGTGTAATCAATACTACCTATCTATATAAACAAGCATCTGTTGTGTATTCTGCACACAGTTTCACTCAATTATCCCTCTTTATTTTCTCTCATTTTACATGGTATCAGAGTCAGGTTGAGGGAATAACGAAAACCGTCCCATATAGGTTCCCGGTGGACCTTTCTGGTCATCACACTTATTTCGACAACTTGCTTCTGCTTTTTGACGACCCTTTCTCCTTTTCCAGTGACAATTCCAGCCACTATCGGGCACCGTCACTTTTCCAGCGATCCATTGCCACCGGTGAGCCCTTTTGCTCCGCTCTTCTTCTGACGACCTTTTTCTGCATTCCAGTTGATCTTTCTGCTTGCTGCCCCTTTTCTGGCAGCCGCCGCCATTTTTTGCCAGAGCTTTGACGACCTTTTTGGCAGGTGACCCCACCATCAGCATCATTGTCCACCGATCTACATGATGGTGGTTATGGCATCTCGATTGGGCTTGCGCCTGCTCTTTTGCGCGCCAGACTTGGCTAAACAGCGCACTTCTCAGGCGCGTGGCACACCGTCTTGGGCTGCGCTTCTACTGCAGGAGTCGGCCCTCTTGTGCGAGCATAACTCAAGAGTTTTGCCTCAAATGGAGCATCCTTGCGGACACACCATTGGAGCTTGGTTCTATTTACCCTTCTTTAATTACTGTTTGGTTTGCGATTTTGGGCACTGTGCTGTCCATTTTTTTTTACGTGTTTTGCATTGTTTCAAAAAATTTATAGTCACCTATCCTATCGTCGTCTCTTTTCATTGTGTTTTCTGCTCACCACCTTTATCTCACCACTCATTTTCCGGCAAAGAACTTTCCAGTCATCTATTATGTCATTGTCCTTTTCCGGCGTGTTTCTCAGTGACTTCTCTCGCTTTGCTATCAATTTATGATGATTTCATCTCTTCAATTTGAATAGTTGGATCTCCACACTTCGTTTGAAATTTCCAAATCTTGGTTTTAAGATCAGAACTTACTTTGGATTTACTTAAGCTGATGGATGTTCCAGCTCTCTCTTCCTAGCAATATTCCCCGATTTCACCAAGATCCTTGAGTTGTCTTCAAAATATTGGTTTGAAGCTTCCAAATGTGGTTCTTAAGAAGGTCGAAACTTGCTTTGTTTTGCTTGCCATAAATTTCTTAGGCGGATAGTTATTCTAGCTCTTTGGCAATGTTATCTTTCTAGCAATATTCCCCGACTTCGCCAACATCCCTGAGTTGTCTTTCAAACATTGTTTTTTGGTGGAACTCAATTTTATGTTTTTATTTATTAGTTAGGAATTAATTTTCTTGTAAGTAGAAAATTAATTCCTAAGTAGCCTTCCAAAAAAAAATAAAATTCTTGTAAGTAGTTAAACCTTAGTATGCTTTAGCTTGGGGGGGGGGGGGGGGGGAGTGTTGAGAATCAGGAATTTAATGTATAATGATGTGATAGGATATGATATCTGATTTAGAGGAAACTGAATATCCTCTAATTATGTGTAATCAATACTACCTGTCTAAATAAACAATCATCCGCTGTGCACTCTGACACACGGTTTCACTCAATTATCCCTCTTTCTTTTCTCTCATTTTACAATATTCATCATGTAATTGAGAAAATTTACATTGTATTTATACCCTACAATCCATATATGCCACCCTTGTTCACACAAGTTGCTGTGGTTGAGACTTGAGATTGGATGAGGCACAAGTACTCCGCCATTTCAAATATAATGATGGAAATGGGGGTACTTAATAGTTAATACTGATTTAGTAAAAGAGGCTATGAATATTCCTTACAATTTTGATGTACGAGTCCATTAGCTTAAACAAATGACTTTATTTTATGTTTTTTGTGTGACTGTGTGTGTGGGGGGTATTGAAGAATAATCAAATTATAATATTCCTTCTTGGGCTAATACCTTTATCAGGGTTATAAAGTGAACCAATCTACTCCAATTTTTGAATTTGTGTGAAATGTATTTGTGCATTAAAATCCAGTAGGTTATTAAAAAAAAGTTAATGTGATAAACTTGAGAGACTTGTAGCTTGACAATTGGTGAATACTGAATAGAAATTGTTACTAATTTTGATGTGTTTGTTACCATTATTAGAATATATGAAAGTATCTTATTAGTTATTATATCTTATCATATTTTAGATTTTCCTTTAGAATTACTTTCTTTGTTTCCCATTTTCTCTCATGATTGGTAAATGTATTTCCTTATCTCATGATTTGTTTCTCATTTAGTTATGATTATGATTAGTATATATAAAACTAAATAAGGGTTAGTCCTTTAGGTTCCATGAACCATCCCATCACATTGTAAATTTGTAATTCATTCAAGTCATCATCAATGCAGTGTTTCATTCTCTTTTATCTCTCTTTCTTTGTTCTCTTTCCCTATACCTGATACCATGGTTTCAACAATGCTGTTCAATTGTTTCTTGTCCAGTATGAACTGGGCACTGCTTTGCTCTTGTTTAGTTGTTCACTCTAACCTACTTGTTCTTATAAGATGTTTTGGAGTTTTTGTTGGAATATCATTGGTATAAGACGGGTTAGACACTTGGGCATTCCTATGACTTTCTTGTGTTTGTCACAGCTTTGTGGTTTCATTTCATAATTCATATTCATGTTCTGGAGATGTGTCTTTTTTATAACTTGTTTGCCTTCAAATGGGATTTAAGGATTTCCCAAGAGAACTAAAGGAGTTTGTAGGTTCACTTATTTGTGGCTGGAAATGTTGCCCTGATTTCTTGTCTACATGCTATGTGCGTGACCTTTGGTTCAGATAACAATGACAAAAGATTGGAGGATTATAAGCTTCAGAATTTCTATAGCACTTGGATAACAGAAGAATGTTAAAACTTATGGTTATTCAATTAGTCATTAGATCTAATGTATTTAAGAGAAATAAATAAAAAAAAACTCTAATTTATTCTCTTGTATAAGTCCATTATATTTTGTACTTTGTTCTCTCTGCAACTAAAATTAGTTATTATTTTGCACTTTGCAGTGTCTCAGACTATCTGGATATCAGATGGATGCCATTCTGTGCACATGTTCACTGCAATGGACATAGAAAATGCTTTGAAGGAAGCTGATGGAAATGATTGCAATGAAAAGCTTAGGGGATGTTTGGTTTGGTTGTTTTTTGTTTTCATTTTTACTGGTAATAGAAAATGGTGATGGAAATGTGTTTAGTTGGATTTTTGTTTTCATTTTCAGTGAAAATATTTTCCCAAATGAACCAAAAACTGGAAACAATAAAATCTCGTTTTCAGTTAAAATCAAGAACCTTATTTTGGATAAAATGAAAATGCGATGGCAAGGAATGTAATTTTAAGCAAATCTAAAAATACATTTCCTTTTGAAAACGTATTTTCAATGTTTTTATTTCTTGAAAGCAGAAACAAGAAGTCAAACCAAACATATTTTCAAAATTCTAATCTTTTGAAAATGAAAATAGTTTTCAGAAAATGAAAACAGGAAATGAAAATGCAAATCAAACACACCCTTATACATCTTCCAGGTTCACAAACTTCCTTTTCCATTATTGATTGAATTATTTACTGAATCAGAAATATGTAAGTTGCTGTAATTTTCTTGTTTGAGTAGCAACACAACTTCAACTAAATTTTTTTTACAGGCCAGACTAAATAAATTTATCCAAATCAAAATTTTAAGAATGTACCTTATCACTTATTCATAATAAAAAGTTAGTATATAAAGGTATTAAGTATTAGAGGAAATGATGGTGGGATTGATATAAACCTCGAGGAATGCTAACGACACTTTAACACTCTTTTTGACACTCTCTACTATTAACTATGGACTGAAATTTATTGGACATCACCAATTTTGGTGGGTCTCACTTCTCATGACTCTTGATTTAAAAGTGGGAATCACCAAAATTGGTGATTTTCAATCAATTTCAATCAATCATACAGAGAGTGTTAGAGAGAGTCTTGCTAGCATTCCTCAATAAAGCTTAGTGACATTTTATCTCATTTCACGTAATTTGGATATCAGACCACATTCCTTTTATATAAATAAATATTCGAGCTCCTGTAACTTGGAAATCATTGACTGTAGATTTTATCGAATTTTTCCACTTATTGTATAAGCTATTGACAATATGCCATTTATACTATATTTCTTTAATATAAATTAAGGATCCTATGATGCCTTTTGTGAGTTTCGTTCTCTTCACTTATGTATAATCCAAGTAACTTTTACTTTCTTTTTCAGTTATTTGAGTTCTCTTCTCCAGTGAGAAGATCCAAGATATCATTTCTCTATCTGCAGATTCCATTCTCATTCTTGATCAAGGTAATATTTACTTTTGTTTTTTTTTTTATAGACTTTTCATTAAATTCTATGCCAAGGACACTCCTACATCTTCTGCCTCCTTCCTTTGACAAATCATAATAAAGTGAAAAGGAAAGAGGGAATAAGTACTTGTGGCATGTCACTGTAAAGTCCTTGTTAAATTCTCATTATGCATCTGTTGTAATATTAGGAATTTTTATTTTATTTGGGACACTTAGAGTTTCAAAATTGTGATAGGCTGTTGTGCATGTATTTCCTACATTGTTTTCATGGGCCTAAGTTGCTTACATCTACCCTTTACCAAGGCCGCAGGATCCCAAAATGGTGGAGTGGAAGCCTTGCCATTTTATTTTAGTTCAGCTTCTAGTTCCATTCTATTAGTAATTACATATGATCTACTTTTATTGCTTCTCTTGGGTAGTTCCTGACTACATATCTTCTGCTTCTTCACCATGTAAAATTTTCCATTCTCAACAGGAAGTTTATATGCATATGCAAATTCCTGAAGCTGCTTTGATTTTTCTTTTATCTTTTTCAGTGGTAAGAATTTGCCTCATTCTTTCACTGATCTTACCCACTACAAAGTATTGATGTAAGCTTTGTTTGTAGGAAATCAATATTCCCGGTTCCCTTGATGTTCTAAAGTGTACTTGTGTGGTTCATCGATAAATTCTCTCTTTCATAGTAAGTATTTTATCAGTTATAATTAATACATTGTTACCCAAAGAGTGAGATGTTGCAAACCATGAACTATATTTTCCTTGAATTTTTCTCCTTTATTATAAATTATTTGAATAACATGGCTGGCATATCCATAATTCTTGAGTCAGGTGCTCTGGTTGCTCTTACCTTATAGTGCATTCCTAGGATACTGGAGATCATGAAAGGTATGCAAATTTTGTGATGCAACCCTCCTGGGTTCACACCTATTTTTAAACTTTTGTTGTATATGTGGTTGCCAGGGATAATATATACAGGTTCTTGATTGTTAATCAAGTTATCAATGATATAACGTGACCCGAGAATTGATGCCTTTTTTTTTCTTGTTTAGATTGCAAGTATCATTGAACTGGTAATATCCGTGGAGTTCTATATTTCTGGACCTTCGATTTTCAAAAGCTTAAAGCCACCTGTCCTGCAAAACCTGTCACAGTTAACTGCTGGAGTACATACCTCCAACAAAGATGTTGGCTGTTCATGCAACTTGCTTATGCTCATCTTCTTGATGTTGGCTGAAATCATGGTTTTCTGTCAGAGAACTCAGCAAGGTTCGATATAAAAGGCATGATCTTGGCAACTAGGTTGCTCCATTTGTTGGAATAGTGTTATTGGATTGCAATTTTCTCATTCCAACTATGTCTATGGCTGCTATTGTGTAAGTTAGTGGAGTTGGAGGCTTGTCTTGTTATTTTAGTGTTACATTTATAGCCTTGTCTTGTTCTTTAGTGTTAGGTTTATACTTTATAGCCTTGTCTTGTTATTTAGGGTTATGTTTATAGCCAATCATGTTTTGTTGTCGTCTTTACTCGACAATCTTGATGCCTTTAATGCTGTTATACCTATTAATTTTTTTGAATTTATGTTCATGTTTGATGCCTGTATGAATTCTTTGGCTGGGGTAGGTATCATTCATAACTCATAAGCCTGAAAGATAAACAGAGGAAGTCCTAAGAAAATAGGCAAAACATAGGGAAAGAAAAAGGACTAATGGATTTCCCCCATTCCATTTCTGTTGGTCATTAAATAGGGGGAAGATGATTGTAAGAGTTCAAGGTAAACTTAGCAAAAAGGCTGGAGTTAAAAAAAAGAGGTAGAAAAGTGAAATGGACAACTGTATGCTATAATTTAGATTAAGGGAAGGTTTGTTCCTATGCCATAAACAAAGATTTAGGTTGAAATCATATATTGACTTCTAACATTCAATTACCCAGTTAATGAAAGCGATTATAAACCAGTGTTCTCAAAATTGATGATGATGTTGCTGTGCGGATGTTATCCGAAAAGGGGTGCTTAATAACTACTCATGGCCATCAATCAAAACCTTGTTGCACAGGTGTCCTTGCAATTGAGAAGATAAGACAATTCACACTTAAGTGGGTATGAAAAATTTCCTTGAAAAGCAGAAAAATGAAAGAAGTGTATGGGACCCCAACTAACGGAACCTTTCTTTCTTGATACCTACTTGGCGTACACATCAGACAAAAGTGATGACTATGAAGAATTCATGGTGGGACCCTTGTAGTTCCATTATGTGAGGACTCTTGCCACATTCATTTTTTGCAGGATCACTATAAGCATGTGGCTTGCACATGCACAACCACAAAGGCTTTCACAGTCCAATCCTTCACACACTCCACTCTGCTGGTAAGTGACATCTACTTTGTCACTTCACAGCCCATACTGAAAGCAACCCAACAGTGCTTACTGATGCTATTCTATCGCATTCCCAAATCCCAACTTGAGAAACAGTAATATTACAGAGGGATTCACACCCCCATTGGGCTTTTCCACAGTAACGGTAGCTCAGTTTTGATAAAAGTAGAGGGGGGGGGGGGGGGGGGGTGCAACTTCATTTTGAGTGTCTTTTTTGAAATAAAATTAGCTAAAGTTAAAAATTGATGAAAATTTCTTCAGACATACTTATATCAAGTGAAAACAGAAAATTAAAACAGCAGTAAACAAGTCCGAAAGTGACAAGAATGTATTTACCATTAAATTTCTAATGGGTCTTCATCTATAACTACATATAAAAAAAATATAGTGTTTTGGTCTAAACATTTTTATACTCGTTTTATCCCTATAATTCCATTCATAATTTACTATATTATCCTTATAATTACCTTCACAAGTCATTCACTAATTTTTAGTATTTTTTATTTAAAAAAATATGAAAAAGCAGTTAGGCACTCCGTGCATGTTTTCCGTTAGTGTCAAGTATTGTCTATAAAATTACATATTAACAATAGTTCAATTTACCTAAATTTGATATGTATATCACTGGGATAATATCGTACTACTTAATGATTCTATTTGTTAATTTGTGTTTTACAAAACAATATTATTATTTAATAAAGGAAATGTCTAAAACGTATTCTAAAAAATTGTAAGTCTCCTCCGATTTAAAAATAATTTAAAAAATAGTAAAATAAAAATAGCTCTTCTTCATTTAAGTGTTCAAATTTCCAAGAAAGATGAAAGTCATTTGTTTTACATTTACTCTTTGATTTAAAGTTTCCTGAAAACTTCTTTGTGAGCTTTTCAGATGTAACTTTATCATTGATAATTATCTAACATACCTGATTGCAGCTAAAGGAGAAGTTTCCTGAAATGGGTATCAAGAGTTTGTGTCTTATCAAACAAAAATTAATGATTTTGTGAGCTGGTATAACATTCGTTTGAATAAGTGATACACATTAAGGCTTATGTTGGCCTTTTTAAGTGCAAAACAACAAAAGGATAAGCCGTTAATGTCAACCTTTCTCTATCGTATTGCCGCAAATTGATAACCGAATTGAGACCACGAATATTGTTTTGGCAATTTATGAACCTGGCCAATTATGTGCTGTAAATCAGTAAGATTGAAGTATCGTTAAAAGAATTTGCTTCAACTTCAAGCGAGTACAATAATGTGATTTCTATGAGAAGAAGTGGGAAATGAGAATTATAAATTTGGACCATGTAACTATATTTAGATGATCAAGATTATAAACTAGTTGGTGATTGCATGACCATATGAGTGGATTTTTTTTTTTGTGAGAGAGTGAGAGGAATACATATTATATTTTATCATGAATGATCTCAATAGCCAAGTCATGCGGTTTTCTTTTATTAAAATCACATGATTTTTTGAAGTAGTTACATGATCTAGTGATCATCCATGTTAAGTTGTATGATGCAAATTTACTCTTCTTAGTTAGTATTAAAATATGCCTCTCACAGTCTCGCTATATACATATTAACTATATCATAAATGGCTTAGATTAAAAACATATACAAGTCATGTGAGCTTTTTAAACGATTGTTATTATATTTTAGTTTTCTTCATTTCTTTCCTTCCATTTTTCATGCATAACAAGATTCAAAAAATCATATACATCTTTAACAAATAAATTTTTAAAGTATATACTAAAGTTAAGTTCATAAAGTTTAAGAAAGACTTATTATTGTTAGTAAAATTAGATTATGTATATTTTTTATTGACAAATATTAGTTGTTAATGGTTAATTTTTTTTTGTTAGGAAAAGAAATTAAACCTACAATCTTTTTATCTTTTCTTTCTCTTTTTATCACCCAATGAACCTTATAACTCTAATTATTATATTATGTATGTGTAGTTGAGTTGTGTTATAAGAAAGGATAAAACTCTTATTTTAAAATTATCTAACCTCATGGAATTTTGTGTGGCCCATAGATTCTAATATCAACTATTGCAGCATCCTAATTAATGGAACTAGAGGGAAATAGTGTATAGACAAATTTATACTTTGTCTTTCCTCAACAGAGAACCGTATAAATCCAATGGTCTTTTTTGTGTACATTGTAGAACCATGAAGATTAAAACAACCTCATCCTATACTAGTTGGGTCAAAGAATACTAAAGTTACTGGTGCAGTACCATAAATTTAATGCAGAGTCCAAAAAAAGATAAAAGTAAAGATAGACATGTAATGTAATATACAAAGACATTTGAGCCATGTAGTTGTAGCTTGGAGATTCAAAAGGTGAAAGAGCAAATTGTGGAAAAGACAGATTAAGTACAAAAAGCCACATGCACACCTACACAAAAAGCTTCATCTTCTGAACTCTTCATGTTCTTTTATGGTCATGTCATATAGCTGCATCATCCACTTTTAAAACTGTGCAAATTTTAGTACACACCTTGAACAACTTTTAGAACCATTCCAAGTTCTAAACTCATTTCATGGCCTCAACTGTAGAGGTGCAATCATCTTATAGTGCCAAGAAACAAGATGATTCAGATTTCAATTTGACAGAATGGGCAGTGAAAGATAGAATCAGTAGAGAGAACAGCAACTCCAGAAGGTACTCATCATCATATATAAGAAGCTTTAGAGAAGACACAAGGTCTTTTAGATCAAACGTTACCATTTCTAGCGTTGCTTCTTCACCTGGATACCCTTTAAAAGGTACATTAATTTCTTGTTCATTCCAATTCAGTGAATTGATAAAATTTTTATTTTTTTCCAACCTTTAATTTTCACTCAAATTCTCTTAATTTTGTCACAGATGAAATAGACCCTTCAACCTATTCTTTCACCACTGCTCTTAAAGGTACAAGAGAATGAATAATTAGCATATAGAGGGTTTATAGTATTAGTTGAATTTTTTTTTTCAACCAATTCCATGGTGGTCCACTGCAGCATTGCAAGCAAGGTCAGCCTATAGAAGTTGGGAGTGCCTATCCCCAGAAGGGTTTGCCTTGAATTCAAAGTGGAATGAAGCAGAAAAATATATATGCAACCCCTTTTCAGGAGAGGTACCAATGGAGTGTTTATCTGCCAAAACTCTTAGTGGAAGATCATTTAGAAACTCAACAACAAACAGAATTACCATGTCTGCCCCTCTTGTGTATTCCTCAAGATATATGCAAACAAAGCCATCATCAACTTGCAACAGTTGCACACAAGAAGAAGAAGTAGCTCTTCAATTTCACATTTCAGGTTATTTTTTTATCGACAAATATTAGTTTGTTACAGTGCTAGTTTTTATTAGTAGATTAGATTGAACTCGTTATCTTTTCCCTTTTTCTATCTCCCGAGCTTATATCTCTATATTAATTAGCCATGTTGTTATGTGTTGTTTCCTTTTACTTTATGACACAGTTGACTTTTGGATGCACTTAACCATTTCTAATTTATATCTGTATGCAGAAAAGGGAAAAGAGGGAATGACAAGAGATGCAGGTACTCAAAGTACACCTCCTTCTCTTGTTTCAAGCAACCCCAGCACTGATTTAACTCCATCCATCATAAAGAGCCCAATAAAGCTTTCTGAAGACTCACTAAATTCAAATACAAAAGCTATAACTGAGGAAGAGGTATGTGTTAGATTTTTCTTGCTTTTTTATTTTTCAAGGATTGGTCAGAATCTAATATATTCCAGTTATGACCTTAAAGTATGAAGGCCATTAATGTTCATTTTAATGATTTTAATGAAGGGTATTGCTAACCAATGTCCTAAAGGCATTTGTTAAGGAATTTAAAGAAGAAATTTTTTAATGCGTAAATTATAGGAGAGCCTAACAAAACATGAGAAATGAAAATTTGTGCCTCACAATTAAAAAAAAATATTCTTAGTTCCTTAAGTTGTGTCCTTACGACATATATTAGCATTTGCCTTTAATAATGAATACCATTAATTGAAGACAAAAATACTAAGATTAAAAACGAGTGAGTTTTAAAAATATGTTGATGTTTTATGTCATCGTTTGTTATACTTGATTATCCTAGCCTTTTTCCTTCAAAGATGTATTATGCGTAATTAACTTTTGAATATATAAAACCTTCACTGTAAATTTGATAAATTATTGGTTTAAAGTTTTGTATAGTTTCATCCAATGATGCATTACCTAATCTTTATAGACATTAGATTTTTGTTATTAGACATTTCAACACTCTAATGCTACTCTTAGCATTTTTTTTTCTATTGGATTTAACTTCAATTTTCTCAATATTGAGTTTGGTTGAGAAGATAAAAATAGAAAAAAAAAATAAAAGAGAAATTTTTAAATTAAAATAAAATTTAGAAGGTGAAGATCCATATAGGATCCACATAATTTCTTATAAGGTTAAGATAAAATAAATAGTCATAATAGTTGAATAAAAATTGACTGAATATTTTAACATATTTATGTTTTACTATACATCTGCATGTAATATTAATTATTCATTTTATTATCAATAACTGAGATGACTTCATCAAAGTGAGTTGTTCCCTTTAGATAGAGGACCCACATCTAGGGATTTAAATACTTGATATAAATCAAGAAAACATGGAAAAAAATGCATCTTGTGGTTGGAGCTCAAGCATCTCAAGCTAGAACGAACAATAGCAAGCTCTAAAAAAATTTATTGCAACATTGATTAAAGGTTGAGTAGTTATCAATGTTATCACTACCTGACGAAGTACTAAAACCATATACAAAAGTCAGCTTTATTTTATCACCTTTCAAAAGTTACAATTGCCAAAATGCAAGGAAAAAAAAAAAAAAAAAAGAAGAAACCTAGGCCAAGGGTGTGATTTCAAAGATAAGAGAATCAAATCTAGTTGTCATATAATTATAATAGATTACAATCTTCCAATGTGAAGAGTGTGGGGGCAGTACTAGATATTATATTGGTCCCTCTCTATGCTTCATGAGCACATGCCACTCTAGTTTTGGTCCCTTCATGCTTACCCCAAGTTGTCTGCTGTCTACACGTACACTTGCACTTGTCTCTTTTTTGGGGAAGTCATTTTTACTGTGATGATAAAATTTTCTTCACAAAGGTGATAAGCTATTCCAAAATTAATTAACTCTTGGATTCACCCACTTTTCTTCCTTGAATGATTTAAAATACATGTGCCATTTTCTTTTAATTAATCTAGTTCTAGTTTTCCATGTTTTTTTAATATGTTATTGGAAAAGTATTTGAAGATGATTAATCTTTATAAAAAATTTGATTTATTATTTTTAGTGGTATTTTTTACTTTCAATTATATTTTTTTTATTCACAAAACTTAAACTTAAGATCAAGTTTCGAGTTTAGTATCACTCAAATTAATCACTTGATAACATTATCCCCGTGTTTGATGCTAGAGAATTTGGAATCTATGTAAATCATTTTGGTTATCGAAATTAATGAAAAAAATGTCATAGTACTAATACTTCATCAGGATCGATTATGTATGAACGGCTATAGTTAAGAGTGGAAAGTGAATCATATAGCATAATGCTAGAAAATTCCCTAGCAATGATAGATGGCAATAACACCGCAGGATAGTGATATTATTATACGGTTCGTTTAGTAGGATAGGATTTGAAAAGAGAGGGGAAAAAAAGGGAGAAAAAAAATACAAATTTTAATGCAACTTCTAGTTAGACACGTGAGAAAATGAGATAGAAAGAGTTTCTTATTAATGGGGCCTACATTCAAAATCTTCTCTCTAAATTGGAGAAAAACTTGAAATATAGTGGGGTTATTACTGTAGTCCCAAAAATATATAAAGTTATAATTGTATTATGTTATAAACTAAAGCTATAAATATCATTTAATATAATTATATTTTCTTTTTTTCTTAATTAAATAAGTAGAGAAAATACTTTATTTTTTATATTTTGATCTAAACATTTTTCTAATTTTTTTATTCTCTCTTCTTTCATTCCCTTATTTTTAGTTCTTTCATACTTCATTTTTTTTTTCTTTATCGTTCGTGTCATCCAAAGAAATTTGAGTTTGACCGGGGAAATGGTAACTGACATGTACTTCATTTTTTCTTACCGCTTTTGTGAATAACTTTTACCCTGTTTTTATTGCATGGGAAACTCATACACGTGGGTGTTAGGTATTCCAAAAAGTAAACTGAATTCCGAAGAATTGACCTTCCAAGGTTAATGCCCTAGCTACTTAGAAGAGTACGTGGTTTGTTTTAGATCGAGCTGATAATAAAAATTAATTTTGATAAAGTTAATTTTAAATTATTAATAATGCAATTGAAATGTAGCCTTAAATTATACTCAATCATAAATTTTGTAACGTACGAGTGAACAAAATTAATTTTGTCCGTAAGCCAAGTGGACACTTGAACTTTTGTCAATTATATAATTGAGTTACAAAATTGGTAGGGTAGTATGTACCTTAATTAAGAAGAATATGTAGTGGTTTCCAAACAGTCCTACATTTGAATAATTTCTGTAAAAGAAGGTTAATTCCTTAAGTTACTTTTCATTCTCCTGAATGATAAATATATATACAGAGAAGAAATACATTAAGAATCTTAATACAAGAAATTATACACATAAAATCCTCTAAGAGAATATTTACATATAATAAATCAATATTTGCCTAGCAAAACTTATACCTAGAATCAAGGATTGCCAACCAAAATAAGGAAAAAAAATCATATCTACAATCTCAATCTCCAATAATTTCCCAAATGTTACTTACATACGGCCATATATACTTGGTTTGCAGTCTAACTTTTGTATGAACCATTCTTACGATCTAAAACATTTTATACAACTTTTGGTAACATCAACCGAATGAGTGTAAAAATTATATTAACACTTTTTTGAGGTTTCATTTAAAGTAGTCAAATCATATTATAAAAGGCTCATTTGACTTATATAATGTCTTAAATTGGTTTGTATATACCAATATTTCTAGGATGAACTGAGTTTGAATTTGGTTCTCTTCAAGTAAAATTTCATATATTATAAAAAAAGAAAATTTTTATATATAAGTTTTTATTGATAAAAAAAACACGGCTGAGAGAAAAAAATTAAAGTAACTCTATCAAATTTTTTAACGATGAATATTAATGATCAACAAAGCAGGTAATATTTCAAATCCTATAACATATTAAAGTCAAGTGATTGAATATAAATAATTAACGTGTTAAAATTAAACTTGAACCATTTAGCTATTACTTGAATTCACTCTTCCATGAAAATAATCTTTTATCGGGCTATACTTATTTTATGATCAAACTTCAATTTAATCAGAATTTATTTTCCATGAATGCAAGATTTTTACCATTTAACAAACTTGAATCAAACTTCAAGCTACTAAATTTGATTACAATTAACAAACGAATATTTTCTTGGAAAAGATGGCTTGATCGATTAACGTTTTCTACTTTCCTAATACATATACAGTAACATTACAAAATGATTGATGGAATTAAAAAGGTACAACATATATACCAAAACATTGATATTGATATGAGGTACAAATGCATGTGCAGGTGGTGGAAGTGAATGATGATAAAGAAACATGGGACACAACAAAAGAAACAACAGTGAGAGAAGTAGTGAATAATGTGAATGAGAACATGAAGAAAGATGAAGAGCAAGTTTGCACGCAAGGTAGTAGTGGAGGGTGCTTTTCCTGGATAAGGAAGAAATTTAGTCAAAGAGAGAAAGAAAGACAACAAAGAAGGGATAACATGTTTTTCACTCACTTCAAAGTTTGCTAGAGAAAGAAAGGAAGGGTGAAAAAAAGAAGGGAAAAAGGGCTATATAGGCTACTACTACTGTAATAGAGAGACTGTGTCTCTTTTGAAAAATTCTCTCACTCTCTCTTTATGAGCAATTTTGCAGTGCTTATTAAATATGGCCAGAAATGGAAATGTTTGTTTAGAACAATGGCAATTGTGTGTGTTACATTTTTATGTCTGCGTTACGTAATTCCAATGGGCAGTGATGATACGTGTGTTTTTTTGTGGTGAAAGTTGGGGCTGACAGCTCGGGCTTCACGTGCAATTTTTTTTTTAAAAAGACTTTTTTTTAATAAATACCAAATATTTATTAATTTTATTAATAGTTAATGTACATTGAAAAATCTAACTGTGCGAGCACCTTTAGAAAAAAAAAAGTCTTATTTCTTAATTATGTTTTTTTTTTTTCAGAACTTGAATATATAAAATCTTAAGAGATTTAAAATGAGTTTCTCCCGATTCAATAATATTATATCAATTTATTAGACTTTATGTAATGCTTGGAACAACTGAAAGATTAGAGGAAAAAGTAATGCAATAGTGAAATGGACTCGAAGTAATGTAGTTGTATTGTTTGGAATGCCAGAAATAGGAGTTGAAAGAACATGAAATAATGTGGGACCCACACAAAAGACAATCTAATATTGTGTAGTACTAAATTATAATTTTATTTTTTAAAATTATGAGATGCTATCTTAATATTTCTTGAAATTAGAAAAATGTAAAATAAATTTCTGAAATTTCATTTTAGTTCCTAATAATGATCATTAGATTTTTTAAATTTTATAACTTTTTATCATTATAGTCCTTAATGAAACTAATAACAAAGACTAATATGAGTAACAAATTTCAATTTTAGGATTATTTTTTATATTTTTTTAATTTTAGGGACTATTATGAAAACATTCCACAATTTAGGGACTAAAATGATGGTTTGCTCTTTAGTTTAGAGGAGTAAGTGAAATGAATGAAAAAAATTGAGATGATTTAGTAGGTTGTTTGATGGAAAAGAAAATAAAAGGAACAAAAATGAATATTTTTTTTTATGTTTGGTTATGTAGACAAATCAAGACCTTCCAATTCTAATGTTTTGATTTATGCAAACAAATAACAACAAAATTTGCATCTTAACTCTCATGAGATGAAAACTTCATTGCATGTTGTGTCTATCGATCTGACGATAACTCAACAAACGTTGAGTCTGTTTATTTTGAACACTTAATTGGATTGATACTTTCACTAGTGCAGAAAGAGTATTTCACGACGGTGGAAATAAGCTTTCTACGACGGTCCCTTTAAAACCGACTTAGAATATCATCAGTTCTAAGACGATTTTTAGTAGCTAAAAATCGTCTTAGAACTGACGATATTATAAGTCGGTTTTTAACTAAAACTCATCTTAGAATGCTAACATTCAAAGACGGTTTTTAATTAAAACTCGTCTTAGAATGTCAGCATTTTGTTAAAAACCGTCTTTGAATGCTGAAATTTTAAGACGGATTTTACTTAAAAACTGTCTTAGATGTTGTACCTAGGACAAACGATGCTTTTGTTTGGTCCTTTCCCTATACCTAGTGCAGATGTTTCCAACAAACGAAGCTTTTAAGGCACTCAACTTGATCTCTAGTAATAATATGCCAAAGTCTATGGTACATATCATTAAGTAATTAGTCCATGAACAAATACAAATACAAAAGCAGGACATTAGAAATGAAATATAAGCAATTGTTACATGGTTCAGGTAATGAAGAGTGGCCTTTTAATGATTTCACCAATCATATTATAGTAAATTCCTTTGGTAGTTGCCACAATATCAGAATTTGATTTGGTTTATGCAGTGCATTTTTAGTTCTTGATCAGATTGAAAAATTCACCTAATTAATTATTCATCATTCACAAGCATGGTGTGAAGTTTAGGTAGTCAGGACTCCCAGGTGGCAAGGTCATGGAGGCACAACCTTGCAGCAACCACATAGGAATTGAAGTAGCAAACATGTGGCAAGCTTATGGTTTAGTAACTTGTTAATGTATGAAAAAAAAATATGTTTTTCAATTCTCCTTGCAAAGGTTCTTTCAAAATAGGGAATGATTGTGTATACTACTATGAAATGAGCTAAAGATCAAAATGACAAAAATCATGTGTCCTCATACTACTGTGAAAAGTATGAATAACACTATTAACGGTTTGACAAGTGTACCAAATGTCCAAGTAGTAAAGTACTCGGAAGTCCAAGTGTCAATTTCCACAGGGACTTTATTTTGTACTTATGTTGGATAATTTTCAATTTATAAGAGAAAAAGATAAGATGAGGTATAAAAAATAAATTTAAAAGAACATGGTATAAAATAATAACTATTAATAGAAAACAAAAGAAATAGTAGGGAATTCAATGGAAATGTTAGGACCTAACATGTCTTATTTGTCTAAAATGTTTATTTGAGATTTTTCTCTATCAATTAGGTAAATTTTTCCTACCCACATCTATTAGAATACTTGCTCCTGATGTCTCACGATGACAAGTCTATCTTACCTACCTATCTCCCAAATGTCTTTATAAAGAATCAATAAATAAGATGCATGAAGTTTTAATTCTAGATGTTTGCTTTGATGCATGGGCATAATGCAATCACTCTATGTCTAGCAATGATTTTATTAAGATACCCTTTCCTTTTAGTTCTATTAGAAATTGTCCTCTATCGAGCAACTAATTCCTAAAACAGATGCATGCAAAACCTTCCTTGTATTTCTATTAAGGATTACCCTCTGTCGAGCACCTAACCCCCAAAGATGATGCAAAAACAAATGATGCATGAAATTAAAAGTAAGAAAGGATAATAATAGGAAAGAAAACACCTGTTTGCATTGATAGATATGAAGTATACAATACATCTTTTGACTTTTTAGGTCTGTCAAACTCTAACTAAGAGTTTAGCCTCTCATAGCCATAAGGGACCTTACACTAGAAAAGGGGTATAGGAACTCATGGAGGAGAAGGGATGGAAAAAAGGAATAGAAAATGATGAAAGAGAAGAAAGAATTCCCTAAGGGAGAGTTCTCAAGCTTTAGGTGTGTATTAGAGTGCTTTGAGACTCGGTGTATATTTTCTTATTGGCTTGACTCCCTTTTTATAGCTGTTGGAGTGGACTTGGGTTTGACTCCCTTTTTATAGTTACTGGAGTGGACTTGGGTCTGATACCAAAAATCTTCCTTATTTATATTTTGATATTTTTTGGATCTTTTTTGCTTTTAATCCTTCCTTTTCATATCTGCAAGCCATAAATAAGAAAAATATCAATTCCTAACATTTAAGCCAAAAATAAATGCTAAATAAATATTTTTAAAGATATTTTAAATATATTTTTATTATAAAAAAAATAGCTCATATTTAATAGTTATCAAACACAATAACTTAATTGGAACTCCTTAACAAAACATGATTCATCATCCTTGATATTTTAGACATTATCAGATGGGACAAGCACCAAAAAGTAGGTAATTAGGCACTATAGATTTAGAAGAGGGTTCTAGTAGTACAATGTGGATACAATCAGCCCACACAGGTAAATTTTTATGCTATGTACAATATTAAATACTAACAAAATAATCTCCTAAGTTAGAGCTAATTAATAATATACATTCACCTACAAGTCACTAATAACTTAAACTACTAAAACTAACCGACACGATTGACAAGTTAAAGACACTCACTGGAATATGTGTTGGGAACAACTTTCATCATCTCCTGTTAACATTAATAGCCTTAGATCATAACTAAGCTTTTGTTGCACCCTATAATAAAATAATAAATACAAAATCAAATTAGTTGATAAAGATTTTGCAGAGTTCAACATAAATACCGCTGTTAAAGAAAGAAGTTTGAAATTTTACTCAAGGACAAAATAACATGCTCTACTACTTTAAAGTCTAATCTAACAAGTATTTTAAAAGATTTTAGATGGACATAAATGAAGTTAGTCGTTTCTACTCCACAACTTAAGCATTCATGAATGTGATTCACATGAGCCGTTGGAAATTTATTTCTCACTGATATTTTGATTTTATGTTTGTGGTTTGTTTTAAAATGGTAGATAGCTCAAAAATCAGATTTTGGGAGAATACTTAAGGTGATGTCCCTTTCTTAGAAGCTTTCTTTGTCTATTACTATTCATAATTTTCCTATCAAATATTTGTTTATTCTACTAGTGTTTTTTCTTGTAGATGTTGCTTCCAGATTCTCAAACATTCTCCCACAAGGTAGATGTTTGCCTTGGATATGGAAATTTGGAACTGTAAAGCTCCTCCAAAGGCCAAAGCCTTTTTTAGACTAATCACATGTTATAGGTTAGATGCCTTCATATAGCTCTCTCTCCTAGCTGATATATATGTCATGTGGATCTGAGTCTGAAATTGTGCCTCATTTGTTTCTCCACTGCGAACCTATGTGATGTCTTTGGAATAAACTATTTTTTGTATTTTCAGAGAGTACTGATTTTGTCCTAGCTCATTTAATAAGTTTCTATAGATTCATTTTTAGGAGTTTGGGAATAAGGAAATGAAATGAAGTGGATAACAATGCCAGGGAAAATGTTCCAACTTTGTATCTGTTTTTCCTTTTAGAAAATAGTATGTATATCTATATATATAGCTTTTATTCCATTAGTGCCCAAACTCCTTGTTCTGTTCAATATTGGCCATGAAACGCACCACAACAGCTCTACAAGTTATTATTAATAATTGAATAAAGTTTGCTATGGAATAAAAAGTCCATAAACTTTTAATTATAGGAAAGTATTCATAAATTGAGTTTTACGTAGTTGAATCAATCTAGAATATGAAAACAAATAGAAGTGATTACTTATTAGATAGTAATAACTTGCATTTGTTTTTTAAATATGTCTTCATGATAGAAACATACCTCCAATACTTTATCAAACTCAACAAGGTTCTTTCTTATGCCAAAGAAGAACTTTTCTACATTGATTTGCACTATCAAAACCTATAAATATGTGATGGTCCCAGATAGTATTGGGAAGATGACATTTATCAAATACACATTACACACCCTAAGACATTCTTCTTAAATCAAATATTTACTAATCAATGATAATGTAAATAAATAGATAATGACCTGGTTTACAATTGCATCACCCTGAATTCGCAGATCCTCATCATTTGTAATCTTTTACATAAGGGCCACTGTCGATTCAATATCAAAATTGAACTTCTGAAACATCTCATCCTGCAAACTATAACATGATGAGATAGTGTGAGAAGTGGCTAACAACCCTGAATTGATAAACCACACACACCCAGTCATCTTGCTCCCTTCAGAAAATACAAAAGTATGAAGCAAATAGTATTCAATAGTTCAACTATAAAAGTTGAGGTTTTTACATTTTAAGAAAAAAAAAAGCAAGCCACTAATCCAAATTTATACTTCAATAGTTCAACAAAAGACAAAGTATATTAATGGCAATAACAATAGCTTTTTGTTTGTTGTAACATTGTTTTGTATTTTGAAAGAAACTTCAAATGCACATAAGGAAACTTCAATTCTAATTTTACCTTCCAATTCCTTTGAGCCTATGTCGACCTAAAAGTTTTCAATATTGGTAAACTTATAGCACCTTATAATCAAAACAATAGTTTGTCTGAGTAAGACCGAGGAACAACCCATTTTGGACTATATATGATGACAAGTCGTCTTCAGACTTGTATGTATATAAAAACTATTTAGCTGTAACAGCAGTAGCAGTAGTGAGTAGTCTACTACAACAAACTTACCATACATGGTCTTCATCCCCTTGCCTTCCTGCTCTGCCACGTAGCTAGAGAAAAGACTATTACAAGTTGAGTAACAAAATGTGAGGAAAAATGTACCAGGGATAATAATAAATTAATAATAATAATATATTGTTATTAACAAATGGAAAAGAGGATAAGCTTTCGATCATTGAGGTAAAAAGTTAAAATGGTTAAGCATAACTTCAGTATATTATGTACATGATATAACTAGACATTTGTATGTTTGTATCATGACTTTGTTCTATGATGTAGTTTATGTATGATGACTCTGTCTTGTAGAAATGATAGACAAAAGAATTAAAAGAATCTTTAGAGGTACAACAAAACATTATAGCATTGTCTGATTCATGTTGTCAACTCCACCTAGTGGCAAAAGGCTTGGTTGTTGTTGTTTTATTAGTCACTAAATGGTTGTTTTTACTAATTAAGGTCTTTCAGTTAGCCCAAAATAACATATATGGCAATAAATAATCAATAATTCCAAAAATAGCATAAAAAATAACCTTCTAGTCCATAGCTATTTTCCCCTCGTGTTAGTCATACTTTAAGGGTTTCAAGCAGCACTTGCATTAGATCAAGAAATCATATTTTAGAAGTTCCCACTAGCATAATAACTAATGAAGGTAAGGGCAAGAAAACAACCTTTAGAAATTAAGAAATCTAACTTGAGGAGTTCCTTATAAAGCTATTGAAATTATGAAACTCCTTTGAATTAGGACCATAAATACACTTAATTTTGTCCCTGCAGAAACTACAACAACAAACAAAGAAGATTGGATAAGAAACACACTTCTGTGGGTGCCTTTGATTCAACCAAAAATAGTTTCAACGAAAATGTTCTGCTTATTAATTTTTGCCTATTTTTGTACAATATTCAGTGGATAAATTGCATAACCGTCTACACAAAAATATGGGGCAAGGCCACAAAATTTGAAATAAAATTCCGCTTTAGCAAAATTCAACATACACATGTGCCACCCTTGACTGTTGTATGAACAACTCCTCTCCATTGTAAGGAGTGATGATGGATTGATACCTCATAGGCTCAAACATCTACCAAAGTCACTCCAATGGAACATGTGGCATTTTCTTAATATAATTAACAAACTATGGCCAACATACACATACCGCGATTTACAAAATAAATAAAAAATACTATGAAATTACAATGCAATATTTCTTTGATTTGTTTTAAATCTCTCACTCCCTCTATCCTGTGTGTTCTATTATTCTTCTCACCTCTCCTCTTTGTTTTTGTTTATCTTTGTAACCTAAATTCAATATCAATGGAACCAAGAGCACTGAAATATGATCACAAGTGATGATGAATGAAGTGGAACAACAATATGTTCAAAATGAGCAGAGCCTTGCAAAGGTTGATACACTACTTGACATGAAGGAAGGCATTCCTAATCAGTTGCAACGACAAATGTGCAACCCCAAAAATTAATTGTTTATAAGTTTTCTATAAGCACCACAACAAAAAGAACTTTCAGACTGCATAAGTTACAATGACTGAATATAAATAGAAATGCTAGAGCTTTCAATGTTCATAACATCACATATTACTTTAATAACTTAATCCTATAGTAACATTCAACACCTTGTGTCTCATGAAGCTAGAGAGTTAGAGGCCAAAATGAAAGACTCACACAAACCTTGAACGACGATGGTGGTAGGCAAAAAGTTCGAATAGTTCAACAAAGGGATGGGGCGGCATGGAAGAGACATACGATTGTCGGTGACTGACGGAGACTGTGAGCTCAGTGTGGGCACAACCACAATGCAAAGAAAGGGGGTGAGTGACTGAGGGCACGAGGGTGACTCAGTCAAAGAATGGGTTCACATGACCTTAAATGACGCGTGAACCACGACGGTTGTCTTCTGTAACGTCGTGGTAATGTCATTTCTACGATGGTTATCCTTGACCCGTCGTTGTATAGTGCATTCGAAGACGATTTTTGTAAAATCGTCTTCGTTTGCAAACATCATAATTACAAAAATGTCACCGGTTCAATATACTATGATGGTTTCATTGGACCGACATTTTAAGTGTGTTGTAAATACTTCTTTCTCTAGTAGTGTTTATATAGAAAATTATGTTTATGGTTCATAGGATTTGTCGAAGAGAATGAAAGAGAAATAAGTCAATCAAAAAAACTATCTATTCCATAAAAAAAGTATGCCAAATCTAGCAAGAAAAAAAATACTTCAATACAAAAAAGGATATATATCTACTAGCACAAGATATGAAAGTACAAAAACTACAAGATAAGCAAACTGCTTTATCAGCTCAATTTGACATTTTGATGACATGCATTAAGTGTTCCAATATACATGATTTTTTTAATTAAGAAATAGATTAAAAAACAATTTTAAATTGTAAAAAAAGTATTTAATTTTAAAATATTATAGTAAAAAATAATATAGTAAATCATTCATATTTATTTGAATAGGTTAATCTATTATATTTAAAAGACTTATTCAATAAGCTAAAACATGAATTTTTAACCAAATAGATTTTTAAAAAAAGCATTTGCCTAACTTATTTGACAAATAGGTTTGACTTAGATCTCATGTAAGTTAGGTCATGCTTTCTAACCAACGACCTTGAATATTTTATTCCAACTAATTCCAAGATAAAACGGACAAGAAAAAAAAAGAAGCAAAGACTTTCTACAAAAATCTTCTATGAACTGCATGACCCCATAGCCTTAATGTTTTTGTGAGAGATCCAAGTTTATAAAGATGAAACAAAAAGCCCACACTAAAACCCAATTTTGTGGCCCAATTTTGTTCAACATTAGCTCAATAAACCCTAAACACCTACATCCAATCTGTCAACCTACGTTCAACATTACTTCCCTCCTTCACTTCTCTAATTGTCGCTGCAGCAGTTTACAACGTTGTCTTCAACTTGGTTCTGCCTCGAGTAAAGGTTTTTCCACAATTCAACACACAAACAGAACACATATATCATATATGTGTGTGTTTGTGTTTTTAATTTATTTATGGTTTATTTGATTTCAAACGTGGTCAATTTCATCAAAGTTTCAATCTTTAGCTTATGGGTACTAATGGATTCTGGTCATAGTGACATTTGCAAAGTAGAAAGAATGTAAAATTTTAACATACATTTATAGTTTTACCTTTTTATTTTCGTAAATTGGATGCTAGCTCTGCATTGTGGACTTACTTTCATGGGTGATGCAACAGCTTCAGTTATTGCAATTGCAAGGCTTATTAACGTTTTAAAACCATTGTACACTTTTTATTTCTTAAGGTGGTGTTTAAACTGTTAAACAGGTTAATATTAGGTTTCAGTTTGGTCGTCAGTAGTGGAACTTTTAAGAGCTGTTTTTGTTATGTGAATATACTTGACAAGCAATTTTATGGAAGAAAACTAATTTGTGATTTACATTTACATAATGGTTTTGATGGACTCTTATTTTTTAAGATTGTTCTTAAAACATGTTATGTTGTGTTTCAGATTGATTGTCAGTGATGGAGCTTGGGTCATATTCTGATCAGAGTAAATCAACCTTTTCTCTGGTGGATGAGGATCACACATTTGCAAACTCTGTCCGGTTCACTCTAAATCAAGAGTTAGTAGTGTGGATATTCTTATGTTACTCTCTGGATTTGTTTATAATTTTGTGAGTTCGTTCGTTTTCAATAAATGAAGCTTGCTATAGTCCTGTGCAGTGTCTAAAATACATGCACTATCAATATTGTGTTCTTCTATTTGGTATCATATCGTTGAAACATAATGGTTTTTTAGAGAGAAGACCAACAGTACTACCAGGGATAGGATATGGTATACTCCAAAGCAGAAAATTGTGGATACAAAAGGAACACTAAAAAGTCAAGAATGTAATAAGGCAATCAGCATGTCATAAATATCGACTCCCTTGAAGAATCCATGTGCTGAGTCTAGTACAAACATGATACTATCCCACAACAAATTTAGGACTCAAGAAATACGCCCTTAAAGATGCAAAAGCATTTCACTAATACACACACTTATGCAAAACCATAAAATGCACATTGTACTTGATTTAGGCCATCATTATGATTATATGTAACATGATCATGAAATGAACTTAATCCTTGTGATGAAACAACAAATAGGTTGACAGATCCCTACTTTCTTCCACGTATCCTGTGAAGAAGGAAGAGGACCTGAGAGCAAGGCATATAAATCCCTATTTATATTGATTTCATTCACTACTTTATTTGGCACATAGTTTATTGGTCCATTTGCATGCTTATTAAGTTTGAGGCTGAGGCTCTGATCCTTTGTTTGGAATGCATTTTTGGTGTGTAAAGGGAAGGAAGAAACCTAATGAGTGCACCATTCTCTTGTTTGGTATCAATTTATTTGTGGAAAGGAAGATAATATGAGTGATTTACTTCTCCTCCTCCATTTTTGGGCTTCTATGAATGTCAAGTTTTATTTGGCTTTTACCTGTTTCTCTCTGTGTCTTCCTTCATTATCATGGGTATTGGGTTCGCTTCAGTATATCCTGATGAGATGAGGTCTTAATATTGTTTTGCAGTCCAAGAGTGACATTTTGTGGGTACAGCATTCCTCATCCTTCAGATAATCGAGTTAATATCAGAGTGCAGACAACAGGTAATTATAATAATAAATTAACTTTCTTTAGTTTCTAGTCCAGTGTTGATCCCTAAAAATCACAAATAAAGAGCTCTCCTTGATGTGACTATAGGCTGCTGCCTTCTGACCTAAAGCCTAAAAGGTCATGGGTTTAAATCTTAGAAACAGTCTCTCTACTAGAGGGGATAAGGTTGTGCATATATCCACCCTCCCCAAACTCCATTTGGTGGGTCCTTTATGCACTGGATTGCTCTTTTTTACATCACTAGTTCTTGTACACATATACCACCAATTTTACAGTTTGTTTTGCAATCTTAGATATCCTGCTGGACTTACAAGTTTGATGGTTTTGTTAGATAATTTTTATTACATTTGAGATCTCATGATGCTAAAACTGTTGAAGCAACTTAACTTTTATCACTTGATCTCATAATATTAAACATTTCTCCTGTCATTCTCTGTTGAGATTAAGATGTTTTTATGGACATTATAGTGTTTCGGTAATGCATTTATAAATGCTGTAGGGGTAATTATAGGAATAATATAGGGTCAATGTAAAGGTAGAGAATCTAAAAGCACCTTTCTGTATCTGATATTTGCACATAATTTATTAACATTGTAATTTTCTCTTCAATATGCATGTGTAGGGGATCCAGCAAGAGAAGTGTTGAAAGATGGATGCCAGGATCTGATGCTAATGTGCCAGCATGTTAGGAGCACTTTTGATAATGCTATGACTGATTTTAAAAGGACCCAAACTAATACTGAACAGGAAATGGATACCAAATAAAGTCTGCTCTAGACTTCTATTTATAGTGTTGATATTGATTTGGGTGTGTATTGTTGGTTTTAATAGTATACTGTGTAAGCATTGGCAAATGTTGGAGGTTAAGGAAATAAAATTTATATCAGCAAAAAAAATGAATAGTTTTAATTTTTATTATTTTTTATCAAACAAAACATTTAGGGGGTGTTTGGTTTGGTTGATTTCTGTTTTCATTTTCACTGAAAACAGAAAATGGTGATGAAAATGTGTTTGGTTGGATTTCTGAAAACATTTTCAATGAAAATGAAAATAGGAAACAATTAGAAAATGAAAACAATAAATTTTCGTTTTCAGTTGAGAACAGAAATCTCATGTCGGATAAAAGAAAATTGTGGTGACAATGAATGTAGTTTTAAGCAAATCTAAAAATACAAAAAGACAAGAAGTCAATATATCATAAATTTTCAGTATTTTTATTTCATGAAAACAGAATACAAGAAGTCAAATCAAACATGTTTTCAGAATTCTAATATTTTGAAAATGAAAATAATTTTTCGAAAATAAAAATAGAAAATGAAAACAGAAAATGAAAATGTAAATTAAACATATCCTTATTGTATTAAAAATACGAATGTCATTTAATGCTTATTTTTTTTAAGTAGTTATTATAATTTATTTAATGTCCTTAAGGCTATTTTCTAGCAAGATCCGTGGGCGTTTTCTAGAGGATATATCTTCCGTCTATGTTTGCCCCATAGCTAGACTTAAATATATGTATTTAATTCCTTATACGAAAATAGAGCAGTATTATTCAAGAATAAAATGTGTTAAGGTCCCTCAATTTTTAGTTAAAATGATAATTTTGGTCCTCACTTTTTATTTTTTATTTTTATAATCGGTGAATTTTATCTTCACCCTACTATCCCAAGTTCTACATTGAGGAACCAAATTTACCAATGATCAAAACTGAAACCAAAATTATTATTTTTAAAATATAGAAATTACGACTAATTTGTATAAAAATAAATAAATAAAAACAGCCTAAAACACATTTTATCAATATAAAATATTTTTGGCTTAATTAGGATTTTATTCCTTGAATTTGGAGTATATGATTTTTTTAGTTTCTGGAATTTAAAAATATTTTTTTAAGTTCTTAAAATTTGAAAAATTATATTTTTTAGTCTCTAACATAATAAATTTACACTTTGTGATGATTTTTAATTGTCTTAAATTAATTTTTATTCTTTAGTTACTTTAATTTATATTTGAAAATTGTGACAAAATATTAAAAAATCTAACATAAAGTATTTAAAAACTATCCCAAAATATTAATTTATTATTTTATCATGTTAAGGATTAAAAACATAATTTTCAAAATTCAAAGACTAAAAAATGCATTTTAAATTTTAGAGACAAAAAAAATAGACTCCTAAATTTAGCAATTAAAACAGTAATTAAGTCAATATATTTTACTAAATTTTTTACAAACTTCCTTTGTGTAATGACAAATTCTATGGTTCCAATATTGACGTTGAGGAATTAAAGATGCTTCTTAAAGGGGAGGCCATCGAGAAGGTGGATGTCGGCATAATGCTTCAACGTGTTCATTTTTCTTTTCAACCACAATCTTTCCTATTAGTAGGTGCTGTGAGGAAAAAAGAGGAAGGACATAAGCGTCCAAATATTTCATTAACAAAACATGTGTGTTACACGTGATGGTTTCCTCTTAACGGAATTAACACCATTACTGTAGGAGGGGTGCTTTTGTACTAGAGTTTCAAAATTAGGGGGTACTTGTGTAGGAAAAAAATAAGGATGGGAAGTGAGTGTAATAAATTCTGACCTTAAGACGGTAAGTGTAATTTGCTCTTTTTCTTTTCTTTTATTCTTTTTCTATTTAGTTTTTTCTTATAATGAAATGTTTGCAAAGTATTTCTTTAAAAAAATACTAAAATTTAAGATAAACAATTGAAATTTGAAATCACTTTTTCATTAGTTTGTTAACAGAAAAGGGGATGATCGTAAAAATTATAAAGTTCAATTAGAATGAAATTAAAATTTATGTCTATTTGCAAAAAGAAAATAAAAGTAAAATTATAGGGATTTGATTATTCTTTTTTCGAAAGAGTAAATAAAAAGTCCCATGAAATGAATCATCAAAATCTCAAACTTCAATCGTGTATCCCAACTCATTTAGGTTGTTTGAACCAAGTGACTTAAGTAATTTAGGTGGAGACTTTACTGCCAAATTGCCAAAACCAAGCAAAACTAAGTTATATGTAGGATCAAAGGATTTTGCCAACATGCGAGCACACTTAACTAATAAACTGCAAGTGTAATGCCATTTATAATCTGATATGCCAAGATTTTTTTTGCTAGAATCATTCTGAGAGCCAGACTTGAGCAATCTCATGTTTCAAATAATTTCAAAACTAGTTTCCAAGCAAATTTTAGTTTTATAAGTTCCTGTATATCAAATGTAAAATAGCATAAATAAAGTGATCCTCATTAGCTTGGCAATTCCTTTCCAAATGCTATTTTTCTTCTTTTCTTGTATGTCAAAATGTACACTTGATACAATGACTTGATACTTTTGAGCATAATATTTTTTTTTTTTACATATTTTACAGGACCTAAGTCCTGTAATTGACTAAACCATGCAACATGGAAGAGGATAAAACGGTCCATAACTTCATGAAGGAGAAGCATTGGGGTCTGTATTGGAGATAAGTCGAACCTCATACAAATCTTTCTCACCCTTACCTGCACCCAATTATTATGTAAGAATGCATTCACCCATTTCTGCACATTCTGTGCATTTTCATGGGTTAAACTATTCACTTGGTTCCTATAGATGTTCTCATTTTACGTTTTAGTCCCTATACATGCATAGAAGTTTGGCCCCTATTGTTAACACCGTTAAATGCTGCTGTTGCTACAAAATTTTCTGAAAGGTATAAAACCACTAGAAAATATGGAAAACTTTCTGTTGTTGTTTTATACAGAATTTTTTTATAGTGGTTTTACACTGCCAGAAATTTATTGTAGCCAAACACCAACATCGTTAGCCACATTAGTAACGGTGTTAACGACAAGCACCAAAGTCAACTTTTATGCATGTGGAGGGACTAAAATTTACAACTCTCATATAGAGACTAAAACTTCAAATGGACCACTATAGGGACCAAATGAATAGTCTAATTACTAAGCATTAGCAATTTAGCACACAAGCAGAGTATAGATTTTCAGACTCACCAATTTCAGCTGTAATTCCTGGCCCAAAGAATGAAGTAAATTTGGCCTAAACACAATGGAAGATTAAGAAAAAGTTAGCACCAATATCTTTAATATTAAAACCCCAGAGGATTTAAGAATTGCAGTGAATAGGAATTGGATTAATTCAATTCCAAAAGCAGCAGTCCTCCAAGGTTAATGCTTTCTGTCTGTCTATAATATGGTTATGCATAGGGATAACCTGTTATGAAGAGTACATTTTATCTCTTGATAATTGTTTTAACTTCTATGCAATTTTGGAGTTTATAAAGTGAAGGATAACTCCAAGGAGTTGTAGGTTTTTTTTTTTCTTTTCTACCAACAGGGCTCATAAATCATAACTATTCCTCTTACTACAGAATGTTTACCTAGCCAACATTTAGATTTGGCTCTACCCAAATTTATCTGGTTTACCCCAACATTTTCATCTTGTACAGCTGTAACTGTAACTGAGCAGTTTTTGGATATCAAACAGATAGAATAGGTTGGGACTGGTTTATCTTATTCCCTATCCAACTCAAAATTTTGATAGGGTCATATATTTGAACTTAGGTCGATGATAGGCGGGACAGACTGGATCAACTTAATTTGTGCATGATATATCGATATTAATATTATATATAACTAAACTACCAAACTAAAAGAAGTAAGAATAACGAATGTATATTTATAATATATATATATATATATATATATATATATATATATATATATATATATATATAATATTATGAAACAAATATTATCAATATATGCAAAATGTAAGATTTAAAAGATATAGGACACCGAGACAACTGAAATAAAACCTAAATCAGCTCTCAACATTCTGAGTCTAATTTCTAAAACCAAACATGTCAAATTAGTTTGGTGCAGGCTGAGTTAATGGGATTGTATAGGTTATAAACACCCTTAATAGTCATAGAACTCTATATTACCTAGTTTTATATGTCTAAATGTCTAATCAAACTCTTTGAAATACTTCCAGTGAAAAAAAAATTGGGGTAGGACTTTGAAGAAATTTTCTGTTTGTAGGCATTTGGTGCTTTGGTTAGAGTGGAATGCTTAAGCTTTGAACTGACAATTTATATCATCGGAACCTTTTTTAGCACAAGGATTGTGAATTGGATTTTTTTTTTTGATTAAAAATACAAGGTAAAATGAGATTTAGGTTTTGGTATTACTGTCCTTTGATTCTTTTCTGATTTTCCCTTCTCTGAGTTTTTTTAAACTCCACTCCCCTCACTGCCAAAAAAATTACAAGCAAAAAGATTGCAAGAGTTATCTAGTTTCTAGCACTTTTGTTCTCTCCAAGATCCAAAGAGTCCCATTATCTTCATGAACATGTGAAAAAAATGAAATAAAATAAAATTTATATAATTAAAAATATATGCTCCAGGAAAGAAAGCTGAATACCTGTCTTTGTTCAAAATCTGACAACTGCAGAGCCTTGGCCTCAAAAACTAAAACCAAACAGTATTTACCATCTTGCGTGACCTAAGAAGTAACCACATCACCAGAGAGGGTTAATATAGGAATGACCAGAGTCTAGTTAATAAAAATAATTCTCTAACTAACATGCTAGGTAGCCTCTCAGATCAACAGAGATTGTTGCATGAAGAATAATAACAGGTTACCATTTCAAAAGTATTACGGATTTCCCTTTTATATACAGAATATTAGACTAGACTAGAAGGTTTTCGTACTAATGACAAAATCCTGAGAAACCAAAATGGGTTAGGTAGGCCAATTCTATTTAAATCAAAAAACAATGTTGAGGTGATCTAATCATAAGACAAAGAATAGATGCTGGAGACTAGAGCTTGCCTATTAGCAGCATTGATTCAAGGAAAGGCTTTAATAGAAATTTCATGAAAAAAATAATAAATACATTACATAAAAGATTGAATGATTTAACGGAAAAGATAGCACAAATGCCAAAAGTGCTAAATTAAATTAGACTAGAATTCAAAACATGTTCTATTTTGGACTTTAAAGTTTAAATTACTAAATGTCATGCGGATTCAAATGGAATTTCAAGACCAATATAAATGCATCTAGAGTGAATTAATAAAAGAATTACGAGTAGCTTTTATACTCTGAACCAACAGAAATACTCTGAGATGACCAAAAAAGACAGAGACAATACAAAAGGTATTTAGAAGAATCTCTCGGGGCTCAAAGACGACCTGGGAGATTGAGCTTAATCAAAATGAACCTTGTGAAAGGGTATGCAGATTGTTGAGGTGGCCAGGTGGGTAGCAGCTACAAGGATAGAGGTTATAGGCTTAAGATGTGGTAAGACTCCATGATATACCAAGAAAAGTTAGAACAAATATAGTTAAAGCACACCAAAAAACATATATGCAAGTTTAAAGCAGCTCATGGACGGGATAGACCATGGTGTAAGTATGAGAGAAGAGATATGAACCAGTACCATAAATATACAAATTCTACCAATTTTTCTTTTAAATAAAATGAGATATATGCCATTATTTTCTTTTTCCGTATTTCCAAATGATATATTATGTAATGAAAAAAAATTCATAATGACATGCGCACTTCTTCACGAATCGATTGTAAAACAGGAGCACTTCTCCTTGGTATTCCTCCTCCCTGAAACAAAAAGCAGATAAAATTGTCTCAGAACTGAAGAACATATCGCGGGCTGCAGAAGAAAGATTAAATCACACTTGCAACAAGGGAAAACAGTGGCAGCCTTAGTATTCAGCTAATGCTGCCGGTATGGATGAAGATTGTTATTCATGTGTATTTGCCTAATAGTTAAAGCTTTTACGATAGTTGGTTCATGACAAAGATATCAGAAAGTATTAAGAACGATTCATTTTGCCCCTGTTCGGAACCAGTTCACCTAAATTTAAGGTGTAGGGCGCAGGCTTCGAAATGGGTTATTATTTGTAACAGACACATAACATATTGTCAAAACATGATTCAGGTTCAAGTATTGTGTTGCATTTCAAACACATGTAGAGAACAAAGAGAGAAAATGTTACTTTTATGTTTCATTGAATTCCTCAAAATATGAAAATGGAAAAATAAATAATATACAAAAATGTTACTTTTATGTTTCATTGAATTCCTAAAGCATAATTCACTAATTCAAATAACATACTTGGCCATACTGAAATATCCGTTTCAATGCCTCATCCAAATGCTGCTCATCTCCATAGCGATATCTGGTAACATCGCTCTTCACCTGGGAAAGCACAAGATGGTCAATAATACATTTAATATTCAAAACAATCTAGGTTAGACAGACTAGCAGTGGGTAGATATTAGTGATTAGAGGAAAGATTGAATCTAATGGCAATAAACAAGCAAAATACATTTTGAAAATCATGGAGGGATTTGATATTGAATGAGCAACTATTTCCTAGAATGAAACTAATTTTGCTTAGAGAATGGACAGCTGTATGTCATTCACGAGGATGCTGCTCAAAACAGACTCAGTACTACAAGGTTAGGATTGCCAACAAATGAGTCCAGAACAAACATCGGCAACCTAACAGGAACAATTAATAAATGAGTTGAATCTAGTTAAAATCCTGCAACCTAAATAAATCCACATTTTATGTCTGGTTAGTGGTGTATATATGGTTTGACTCGTGCATGTTGGCCAATTAAACTGTTGAGCCTTTTAGAATATAAATTGAAAATGACCATTTTACCTAAGCAATTAGAAAATACTAGAGATGCCAAATTGGCAATTTTAACCCTCGATATAAATGAGCAGAAACTAGACATCCCATTATGTGCTTCCTTTAAATTACCCAATCTTGATTGCTATTAGATAAATGGTATAAAAGAAAAGTGTTGGGCATCTTGGAATTTATTTGCACAATAAATAAATAAGTTAAATAGGCAATGTCAAGGTTAACCTTTCAATAAGTCAGCATTGTCATGGTGTATTTTAAAATGACACCAAGCCAGGTGGTAAGCATGAATCTATGATGAGATTACCTGTTTAAGAATTGGAGTTGCACATTTTTCCCTCAAGCTTTGAGCATCTGAATATGTTAGGCATGGGACTGGCTTGAGTTCTGCATACTGCAAAAAACATGGCCCAATGACAAAATATGAAGAATACAAAAAAGATGTGGCCCACAGGAGCCTCCATTAAAACACCAATGCACAAATAAAAACCATGAAGCAACTGCATGGACATTAGGAAGGGGAACTTGTAACATGACTCTGCACAATTTGTAAAGATGAACCTCCATCTTATAAATTTATTCACATTAGTAGAACTTTCTTCACCTTGAGTGCCATTCCAATAATTGCAAGAGGGAAGCCATAAGTTAACATTATAGCTGACCATTCAGATCCAGGGAGAATATTAAAATATGCCCCAAAACCGTAGCTGCATGAAACAAAAAGATCAACATAAGTAACAGAAGCACTTAATGTATTTTATGAAATCAATGAAGAAGGTGAAGAAAGAAAATAAAACTCACGACAAGAGTGAGAGTCCAACACCTAGACCAATCACACCAAATGAAAGCTGCAACCATTTAACAATATTTTGAGAATAAATAACATAAACTTTATGTTGTGAGGGCAAGCACAAGCACATAAAGCAGTGAATCAGCAAACTGAGATGAGTGACATGAACCACAGAACCAGAACTTCAACTATATTCAAGGGTTTCCTCAAAGAGTAGGAAAATATTACAGAAAAATCACCAATTCACTGTCAAGAGACAGCTAGGAAGAGATCACACCTGCAATGTGTGTAAATCCATCCAAGCCATAGTATATATCAACAGTAATTCAATATTTCTTTTCTTACTTCTCTGAGCAAAAACCACTGCTGTCGAATACTTCTCAAAATACTAATATATAAAAAGTAAAGCACAAGATACAGAGATCCACCCTTGTCTCATAAATCTATGTACTATTAATTGTATATGTACCCTCTAAAAAATAAAGCTTTATTTCATTAATTATACACCTGGATTCTCTGTTAGTGTTAAAATAACGAGAAGTTTGTTAGTAAAAGCACATAGTAACTTCTAAAGTAACTAGTGAACCCCATAATCCCTATCAATGAAAGGAAATCTTTAACACACAAATACAGAAAGGTCACATTATTTATAGTTTGTTTCTTACTTTAACATACATAATTTCTTATTCACACAAATCCTTTAAATCAAGGAAGGAAGTAAAAATAATAGGACATTTTTGCAATTAGTTGTGGTAACAGAAAATAAAAAACACTTCTCAAATTTGGCATCTTGTTGGTTGTATTTGAATAGACAACTTGATTAAGGCTCTATTTGAATAAACCTCTATAAGCACTTAAAGGAGAATAAAATAAAAAGGTAAAAGGAATTGAATTTTCCCATAGGTTAAAATCAACTTAACTTGTATAAAAACTCTCTCATTTAACTTCTTCAAAAGTTGAAGTGTATACATTGATTTTAACATATGGGAAAAAGTCAATACATCTTACCTTCTTATTTTCTACTACTACAAGTGTTTATAGAAAAATTTATCCATACAAGGTCAAAGTGCTTATCATGTGAGAACTTTTGCACAAGTTATTTTAGTAAGGTATCCTAACGAGGTGAGAATAGTTTATGGACATGTCATAAGCTACTTTTACAAGTTCTTTCAAACATTTATACAAGTGTAAACAATTAAGTATAAGACTATAAGTTATTTCTGTAATTGAAGAGGAAATACAGTCAAATTGTTTTCAAGTAAATTGTAAATTATTTTCATAAGTTATTGTGTTGGAGATCCACATTTAGTAGTAATATGGACAAGATAGTATATATAAGCGGGGACAACACTCACATTTATGTTGAATTAGGTACAAACCCTAAATTATAAGGTGGTATGAGGTATCAGAGTCAATCTTATTGGTTATTGTTAAGCCTATTGTGTCATAAGTTATTTCTTTTAAACACTATGCTTGTGTTATAAAGGCTTTCACTACTCGTGATTAGTCAGGTCGTGACAGAGATTATTTTTTACGTACAAGGTTTTAAAGAAAGGGTCCGTGACCGTTATTCGGGCCACAACATCTAGGTTTTCAACTGTTCACAACATCAAGGTTTTTAACTGTTTACGATCACAAACGAGACTACATCGGCTACATTTGTCCGTCATATCAACAAACTTGACGAAACCACAACGCGACCACGACAGATTTAAAACCTTGGTTACTGATAAAGCCGGTTATTCTTCGCACCAGTAACATATTTAACAAAAAAAAAAAAAAAAAAGTAAATAAGTTCTTCTAAACTCATCCTAAAACTAATTGAACAGAATAAGCGGGTTCCAGTGAGGAACAAAAAGACCGACCTTAGAAACGGAGAAGCCATCGTCGGAAACGACGGAAGATTGTGCGGTGGAAGAATCAACGGCTCTGGGAATGAGGCTCAACTTGGAGCTGAACCGCTTACTATCGCCATTACCATTCGACACAAACACGGATCCAAGTTGAACCGGAACGGGTCGCGACCGAGTCGGGTAGCTGAGTCGGGGACGAGTCGAATGCAGAACAACGCAGAGAAACCGGTGACCGGAGCAGACGGTTGCCCCACCTGGCATCGCAAACACACACATACAACAGCGGAAATGCGCTTTTGCTTTATCGCTGGGCTCTTTCTTTGTTTCTTAGCCAACAGAAACAGAAAAAACAGAGTAAGAGGAAATGAAGGAGCTGCTCCTCAACCGCCAAAATTTGGGGTACGTGGCCTCCTTATCTTTCAGATAATTTATCGATAAAATAAACTAAATAAGTAAATTCGAGTGTTGTTTTGCTTATTGCTTTTAAATAAGATTGTGGCTCCTTATTTTCTTCTTTTTCACCACACAGAAAGTATAAATAATTTAAAGATTTTCATGGTCTGTTGTTTTATTAAATAATGACTAGTTTTTTTACATGTGTGATGCCTAAGATCAACAAAGAGTTTGAGTGTCTTAATTTAAATTTTTTATTTAATTATAAAATAAAACATAAATGTGCCATAAAATATGATAGTTTTAGCATTTTTTTTATCTAGTGCAATATAAATAGAATGTATAATAATTTTAAAATATAATTTTTATACTTTCAAATTAAAAAGAAGAAGGATATTTTGATATAAAAAATTTTAAACATCATTGTATATAAAAGTTGTATAAAACAAATTTAAATATAAATATGTAAGTGTATTTTAACATCCAAAAATCGATTATCATAAAAAAAATCTTGTCCTAGTATAGTTACCAAGAAATTTGAAAATAGCCAACAAACTTTGATGTAGAAGTCATTTGAGGTCAGTCTTAAGAATTTTGAAGTTCTACAGACATTCACGCTTAAGCCAAGAGTGATTTTTGCTTAAGTGAAAATGTCTGTAAAAAATTGTGGTTGTTAGATTTCAGGTTTAAGTGTAGATGAATATAGGCTTAAGAGTGAGTAAGCTTAAACATATGTGGATCTAGGCTTAAGCGTAAGTTCACATAGGCTTAAGTGAGGATGCTTATCAAGTTTACTTTGGTGCATTTCAATTAAAATTCAATCTTAAATGCTTCTTGAGATGTATATGAACCTTAAATGGAATGAATGAAGTTGATATATCTTATTATTCTTATATAATTCACATTCATATGTTGAGATTGATGTTCAATTATGAAAACTTGAGGTGTGAAAAGTCTCATGATGTTTATATGAACCATGAGAGTTCATGATTGGTGAAAATGATGTGAATGATGAATCGATGATAAGTTGAATGAGATATGCATGATGAATTAATGATGATTTGAGTCTATATGAATATTGTTTGATAAGGTGAATGCATCCATGTTGATAAAATGATGATAATGGATGATAATCTTGTCTTGTAACCATCCTTATGTGTTAGAAAGGTTAATTATATCCTTTGGGAAGCTTTTGTTGTTGTTGGAAAATTATATACTTGGGAGGATGAGTTTCATGCTAGAACTCCATCTCACTAAAGTGACCCGAGGTCTCACCTAGTGGGATAACTTTTGTCGTTGTTGGAAAATGATATACTTGGGAGGGTGAGTTACATGCTAGAACTCCACCTCACTAAAGCGACTCGAGGTCTCACCTAGTGGGATAACTTTTGTTGCTGTTGGAAAATGATATACTTGGGAGGGTGCATTCCATGCCAAAACTCCACCTCGTCCGCGTCATTATCTTGACGCATAGCTTACTACCTTCAAGGTGGCATGAAAGTCACAAAGAACACATCTTCCTTGAAGTTTCGCCTTTTAGCTAGAAATTTCATGAACTTCATATAATCTGGAAGGACATTCCAAATCATTTCAAGAAAGGTGTTAGTTATTAAAGAAAGATGGCACTTAAGGTTTCCTCATGCTTTCATTGCCTTCCTTTCTTGTCAATCAGTTGATGAGGAAGGTTATTGCTTTGGAGAATATTTTCTTGTTGGTTTTCTACTGTTGAGTACTTCTCCCATTGTTGTTGTGCTTGTTCCCCATCTTTCTCCTCATCTTTTTCTCTTGACTCATGCTCTTTTACATGGCTTTTCTTTTGAGCTTCAACCTCTACAAAGGATTTTTCTTGTCTGACCATAAATTGAGTCACTGCTTCTGCCAGCTCACCAACTTGGATTTCTACACTTTGGAGTGCTCGTTGAGTTGATTTAGTTGTTTCCATGAATTGCATCAACAATTTATCCAGATTGGATCCTCTTTCTGCTTCATTTTGATGGTAAGGTTGTAACTTTGGTCCCCCGTGAAAGTTTTCTATTGAGTAGCTCTTACCAAAATGAATTTCATGATTTTTCATTGAGTTTTGATTAGCTTTTGAGCTCGCATGGTATGCCATGAATTCCTCGAACACACTTTCAAGATTAGGAGTTCTTTCTTCTTCATATTGATTGTAAGGACTTAACTCCTGTTCCCACTCTTGATCGTGTGTCGTCAAGATATTCATTTTACCCCTTAAAAAGCTCCAAATCTCATGGAACTAAATCATCTGCAGAAGATTTGCTATGTATACAAAGCACTAACAAAAGCAGCAGTCATCAAGTCAAGAGAAAAACAAACATAAACAAAAACAAAAATTCACAAAAACAATAAAAGAATAACAAATAAAGAATAGACACCTAAACATGAGCTAACTTTCCAAATAAAAAGAAGTTCTCTGGCAACGGCGCCAAAAACTTGTTCGCAATCGGCAAGTGTATCGGATCGCACAAGTAGTATAAAACGGTAAGAACCGAGTATCAAACTCTCGAGGAACTTGTGTTATCTGACAAGCTATTTCGATAAATAGGCGTCTGGTATGAAAATATGATTGTGGTTATGAACAGGTATTTAAACTATTTAGGCAAAAAGAAAGAAAATCACGCAAGAGAAATACTGTGTAAAAACAAGTAGAGAATGTATTGGTCTTCTTCATAGGTTCCTGATGCTAAAAAGGATGTTCTCTATCTAACAATGCTCATACGTTCCTATGTTGTCTCCTGGACTGCTAGACCCCAATTCCTCATGATAGCCTAGCCTAGTCCTGATCAAGCCTCGTCCGCAGATTCCTCTTGTAAGACTAAACTCAACCAAGACCGCATTAAGACACACATACACAACTAAGTTCTTGTACCCCGATTCCTCGTGATAGCACAACAACTTAGTCCCGTACTATCATGGAATTTAGAATCAGACCAATTTCCACTGTTGAATGACCCTAACAAAGCATGCATCTACGTGATCAAGGTAAAAGCACACTGGAATGAAAAGCAGATAGCACAGAGAACACACAAAACATCATTACATAGATAGAAATATATTTACATCAGGTGCCTACAAGGAAGATCCAACAGAGGATTTAGTTTTCCATAGTCCGAAAACCTTCTTTACAACAAAGAGAAGAACAAAATGAAAGACTGCAAAAACACAAGTGGTGAGGATGTCTCCTTCACCTCTAGGATCTCATAATCACTCACAAACTCATCTCAAGCTCTTAAAACTCGCGTCTCTGCAAATCTTCACACAGCAAAATCTCTCAGAACTCTCTAGAACTTGGACCTTTCTCTCTCTAGAACCTTTGTGCATGCAGAGCTTCTCATGAAAAGTGCCAAACTCCCTTTGCAAATTTGATTTCAGGCTTAAATAGCGGGCCTTGTTCGTGCTCGTGCACTTAGCGCAGATCTGGATCACTTAGTGCGCATAAGTGGATTTTGGTTTAGTGCGCTTGTTTCGCTTAGCGGATGAGTTAAAGCGGTGCACTTGATGACTTGGAGCAATGCGCTTAGCGATTTGACAGCTCATCTTCTTCTGGATTCTTCCTTGTGCTTAGCCACTGAAGGTTGCGCTTAGCGAATTCTCGCTAAGCCAAGATGTTGGCTTAGCGAAAGAGTGAAAAATAGCACTTTGCCAAAGTTTCCTATTTAACCTGAAATTGAGATAAATTGATTATTAAACGCACAAAACAAAAGTATAAATTATCTATTACCTATATTTAACAAAAAATACTTATAGTATTACAAAACAACTATAAATTGGAGAAGTTTGATATAATATACACAAGTTTTATACACAAAAGTTAGTCGTATTCATCGACTAACAGGGGTACCTGCCAATGGTACTCTGACGCTCAAGTTAGATCTCGGATAAGAGCAAAAAACAAGTATTTAATATAATGTGAACAAACTTACCTCAATATTCCCACAACTATTTATTCCTATTTTAATGGGCATTGGTACATCATTACCATTTTAGGTAACGCTCTGATAATTGTCATTAAGGTTTATGTTAATAACCCTAATGATTTTTACTTACAGTAATCATGCTTTATGGTTTAGGTCGTGATTCTTTATCTTTGGGTATTTGCGTTCTCGACTTGGTCAAGTATCGATCACCATGCTAAGGACCTAGTCAAGGGCCACAATAGTTTTTAGGGGATGTTCAGGTATTTGGCCATGCTGATTATCCTGATGCTTTAAGCATGGTTTAGATCACCTAGAAAATTACTAGGAGCTCTTGATAATTTTTTTCCAGGTAGTGGAATAGTTGACAACTAGAGATAAGCAAGTGCTTAACAAAGCCAATGAGATATACCCACTTGAAGAACTCCATTCCAAGCACTTGAACTTTTCAATCTGAATGTCTTTAACCAAAGTGGTCATCAATGGGAATATTGTGAGCTATTAGAAAGGGTAGCCAATTATGCCCAAGGCGTTTCGTTAGTTGTAAAAGTTTTGGCCAGTCTTCTTCGTGGAAAAAATAAGGAATTGAAGAATGGGAAAGTTTGATTGGCAAGCTTAAAAAAGTGATATTTATTGAAAGCATAAACCGGTAAATATGGGCAATCTAAAATCTTTATTGAAAGACAATGAAAGTGATATTTCAGTGGCTTTTGAGTTAGGAAGGATGAAAAACAAAGCTCTTATAACATTCCATGAGGATCTATGCATGATAGTTTATAAGAAATGACTTGGGAGATTGTTCGTCAAGAGTCCATTGAAGATCCTGGAAGTCGCAATCATTTGTGGGATCCACATGATATTTATGAAACACTAAAAAATGATCAAGTTAAAGCATAACCAAATGCTATATCTTTTGTAATATTTGAATTTTTTCTAGTGAAAATCGAGAAATATGGTTTTGATGATGTTAAAAAAATTGTTCTACATTGATTTGTTTATTTGTTAATTTGTTCTTGTATATGCTTATCAATTGTTAATATGTTATAATCCTAAGTAGAACCTTTTTCCAATGTTCTTTTTCTTTGTTAATTTGTTCTTGTATATGCTTATCAATTGTTTGTTTTGTTGTCAATCTCTTTTCTAGTTTAATCCACTTGGTCATATTAATTATATGTTCGCGATTTGTTTCATGACTCTTAAGTTTGGAACCAAGATTCTTCCAATCTTTAGTCCCTTCATTTGCTAGTTGACTAACATTTGTTGAACCAAATAACTTACAGCAAAAACAATACACTTTGTCTAAATCTTTAGAATAAACTAGCCATCTTCTATCATGTTTTTCTCCATTTGACAGTGTTCATTGATAACATGATGAATAAAAATATCTATTATTTTCATCTTTTGGATATTGAAAATTGTCATGTCTGATAGGACCATTTTCTATCATTAAATCTCTAAATTTTCCATCAATATTTTTCCATAGTCCTGGGTCATAAATATTTGTAGGTACTCCACTAGAAGTGTTATTATGCTCAACATTCCCTTCTACTCCTATTTCTAAAATATTGTATTCTAGTTCTTGATTGAAATTATGACTATTTGTGTTGTCAGTATTATTTATAGGTGGTTGTTCTATCACGTTTTCACCATTGTCAGTATTATCTATAGGTGGTTGTTCTATAACATTTTCCTCGTTGTCAGCATGATCTATCAGTGGTTGTTCTATCACATTTTCACCTATTGAACTTGCTTCTGCGTCATTTTTATGAATAATAACAAATTTATCAAGGGCATCACGTTGAGATTCAATTAGCTTTTCAACTTTTCGTTTTTTCTTTAATTTTTCATAACCAGATTCATACTTTCTATTTGACATTTTCTTTTGTAAATAATAAAAAAAAAATTAACTAAATATTAAATAAATCTAAATAAACTAAACTCTAAAATAAATATAGAAAATGATGATCGATGAACAGAACGATAGAACCTGGAATTGGAAACAGACAGAGATTTTGTTGTTTAGATGTTATGTCAGGCGCAAGGGTGTTACGTGATACGTGTTGCATTGATGTGTACCCAGAGTCATGCCCATGAAATGAATCGTTCCACCAATCCCCCGGGATGGAGATGAAAGGCTTCGTATGCGGGACGTCGGGATGTATACGGTTTATACGCGTTTAGAATCCAGACGATGTCAAATCCAGAGAGGTTGAGCCGCGGAGACAAAGTTTGATCAATAGACAATAAGTTTCATTCAAGGGAAAGAGAAGAATAGATTTTTTTTTATTAACAGAAGATGAGGAGATGAAAAAACATGAAAAATGGAGTCTGGAGAGTGAGATACATTAGTTAGGAAATTGGGATGGGTTAAAGGAAAGTTAATAGGGATTTACTTTTTTGGGATAAATAAAATACTTTAAATGGCATTAATTGTGATATTGGTTAATTTTTAAAAAGATTATATTGATTGACTAATTTTTAGGGAAGAGAGAGATTCTAAATTATTTTATTTTAATCAGTTAAAATTTGTTAATAGTTAGTAATAAAAAAATTTAAGGGCCTAAAACTTTTTTTTAGGGCCTTAGACTGATGCCTAATTTGCCTTTCATCTTGCATGGCCCTGTTGACAGTGTTCGTTGATAACATGATGAATAGAAATATTTATTATTTTCATCTTTGGGATATTGAAAATTGTCATGTCTGATAGGACCCTTTTCTATCATTAAATCTCTAAATTTTCCATCAATATTTTTCCATAGTCCTGGGTCATAAATATTTGTTGGTACTTCACTAGAAGTGTTATTAAGCTCAACATTCCCTTCTACTCCTATTTCTAAAATATTGTATTCTAGTTCTTGATTGAAATTATGACTATTTGTGTTGTCAGTATTATTTATAGGCGGTTGTTCTATCACGTTTTTACCATTGTCAGTATTATCTATAGGTGGTTGTTCTATAACATTTTCCTCGTTGTCAGCATGATCTATCAGTGATTGTTCTATCACATTTTCACCTATTGAACTTGCTTCTGCGTCATTTTTATGAATAATAACAAATTTATCAAGGGCACGACGTTGAGATTCAATTAGCTTTTCAACTTTTCATTTTTTCTTCAATTTTTCATAACTAGATTCATACTTTCTATTTGACATTTTCTTTTGTAAATAATCAAAATAAAAAAAATTAACTACATATTAAAGAAATCTAAATAAACTAAACTCTAAAATAAACTCTAAAATAAATATAGAAAATGATGATCGATGAACAGAACGATAGAACCTGGAATTGGAAACAGACAGAGATTTTGTTGTTTAGATGTTGTGTCAGGCGCGAGGGTGCTACGTGATACGTGTTGTATTGCTGCGTACCCAGAGTCATGCATGTGAAATGAATTGTTCCACCGATCCCCCGGGATGGAGATGAAAGGCTCCGTACGCGGGACGTCGGGATGTATGCGATTTATAGGCGTTCAGAATCCAGACGATGTCAAATCCAGAGAGGTTGAGCCGCACAGACAAAGTTTGATCAATAGACAATAGGTTTCATTCAAGGAAAGGAGAAGAATAGATTTTTTTCTATGAACAAAAGATGAGGAGATGAAAAAATATGAAAAATGGAATCTGGAGAGTGAGATACGTTAGTTAGGGAATTGAGATGGGTTAAAGGAAAGTTAATAGGAATTTACTTTTTTGGGATAAATAAAATACTTTAAATGACATTAATTGTGATATTGGTTAATTTTTAAAAAGATGATATTGATTGACTAATTTTTAGGGAAGAGAGAGATTCTAAATTATTTTATTTTTATAAGTTAAAATTTGTTAATAGTTAGTAATAAAAAAAATTTAGGGACCTAAAAAAAAATTTTTTTTTTGGACCTTAGACTGATGCCTAGTTTACCTTACATCTTGCACGGTCCTGTTTATGGTGTTACTTGCGGTAGAGACCATTGCCAAATTCTTCCATGTACAAGCTAGTTAAGATAAGGATGTTAGGCAATAATTCTATTTTATGATCAGTCTGCAGCCACAAAAAAATTTTGTTCACCTTGACTCCTTGAGCCTTTTGAAAGTATGTATCTCATTTATGTTTCTGTACAATGTCTTAGTAAAAGAGGGACATCATGTTCAATCCCCTAATTTATCTTTTAGAACTAAATGTTTTCATATTTAATGCGTGTTATGTATTTCCGAAATTTAAGATGAGTCTTATACTTAGAAATGTTGCAATTTGATGAACCTTCACAATTTTTTAGATTAAAAGACATCCTTATTGAATAACCAAGGTTAAGGAAAAAATATCCTGATTAACCTCAACAACATCTTGATTAATATTATTTATCAAAACCTTGTGAAAGAAAGAAAAAGCTTTGAAGCAGGGGAGAGCGGCAAAATGGAGGCAGGATAACAATAGAATATAAACAAGGCTTACTTTAGTGTTATTATTTTCTTTAAAATTTATTTTAGCTTACGTGGCTTTTGTTGTACGTTTTTTTTGTAAGAAGCGTTAAAGCATTTGTTTTGTACTAACTTCTAAGATATTTGACATTCAAAAAGAATACTAATTTAGATGACAATTTTTTTTTTATAAGAAATATGAATTTATATTATAATGAAGGGAGCACTAGGAGTACTCCAACCCATTACAAGAATGTCTCAGATGAGATAGTTTCAAACTTTACTACATAGAAAAGGTGAATTCCATCAATCTGAAATATTCGATCCAGTTACCCCTCCTACCTTTCCCATGAACCAGGCCCAACATATGTGCTTAATTTGATTGATAGTCTTGGGAATGTCTTTTTCCTCCTCCTTGAAGATGCTATTATTGCGCACCTGCCAAATGATCCACAAAGTAGCCAACCAAAACATAAAGGGCACCTTGTTTCTGCTAGTATTGTATTTGAGGAGCCTATCATATTCCTAAAAATGTTGAACTCCCCCCACTGTTATAACATCGACAATCCCAATCCAGCTCAAAATTTCTTTCCAAATACATTTAGAAAAATCACAGTGAAAGAATAAGTGTGCAACATTTTCATCACAAGAATCACATAGAGAGCACCTACTATTATTAATGACCACATTCCTTCGAATTAAATTATCCTTGGTTGGCAATCGATCCAATAGTAACCGCCAACAAAACAAAGCTACTTTGGATGGCACAGGAACTTTCCAATCTATAGATAGTATATCCAGTATATCGCTATTCATTTGTGTTTGATTTACCAAAGACATGGCAAAAGAATAGCAAGAACTTACGGTGAATAATTTGGAGTTGTGTAAGGACCACTTCCACCTGTCATGAGATTCTGCCACTAGATGCACATCAACCAAAATGGTCTCCAAAGAGTGAAGTGACTCTTCCTCATTCGGATTTAACTGTCTCTTCCAAGTCAAGCCCCACGTCCATTGGTCTCTCCTCCATGAACCAGATGACAATTAATTTTGATACCCTAAAATTTACTCAGTAGATATATGTAAATCTAAAGTCATGCTCATTATCCTTATTTTAATAAACCTAATGGATACAATATCTCAATATACTGTCTATTAAACTAATAGCACGTCAATGTTATTAAAATACTAATATTGGAAAAATCAATAATAAAAAGAACAATTATTAAAATAAAAATATATAAACTAAAAAACTTACAAATATATTCCAAGCTTGTCTTTTGGATATGGAAAATAAACTTCAATATTAGAACACATATAATGTTAGATATTAGACGATCCATCACTAGATGACTCGGACATCTCTTAAGGTGTTAATTAAAACAAAAATATAAATTTGTGTTAATCATTCTCTTATATGTAAGTCCAACATGTTTGGTGACTCGAAGTAATACCAGATGAGACTTATCTAATAATGGATTCCTCGTCCAATGAAAACAAGAAGTACTTGTCTAGTTCACCTGTAACATCCCATTTTTTTTTCATAAAATAAATTAAAAATGATTTTATTTAAAATAAATAGAATTTTAAGAAAATAATAAGCTTTTTGTAATTAAATAATTAAGAGAAATAGTTTTATTAATTAAAATAATAGTTTTTAGATAAATAAAATAAATATATGTTTTTAGAAAAAGAAAATTTATTTATTCATTTGACAGGGAGTAAAATAGATTTTCTTTATATAAAATGATAAAATAAGGAAAAATAGAGTAAATAATAGGCCTAGGGTACCTTAGGTATAAATAGAGGCATGTCACTTTTTACATTGTGTCTACGTTCTCTCTTTCTCACATCCATTTTCCTTGCTTCTTCTCCCAAAACCATCTCGTTTTCCCGCATATACTCAAACCTGTCTTAGTAAAATGATCATCCCAAACTCATTAACCGTTGCATTATCGTTAAATTTGAACACGAGGTTAGGAACTTATTTTTACACATACCCACCGTTGGAATTTTCGAGATAATGTTTGTGGTAGAAGAAATGTCCCTCGCACTGAACTTTCTCTTTTCTCGTATACACCCAAACTTGTCTTAGTAAAACTACAATCCTGGACTCGTTAAGCATTGGATCATCGTGAAATATGGACACCACCTTCGGAAACCATTCTCTCACATTCTCACCGTTGGGATTTGTAAAATAATGTTTTTGCAGAGAGAAATTAGTCTCGCACGTTGACAGTGAAATGGAGGCTACAATCTCTTTTCCTTCTCTGTAGTACTTTGGAAATCCTAGCAGAACAATCAGAGGAAAAACTTGAGGAATCTTAGACAACCACTAAAGATGTCGCTATCACTACCGCACTAGACACGTGAGCTCGCTTAAAAGTAATGGATGAGTTTATCACAATTTGGGTTAAAATGAACATGTGTAAGGATCCTTAGAGGACCAAATTTGGGTTTATTTTTGGATGTTTATTGTATTGAAATTCTTCCTATATGATTATGTGAAATTGTTTGAGGGGTTTTACTCCCCATGTTATGAAAAACATTTCCGTATAATTTATTTATATTTTGGACAAGAAGTACTGGATTAACATGCTAAATTGTTATAATGAGATTATAACATTTTTGTTGAGATTGAGCATATGTGCAAAGTTGAACATGTGTTAATTTTTTAGATACACGTAAACATGTGATGATGGATTGTGACGTTGTGATATGTTAAAATTGTGGATATGAAATTTGGTTGTGAATAAGTGTGTGGTTAGCACTTGATGTGATAATACTTTATGTTGTAAGCTGTGAATTATATAATAACCCAACTAGTGTTTACAATGAGAAAAGTGTTTATGCACAATGTTAAAGGAAAAGTGTAGGATTTCTAGTTAGAAACCCAAAGTGTTAAATTGTAACACAATGTGTTAAACGTGTTTGAAACATGAGTGTGAGGTCGTGGGTATTGTATAATTCAATAGCAGTGTCTGCGTGCAAAAATTATTTTAGGGGTTGGACCTAAATCAAGAAGATGAGACCCTAACGGATTCTTCGGAGTCTAGGCCTTGGGTATTGTATAATTCAATAGCAGTGTCTGCGTGCAAAAATTATTTTAGGGGTTGGACCTAAATCAAGAAGGTGAGACCCTAACGGATTCTTCGGAGTCTAGGCCTTGGGAGTAAAGACACTCCGTTTGAGTGCTCCTTTACGCCTATGTTGATCCCATATGATTGGAGCATTCTCGCAAAACAGAGTGACCCTGATTGGTCACCTTATGATTTTACTTAGTGAGAGTGACCTGACATACACATTAGTGAGAGTGACCTGAGTGCTCCTTTAAACGCTTCAGTGTAGTTTTTCACTGACAAGATATTACATTTCATATAGGCTTGAGTATTAGTATAATTGTTGCATAACATCTGCTAATTGTTTATTATGAAGTTGGTGAATGTTATTACGTCTTGACCCGAGTGTGTGATTCATGTGTAATGTGATTGGTGATTGAAAAATAAATTTTAAATGATAAAGTGGTGAAGTGACGTGGATTGTATTAAGTTGAGCTATGTTATAAATACTTCTATAATTTATTTTGATCATGTTTTTGTTTATTTGTACTTTTTTTTAGAAATGTGATAAATCACTCCCTATATGTTATTTGTGTTTAGATTTTATGATGATCTCGAACCTTGTGTTTATGGGAGCAGATGACTAGGTAGATGACTTTAAAGAATCTCGTGCTAGAGGACGCTGGAACACAATGCTCTGATAGGATGTGATATTGGGGATGAATTTTATTTTAATTGCATGATGTCATTTTATTTTATTTTACTTCACTAATTTAACAAAATTTCTTTTGTAAACTTTGATGACCTTGTTTGAGTCGAATATGTTTTTAATAAGTTTTATTTGATAATAGTGAAGTGAATGTGAACTTTTTATCCACATGAATTTGTTTATTAGTATTTTTATATGTTTTATTTATTTATATGTATGTCGGGGTAAAGGATGTCACATCATCCAAGTAAAAATTGGAATAAACATTCCATTTGAATTATTAATTTATTCGAGTTCATATGATTTTATTTAAAAAGAATATATTTGCGAACCTATCTTTAATTTCCTTTTATATGTCTAATGATCATATTGAGTTATGAAAAATAAATATGGAAAGTCTTGATTCTATTAGACAAAAATGCACAATATCATCTTATTTCAAGAAACAAGATCAATATGCATAACAATCATATTATTCAATTTTGAAGATACTCTCCATAATTACGAGCTTCTCCCTACCTATAAATATGCCATCAAAGATTGAAGAACGATGACAAACAAGAATAGAAAAACAAGAGTCATGAATCAAGAAACGAGAGAAAACAAAGACATTAGTTGAGAAATACACTGAGCATAAGAGAGTCAATTCTTTGTAATACACAAAATACTTGTGATAGATTAGAATCTTATTGTTAATTTACTAGTTGAGTGTTATAAAGAATCTCTGATTCTATATCAAACTTTTGTTTATGAATGTTAGAAGTGACTTAGTGACAAAACAATACTTGTGTATTCTTAGATTCAAGGAAAGTCTAAGGGTCGTGTTAATAGTAGCCTTGAGAATAATTGTAAGACAAGAGACACAGAAAAGAATACTTGTTGTAATCAACTTTGATTAGTGAAACCCTTTACCGGTTGGTAAAGGAGAATCGGACATAACTCAAGTTGAGTGAACCAGTATAAAACGGAGTATTTTTACTACTCTTTTTTAGCATATCAATGTATTTTAAAGTTCATTGTTGACACATTTAGCACACAAGATTTTTACTAAAAATAAGTTTTATACATAACTAGACAACAATTCACTTTTAGTCATTGGACGAGAATTCTTATCAACTTGTTTATTATAACATCTTTCATTTTAAAAAAATTTTATATTTTGGCTAACACACTATTCAATCCCCTTCTGGTGTAATTTATTGTACAAAGAAGTTTTCATAAACATCTTAACACAAAAGTTGAATTATCATCTTTTTTATGGATTTTAGTTTAGACTCGAACAAATTAGAATTTTTAGTATATTATTAAACATATACACAATTGATTTTTAATCATAGTATTTAATATTTTTTTCAGAACATATAATTTAATTAAATAATTAAATTTAATATAAAAAAAACTCTTATCATGTACTATGTCGCACGGATAATTTAACGTATTTTAATAAACTTAATTACTGCACCATATCTCATTATGTTTATTAAACTAATAAAGCATAAGTGTCATTGAAATACTAATATAAGAAAAAATAGTAAAAAAAAAAGAATCATTATTAAAAGTAAAATATAACTAAATTGAAAAAAAAAAAATCCAACCTTCAAACGAAGAAAATTCTTTTAACTTAAGTAAAGGGAAAACACATTGAAAACTAGAATTTTGTTTCTTTTAACTTAATTAAATTAAGAAAATCATATTGAAAACTTAGAATCTTGTTATAAAAACAATAAATATATTACACGAGTATGAGTATGCATAATATTTAGTATAACGTATTGATATCCACACTCGTACCTTTAAATTTTGTAAATAATTATTTATATACAAATTCAATTATTTTCAAAGATTTTGAACTGTGATACAGGCCAAGATGTGAGATTTAGTCTTAGAATGCCAAGAATTAAATTGACCTACTTAGGAATATCGAGGGGACGTCACTTTTACAATTGGATGTGTCAATCCACATACTAACAATTCAAATCAAGAAAAATTACACTATGAATAATAATTACAATGAAACCTAACGACTACTTAGGTTCTATCATCAAAATGTTGGAAACTAAACATCGAATCTAGAAACCTAAGATACAAGGAATCAATATTTGTTTCTATGTTCTAGCATCATCAGCTGCAACTTCAGAATTTTCCTATGTAGATTGTTGACCACAATAATGAAGTTCCTTTTGTACACAGCACTCAAAAAAACAGAGAATAAGATTCCCAGCAAATCCTGCAAAAACAAGAAAAAAATTTCCATGTTAATCATATCCAAGTCCAGAACAAATAAAATAAAATAATGTTAGCAACACTTTATTTTTAACAACATTATTATTGTGAGAAGTCCCATATGCAATTTACCTAACCATGAGTATGGTTGCTAACATTTATGTTACTATGAAGAATTAACACTACCTCTTGCAAGTTAGATATATACTTGAAGCAATAATAGATGTTGTCACAATTGTAAATTTCTGATCAAAGATGGCAATACTAACCAGAAACATCCTACACATTTGCTTCACTGCGAAAGCATGTAAACAACCTTGTGACTAAGTCTTTTAGCCCTGCAACCAAGGTAAAAAAGAAATTTACTTAATTCGTTGCACTTGTTGAGCATCAATTTATAGTATGGATAACTACAATGTCATTAACTTAGCTATTGTATTCACAGATGTTTAGCCTCATGTTCCTTTCCCCTCGTTAAAGTATCTTAAGATGATTTTTTAGAATCCACTTTCAAATTTCATTATATGAGGAATGCCAGCAGCACTCTCACTAAAACTCTCTTTCGAATACTCTTTATAATTTGTTAGAATTTATTAAAAATCACCAATTTTGATAGATTTCACTTCTCATTTAATATAAATCGGGAGAGAAAAACATTAATTAAGAAACAAAACCTACTAAATTGGTGATTTTTAATAAATTCTAATCAATCACAGAAAATATTCAAAAGAGTGTCAGAGAAAGTATCACTAACATTCCTCTCATTATATATCTTAGTCAATAGGTAAAATAATTATCACTATAAAATGTATGTTTCATTATATTTCCCATTCTTTTTATGTTCGAGCATATAATGGGTGATCACTGTTCTCTCAACAACATATTCAACACATTCACTGAAACTGGCTTTGGTCACTATTTACCATCATGTTCTTGACAGGTATAAAGAATGCAAACTCTCCAAAATCAAGTACCATATCTTAGATCAATCCACTTCAACTTTAATAAAAAACCTCACCTTGAGGAAATGTACTTATCAGCCTCATCCTTCTTTTCAGGACCATAAACAAACCATTTTTCATAAGGTGCAGTAGCAGTTTCATCCTGAATTTTGATATCTGCATATTGCTTTCTTTTAGAAAATTTGCTAAAGTCCAAATCACAACGGTATCATCATTCAGAAAAATTAAGCTAATGCATTTTGAAAATGACCTTGCAACAGAACAGCACATTCACCATTATAACTTTTTAACTTCCAAAACACCTGACCATTGTTGTCCAAAAACTCAGGCTCAATTCTCATAGCATCAGAACTATGTTTCACTGTAATATTAGAAGAACAATTGTCAACTGTTACAATAGCAGAAACAGTAAATTCTTGCAATATAGAAAATAACCATATGTACTCACTTTCCATTTTGGCCTCATTAAGAGCATTTATTTATTTACAAAACCAAGTCCTAGTCTGGATGTTATGAAAAATAAGTGCTCATGACACAAACAATCAATTTCTCATAAGAAATAGATGAATTTAAACCAACTGTAATTAAACATTTTACAGGATGTTGCATAAGTGAATACTATCGGGTGAGGAAAGAAGCAAGACATAAGATGATAATAGCATTGAAGATCAGTAAATAATGCAAATCTTGTAGGATCTAAGAGTAAGTATATGAAATGCCAACAGATATTTTTCATAGACGCAGATATTAGTTCTTTTACATGCTAGTGTAATCATTAAAAAATCAGTTTGTTGTAATTTTCCTGTGTTAATTATTACTTGTTTGCAACATGGATAGTCTTTCAAATTGCAGAATTTTGTACCATCAGCTAAATATTCTGACTTTAGAGAATGAGATTGAAGAACTTCAGGCATGATAACATACACAATGCATAATTCATAAACATCACAATTCATAACATACCTTTTGGAATTGTTCCCTTTAACTCGAGTACCTCAGCATGAGCTTGAGCCACTTCACTTTTCATCTTTTTAAGAAGAGCGTCATGCTTCTCCATTTTAAGAGGAGTCGCATTTGACAGAACAGCTTTAACCGTCTCATTCTGCAACTTCTGCCTAAGACCCTTTTCCTGTAGATAACATGCATACAAAATTATGAACACAAGGTAACAGCAAGGACAATCCCGATACAAAGAACATAACACCTTGTTTGCTGTTACCTTTTCCTTGGCTGCAGCAATCCTGGTTTTTGCTTCCTTTACTTCTTCTACATGTCTTGAATTTTTATCTTCAATACAACTCCTCAGTTTACTGAACATATTAAGCAAGTTTCCAACCACTTTAAACAAGATTATGAAGACAACAGAGAAAAGAAAAGCAAAAATAAGGATAAAGAGATGAAAACAATAAAACAACAGCAAAATACACGATAAAACTATTCTAATTGGACTTGAAATACTTACTCAGTGGCTAAAGCTTCATCACAAAGAAAATTCAACAGTGTGAGCTTTTTAGATAAATCCAAATTGGAATATCCACTAACGCCTTCTTGAAGCCAATCCAAAGGAAAATCTTTTAGTATATGATTAGATTTAGTAATTAAATCCTCCAGTGGTTTTAACCATGAATTATTTCCATTGCTAGTAGTCAAGGATGGAGACCTACAGCAAAGTCATCCATATGGCTACCTTAAGTATATCATATAAAATTATCTCCCTCAAAACTATAAAAACAAACAAATTAAAGCTGTAAGGGATAACTCACTCATTTCCTGAATCAGTTAGTATCAAGGTCAACACTCTAATTTGAAATTGAACCACTAAGGTGTTTTGTCCTCGACGCAAATTTTGTTTACGTACTAATTCTCGTAAAATGGCATCAGCTTCTCCCTTCTTGAGATCAAGAGCCTGATTAAATTTATACACAGGAATAAATCTTAAAAAGCACTTGATAAAGCAATTATGAATGGCTGAGAAAAACTTAAGAGAAAGTTAACAATAGAGTTAACATGAAGGCATACCTTTCCAAACACTCTGCAAAACTCTAAAAGCTGCAATGCGTTCCCAATATCTTCAGGTGGGAGCTCAATGTCCAATATTTCTGTTAACTCAGTTCCAGGGGGGAAAGGAATTTCCTCTTCAATTTTTTGCATCGCTAAATTCATGCCAACATTTGGGAACGTTGCTATTCCTACTTGGAACTTGGCACCAGCATTACCATCTACAAGTACAGTGTTGTTCCAATTATCACCAAGCATATGTTTCATATCTGGATGTTTAGAATTGAATAAATAATGTTTTGGAGCCAAAGTCACAGCAGGGCCAATGGAATCATTTGCAGGATCTCCAAAAACAGTGCCATGATTTCTATGTACTTGTGTTTGCACCTCAGAGAAAGGGTTGCCTTTGGCAACTTTCCCAAACAATAAAAGACCATTTGCAGCCTGAGCCTCTGGACTGTCCATCGATACATGAGCAGTATCATGGTTGCTATCTACTTTTTTCTTTTTAGAGACTCCATTGCAAACTTTAGTGTCATCATTTACTTTTCCTTTCGCTTCCTCACTTGGAACTTCTTTGCAAATTTTAGGCCTTTTCAGGCTCTTCTTTTTGCCAGCACTACCAACATTGTTCTCATTAGATATTTCCTTTAATTCTTCACGCTTTGTTTTCTTAGATTTTTTAGTTGATGTCTTCTGACTGGTCACAGGGTCAAGCTTTCCATCTGAAGAATTTTCCTTCCCAATTTCTCCTGAGAGAACTACTACAAGCTCCTGTAAGAGATAGCAAACAAGAACAACAACCAAAATCCATAAGAGCACAAGAGGCTATGATGCATGGTTAAAAGTACAAGTAGCACACTAGACCCAATGCTATAGGTAAATATGAAAATCTAAATATAAAAAATAAAGGAATATGGATATGACAAAATGTATTAAATAAAATATAATTAAATTTATAAATATTAACTCCTCTCACTAGATACACCACACACGCACTCATGCATATAAACCCTATGCACCAATGAGTAAAACTTATATGCCAATAACAAAGATAAACAAACCAAAATAAAATAACTATGGTACCTTCTCTGATGCAATTTGCTTCATAGGTGAAACAGCTGTGCTCACAGGAACCTTACCAGAACTTAAATTATTTACACATTTTTGCTTCTGTCACCATTAACAAATCATGAATTTGCATATGTGAAGAGAAGGTTCTTTAACCAGCAAACATAAGTATATTTGTCAACCACAAGATATATGGGATAGAGGATGGGGAGAAAAGTAGCACACCTTTTCCTTAGTAGTTTCCTTTGAAAGCAAAACCTTATTCACCTTGTTCAATTCCAAATCATTAGATTCAGCAGTCTTTGAAACAAGCATTTCAGACACTGACTTGAAACCAGATGCCTTGGCTGTATGAAATAGTTGACCAGTAGGTAGTTCACCTCGTTTTTTCCTTCAAAGATCGCTCCTCTATTAGAATGAACTCACAGATACAATACAATACCAACTCAAAACACACACACAAAGAAAAAAGAAACAAACTCACCGGCAAAAACTGCAGTTGCAAAAGTTTCTACATTTTGGACATGTCCAATCACCCAACTGCTGCACCTCTTCTGCATTCTCCCCATACCTAATTCACCACAAAAATATCCTCAAAAGGGAAAACACATACAAATATACACCAAGTACTTCATCATTATATTCTTCAGATTTTTTTGTTTGTAACAAGATTATCTTCTAGTCAACGGCCATAGACTAATTCCTTCAAGAGATAGATCATGTTTGATCACTCGTTAGGAATGTGGTTCTTCACATTTATAAAAAAAGATAATAATAGTTTCCATGTTATTAGAAAAATTGACATGGTTCCTCGCTTTGCAAGAGTGTTCAACCATACATGTAAAAATCACCAAGTTTGTAAAAATTAATGTCTCATGTGAGAGGCATGTGACTTAGGTAGAAACTAATAAAAAAATAATTAATAATTAAGGACTAAATTGTAATTGGATTAAATAAGAAAATTTTCTAGAGATAGTTGCCATTTTATGAAAATAATGGTTATAAAAGGAATTAATACCCACTAACATGAAATAAGATCATCTTCCTAATAGAAAAGTATTTTCTCTAACTCCTAATCATCACAAATGTAGAGAGACAGGAAGAATAATCAATAAAGTGAAATCTTGTTTCTCTCCTCTTTCAAGAAATCAAAATACATCAAAAAAAAGTCTCACTATAAAAAAGGTACACACTATTTATTTATTATATTTCAAGATCCTATTAATTTCCTATAATTGTTAATCTAACAAACCCTTAAAATTTACAATGTTGTCTTCTTTTATTGGCACATAACCACAATTGTCCTCTAGAAAGAGACACTCCTACTCAAGTTCTACTATGAGCAACAAAGCTCATAGTGATCTTACCCAGTTCAAGTAAAATTGCCTCCATTGGAAGAAACCACCAGTAGCCTTGTAAAAGTAACATAAATAAAGACAACACATTTTGGTGATATCTACATGTTGTTTGGACTTTGGATACTCGTTGCAAAGCAGTAAATCTTTGGACACTCTTGCAAAGCAAGAAAGTCTTTGCCATAAACATGGCCTAAAATATGCTTAACAAGATACAATAATTCTGAAAAAAGAAAACTCAACATTTGTATTAATGAACCTAACCTGTTTAAGAGGCACTTGTGGCAGAAGTTAATGGGACAAGGTTTCCCATTCTTCATATTCTTACAAGAAACAGCAAAATCCCTGGTTTTTTGCCGACACTTCAATATGGAAAACCAAGCAAACAAAAATGTTATCATCCAAACAAACCTCAAAATCTAGAAACAAAAACAAGCAGAAACTGAACAATACACACAAAGTAAAAGCAAAATCACAACGTCATAAAACATCATCATCACCATACAACCCCATCAATCAAAGTCCATATTTTCGCACAATCCCCACATACGGATTTCACCCTCAATATCCAGTGTCTAACAACTGGTTCAACAGAATCAGTTATCCATGACATCAAGTTAGTTTTCCTGCTCAACAAATTTGCTATTCAGTTTAAGGAGTTACCGATTAGACTTGGTATAAATACCAAACACAGTGTAATAATTCATTTTGGAATGAATCATCTTGATAGACTTCAATAGTTCAAAGTTTTCTCTGGTTTTTCTCTTCTCTCTTCAACTCTAGTTTTTGCTGATATTCAATGGAGTTTCAGAACTTCGAGCCCTCTAGGCCTCTCTACAAACCACCACACCCCACAACATAAAACGGAACAAAACACAAAGTAAAAGCAAATCTACAACATCGCAAGCATCGCCATTGTTTTCTCAGTACAAAACTACATATATCCTCTACAAAAAAAAAAAATCCTACTTACTTCACTGAGTAACAAAGTTCTCCGTCCAAAAAATTAACCCAACTACACACTCAAAACTCAAACTTAAGACTACTCGTTCAGCTGAAACAACTTCATACAAGCTAATCCACACGTTCAACACTAACAACAATCATTACTATATAACCCCACACACATCAACCAAAGTTCCCATTTTTAACGTAATTGCCACATTCCCTCACATACCCACATTCAGATTTAGCCCTCTCCACACACCGGCACACCCCACAACATCAAAACAGATAAAAAACGAAATGGGTATTCTCAAAATCTCAAAAAAGAAAGAAAAGTACCTGGTGACACGTTTTCCCATTAGCAGAATCGTAGATCCTGCTTCCCACTATTCGAACTCCGCGAGAATTGGAGCGCTTCGGTTTCACGCCTCCGGCAGCAACCCCGTCCCAATTCTGACTCGAGTTTGAGATGGTTGTAATAGCCATTATTACAGTTGGGAGAACTAAGAACACCACACACACTAAGACTCTTCTTGCAAGTGAGTTTCGAACTTAAAGTCTGAACTTTTTTATTCTTACAATGAGACAGCGGAGATTAATAAACGTGATGTTAGAGAAATTTTCTAAACGCTCGTTTTGGGAACTTTTGTTTTCCCTCCTTCGATGGTGATGTGGCGGGAAAAGGGAGTGTGCGAAATGAATATGGATTTTGCGTGGCAAATTTGAATTTCGCAGTTTTCGAAGGGGTTTCACTTTTTCAACGTTTCGATTCACTCTCTTCTCTCTCCTCCTTTTTGATTAAAAAATGAAGGGTTGTGTCCTTTGAAAAACATATGGAAATGACTATGGCTTATTAGAGAATAAAAAGAGAAAATAAAAATAATATAAAATTCTTGCTGAATCACGAATTAAGAACTTTCCTTTTGCTTCATTTATTAATAATTTTAAGATAAACTTTAGGATTTCTGCGTAATTCAAATAATTCATTTATTTAAAGTTCAAATTCAAAGTAAAAAAAAAAATTCTCCTCAGAAATTTCATTCATTGACTTGGAATATATACAATGTACAGTCGTAATCTTAGAAAATTAGGAAATTAATAATACTGGAAACTTGAAAACTAATAATATAAGACATATATTTTGGAAACTAATTATATATTTAACAAACTAAATATATGTTTACCTAAAATACAATAACAAAATATATTCACATATATCTTAACACACTCCCACAATCGAAGCAGGAGGACGATGGACACTGAGATTGTCCCTAAAATTATCAAACAACACACACGGAAGACCCTTAGTAAATATGTCCGCGATTTGATATCGTGAAGGCAAATGAAGAACTCGAACTTGACCACGTGCAACCTTTTCCCGTACAAAATGTATGTCCATCTCAATATGTTTGGTACGTTGATGTTGCATCGGGTTGCCCAACAAATAGAAAGCACTAACATTGTCACAATACACAATAGTAGCCTTGGTAACCAGACAATGCAATTCCAATAACAAATTTTGAAGCCAACACGACTCAAAGACCACATTAGCAACACCCCTATACTCGACCTCTGCATTAGACCGAGAGAGTGTAGGTTGACGCTTGGAGGACCATGACACCAAGTTGTCACCCAAAAACACACAGTAACCCAAGGTAGAACGTCTCGTATCAGGGCACCCACCCCAATCAGCATCAGTATAAGAAACAAGAGATGAGATCGAAGATGAATTGAGATGAAGACCAAAATCAAGTGTACTTGTAAATACCGGATAACGTGTTTGAGAGCTTGCATATGGTCCACCCTCAGATCGTGCATATATAAGCACACCTGTTGCACCGTATAAGAGATATCTGGCCTAGTGAGAGTGAGATATTGTAGGGCCCCAGCAAGACTCCTATAAAGAGTGGGATCCTCACAAGATGCACTAGAAGTAGCACCCACCTTAGCGTTGGTGTCAACCGGTGTTGGAGATGACTTCCAAGAAGACATACCAGCCCGGTCAATAATTTCTTCGGCATATTTGCGCTGTGAAAGGAACATACCACCCTTATGACGGGTCACTACAATGCCAAGAAAATAGTTCAAAGGACCAAGGTCCTTCATAGTAAATTATGAGCTTAGAAGGCTCATAATAGACAACTAGAGAGCATGAGAAGAGGCAGTAAGTATAATGTCATCAACATAGAGCAAAATGTAAGCCATGTGCGAACCCTTTTGATAAATAAATAATGAGTTGTCACATTTGCTATTGGAGAAACTAAGAGACAAGACGTAATCAGCAAACCGCTTATACCAAGCACGGGGCGCTTGTTTAAGTCCATATAATGACTTACGCAAACAGCACACATAATCTGGATGGGTATGATCACGATACCCCAATGGTTGATGCATATAAACTGTTTCTTGTAGCTCACCATGAAGAAAAGCATTTTTAACATCCAACTGATGAATGGGCCATGCCTTTGAAAGAGAAAGAGAAAGAACAGTGCGAATCGTAGCCGGTTTCACTACCGAGCTAAAAGTTTTGCCACAATCAATGCCAACCTGCTGAGTTTTCCCATTACCTACAAGACGGGCTTTATGCCTCTCAAACACACCGTTAGATTTTTCTTTATGAGCAAAAACCCACATAGACCGAATAACATTAATATTAGGTGGACGAGCACTAACTCCCACGTCTTATTTTTAATAAGAGCATCATATTCATCATCCATGGCCATTTTCCAATTTGGGTCACTAAGAGTCGCAACCGAGTTATGAGGTAATGGAGACCGAGTAACTGAAGTGGCTAAACCATATTCATCATCATATTTTTTATTTGGCTTAAAAATGCCCATTTGGCTTCTTGTGACCATACAGGGCTGTTGGATGGGAATAGGAGGGGAAGTTACTGTTTGGGTCGTTGGTGTGGAGATAGGAGTAGAGGATGGGCTAAGAGAAGGAGAGGCGGGTGGGCTTGAAGGGAAGTGTGGGCTAACGGTGTCTGGGCTCACGGGATTTGGGTCAGTATGGGGGTGGGCTTGTATTTCAGGTTGGTCCGTGTGAGGAGCAGAAGCATTTGGAGATTGATTGTGAAGGTGATGCATTGTATAGACACTCATATCATCACTCAAGAAATCATAAGCAGTAGAAGAAGGGGAATGCAATTTCCGAAATGGGAAAACATGTTCATCAAATAAGACGTGACGACAAATTATAATTTTACTAAAAGATAAATCATAACACTTGTAGCCACGATGATGCGAAGGATAACCCAAAAACACACATGGGGTAGGTTGTAATTTATTGATTGTGGTGGATGGAAGGAGAGGATAGCATAGACACCTAAACACCCTAATGTGAGAATACGAGGGATCCCGTTGGTATAGAATTTGAAGAGGAGAAGTGTTTCCCAAAACCTTACTTGGAAGTATATTAAGAAGATATGTAGCCATTTGTAATGCATGATGCCAAAAGGAAGGAGGAAGAGAGGCATGAGCAAGAAGAGTACGAGACATATTATTGATAGTCCGAATTTTCCGTTCTGCTTTCCCATTTTGAGGTGAGGTATGGGGGCAAGAAAGACGAAAAGACATACCATTAGTTTTACACAAATCCCAAAAAGGTCCATTGTCAAACTCCCTCCTCCCATTATCACATTGGAAATTTTTTATATTATGTTCAAATTGAGTGAGAATGTGGGCTCGAAAAGCTAAGAATTTCTCAAATACATCAGACTTTCTAGTCAACGGAAAAGTCCACAAATAATTAGAATAATCATCCAAAAATAAAACATAATATTGATGTCCCATTGAACTCAAAATAGGGGATGTCCAAATATCACTACGAATAATATCGAAAGGCATAGACGTACTCGTAGAAGAGGAAAAAAATGGCAACTTAATATGTTTTCCAAAAACACAAGATTGAAAAAGACTAGAACTAGAAAGATGATTACAATCAATGCTTTTATTTTTTCTAAGAAAATCTAAAATAGGAGCACTTGGATGACCCAAACGATCATGCCAAAGCTTAGGAGAAATGGCGGCAAAGGTTGAAGGAAGAGCTTGATGTTTGATAGGAGTAGTAAGAGGGTAAAGATCACCTTGGCTATCATATCTCATTAGTGGCATCCCTGTCTAAAAATCCTTCACAGAAAAACCAAAAGGATCAAATTCCATAGTCACAGAGTTATCAGTAGTGAATTTTCTAACCGAAATAAGATTTTTTATAATTTTGGGAGCATGTAGAACATTTGTGGGAGATATGGGAGGATTAGGGGAAGGCAAGCAAGTATGACCATAGCCATGAATCGGGATAGTATGACCACTACCAACAATAATACCACGATGATTGCTCAAATTAAAATAAGACGAGAAATTACCATTGAAAGATGTCATATGAGAGGTAGCTTCGGTGTCCATGTACCATGATGGATCCGGGGGACTCAGAGACATAATATGCATTGCCGCTTCAATATTTGTAGGAACATAAGGAGCAGACTTCCCATTTTGAGAGGCCATGTAAGCCTGTTGTGGTTGTGGCACAAAAACGCCGGGCTGTTGTTGTTGTCTCTACGGTGTTGGACCCCAGGCCCACCCTTGGTTTGGATATGGGCATGGAGGAGCCCATTAAGGCATCTAACCCCAAGGTGGGTAATTCGACCAAGGTGAAGGCCCCCACTATGGCTACTGTTGTGGACTCCCATGGACTGTTGTAGACCACCATTGCCGCCCCCTACACGGCTGGATTTTCCATCATTGAACCCACAATCACCTCCACCGGATTTTTTTTCCAGAATTTTTGTGATATCCAGACGGCTTCCCACGATGTTACTGGTCTTAATGTGAGGAATTTGAGTAAGAAACAGATTGTGAGATAGCCACTATTGCCGACTCCGAACCTGTGGTAGCCTCCTTTGTCAATCTGGCTTCCTCAAGTGTGAGCATCGACCGAGCTTAATAAAACGGAGGTAGAGGATCACTTTGCCGAATTAACGTCCCTACGCCTCGATATGCACTTGTGAGACCCGAAACAAGTTGAATGACAAGGCGGCTCTCTAACATCAGTGCTCCAACATTTTTCAACTGATCAACAAGGGACTTGAGATGTTGACAATATGCTGAAGCATTTGGAAAATCCTCCATCTTAGTATTGGAGAATTCGGCCTCAAGAGTTACCACACGAGAATGTTTGTTGTCTTGGAAAATATCTCTCAACCTATTCCAAGCATCCATGGTCGTGGCATCGGGTTCAATAATTGTATGCAACAAATAATTGGAGATGGTTGCATAAAGCCAAGAAAGAACCGTAGCATCAAGAGTCGACCATAATTCCTTTTCATCCTCAGTCGTAGGTACCTTTGTTTTGCCGTTGGCAGAAGGAATAATGTGATGAAGGACCTTATGAGAATGTGTGGTAATTTTAAAAAGCTTCGCCCATGTAGAGTATTGGACATTCTCTATTTCAAGAGTGATGGAGATATGGTTCCATATATTGGAAACCGCAAGAGTCGAATGGGAAGAACTCTTGTTGTCTATCATGGCGGTGAGAAGAAGAAGAAATAAGAGAGATGAAGGGGAATTGCGATTTAGCTTGCAGAATGAAGAAGGAGGATCGTAATTGCCCTAGAAACCTAATACCATAAAAGAATACTTTCCCCTAGGGATTTCATTCACTGACTTGGAATATATGCAATGTACCAGGTGTAATCTTAGGAAACTAGGAAACTAATAATATTGGAAACTCGGAAACTAATAATATAAGGCATATATTTCGGAAACTAATTATATGCTTAACAAACTAAATATATGCTTACCTAAAATACAATAACAAAATATATTCACATATATCTTAACACAGAGTTAATACAAAATCATGTCTAATGCAAGACAACTCTTTAAGAGAATCACTGTTGAGAAAATTTCATGTTAGGTGTGGAGATTGATATAAGAGTCCACAAAATTGTAAGAAGTAAGAACACAAACGCATACAAAAGACTCTTGTTAGTGGTTTCAAACTAATTTTGATTTTTTTCTTACAATAAAACACTAAAGAAGTGCATAATAGGGGTGAAGGAGTGAAATTTCAATGGTGATATAGCAAAAACACCAAAGAATGTGAATGATAATTGGATTTTTATGGTCAAATTTGAATTTTGTAATTTTAGAAGGATTTCGTTCATTCTCTATCTTCCTTTAATATTAAGAAATGATGAGTATGAGTAACATTCCTGGTAAAAATATGGAAATGATTATTATAGGAGAGAATAAAAATATAAAGGAACTTTATTAATTGTGACCATAAATGTATTAAATCTAAATCTGAAATTTAAATAAACGTCTTATTTGAACAATATATAAATGTTGGTTGGTTTCAAACTAACTTCCATTTTTTTGGAATAAGACACTAAAAAAGAAAATAATAATAAAAGTGATGAGGTGAAATTTTAATGTTTGTTTTGGGAAAAAGTTTCCTCTTTCAATTGTAAGTCAGCAGGAACACAAAAGAGTGCAAAAGACATTTTGATTTTTGTGATCAAATTGTAATTTTGAAAGGTTTCGTACACATATTCTCTCTCTTTCACCATGAATAAAAATATAAAATAACCTTATTTATTATGAGATAAATGTATTAAATATAAATCTAAAGGTTAAATTAATGTTTTATCGGGAGAATATAAAAATATAAAATTTATCTTAAAATTAATGGAGTACAAGGGAAGTTATTAATGAGATTCTCAATGGAAGACATTAGACTAAAGTATAATTTTGTTCCTTATCATTTAACTAAAACTTGTTTTCGTTCTTTATATTTAAAATATTTTTTTATCTATCAAATATGGAACAATGTTGTCCTCCCAAAACACTGATCATTGTCAATTTTGGACATAATTTTGAACCTTTTATGATAGATATAAGACATGAAACTTATCTTGTTAGATTCACCTACGTGAAAATTATACATCCCACCTAATGTCAAAACTAATTAAAAGGTCATAAATATGGTGAAAATCATGTGAAGAGTGTGTCCCACGAGCAACCGACAAAAAAAATTTAATATTAGATTTTATTAGTTTTGTGGGAGTCACTTTTTACCATGTTTATTACCTTTTTTTTCTTTCAAACATTAGTTAAGTTATGTAGTTTTCAAATAGGTAATCTATAGTTTTCAAACAGATCCAAATTTGAGAGATAAAAGAATCTTTTAAAGATAAAGAACCAAAACAATTTTTAGTAAAAAGATAAGGAATAAAAATTACATCTTATTTTTACATCTTTCACTCCAAATCTTATTAATAACTTCCATTTTACTCCATTAATTTTAAGATAAATTTTACATTTTTATATCCTCCATATAATGCATTTATTTAATGTTTAGATTCATATTTAATACATTTATGGTTATAATTAATAACATTATTTTATCATTTTTATTCCTAATGGAAGAGAGAGAAAGTAGTACGAAACCTTTCAAACTTGTAATTTGATCATAGTAGTCTAAATGCCTTTCACACTATTTGTGTTCCTACTACCTCACAATTGAAGGAGGGAAATGTTTTTTTCTACAAAACAAGCATTAAAATTTCATCTCATCACCCTTATTAATGTTTTATTTTTCAATGTCTTATTGCAAGAAAAAAAATTCAAAATTAGTTTGAAACCAACCAACATTTATATATTCTTTAAATAAAGCATTTATTTAAATTTCAGATTTAGATTTAATATATTTATGGGTGCAATTAATACATTTTCTTTATATTTTTTTATTTTCTCCCATAATAATCATTTCCAGATTTTTTTCGAATGATGTGACTCATCATTTCTTAATGATAAAGGAAGAGAGAGTGAAGAAATCCTTCCAAAATTACAAAAGTCAAATTTGACCACAAAAATTCAATTGTCATTCACAATCTTCTTTTCCATCACATTAGCATTGAAATTTCCCCTTCACCCCTATTAATATGTGTTTCTTTAGTGTTCTTATTGTAAGAAAAGAAAAATCATAGTTTGAAAATCATCAAGAAGAGTTTTTCGTGTGTGTTTGTATTCTTAATTCTTACAATTTTGTTAACTTTTGGGTTGACCTCCACCTCTAAATATTTTATCATATTAAATATATTTTAAGTATTAATTACAAAAGATAAATTATTTTAAAGTAATGTACTAATGGTAATTGATATTTTTAGAAGATAAAAAATTATTTAAATAGAATTCAATGATATCAATATATATATTAAAATTTATTTAATAAATAATTTATTAAAATATACATGCATCCTTTTTTTTAAGAGGTACATGTATCCTTTTTCAATTATCTTATAATTCTTTTTTAATAGCCAAATGAATTTCATTAAAAAAGAAGCTTAGTTAAGAGCACATGATGTGGCTTAACCAAGCTATAAAGTATTATAAAGCAAAACATGTTATGATATGAAAATACAAAGTTGTTAAGTCGTAAGACAAATCAAGTCCTTCAATTGTTTTGAATTAATGTAAATAAATACTAAATCAAAAAGATTATGTTTGAAATGCTAATAGACAAAATGTGTTGAATATTTGTTTGAGATATCAATCCGTTGACAAATATTGCCGACATTTGTGGCATTAAAGACCAAGTTAATGCTTTATGTATTTTTTATCCTCTATGCAGAAAATGTCTAAATATCCTTCATAGGATATGTCGAAGAGAAAAGTCAAATAGTAATGCTACCAATTACATAAAAAGATGCGTCCAAAGCAAAAGACAATGTACTTTATTGAACAAAAGGTTATTTGATTTCTAACTCTAAAAAATGAATTTACATCCTCCTTCAAATAAATAAGAAATTAAGAATGTAATATATTTATAAAATAAAAATAAAAAAACACTTGCAGCTAGAACATCTTCATGTACATAATTATTGTATGGTTAGGTGCAAATGGCTTAAAGAGATTTCCTTGATTACAAAGTACTTCCACTCCATTCTGAAAGGTAGAAGGAAAAGTGATATGTTGAGAGGAATTACAATCAACAAAGAATGAATTGAGGAACCAACAAGAGTCAAAACATTTATTTTAAGATAGGTTCAGAGGCATGGGGGACAACATGTGAGGCTTGATGGGGTGACATTTAGAATCATTAGGTTAGGGAGAATAAAAGACTTACTACTATGTTTACAAAAGAGGAAATAAAATAAGTTTGTGTGGGAATGTGATGGGAATAAAGCTCTTGGTCCTAATGGCTACAATTTCCATTTCATTAAGTCTTGTGTTGGGAATTCAAGTGGGGGGGGGGGGGGGGGGACATTGTATGATTTGTGAATGCCTTATTTGTTTCTATTTTTCAAAATCAGACAATCCTTAAGGGTTAGGTGAGTTTAGACCTATTTCCTTTATTAGATGTTTGTACAAGATCATTGCAAAGCTATTACTTAAGAGAGTCACATCTACCCTAAGTGGGGTTATTGATGATTGTCAATTCATGTTTCTAGGTGGTAGGAACATGCTTTGATGGGGTGTTGATAGCAAATGAAGTAGTGGACGAGGATAAAAGAAGAAGGAAAATCGTCATTGATTTTTAAGGTAAACTTTGATGAGATAGGATTTCTTAATATATGATGAGGAGGTTGGGTTTTGGAAGCAAATGAATAGATTGGATAAGAATTTGTCTTTTATTGTCAACAATTTCCATATTGGTTAATGGAAGTCCAACACAAGAGTTCTTAGTGAGCAAGGGCTTCATAGGTTGATCCACTAATACCCTTTATATTTCTTATTGTGGTGAAAGTCTTAAGTGGATTGATGAGTGAAGTCGTGACAAATGAGTTATGCATTGGGGTCATGGTTGGGGAAAAGGAAGTTAATATTTAGTTATTGTAGTTTGTGAATGATATGGTTGATATGGATGAAGTTGTGGCAAATGAGCTATAAATTATGGTTGTTGGTGTTTGTTGTTGTTAATGGCTTCTCCTTTCTCCAACACAGTTTTGCTACTTCAAAAAAGTAAGTGTTTTGCAAGTAAGTCTTCCTCCTCTTTCAAATCGTTATAGACTTCTTTGAGATTTATTTTCTTGTTTTAGGTTGCCTTGTTTATATTGTACTTGTAGTTGGTGACTAGCTGTCTTATCTACAAGATGATTCATGTCTTTATAAGGCTTGTCACTTCAAGTAACAATGTCTCAGTACACTACAACATGCATGATGTCTTCTTCAAAACTAAAGATTCCTTTTGTGCACTTGGGGTTGCCTATGGGAGAAAATCCACGATTGGTAGGGACATGGCATCCAATCATTATTAAATGAAAAAGTGCTTATCAATGTGGAAACAAAGACATTTATCTTTTGGTTGTAGGATTTTTTTATTAAGTCAGTTTTGACAACTATTACCCTTTTTTTTGTTATTGTGCTTCAAACTCCCTAAGTTGGTGGTGAAGACCATTAATAGAATCCAAAGGAAATTCACGTGAGGTGAAAAGAAAATTGACTTTGGTTAGTTGGATAAGGTATGCTTGCCAAAACAAAGAGGTGGTTTCGGAATAAAGAACATAGAGACTTTCCATGTGGATTTGGTAGGGAAATGGAAGTGGATGATGTTGGTGGAACAAAATAGCTTATCGGTTCGAGTGTTCAAATCAAAGTATAAGAGCATATCTCAGGGCAAGAATGAAGGAAATGTTAAATTTGGTTCCATTTTGTGGCATGACATTCAAAAAGTGATGTGGGAAACCATGAGGGGTGGTTCTCAAATAACATCCAAAGAGTGGTTAAAAAGGACAAAGATACTAGTTTTTGGGAGGAAACATGAATGGGAGGGACACCCCTGAATATGGCTTTTAATAGACTTTATATGAACTCTAAGCAAAATCATTGCAAGATTTTTTAAATGGGGTTTTAAAGGGGGGTAATGGGTGGGATCGTTTAGTTGGAGAAGGTGGTGACATAAATGCAAAAAAGCAATTCTAGAGGATTTTGAAAAACTAATTTTTGGTTTTATGAAAAAAAATTGGGATGCATGGAGTTGGATAGGGGAAACATCTGAGGCAAGGTAGGGACAATATATGATCAGATTATTAGACAAGAAACAAGTGTTGTTGACACAACAATGCTTAATGTTAAGTGGAAAATACTAATACCAAACAAAGTTAGCGTTTTATGTGGAAACTAGTCTTGAATAGCGTGCAAGCAAAGCAAAATTTATTGACGAGGTGCAATTTTAAAAATGATATTTAGATATTTATATGATGATTATAATGAATTATTTGGATTTCAAGCAAAATAGTATAATGGTGTGGTGCTATATATAAACATGAGTTCAATGTTGGGAAATATGATGCCTGTGAGAAAACATGAGCAAGACAAAGAGCAAATCTAAAATAGAAATGTAAGCATATACTAAGACAGGAAGTACTATGCCAAAGTAAAAAGGAAGAAACTTTAGCCACATAAATCCCTTAAAGCATGGACTAAAACAATCTTGTAAGGAGATACATATTTACCTATTGGTGGCTAGCACTACTGTTCTCAATCTTCAATATCATTATTGGGTATGGAGATTCACTCGGTGATAGTCTTGGACAGGTAAAAATTGAGGCCCTAAGATGATGCTTGATAAATCGCCAATTATGTGTCTGCATAATCATAGTACATTGCAAGACCAAATATGGATAACCATTGTTGAAACAAATACACATTAATAATTAAAAAGATTTTTTTTTTACAAAATGATAATAAAAATTCCAACTTTGGAAGGATTCTTGTTGGCAAGGACGAGTGGGAAAACATGAGAAAACCACATGCACATTAACATTACACTAACAATGAATAAGGACACAATAATAAATTCATTCATTTAGAAAATTAAAAAAATATTTATTTTTAAATAGAAAAGAAAAAAATGTTATGTTGCATGCTCAAGAAAGTAAACACATTTTATATTCTTGAAAGTAACCTCCTGAAAGTAAATACCTATTTTTTTTAGTTTGAGTAAAACATCTCACAGAAAAAAATATCATGATCATGAAACAAATATAAAAAGAAGGATAAAAGAAAAACAAATCTAACATATTAGATCATAAAAGAAAAAAAACACAACAACAAACAAATTAGATCATAAAAGAAAAAACCACTGCATATTAGGATCTCACTTCATAAAATAATTACTGACTAAAACAAATCCATAGAAAATAAGAAAAAGTAAGTATATACCATGAGCCTTGATGATTCACAGAAATCCTCAGAATCCACCTTTGATTCCAAACCCTAAGGCACAATATTCCTAACTTCTGCAAGTCAACATCAAAAATGAAAAAAGAATTCATAAATCTAAAGAAAACACGATTTAAATGGAAACGATAAGAATAAATCAAAGATGAAAATAAAAAAGTACCTACATGAAATGGTGAACCCAAAGCACAAAGCAAAAGCTACGACTTTACGGTCTCCATTTGAGTGAACAATGACAAATGAATGAAAATATGAGCTTGATGGCGAATCAACAACAACTTGTGCTTGATTTAAGAGAGCCACAACGACGCTAGTTCTTAGGGTTTCTTCTTCATGATCGTAAGTGAGTGTGAATCTGTTATTATATGAGTTGGTTTTAGGGTTAAGCAATTGGATTTGGGCTTAGTCAAATGGGCCTAGCCTAAGTTTATGTTTAACTAAACACCTTAAGGTCAAGTCATGTTATTGACGGGTCAAAAAATCACAATTGTTTATGAGTGAATATAACTATCCTAACTTGTTTTCCTAATGAGTTTTATTCGTTGACTCGCTTGAAACCACTCAAAATGCAAAAAAAAATAAAATAGTTTGATCGATTTTGGGTTGCGTTGGCTCACCTTACTTACCCCTAATTTTTATAATAATTAGTACTTTAATTAAAAGTGAGTGTGATTTTATTTATAATATATAGATTGTTGAAAGGGATTCACTCTCTCACTTTTTAATTTGAAAATGATTTGCATATCTTGAATTTCTTTTCTTTTCTACATGTATTTTTATTAACAATCTTATTAGGAATAAGGTCATACACTAAATATATAATTAAGAATAGTAATTAATTTTTTAACATTGAGATAATTTTTGGTACATATTTTAGGTATTTTTTATGAGAAAAAAAATCTACTTGAGTCCCCTCAAATTCTTTAATGCAATTACTTAGTTAGGACTCGAACTTAAAGTTGTATGGTTGTTCAGAAAATTAATATTATTTTCTAGTTGCTGGTGAAACTCATTTTTTTACACAATTTTCATCATGTTCATGTCTCATTTTGGTTTGAACATCATTTGGATTTATAATATTTATGTAAGTAAATCTAGTGGGAAACCATGTTCCAAATTTCCTTACATCTTTGATTAGTCAAAAAATGATTCAAAATTGAAAACATTCATTGATTTGGAAGAATTATTTTGACTTACTTTTTAAAACATGAATAGAATATTTAGACCATATATATAATAAATTAATTATTAGAAAACATAAATCCAAAACTGCATGTTCATTCTTCACTTTTGTTCAATATCTTTATGAAAGCACTGCTAAAAAAAAAAAGAGCTTTTCACAACAGTTCTTTGACACATTCAAAGACGATTTTGAATCGTCTTAAAAAAAATCGTCTTAAAAAAATTATAATTCTATTATGAATCTCATTAAGAATCTGATCTAAAACCATATAGTAAATAGATAGTCAAATGATTGTTTGGTTATATATTCAAAGAGAAAGTTTTGACAATATTAAAAATGAAAAAGTTTATTCAATGTTCTCAAAATATGAAAACTTGTAGACAGTAACAGTGTATTATGTTTGTACTTTTAATAACATTATATTATATTATTAGCCTTACAAATTTATACATATGTATTGTTCCTACAACTTAAAATTTCTATATGTCTCAGAATATGAATTGGAGACTTTGGAATGTTTGTACTTTTAATGACAGTATATTATATTATTAACCTTACAAATTTATACATATGTATTGTCCCCACAACTAGGTTTTTTAGATCTGTCACTAGGAGATGAATTGGAAACTTCGGAACAATCAGTGAAAACTCTGAGGCATGTGCTGACAGCATCACACACACATAAAAATTATGTCTATACAGCTCATTTACAATAAAATGGACTAAACTATAGCACATATTAATCTCTCAATTGTGGAGTGTGTTAAAATGGAGGAAAATAACTTTCTATTTTAAGCATCTATCAAGTATGAGAATTGTAATCTAATCTTGAAAATATTAGTGCTTGTGCAAAACTTAGTTTATTGGGCTGGGGACTGAGCTTACACAATTATACTTTTGTAACCCTATAATATTTATATACTAGAAGAAACAGTAGAGCCTAATCTCAGTAATTAGTGCCTCTAATGCATTTCTCACTTTTTACTTCCTTTTTTACAATACATGTCTTTGTAGGGCAGTAGCGACTGCCTTCCTTCCAAGGTATAAGTCCTTCTTAGGGCAGAAACCTTATGACATGTTGCATCAGCCAAATATCAACATATATTCCAAGGCATCAACAGCTGCTGCATTGACAGATGCCAGTGCATTAGGTGGGGGCTCCATGAAGAAAAGGAAGGAGCTTAAAACAATGATGAACATTGTGAATATCAATAGTGATTTGCAAGAATCACCATATTTTCTAACAAGTTTGAGTCCTTCTTCTTGACCAGTTCCTGATGATGAATCATTCAACTGAAGTATTGGACTAGTTAAAAAGCCATATGCCATGCCTGAGAAGGCTGCTCCAAAGTGTGACCTACAAATAAGTCAGCCACCAAATAAAGGTTTCCATTTTACAATTTAAAAAACCTTTATATATATATATCACTTTGTTTGTCCTCTATTTTTGGAGAAATTATTGTATGGTCTGACACCAACTCGTGTCTATGGTCCTATGGTCCTGATTAATCTCCACGTGATGTATAACCAAATGTTTCAAATTATGAGAAAATGTTAATAAAACTTGGTTATACATCACGTGAAAATTGGGTGGGACCATGGTGATCCTCTACCATACAATAATTTCTCCTATTTTGACTCTCATGCATATTATTGATATAACAAGCTTAACTATTTCATATAACCTTGATATGAAAAGTGAACTTGATCTCATCCTATGAGATCAAATCATTTACATGCTTGTCACTTTTCTTTTGAAGTTAAAGTTCCCTTCATATTTTATTGAGTTTCATGAGTAAACTGCGTTCTCTGAATAATGTATGGAATACCATTCGTCAATTGGACCAAAGTGGCTTAATATGAAAATAAGAGCTGTCATAATAACTGCCTTCTGGAACAGGTTCTCTGAAGCATCACTTGCAATAACATGCTTGTTTTGAATTTGATACATGAGCCAAGCACCAATTATTGCAAATACAGGTCCCTGAGTACAAGTTGAAGTTAGCAAGAGAGTTGAAGACAAAACAAAACGGATCAAACAGAAAGAAAGGTGTTGCAAAAGTTAATCCACCTTCACTAATCATTTGCAGAAAGTTTTGCATGAAATTTGTCATAGTATATGTACTTAATTTAACAAAAGAGATCAAATTTGGCATAGTATATGATTCTCACTTGATTTCCTTCATACCCTAAGAACTTGTGCAAAATTATAATTGGAATTTGGGATTAATCAAATTGATGCAGTATCATTGTTCACAAACATTGAACATTATGGATGAACAACAAAGTCTTCCTTGGTTTTAGAACTCACATTAAAATATAATTCTCTAGTCTTCATTTTAATTGAAAAATGAAATATTATTGCATAGTCACTAAAAGAAATGTTGAACCAAAAGGACAATGGTTTAGAATTTTAGCATGATACTTACAGTTCCACCAACAGTGGGATCTGATGTATGTAGAAAACTTGTGAAGTTGCAAGCAACCCCACCCAGTATGTAGATCAAGAAAAATGTAAATGAACCATAGCCTTTGCAAACTTGAGGCCCAAATGTTAAAAGGGCCCAACAACTGACAGCCATGTGAAATATTCCTGCATGCTGCATATAAAAAAATACTGTGAAGCAGGCATAAGAAACCTAGTGACAATGAAATTAATTTAGAATCTGGTACAAAGTATTTCTCTTACACAACAGACAAAGGAAACTTTTTCACTTTGTTTTGCAAAGTGTTTCTAGATATCAAGATTACATGTGTGATGGATAATATCCACCGCTACTCATCATGATTCTTCATGATAGTTTTAAGCAATGAGTTCCATTCTTTCCATGCAGGAAGTATATTCTAGACTGTAACGGTTGTATCTTAATGTTGTTAGTTTGGAAGTTAGAATTTTAAAATAAAATCAATTCCCAAATGTAAATGTAGTGTAAAAACAAAGCAAAAATTTAGAGTTTAATATATATTATAGTCTCAACCAATATGACAGATTTTTGTTTGCCTTTCAATTGTTTTTGTTAATTTAGGTCCTCATAAATTAAGTACTGAAAATGGCTCTTATCACCATTTACTAATGACATGACATGCATCTAGACATGTCTTGTCACATGTTATCTCAGAGTAGTCGCTAACATGACTTGTCCATATGCATGTCATAAAAATTCTTCATATTTGTGAGGATGAAAAACATATTTAACCCAAAAATTTAAATCAAACATCAGAAATTAAAGTATGTGATTTTGCCAAATGATTATGAGTATCATGTAAACAATGCTCTATATCGCAGAATGGAAACACGGACCCAATTCTCAATTGTGTACCAGAAACATTGGTGTTACAAGCCTCCACCATTCTCCAACCATGATCAAATGATTTATCTTTGCTCCATATAGTAGTGGAATAGAAAACAGCTCTAAATCAGAAGTCCTTATAGGACTTGCTATTTCAAATAGAAACACTGCAATGTTTACAGAAGCCAATATGCCACTGCACCAAAGAGAAGGATTAAAGAAAGTTATTCATAATATGCCAAATGTTAAACAATTAATATGAGGAAACAGGAAAGTGAGTATGATAGCATCAACAATAGTCATTGAAAGGACAAAATGAGAACTGAAACAGAGCAGGACTTACATTAGGTAGAGACTGGAGGTTTCAACTTGCTGCTGTGAATCTATAGCAGACCTTGGATCATGTAAACGTTTTAGCCTTCTTATATCCACAAAAGCATTTTGTTTCCTAAAGTTTGATCTTTCAATATCTTTGCTGAGAGATCGTTTTGGTGCTAAATTTTCTTCACTATGATTCTCAACATACGATGGCACACAAGGTTCTTGGTTTGCTTCTGCATATAAAAATACTAACACATTCACCTTTGAAACAAGCTTGCTCTTTTCTCAGTTAACACAAGGTTTTAGTGGTTGAGATTTGAGAACAACCAGTCAGCTAGAAGAATAGAAGGATAGTAAATGAGAGTAAATAATCTATGCACTGATAGTGTAAAGGGTTTTTACACAGTTACATTGCCATTCAATCACAAACTAACATACATGGTAAGTTTGTTGACTTTTATATAAGTTATCTTAAAAAACATATTAATAATGGTTTCTGATTAGTTACTAGAGTAAATTTTTTTTACGCTAATAGTGCATAGAAATTACAAACTAAATGAAAAGGCACTACAATAATCAAAGTAAGTACACTTTACCATGATTTAGTTTGCCAAGATACTCCTCAAGAGATTCCAGTCCAGTTTTTGATCTAGCTTGACGATCTATGTGATGCAACTGTATCACCTTGTGTGATGAATCAAATGTACGCAATTTTGCATTATCTTGGAGTTTTCCAAAATAAGAATCTAATGACCTTAGTTGCTTCTCAGTTGAGCTAGAACCTGCTGAACACCAAACTCTGGAAAGGTTTTCTGTCTTTGAATAACATTCCTTAATGAGGCTTAGGTGACTGTCTGAACCACAAAGTTTTGTGACATTCTTATGCAAAGAGCATCTGCCATGAAGTATGCTCCTAGGAACATTCCTCTCTTTTGTGTTTGATTTTGTGAGGACATTGTTGACTTTGTTCCATGGTTGGCTACTCCTGCAAATTTGACCAGGAGTTGAAGAGATGAACCTCTTCATATTATCACACTCATACATGAACCTCTTCTCATTCTGCCTCATTACATTTTGGGTTGGCAGATTTTGGTCCTTGTAAGGCGTTTTGTAGAACATAGGAAATGCAGCCATGAAAACCTGAAGGGAAACAAAAAGAAACAAAAGCATAAGCAACTTCTAAAGTAAGAAAGCATTGTTGTTATCTTGAAAACTACAATATCTGAGACAAACATTACACTTTAACATGATCTTCATAACATTACAGGAATGAACCACAATCAAAAATAGCCTTTGGGGTTATACCAGGTTTTTTTTGGTTTGAAAACTGTTTTCAGCAATTACAAAAGTGTCACCTTGCACTCACTTTGTTTCCTACAAATCTTTAAAAACAGAAAATAAAGTGAAAACAGAAATTTTCTATTTTCTATGGTACGCTTGACTTCAGCATAGCCGCTTTTGCATTATTTTGACATGAATTTCTCATTAATGTGGATCCCATATTGAAGCAAACACGCATTTAAACAAGAAGCACTGAAACTGTCAGATAGCAAGAATGAAAACCATGTTATTGGGTCTGAATGCATAGAAAGAACAGTGGAGAGAAATCAATCATCACAGTACTGAAAATCTGAGAATCACAATAGTAACACACTTTTTTCAGACTATTAACGCTTGTTAAGCACCCCCAAAATATTTACACTTATACCATACATGTAAAATTGTAAATATATTTCCTAATTCAAGAACAGTTAAAGTATTGTTCAAAGTTTGCTCTAAAATTACCTTATGCAACCAAATATAAATAGCCCTCTCTAGCAAACATAAACATATAAACTCCTAAAGCAACAGAAGGAGATTTCCCTAAGGCCATGTTTTATCGTTTTTAAAATGATGAAAACCAACGTACTGAAATGATGAAGAAAGAAACAAATACTAGACAAAATGAAAATTAACTTCCTCCCAAAAAATAGAAGGAGAAGAAGGTTACTTGTTAAAATTACAAAAGTGCAAGAAATGGTAATTAGAAAGAAGCCAGAAACTGAAAGGCACAAATGAAAAGGTTATTGGACCTACCCACCTGAGTCAAATAAGGTTCTACTACTACAATGCCAAGTTTGTTTAATTAAGACTTATATCTAAGCTTGAGAATTGCATAGGAGATCATGGGGAAGTTGTTACTTAGTACTTCCATTAATGGTGGCTTCATGGTTGTTAATTGAAAATGATGTACAATGACAACTAATTCTCAGTCATTGTGCCTTATCTGGCTTCAGCCATTCATGGTTTGCAACAAGAGATATGTAAAGTTTGTGAGCCAATAAATGCAACTAGTAGGATTCGGGTCGGACCCACTTGTCACTTAAATTAATCTTACACGTTTCGTTCTTGGGCACCTCAAACTTCGTTGGGATTTCAATTCAATCATGAATAATGTATGGTCTTGAGCTTCTTTATTGGGGAAAATTAAACGTAATGCGCAACCAAAATATCTGAAAAAAAGGTTGAAGCATGTGGTCTAGTCTTAATTGTAATTTCAGTTTCAATTCTCAATATATTATTTTATCCTCCTATAAAAATGTTTAAAATTCATCATAAAATTAAAATGTATTATTTTTTAATTTTGAATAAGTTTTTGACATTTGAATATATATAATTTTTATATCGGTTATATATCATAAAAAATATCATATTTTATATCAGTTATATCTATAATTGATATAAAAAACTTCACATTTACATTGATTATATATATAAAAAATTGTAAAAAATTATCATTGTAGATTTAGATTTATAAAAAAAAAATATACATTTTAACTGTGCGAAAACTAAAAACATAAATACAGAGACAAATTCTGAATATTTTTATATTTATGAACACAAAAACATGGGTTAGCTTTTTTGTCCGGTGACAATATATAAAATCCTCTATAAATTCTTAAAACATGTTTAATATTTATGAACACAAAAACATGGGTTAGCTTTTTTGTCCGGTGACAATATATAAAATCCTCTATAAATTCTTAAAACATGTTTAATTTCAGGTCTAACTTTCTATACACGAATTCGAAGACAAGATTCAATAGTGTGACGCAAACTAAACACAAAGGAAAGAATAAGAATGCTTTTCCAAACTTGATTTTCACCAACGTTCTTGGCCAGGCATATTCAAACATACACTTAGTCCTTACTTTTTAGTAAATCTAAATCTCAATATATAAATTTTCATGAGTTTATTTCTATAAGAAGATAATTCCAGCAAGGAAAATGGGTCTGATGCAAAATTTGATGATTGGACGATGGTTATTGACCTGTAATAATTCTTTCAACAGCCAATAGATGGCATATATAGATGTAATAACACATCTCTTGCAAGCAACTTTAATTTATAAATAACAACTTATTCGAAATTTAATATAAACTTTATTTTTTAATATTTTAAATTTAATCTGACCAAGATTATTTTGTTCAATATGTTGTGGGATAATATTTTAAGAGTACATTTGAATTTTCCAATTTTACAGAAAAGAAAAAGGGAAAATCAATGAATTGATATACAGATTACGACGACTTACCTTTTTTGGCATTTTAGTTACCGTCCCGTTTGGTATGAAAGGAAGGTGCGATAGGAATATTCGCATTTCAATATATTTATTCACGTTTTTGTATTTTTTTTTACTTTTATCTTTATAAGGTATTTTTAAATAAAATTCAAAATCAATATATCTAATCACGCTTTATTTTTATTTTTATTTCATTTAGGAATTTACCTTTTTAATTTTTTAAGCAAATAAAAGCATTATTTAAGTTTAATTCCTTTATATATTGTATGAAATATTAAATGAAATTAAATACAAATAATAAAAAAATAATTTTTTATTTTTCTAATAACATAAGAAATTTATAATTGAGAGAATAATTTAAAGAGTTAATTACACTAACCCTCGTCCCCATGTAATTTACTCGTGTTACACCTAATACCCCTCTATTTTTTTCATCCTACCCCCCTAATATTTTTAATAACATGTCCAACAAATGAATATTATATTTGATGATTATATTACAAACAATTAAACTTGAGAATAGTTATTTTTCGTTCATAAAATTATTAAATGTAAATTTTACAATAAAATAAAAAATACAAGCATGTTAAAAAAATTAGTTAATAAGTTAAAATTAAAAATGGATTTGAAAGGTTAGGGAGAAGAGATGAAATAATTAGTTTTTCTTTATATAATATATAAAATAAAAAAATTAGACAATATTTTATTTTTTTATCTTGTGACTACTAATTTCAGTAGTACCAAATTTTTTTATAAGAAAAATTGTTTAAAGGCTAGAAAACCAAAACAAAAAAGACATGAAATCTTTTGTTAATTAATAACAAGTTAAAACAACTTGACAACAAAAATTTAGGATAAATTCTATGTAGTAATTTTACAAAAAAACAAGTAATACTGAACACCTATGGTATGGGTACCTTGATATTTGCTCTCATCCCACCATATACAAATAGTAAAAATATATTTAAATTATCAGTATGTATCCATATTTTATTTTTATAGATTTTATCGGTAAATATTTACATGTATGAATATTTTTGAACGTCCTACCTGTTAAAATTCCTTAAAACATGACAGGATTATTTCAGAGTGACGTTGACATGGGAAATTAATATGAAAATCAACAGGTAGCGGATCCTTCGCCGTGAGAAATTCACATTGAGGCAATAATGTTGACGAATCTCAGCCATCCATATCTTTTAAAAAACAATCAAAGGTTGAAAATTAAAACACTCAACATATAGGTCGTTTTGAGATTTTGACATTTTCTCGAAAAAAGTTTAATAGACACCCCAAATTCCTATGCGACCCTTAGAAAGAGAGTGAGTAAAATATAGACATGATAAGATTTTTTAGGTGATAGGATGAGAGAGTTAAAGAAAAAAGGAGAAGTGCTGGTGGGATGTAGGAGTGAGAATAGGTTAGATCAGACTTTAAAAGACTTGAGCTTAAATTATGATGAATTTTTTAAGCCTGAGTCTGACCTATAGTCTACCAAAGGCTTATATTTTGACTCCGCCTCACCTTTTTAAAAATCTAGCCTGGCCTGATAGTCTTCTCTACATTAAACCTTTAATATTCCTATAATAGGCTAAACAAGGCCTTAATATATAATTTGACTTAATTTTTAATCTAACGTTAATTTAATTGGTAGTCCTACAAATATATTAATAATATAAACTGAAATCACCAGATGATATCAAATCATCCAAAACAAAAGAGAACGTCATACTTGAGGTAGCATCATCCAAGTCTATCAAACCAACATATTAACTATTACAAACAAAAAATAAAGTCTACATCTCCATTCCATTTGAACAAAACTGGTACATAAAATATCCACCAATTAATAGTTATAATGACATGCAAAAAAGTATTGATAAAAATCATATATCACCAAGTAACAAAAAATGAATAAGAAGATGAAAGAAAAAAGGACAAGATTTTGAAGTTTTACGTCTATCAAAGATTGAAGTGAAAAAGATACGATTTTTGTTTGCTCTGCCATTTTTGTTAGTTGTGTTCTCGAGTAAACATAATAGGAAAATGAAACGTTAAAAGTAATAGGAAAACAAGCCAATAAAAATAATGAGGAATGTAAAGGGAATGAACCGAATCTCTTAAAACTAGTAAAAAGAATGAAACGACAGTCAGCACATGACTCACACCACTTAAATTGTAATTAAAGTCTTACTTGATTATAAAAATGGAAGTTATGGAGCAGTAGTGTGTAATCAAAGTCTGCTAGTTCAAAAAAAATATATTAATTATACTGTGTGTTCTGTTCAATGCAATGACACATATATATTGGTACAAAAAAAATAATATAAGTATATATATATAGGCAGACCTATCAGACTTATAAGACTTTTTAATAAGGCTAAACTTGGTCTATTTAATTTAATAGGCTTTTAAAAAATTTCGAGCCTAACCTTTTAATTAAATAGGCCAGTTTAGGCCAGACTTTATGTAGGTCAGGTCGTAGGTCCCTGTAAATCGGCTTGACCTATTCCCACCCCTAGTGGGGTGTTTAAAATAGAGAGGTGTTTTGTTGTAGTTTGATGGATATTACAAAAAACAAAATCCCACATTACTCGGGATAGTTTTGACTCAAGTGTTTATATATCATTTTGTGATATGGACTTTTAAAGTGGTTAGGAAGAAATGAAAGTCTCAGGTGCATGAATTTGAGTTACATGGGCTTGTCATAGTGCAAAATCCATTTGCCCCATGTGCGTGTAATAATGGATCGTGCAAAGTTTTACAATTTGGATCAATTGTTTTAATCCTTGCCATAATCACTAAATCAATTACTGTATTAAAATTCAAATTATATTATCGTTTTTCATAAATGAGTTTTATTGTTGATTTATTTGTTCATTTCTTTTTTTTCAATCCATTTTGGTGCTCCCTTCTCACCTTATAAATACCAGTCTCCAAATTGAGTTTTTTCATACCAACACATTCTTCTCCTCTCTCACTTCGTTTTCTTTTTTCTGTTCCGAGGTTTGAATTTTCATCCTTACTGATTTTTGTAGCCTCAACTTGACTAAGAAGTTCATGTTGTATCTTGGGGGACTAGTGTGAGATACCACAGATAAGTCCTTTAGGACAATGTTCATACACTCTTTAGAAAGACATCGTTGGTGATCTTCAACATCGGTTCCAATAGTGTTTGTGTATCATCGTTTCCTTTCATGAACAACCATCGCCCACTAGGCCACCATAGTGTTCTTTCTTGCTTCACCTACATATTTGATTGACATGCTAACTTTCTTGAATATTTCCTTGGTCTTAATCGATTTATTTTTGATTTTAATGCTTGAATTTCTTTCATTTCATCCTTTGTTTGAAATTTCAACTTTTTGATTTGACATTTTAAATTAATCCATTTTTACACATGGTATGGAAGCTTGGACATATGTTGTTTGCTATAGCATTTTAATCTATATTTACCTGTTTGTGCTTCTGCTTCAAAGCATGTGTGATTTGCCAAATTTGGAACAATTAGGAATAGAGATTTTAGTTTTAAACAAACTACAATATATGTATAAAAAAATGTCTTTGCTCTTGTTTTTTTTTATGTTTCTTTTGTTTCAGTTACATTGATAATTTAAAAGAAAAAAAAGTAAATTATGAGAATTCAAATTAATGAGATGGAAAATTTTGCATGACATTTAAGATAAAGAATATTACATTAATTGGGATTCAGTTAAAAAAAATAAAAGATAAGACTTTAGAGAATTTAACAAAAGTATTGTGAACCATGTGGGCACACATAATAGTTAATTTTCAACTTTTTTCCATTCCCATAATGATCAAATTTTACTTTTGATCACACGATTATTTTTGTTAATTTTCTTAATTTATTTTATTTTGTAATTTTTTAATCTTTTTCACATTTTATTAGTTTTTAACAACAAACAACTATAAAATTTGATACTCTAGTTACTTTTATGGAAACAATAGCAATAATCTATTTTCCATTGTTGAACAAGTTTTTCTGCCCCAAGATTACATAAAAAAGGGGGACTGAGTATTGCCTACAAAGGAGGAAGAATGAGACACATAAAGAGGGATTTAAGGAAGAAGGAGGGAAATCATGAATCTTAGGGATGAGTGAGACAAGGGTCAAGGAATGTTGGAGGCAAAATGACTCTTGGGGAGGGAATTTGTGTGAAAAATACGTGTTTTACGGTTGGTGAGGATGACATGGAGAGGTTTGGAAAAGCACCAATAATTTGCAATGCGGGTAATAAGGTATTTGGATTGGGCTGTAACCAATATGGCCCATTAGAAGCTGTAAGGGTCCTAAGTAAAAAAAATGGTGACCCAAAGAAGTAAGGGCGCTGCTAGGTGCACCCAGCAAAATTGCTGGTGCACCCAGCAATTCAATGAAGTACCAATATTACCCTTCATTTAAAAAATAGAAGATAATATATTTTAAAAAAGCCTTTCTTCTTCCGCGCTTTCTTCTTCCTCCGTTGGCCGTGCACCCAACAATCTTCCATTTCAAATTTGCTTCCCATCTGACTTCTTCTTCCTCCGCGCCCTTTGTTTCTTCTCGTCTGGCTTCTTCTCCTCCGTGTTGGCTTTCGTTCTCCCCGGCTTCCCCTCCATTGGCATGCTCCATTGGGTTCTTCCTCCGTTTGTTTGTTTCCTTCCGCCATCCAGGTTAGTGCTCTAACCTCGTATCTCTGTGAATCGCGTAAATGGTCATAGGATAGACGACTGTGTGACATGTGTGGTGCTTGAGGTTGAAGATGAAGGTTCTTCTGCGAGAAGAACCTTCTTCCGCGGGATCCTGCGGAAGAAAGGTGAAAAGGTTCTTCCGTGGGTTCCAGCGGAAGAACGTTGTCTTTCGCGGATGCCCGCGTCTTCTCGCGGAAGAACCTTCTTCCGCAGGCTACATGTCCTTCTCGCGGAAGAACCTGCGGAACCTTCTTCCACAGCTACATCTCCTTCTCCCAGAAGAACCTTCGGAACCTTCTTCCACAGGCTACATCTCCTTCTCGCGGAAGAACCTTCAGAACCTTCTTCCGCAGGCTACCTCTCCTTCTCGCGGAAGAACCTGCGGAACTTCTTCCGTGGACCATGTTTTGTTGTATATTGGTTTTTTTTCTTGAAAATTATTTATGAACCACCAATTTATTGATATTATTAGTTAGTTTTTATTTATTTATTTGCTATTACAAAGTGTATATGTATATGAGAAATGAGAAATTAAAAAAACTTACACAAACATGACCAGTTACTATGATATTTGCCTTCATTCTACAAACACAGACCACAAAGAACATATCACTCACGGGACCACTTATAAAATGCAGTAATGCCCTACTAGCATGACTGCAAGAGCCATTTTTTTTCTCAAAAATATAAAAATAAAAATAGTTCTCAAAGAACATATTACTGATGTTTGCTCTGTCAGTCTGTCTGTTCCACCCGAACTTTTCCTAACTATAAATACGTCTATAGGCACTGTCATAATTCATAAACCCACCACACCAACATTTACCCTCCAACCAGAAATTCCTATGAATTTATGAACTCTGTTTTCACCTTCCTAATTTCACGAAGTTATTCCATGCCTTGATTATGACTTCACAATCACTTCAAGGGGCAACAAGCCTACACCATGCCAACTCACCAAATTTCCTTTCTACAACAATATTCAACTCTATATTCCTCCTAATAGTTGTTGTATTAATTAAACAAAAAATTATTAAATGCTTCCTACATTAAATATATTTGCTTTCATTCAATACTTTTCTTTACTAGGTATTGGAAGAATACTTTAAGAAAACGAAATATCCAAGCTCCATGTAATATAACCATTTTAAGAATAACAAAAAAAAATAGTACGATTGAAGGAAAAATGCTCAGATTATTACTATACACCCACAACCCCTCATTATTATATATATTTCACAAACATTAATGAGACTAAAAATCATGCTCCCATGGAGGTACCCATTTTGATATCGGTATATAATTCCTAATTGAACTCCCTAATCTTGATGCATCACCGTACTACAGGCTTTTAATCCTCCACATCTTGTTTTAGGCCTGTTCCTATGTTCATTTGAAAAAGTCAATTGTTAAATTCTTCTGTAGTAGCTTACTATGTTCATTTGGTCAATGGTCAATAAGTGCAAACATGTGGACTGTCTAAGTGCATAGACAAATTGTGTAAAATCATTAATCTTTATTTCTTCTCTTTGAATTTGTAGCACAAATATGTACAAGGACATCTTTGTTGTTATTCATTAAATTCGTTCAAATTTGTTTGAAAGGGATTTCCTCAAAAAAACGTAGTAAAGTCTTGAGTTCTTACCATAGGGTAAGGCCACTTGGAATGTGATTGCCACCAAGCTTTAAGGACAGAGGTCGTGTCACCAGGAAGTTTCCCAGCTCGTCTCTTACGTAAAATTTCCTCTCTTATGCCCACGATTTTATCTTTATAACCCTAAATAATAAATTAAAAGATAAAAAACATTGAAGTCAATCACGTGGGAAGAGATTCAAAATGATGGGACTTTTAAAAGCTATTAGTAACATTTAATCTCTAACCTGTTTCAATATGTGCTTCAATTCATGTCTTACACATTCCATGAGGGACCTCTCATTCTCTGTGGGAATAAGAAAAAAATTCAGTGTATATGTTGGAATAAGCTACAAATAAATGAATCTCCCAACTCTAGCAAATTCTTATGTGTACATTAGTGAGAAACATACAAAACATGTGTTTGAACAAATTAGTAATGACAAAGCTTTGTTACCAATTATTTGAATATTTAATTTGACCGAAAAAAGTAAATGTTCTTCATGATTTCAGATCATGGTTAGAACACGGGGTTTAGGTCGTGCGTTAGGAACTGGTAGAGGTAGAGGCATTAGTGAGGATGCGCATCAGGCTGATGTTCCTCGGCATCGCAGGCCTACTGCTTCAGCACGTAGGCAACGGGTTTGTGTGCGTGAGGACGTTACAGAGAGACATGAGGATGTGCCTTAGTTGCATGAGGATGTTCCTCATGTGTCTGATGCTACCCCAAAGATGACAGGTGCCACCGATGCTGTTCACACAGAGGGAATGGCTACTGATGGGAGCTTGGGGTCACCTGCTACAGATGAGGGCTTCCTCGATGGGCCACGCGACCCATCGGTTTTGACCGGTTTTGTTGAGCATGTCGCACACAACATCTGGAGTGGACAGGTACATACATTTTAATGTTGAGTAATTACATAAAAATTATTTGTAGTTGAATTGTTTTTTATATACACGTTATTATAAATTGTTATTCAATTTAGGAATGACTCAATCTGAAGTTGGTCTCCCATGGTAGAAAAGTAGATAAAATTGGGAGACCAACGCTTGAGATTGAAGGCATGATTGCTGCCACCGGATTGAGTCCATTGATCAGGTGTTCTGTTATCACCACTGATCTTGGACTCATATCTGCCTTCATCGAGAAATGGCATTGCGAGACTAGCACGTTCCACCTGCCGGTAGGCGAGTTGACGATCACGTTGGATGACGTGGTGTCACTTCTACACGTTCCCATCACTGGCGCGCTGCATAAGTTTGAGCCACTGGTTACTTCAAACGCGATTGGTCTACTAACGGAGCTTCTTGAGGGGAGTCATGAGGAGGCTACATGAGACACCCTCTACCCCTCACATATATACTAATAAGGAATAAAAAATTCAAATATTAATTAAAAGTATTTTTAAAACATTTTTTTTAAACAAGTGTTTCAAAGGGGAAAAAGGCTCACATTCATTTTCTTCTACATCATATTCAAATTTGTCCAAATAAATAATAAAGTATTCTCGACTCAACAAGGTCGTCTAAGCTTCATACAATTAATATAGAACCTATATCCTAATGTCACATCCTATCAGAGCGTTGTGTTCCCGTGTCCTCTAGCATGAGGTTCTTCATAGTCATCCACCTATTCATCTGCTCCCCCGAACACAAGTTCAAGATCATCACAGGATCCAAACACAACAACACACAGGGAGTGAGTTATCACATTCCTAGCTAATAGAGAAACAAGACAATTAAATATACATATTATATAAATGAGATACCACTTGCTTAAACATAGCTCACGTAACTTCACCACTTCGTCATTCAAAATTCACTTTTCAATTATCAATCGCATTACACAAGAATCTCACACTTCGATCAAGATGTAATAACACATCAATTAGCAAGCATATGCAATAGTTATGCTAAGACTCAATCCTATATGCAATGTGGTACCATGTCGATGAAAAACCACCCTGAGGCGCTTAGGAGTACATAACAAGACACACCACACAATGGGTTTGTCAGGTCACTCTCACTAAGTAAGATCATAGGGAGACCAGTCAGGGTCACGATGTTTTGCGAGAATGCTCCAACCATATGAGATCAGCATAGGCTTAAAGGAGCACTCAAACCCGGTGACCCCCAAGGCCTACACTCCGAAGAGTCTGTCAGGGCCTCTCCCTCCTGATTCAGGTCCAACCCCTAAAATAATTTTTGCATGCAGACACTGCTCATGAATTATACAATACCCACGACCTTACACTCGTGTTTTAAACACGTTCAACACAATTGCGCTACGATTTAACACTGGTTCCTAAATAGGAAACCTACATTTTCTCTTTAACATTGCGCATCAACGCTTTTCTCAAGATAACGCTGGTCGGGTTATTGTACAATTCATAGCTTACAACACAAGTAATTTCACATCAAGTGTTAACTACACACTTATCCACAACTAGAACTCATTCACAATTTCACATCTCATAGTGTCACAATCCACCATCACATGTTTACACGTATCTCACAAATTAACACATGTTCAACTTTACACTTATACTCAATCTCAATAACAATATTTTAATCTCAAAGCAACATGTTATTCTACAATTCATCACATACTCACAATTTGAATTATCATTTCATATCCTCAATATAACAATTTATATAAAAGACTATCACAACATGAGGACTAAAATCCCTCAAATAATATTACACAATTATATCGAAATCATAGGTCGAAATATACAAATATCAAGAGCACAATTTATCAAGCAATTTTCATCAGGACATCAATATTTTATTTATAATCATAAAGGAAAAATTGCAATTTAACAAACATCCCAAAATAAAATCCCAATTTAATCCTCTAAGGATCCCTACACATGTTGTCACTAATCCCCAACTGTGAATAACTCATCCCTTACCTCTGAGCGGACTCACGTGTCTTCAGCAAGTGATAGCAACATCTCTAGCGGTTCCCTGAAATTCTTTCAATTATTCTTCCGACTGCTCCGATAAAATTCCCAAACATCAGAGAGACGGAGAAGAGATTGAAACCTCCACTTGTACTGTCTTCATGCGATTCCTTTTTCTCCCTCCACGAAAATTATTTCGCAAATTCCAACGGTGGAAGCGTGCGGAATTGAATTTCGAACAACATATCCAAATTTCATGGAAATCCAACGGCTAACGAAATCGGGATCGTAATTTTACCGAGACAGTTTTTGGGTTTCTGCGGGAAATTAAAATGCTACAATGTTAAGGGTTTTCCTCTAAGCTCAGATATTATTTTGAAATTCCCAACGGTGAGAATGTTCGGAATTGGGTTGCGAACATGATACTCAAATTTCACGACGATCCAACGGTGAACGGGTTCAAGATCGTCATTTTTCTGAGAATGGTTTGGTGGGCTGCGGGAAAAAGAAAGGGTTTTGAGAGGAGAAGGGGAAAAACGAAAATGAGGCCAAAAAGGAGACAACTGACTTAACATAACTATTTATACCTAGGGTACTCAGCCTATTATTTGCTCTATATTTATTTATTTATTTATTTTTACTAAAAAGCTTTTTAAATTTATTTACGAAAAATTGGGATGTTACACTACAGCTGAGTCCCGACAGGCTGGTGGGCCTCATGTTCGGTTGGGGTGGCTTCAGGACGTGTATGAGAGCCAGTGCAGGGCCAAACAATGGGTTGTAGTAGCCTGCACGTATCTGCTCCACTTGGTGGGTTGTACTCTTTTCGCCAAAAGAGTTTAACCCATGTACATGTCGTGCACTTGGAGGCTTTCAGGGACCTAGCCTAGGTAGAGGGATTCGCTTGGGGAGCGGCTGCATTGGTCCACATGTACGAGCATCTGAACGACGCGTCGCAGGCCTCTACACGGCAGGTGGGCGGTTACATTAGACTTCTTCAGGTAGTATTATTATTGATAATTTAAATTGAAGTAGCATTGAATCCTTTTTTTTTTTGTTGATGTTCACTATGTGTTTGTAGTGTTGGATATACGAGCACTTTCCTACGGTGCATACATGCATCGTTCATGATGCTTATGATGAGGGGAGCCCACGGGCCTGCAGGTGGCTTACGGGTAAGGCTCATATGACGGGGATCAAGGGAACCCCATATTGGAGACGTATGGATGCCCTGACTGTGACTGACGTGTGCTGGATGCCCTATGTTGAGCACCGGGGAGTCAGGGGCTTTGACTTGATATCGTCATACACCGGCCAGCTCAGGTGGGGTCAGATTGTCGTGTACGTTCGACCTGAGCGGGTTCTTCGACAGTTTGGCTACATCCAGACCTTCCCTTTGCTGCCAATTTGTGATTCTTTGACGGGTGATGATATAGATGACCGGTGACTGCATTTTTCAAACCATTTGGTGCCTGCAGGGGAGCTCTGTGTAGTTCCTGGGCAGGTGGTGCCAGACTACATGAAGTGGTTTTTTCGGATTTCGCACCCGTTTGTCACGCGAACCGAGGAGACTATTGAGCCGAGACATCCGCCTCCCCCTCATGATGAGGAGTTCGTCGAGCCACCCATCCCCGAGGTTTTAGTCGCGTCCGATCTCCCTACGCATTCAGTGGTAAGCATAACTTGTGTAGTTTTTCATAATTTATTTTTTTTTAAAAATGTGATACTGACTTTGTTATTTTGACTGTGACAGGTTGACTGCGAAGGATGTCAAGGGATGACTGAGGATTTAGGAGCGATTGTTGAGGATTTGGAGCGGGTCATCAACCTCAGGATGGTCACTGAAGACACTGATTTATATGAGATCATGACTCGTTATCTGAGGAGAGCTAGAGGTGACGCCGTAGATGGAAGTCTTAGGCCGCGATAGAGACGCCGCATAGATTAGGATTTATATTTTTATTGTATTTAAATTATTAATTTTAGTATTTGTTTATGTATGTGATAAAACACATTTACTTACATCATTTATGATTTATGTTTGTCTCTCTATAAATATATGCTTTGAAATTTAAATATAAACCACACACATGAGTCATATTTATAATGGTATTTGAATATATAAAATAAAAAAGATAAAATAATTTAACAAGGAGATTTTCTCCTGCTTTGTAATTTAATATAAATATATAAATATTATTTGTTTTAGGAAAAGAAAAAAAATTGTCATATTGAAAATAATGTTATTCCATTCATTCAAATATGAAAAGAAAAAATAAAAATGATGACATCACAATTTTATTAAAGAAAAAAAATGTTAAACAAACTTATTATTTATAGTATTTATTTTAGGAAAAGATATGTAGTATTAGAATTAAAAATTATTTTTTTATAATATTATAATTATTTTAATATTATTATAGAAATATTGTTTTTTTATAATATTAGAATTAAAATAGTATTTAATAAATAAAACTAAGTTGTATCAGTATAAATTACTTTTTTAGTAGTAATAAATACATGTCTTTATAAAAAAATTAGTCACTGATAAAATTGATTTATATTTTAAACTAATACAATGTTATGGTGACTAAAAAACTTAAAAAAAAATCAAACACATCTATTTTTTGTTTTCAATACATCTGGTTTTTTTAGAAGAAAAATTGATGTAAAACTATTTTGAAAGTGAGGTAAAATTAATTTATCCCAATTTTGGTCAAATTTGTTTTGTTATTAAAATTTAATTTGTAATTTAAATGTTAAAATTTATAACTATTCTGAAATTATATAATTTAAATATATATACGTACAATAAAGAAATTTAAAAGTTGGACCTGTTAGAAACATGCCTAAGGATCCCTGTTTGGCCTTTTTTTAAAAATTATGTGGGAGTCGCTTGAGACTGTCGAAGGCCCCTATTTGTCATGTTTGCACGTCAAGGAACCAAAAAAAAAATTAAGGCAACATCCCGTTCCATCGAATCGCATCTCAAACCGAGGCACCAAAAATAAAAAAAGTTGGTTTTGGGCCTGTTAGAAACATGCCTAAGTACCCCTATTCGACCTTTTTTTAAAATTATGTGGGAGCCGCTTGAGACTGTTGAAGGCCCCTATTTTTCATGTTTGCACGTCAAGGAACCCAAAAAAAATAAAATCAGCACCCCGTTCCATCGAATCGCACCTCAAACCGAGGCACCAAAAATAAAAAAAGTTGGTTTTGGGCCTGTTAGAAACATGCCTAAGTACCCCTGTTTCATACATAATACACATAACAAATGGGTCACAAACATAACAATTTGACACACTAACACATTACATTCAGTTGAACATGATGGACACAAATGTAATTTGCACGAAAGACCACAACATATAACTAGCATTCAAAAATGCAAGGACGTAACCACCTCGTCATCATTTTCCAAAACCACTTTACTAAACAGAGCCAAAATTTCTATTGGCACAAATTGTTTCCAGTAATTGGACTCTAACAACACCTTCAGCACGTCGTCGTCAGATTTCAGCTCAATAATTTCAAATTTTAAAACTTTGTCAGAATATTCCAAATGAGCAGGTTGTCGATAAAACAAACGCCTTACAAGTTGGGATTCATGAATCCCATGAGGAGGATTCCCTTTAGGTGCTACTTGCTTGATTAAATCCTTCAGTTCATCTATGGTACATCCTTTTGGAATATCAAATTTTTGGGGATTTATTCCTGTGAACGCGTAACCCACAAAGTTGTTTTGGCATGGCATTTTCCACCTTCCGTTGTAATACAGAACCGCATCATGAGTAGGGATGTTGGGGCATTCAAGTAACTTTAAAATTGCATCTGGTGTTCTACCAACAGTGCATAACAACTCAATCGGTCCAACACATGAAAATTGATCATTACACATTAACATGGTGTTCACATCCATGTCATGTTTCAATTGCATACATTGGAAGTGAATGTTGTTACCTGTATCTTTGAGCGGTCCCCGGTAATGAATTTCATCCACAACTTGATTGTTGTTTAGCTGAAGGGTGTTATGTATTATGCTTTTAAGAGTTGAAAAATCGCACAGGCTTGGTACTCTCATGGGCACTGGAGTAGAACTTTGAAAATAAACCCCACACTCATTGTGAATGACGACTCCATTTGGAAAAATGAATGTCAACCTTGAGTTGACGATCGTCTGAGATGAAGTTTCTCCTAAGAATGCCATTGTTTATCGAAATTTCTTTTGACAGACTGTGAATACCACTTGCTATTGAGTACCATGGACATGCCCATGTCTCATTTATATACATGGCCCAGGCAGGTGCATGGCTTCACTTTTAACAGACCCGTGACCATTTTTCATTTTTAAGTTTACAAGTAAAGCATTATCGTGTCACGTCAGTAATTGGCCACTGTTTTGCCTTTGGATAGGAATTGCTTGACCACAACAACGCCATAGGCGATAAGGGACAATGATCTTTCAGATAAACCTGTTGTAAGTGAAATTATAATAATAACTTAAACGAACAAACCAAATCATTCAATAATTGAAATTATTTGAGTAAATGAATTTTCAATGGACCTGGACAAAATGACTGCCAAACACATGACCGACGCATATCATGCGGTGCATAGAAGAATTGGCCGGTGGTCAACTTCTGAGAGGGAAAAATGTGAAGCTCTGTTGTCGTGACAACGATACAAGGATTACATTATATCTTGACGCAACTACATATCCCATATCCGTTATATCCATCCATTTTTACACGTGTCACTCATGTAAACATTATTTATATAAATAAAAAGCATAAAACACATACCTTGGATAACCCATCCACGTGTAGGGACAACCTCAGCTGTTCATATCTCTTCGTGCCACCAAAGATCTTTATGTAGTCTTGCGACCATTTGCCATGTTCTTTAATCAATTCGTTACGCATCATGGCCCAACACTCTTCTCCCATACCTAACAAAGCGGAAACTGACCGATATCCACAATTACCATCCACTTTCACATCAACAACGTCCTCAATGAAACCATGCATAAATGGCGCAATTTGATCCAACATCGGGATCATCCTTGCTGGCTTCGGTGGTTCAAAAGATGATGCACTGGGTCTGACTGAGGTGTTGCTGTTTTGAACCGAATGATAAGCATCAACATACTCCTAATAAGATGGATCACGCTTTGTCGATCTTTCGCTTCTTTTCATTACTTTCTTCGAGGCACCTTTCATCTTAACCTTTGGCGGAGGAGGAAACATAGAGGTCTCATCGGGAAACGTGAATTCTCGGAGTTTACTCTTAAAAGTAACTTTCCCGCAAACATCAAGTTCCTTGAATCTTTTATATATTCTATCCATCTCTTCCTTGATGCTCACTTTGGCCTCACATAGCCCCTGGTCTGAAAAACTAAGTCTCTTCCAGTACATATGGACTGCATCCAGTGGGATGCTGCCACCATCATACCTTTGTAGCAAGCATGCACAAGGAAGACCTAGCGTGGTTCTCAAGACACAACCACAAGAAGAAAAATTGTCTTTGAAATGACGTACGCGCTCAAGCTCAACCGAAATTTCATTTAAAGCATACCTTGACACCATTCCCAGAAGCCTATTGTATAAGGTTTTCTTAAAAACATGACCAACGACATGCGTACCTATTTCGAATGATGCTCTAATTTCAGTGTGCTGCAGCGTCATCATGTTATTCATTGCATCCCAAACACTACAGAGGTCTCCAACGCTATTCTGTAATACCCTTTTCAGAGACCAATGAGCAGATTCAACCCTACATTTAAAACACACAACAAACAACACAAATTAATAACAATCATTTATACTAAAACAATCATTTAAACAAACTTGACAAAGATAATAAAACATGTAAATACGTATTTGTTGTTGTGTTGCCTAGGTGCATCACCTTATTCGTCCAGGCCGTGATAAACTTCTCCTTGTGTTAGACAATCCATGTCTCACATACGTAGTCAACGAACATTGGTCACGGGGAACACGCTACTTGAAACCTTTGAAGGTGCTCAGGGAACACCTGTTCTGAAGGACAATCTACCAAATTACCCCAGCTATCCATTACGTAGTCCCAGGCATTCTTCTGACCAATTAGCGATTTGCACTTTTCCTTCACATTCTTGTCTATGTGAAACCTGCACAACAAATTCGTACACTCCGGAAACACAACTTTCACAGCATTCATCAGGGCTAGGTCTTTGTCTGTGACAATAACAACAGGAAGGCGATCATTTCTTAAAAAAAGGCCTCGAAACCGTTCCAATGCCCATACAAGATTGTTCACGTGCTCACCCTCCAGATATGCAAACCCAGCAGAGAAAGTCATCCCGGTTGGTGTCACCCCCACTAAGTGAAGCAATGGGAGCATGTACCTATTTGTTTTGTAGGTATTGTCTATAAAAAAACAAGATGACATGCGTTACATAACTTAACTGCATCTAGGTGACACCAAAACAAATCACGCACCACATCTTGATCCTTCAATCTATGCCAATGAATGTATTGGTCACGTTCAAGGAGCCTCATTAGGTGTTTCATTTCAGTGTCATCTCCTCTGATTAAAGAACGATATGCACTTCTTGCATTGTAGATTTGTTTGATTGTGGTGCAACTGTTGGCGTTGTGCTTCTTCAATGTTAGCAGGATGTTTCTTGGTTTCACATTCGACTTCGTTATATCAGCAATGATATTCTTCTCATCATCTGTCAATCTCCTAGCATATGGATGTCCAACTAAGGTCTTCGCCAATTCATGGTTGTGAATCCCACATATCTACTTCACCGTCCAACCTTCACCTCCATGCACTGGTTTTCCACGAATCTTAAAGGGACAACCACATTTTCTAGTGCATGTGTCTCTTCTAACAAATTCTTTCTTCCTACACTTGTACTTACCGCTCCTTTCACACCCAATTAACACAAATGAAGTTCTTCCTCTGCTACCAGTATATGTATCACACCTCATAATTACTGCAACAAAACCGTTTTCATGGGCAACCGTTCGAGCCCACTGCAAAACATCTTCTCGGGTTGCAAAGACCTAGGACACAACCACGACATATTAATTTTTACACAAATCATACATTAGACCAAACAACTCAAACTGATCGACATGATTACCTGAGAAGTATTAAAAGTGTCTGAACAATCAACATGTCCTTCATTCACACCACAATCTTGTTCATCTTGAAAATCCATATCAATTTCTTTGGACATCGTATTGTAATATGCCCATTGATCTTTGTCCATCTTAATTCAAACTATAACTATCACCTAATTCAACATTCAACTAAATAATTTGAACAATACAGCAACCCAAAAAAATTTACAAACTATGAATATCGAACTAATTCAACATTTGACAACCTCACACAAATATTTAATCTACATATACATCAATATTTTAATAACAACCAAATTCAACTTTTAATTACATAATTTGAAAATTATAACCTACAAAGTTCATTTAAACAAAAAATACTTCAACCTAGGCAAAAAAATCAACACTTCAACCAAGAAATATATTCTTATGTTTCACATAAATTACAAAGAGAATTAACCAAAATAACATTCAAAATAATCTTAAAACAAAATCATAAAACAAATTAATCTACGGAAGAAGCTGTCTTCCGCAGTTGTAATTACAGCAGTGGAAGAAATCTTCTTCCGTGGAATGTCGCGAAAGACATCTTCCGTGAGCTTCCACGGAAGAAGCTGTCTTTTGCAGTTGTAACTACAACAGTGGAAGAAAACTTCTTCCGTGAAATCTCGCAGAAGATGTTCTTCATTTGCTTCAAATCAGACACTTACACCATTCCACTACCCAAAATAAACAATGATACACAGAAAAGCTATGTACCTTAGTTGACAAATATCACACCAAAGTAGAGCACAAGCACAACCAGCACAGAGAAATATCGCACAACACAAGCACCACGGAGAAACAAAGAAAGCAACAATGAAAAAAAAAATAAAAAGCAGCTTTTTATAAAAGAAAAACGTTTAGGGGTATTTTAGGGTTTTTGAAAAATTGTTGGGTGCACCAACAACGTTGCTGGGTGCCCCTAGCAATTCCCAAGAAGTAATAATATATTGAGAATGGAAAATAGTCAAAGTGGGCTAGCAAATTATATTGATGGGCCTTCGACTAGACCAACCATTCACTCAACAATTGAGCTTGAACCAAGACAAGTGAAAGTAGAGAAGCCTAGTGTAGAAGCTATTGTCAACAATAACATTAACAATCCTAAGACTTTCCAAAAACAGTGGTTGTAGAGCTTATCCAAGTCGTGAGCAATAAGGTGACAAACAATCTTACTAACCAAGGTGAAGTTGTTATGAGAATGAAGCAGATGGATAAAGAGAAGCCAAGATACAATTACAGAGGTAAAGTTATTTCCAGAAAATTAAGAAAACAAAAGATGTTAGTGAGTAATCTTGCAAGCAAAGTGGAGAGAATGGTTCATCAAATACAAGCCAAATGAAAAGACATTTTGTAGAAATCAAGGAGAGGCATGACAAGAATATGGGAGTCTAAGGGGTGTAGTAGAAAATTAAAAAGATCCAAATAGATGAGGAAAACATTGTCTGAAAAATGTCACCAAACAAAAAAGGAGAATTTCACATGCTATGTGGCTAAAGGATGATCATGTGGAAGCTGATAATATGTGACACATCATGCCAAATGGGGGTCAAATATAAGAGGAAGAAGTCAATAGTTGAAGAAAGATTGGTAGAGTTTGAGAAAAAAAGACAATGAGAATATCCACAAGGAAAGGAAGCCAAAAGTTGTCCATGAAGATTGTATCATATAACGTAAGGGAGTTGGGGAGCCCTATGAGATAGAAAGCGCTCAAGAAGCGTATTTACTAGGAGAGGCCAAGTTTTTTGTGTTTACAAGAAATCAAGACGAAAAATGTTAGCAAAAAGGTTAGTTGGAAACAATCTCCGACTAATCAATTTGTTGGAGGATTATTGTCTCTTTTGGAGGAAGGGAAGTTTGATGCCATTGATAGGATAACAGGAAATGATTTTTTTTTAATCCAAGGAAAGTGGAATGGCGGTGGGGAAATTATCAATCTCATTAACATATACTCACCATGTGCATTAAATGAGAAAGTGATCTTTTGGGAGGAGATTCTACAACTAAAAAAAAGGATGGGGGAGGGTGCTTGGTGTGTAATTAGTGTTTTTAATGTTATTAGGAGGAGTAAGTAAAAGAGGGGACGGGGAGATGAGAGTCAACAAAGGTTGAGGGAGATTTTGGAGTTCAATATTTTCATTGATCATATGGAGCTTATAGAGTTACCATTGGTGGGTAAAAGATTTACTTGGTAGATCAATTTCAGACCATTGCCCTTTACTTGACAAGCATAAAAACATAGATTAGGGGCCTAGGCCATTCAAAGTCTTTAACTATTGAATGGAAGAGTTGGGTTTCTTGCATTTTGTAAATAAGACATACAAATCTTACAATATTCAAGGATAGGGTGCCTTTGTGATCAAAGAAAAAATCACGCTCTTAAAAAAATATATCAAAAAGTGGAGCATGGAGTGCCTTTGTCGAGTAAAATGGCTTAGAGGAGGGATGCAAACACAAAGTTTTTCCATGGTATGGTCAATTGGAGAAGAAGAAATAATTGCATAAAGGAGGTGAAGGTGGATGGTGTGTGGTGTGAGGAGCCTCTAAAAGTCAAGACAAGCAAGTATTACTAGAAGATACTTAACAACACTAATCTCAAAGGCTTTAATTGTTCTCTATATGTTTGGGGATTGGACCTAATTCACAACTTGATGCAATTGTTGTAATTGCTCAAGTGATCTATTCAATACAAGGAACCGGGTGTTTTTTTAGATAAATACCGGTATGCATTGCTACCTAGTTGAGTTGGTATTATGGATTACAAATGGCATTATTTTATGTGGGCTGGGGATGTAACTATTCTTTCGTGGGAAAGATCCTTCTAGCTTTATATTGGTGCTTTGTAATATGGTCACTGGAGGATGAAACTTCTTGTGACATCCTTCTAATACCTTTCTTATCAATAAAATTGTTTTGGTTGTTAAAAAAATATTCTCATCTCATCAGACTCACCCTTAAGAAGACCATTGTAGGCATCCTTATAAAGCTTAAGCTTCTTGTCTGAACAACTTGCATTCTCATGCAAGGCTTTGCTCACTGATGGATTGGTCATAGTGTCAACCTTAATTGAAGGATGCATAATGGTACAAAAACCTGTAATCACAATCATTTCATGTGAATATCAAGTGATATATATTATGATACACGTGGCATAAGCAGTATGCAGCTTTGGGGTTTACTTTGTTTTTTTTTTTATATTAGTGTAATATTTCATTAGTTTGTTAGTGAGGCTTTAAATTTGTATCTTAGGTTTTTGTGATTTATTGTTGTATTCAGTTCAAGTGTTGGTTAGATTTGGGGTTGGTAAGTTCTTAAGGCTTTTGAGGTATGCAAGTTATGTTGTGGTATTTTCGGTTTATGAGTCATGTTTGTCTTGGGGACTCTTTGTAATCTTCCTAAAATTTTGGCACTCCTTGTGCTGTTGTGTTAGGCTTTATCAATATAATTTATTTTGCCATTAAACAAAATGTGAGCACGAATAATATTTATTACACCAACAAAATATAGTCTAGAGGAAAAAAATTTGAAATATTAGATTTAAACAATAGTTCTAAAAAAGAACACTCAATCAAACCCAAAAGCACCAGAAATTATTACATAGTCCAAAACTATTATAACCATACTTCACGTGACATGTAACCAAATGTTACTTGTAAATTGAAAATTTTGATTACATGTCACTCGAAAACTGGTGGCTCGAATCATGTATTAATTTCTTCAAAACCAGTCTTACTACTATGACCATCTATAAAAACTCCAAGATACACTACCACACAAAAAATTACACCCTTTTAGGGTTGTTAACTAAAAGGTAAGGAAAATGTATATTAACTTAATTAGTAAGTTTTTCACATATAGTGTGTTTGGATGGAGTAATTTAATAGGAAAAATCATTTTTAGGGAATTTCAAATGATTATGGTAAAATAAATTGTTTGGAAAGAATATTTGGAAGGGAATTGAAATTTTGATAATTTATGAATCAATTTAATTAACTAAAGCAATGAATTTCAAATTCTCTCTAAATTAAAGAATTTGAAATTCTTTTTTCATAGGTGCTCACTCTCACTCAGGTTCTCACTCGTGACTCTCACTCAACACTCACAATTAAGGGTGGTCATGGTTTTTATGGCCGACATCAACACGAGTTGTTTTTCACCAACGTTGGCCAAAGTTTTTTTAATCAAAGGGATTTTTCGGGCGACATGGGATAGGTGTTTTTGCTAGGATATTTTTTTGCCAACATCGACCATGATTTTTTTTGTTGATGTCAGCTAGGACTTTTTCAACTAACATCAATAATAATTTTTTTGGCCAATGTCGACCACTATTTTTTTGGTCGACGTTGGCTAGGGTTTTTTTGGCTGACATCGACTAAAGCTAGTTTTTTCTCAACGTCGGCTAGAGTTTTTCGGCTTACATTAGCAAGAGCTATTTTTTAGCCGACATCAACTAGGGCTTTATTTTTTGTCAACATCGACTAGGACTTTTTCGGCTAACATCAGCTAGAGCTATTTTTTAGTTGCCAACGTCAACTAGGATTTTTTTGGCCTACGTTAGTTAGGATTTTTTTGGCCGAAGTTAGTGAGAGTTTTTTTAGTTGACATCAATTGGAGCTATTTTTTAGACGATGTCGGTTAGTATTTTTCTGGCTCCCATCAGCTAATGCCATTTCTTAGCCAACACCGGCTAAGGTTTTTTCAACCGTCATTAGGCTTAACTATTTGTTGCTGACATAAGCTTGGGGTTTTTGGTCGAGGTTGGCTAGGGTTTTTTCAACATCAACTAGGGTTTTTTGGATGACATCGTCTATGGCTATTTTTTTAGCCGGTGTTGACTAGGGTTTTTTCGGCTAACATCGGTTAGAGTTATTTTTTACCCAACATTAACTAGTCTTTTTTGGTCGAGGCCAACTAAGGTTTTCGGCTAAAATTGGCTAGGGTTTTTTGGCTAACATTGGTTATGACTATTTTTTAGCCAATGTTGGCGAGGGTTTCTTAGCTAACGTTAGCTAGGGTTTTTTGGCTGACATTGACCAATGTTATTTTTAGTCAAAGTCAGCTAGGTTTTTTTGGTTGACATCAGTTAGGGTTTTTAGGCTGACATTGATTACAATTTTTTTGGCCGAAAGAAAACCTAGCTAACGTCGACTAAAAAATAGTTTTAGCCTATGTTAGACGAAAAAATCATGCCGGCATTGGGGAAAAAATAATCATAGCCGATAAAACTATAACTGACATGAGTAAAAATAACCCTTTTCGACAACGGTGAAAAAATTGCTCTAGTCAATATTGGCCAAAAAAACCGTAGTCAACGTCAACTAAAAATATCATTGGCTGATGTCGGCAAAAAAAAAAAAGAAACCATAGTCGACGTTAGCCTAAAAACCCTTGCCAACGTCAGCTAAACAATAATTATGGTTGATGTTGGCCAAAATATCATAGTTGATGTTAGCTGAAAAATCCTAGTTGGTGTCGCTCGAAAAAACCTAGTCAACGTTGATAACAAAAACCTAACCAATGTTGGGCAAAAAATAATGTTGACTGATGTCGATTGACAAACCCTAGTTGATGTAAGCTGAAAAAACCTAACCAATGTCAACCAAAAAAACAACTCTAGTCGATGTTAGCCGAAAAAACCCTAGCCGATGTTGGCAAAAAACATTGACTGATGTGACACCCTTTACATCGACATACATATTTATATAATATCATACATAAAAATGTGAAATTAATTAAAATGATTTTATTCAATAAACATAAAGGAGCTCATGTGGGTAAAAGGTTCACATTCGGGCTAATCACCAAATTAAAAACTTATCAAATAAGGATATGAAAACATCTCTGGCCCAAAACAAGGCCATCTGATTTTTTAATAAAAGGAAATAAGTTTAGCAACAGAATAACATAAAGTAACATGTTCAAATCATTATGCAAATAATACATAAACTCATGTCCCAATGTCACATCTTATCAGAGCATTATGTTCTAGCGTCCTCTAACATGAGGTTCTCTATAGCCATCCACCTAACCATCTACTCCCACGAATACAAAGTTCGAGATCATCACATGATCCAAACACAAATAGCACAGAGGGAGTGAGTCATCACATTCCTAAGCGTTAAACAAAAAATATACTAAGACTCAATCCTATATGTAATATGGTATTGTGTCAGTGAAAAACCTCATCGGGCGCTATTCGGGTGGTCGGCAAGTGTACCGATTCACACAAGTAGTATATTAAAATTGTAAGACCGAGTATCATATCCACAAGGAATTTGTTTCACTTAGAAACTGTACTTTCAGTGAGCAAACATTTGTATACGACTAAAAGCGAGATAAATATCAAGTTGAGTTTTTGTTCTAAAATATGGTTAAATACAAACTAAATATCCAAAGTTTGAGAAGTAAAAAAATAGTCAAGTAAAAAGCATTGGGTCGTTCTACTAAATTTTCCTTGATGTTGTTATGTATTTTTCTCTATTTAATGTTATCCTAGTGTTCTTATGCTAAGAAATTACCCAAACCAAGATCCCTCTAGTGAATGAGCCTAACTCTCTTTAAACCTAGTCCTTGATCCCTCAACAAACTCAACCTAAAAGAGTCGCATTAAGTCTAAAACATAATATAGGCTAGATCACTGCAGTCCATTCCTAGACATACAGTTTTTTAGCTTGCCTTCTATTACGAGAAATGAACTCTCCATACAAGGAAGAACAAAGTTTAAGTGGAAGAAAATGGCTAAGAAGGGTTGAGGATGTCTCCTTCAACCTTTAGAACCCTAATCTCACTCCTATAACCTAAACTCTCTTGGTGGCTCAATTTCTGTCGCTTCAGCTTTTCCCTTGGCTCTGTTTTTCTGACTCCCTCTTAGTTTCCGCCAACTTCAGTGTTTTAAAGGCTACTTTGAAGTTTCAGCTTCTGAAGGCTCGCTTAGCGAGGCTAAGCGAGAGTAAGTGAATTTTGGCTTAGCGAGCTAGGCGCGCTAAGCGCGAGAAGAGACAAACGACTCGTTGGGCGAGCTGGCGGTATGCTAAGCGAGCACATCTCTGACTGATCCTCTTCTAGGGTTTCCCCACACGCTAAGTGTAACGACCCGCCTCGTCGCTACGATATCACCACTCTAATAACCGGAAAATTAAATTCTTTTTCTTTCTTTTATGAAAACTCCTTTATTTTGCTTATGAAAATCATAGTAAATTTGAATTTCACACACACACACACACACACACACACACACACACACACACACACACACACACACACACACACACACACACACACATATATATATATATATATATATATATATATATATATATATATATATATATATATATATATATATATGTTCCCAAACATGCACCATTGTTTAACCGAATACATGAATATTAATATAGTAGTTTAGTACACATCATACACATAATGAAGATTAAATCAGTTCGTAGATATAATTAAATATGTGATTTACATCCTTAATCCAACAAAAGAAATCATGGACCACTATGGAGGAGTTGATTAACAAAACACAACGCTCTCCCCAAAATAATCCTAACGTCATCACGTCGGCTTGGTAGCTCCTCAACAGAATCTCATCCCTGCACCCTACTGCTGTCATTCTGCTCCCACGAACAAGGTTCGCGATCATCACAGGTATCAGTCACACGATACAAAAATGCAAGGGTGAGTTCATTATAAAAAGAACCAATGTTAAATCCAAATAATCACAATTAGCAAAAAAACATAAGCAAACATCATGAGCTTACACAACATTCATTATTCAACACCCACATTCAACAATTATTCATCATACACATCATCCATCCATGGATCCAATCAAGACTGCTCAGAATGCTGCATGCACCTGACCTCAACTCTCAGATGCAATGCGGTACGTACCATATCCAATACCAAGGAAATAGCCCTAAGCGTGTCTACATGACACCTCACTTAGGAAACCATGCAGTATTTGTCGAGGCCACCCAGTCGTGCACCGTAACTCCCCCACCTAGGTGATCAACCTGGGGCCACAAGGAGTTCCCTACCAGGTGACACACCCCTTAGTACAAAGTACATACTACCACAGTTTATACTATTTCCCGTGTCATATGAGGTATGAACCATGGGCACCATCAAGTACAATGACCATGGATGGATTAAAGCTCTTAAGCATCCCCTCAGAAATGCTTAGATTCTTTAACCACTTTAGTTTCCCACACAAGGGACTTCCGACAAGGTCAATGCACCTCCCCATGAACATACACTACATACGACGTATGAACGTGGCCAAAAGCAAGTGCCAAAGACCATGGACCAATTAAAGCGCCTAAGCATCCTCTCATAAATGCTTAGATTCTTTAACCATGCTTGTCCCCCTCGAATGGGCCATTCGACAAGGTCAGTGCACTCCGCCCCCCACGAACATACACAACATGCACTTGTCAATGCATTTCCAACATCATTAACATTCCATTTCAATGACATCACCAATAACCACAACAAGGGACGCCTGACAAGGTCAATGCACCCCCCCATGAACATACACTACATACGACGTATGAACATGGCCAAAAGCAAGTGCCAAAGACCATGGACCAATTAAAGCGCCTAAGCATCCCCTCAGAAATGCTTAGATTCTTTAACCAAGCTTGTCCCCCTCGAATGGGCCATCCGACAAGGTCAGTGCACTCCGCCCCACACGAACATACACAACATGCACTTGTCAATGCATTTCCAACATCATCAACATTCCATTTCAATGACATCACCAATAACCACAACAACCTCATTCCATATTGACATAACCATCAATAATAACATCAATTCATGTTGACATGATCACCATTAACAACGTCATCTCAAATCAATATCATCGTAAATATCAACATCACCACATATCAATTAAAGTCACCAATAGTAACATCAACAATAAGTCGCATTCCGCATATAAATATATTTTTCATGCCTGAGGTCCACACTCCCCAGGTCTTCAAACAACACAAGTTTAATAAACAATAATGTTATTCATCAACAATAGATATATCACATCCCATTCGTTAAAAACATAGTTTTCTTGAAAGAAAATCAACATGCAACAAGGACATATAGATATTCTTATAGCTAGGTTCCCTGACCCTAACTATGGTGTCAAAACGGTAAATTTTTATAATAACTCCCCTCACCTATCGTGAGCTCTTCATCGGTTCCTCTTTGCATCACTTAGAGGTCTCTCTCTCGTTCATGCTTATCGGTGCAATGCAAGTCTCTGTTACGCCAAAACGAAAGGAATTTAGTATGGATTTCAAAAATAAGGTCAAAGGTAACATTCAAGGTCAAATACCCTTGTCAAAACATAAAGGGCTAAGGGGTGTTTTGGATTCTACAAATGGAAACATCATTTTGAAATTCCGATCACGCCAATGTGACTGGGGTTCAGTGAATGCCGCAAAAATAACCTCAATGTTATAAAAAGATAACTTTTACAATATCTCATTCTCTAGGGTTTTTCAAAGGAAGTGTAAAAACACCCTATTACAGTACCCAACACATAAGCGACACTAAGAGGAACTCAAACTAACTAGGAGAAGGTTTAGAAGTCAAGATTACCTCAGAGAAACTATGAAATTGAGGATTGGAGGATCTTCTCCACCAAATCTTCGAGGAGGATTCCGCTTCGATTAAAGTGTTCCTCTTGGTGTGAGGGTCCAATGGCAAGCAACGATGGCTTACAGTGGCCACCGGTGGTCTTGGGTGGTGGAAAATAAGGTTATAGGGTTTGGGAGACGTTTTTGGGAGAAGAGGAGAGTGAAAATCGTGTTTTTCACGCTGAGGACGTATTTATAACCTATAACTTTCACTTAGCGGGCCTGTTGCGCTAAGTCGAAGTTCACTTCTTTCGCTTAGCGCAAGAATTTAGGCTTAGCACAGGCCCCCTGCACTAGGGCTCGCTTAGCGCACCTTTGGGCTGCTCAACACAATTCCCCTCGGTTGGAATTGCGCTTAGCGCGCCATTCTTGATTAGCGGGAGACCAAAAGTTATTATTTTCAAAATCCCAACGGTCAGACTGTAGAAACATATCTTAGGGAGATCCAGACAAATTTGAAGATGATCCAACGGTTAACGAATCCGGTATCGCGATTTGACTGAACTAGGTTTTGGTAAAATCTAAAATCTCATAATTTCAACTTTGCTTAACAAAACTCCACATAATTCAACATCCACATCAAGAAATTCACACATGACTCATTCAGGGCATACTTCAACTCATTCAAGTCCATCGTATAGTCAAATAACACAATAAATACAATTAATTATCGATTTATAACTTATAATATCTCAGGGTGTTACAACTCTCCTAACCTTTTAGAAATTTCGTCCTTGAAATTTACCTGACTCAACAAGGATGGATATGCTGCTCGCATCTGACTCTTTAATTCCCACGTGGCATCTTCTCCTGATGTACCTCCCCAGATCACCTTAACCAATGGAATCTCTTTCCCTCTTAGGTGCTTTGCTCTTCTATCCTCAATCCTCAAAGGAAATGTTTCATATGTCAAGTTCTCTTTTACTTGTACATCATTCAATTCGACCACATGAGATGGATCATGGATATACTTACGGAGTTGAGACACATGAAAGACATTGTGAAGATTAGAAAGTGATGGGGGTAATACAATTTGGTATGCCACAAGACCGACTCTTTTAAGAATTTGGAAAGGACCGATAAAGCGAGGTGTGAGTTTTTAGGATTTCAATGCTCGACCAACCCTAGTCCATAGAGTGACTCTCAAGAATACATGATCACCAACCTCGAATTCCAGGTCTTTCCTCCTCTTATCCTGATACTTTTCTGTCTACGCTGAGCGGTCCTCATCCTTTTTTGGATCAACTTCACCTTCTTGGTGGTTTGCTGTACCACTTCAGGTCCTAAGGTGAGGTTTTCTCCGGGCTCTAGCCAACATAGAGGTGTCCTACACCTTCTACCATACAAAGCTTCATAGGGAGCTGTCGCAACGTGCCCTTCGCGGGCGAGCGAGGGCGAGGCTCACGGGTGCGCTTTCCAAAGGAGGAAAGATGCGCGGAGTCGCCACCAACGTTTATTTGTGGAAAACGTCGGAAAAACCGAAGGAAACCGGTCAAAAATAAAAGTTCTAAGTTCGGGAGTTGTATTTACGCTTGAGGAAGGTATTAGCACCTCTTGCGTTTGTCTTGAAAGACAACAACCTATTTTTAGAATTGTGGAATTGTGTTATCTTAACTTTTATTTCTTTTTATTTTTTGAGGTCGACAAAAGCGGGGCTTTTTCTCCTACGTACCCTCCTTTGGAGAGGAAATCAGACCTACGTAGTTCTTTCTTATGCGTGAATCAAGTGATTCTTTTTACTTGAAGGGTGATCATTTTAAGGCGTTGGACCTTAAAAAATGATCCTTTTTACTTAGTAAGAAACTGAAATGATAAACTTTCAAAAAACCCTATTTTTGTGGACGAGCTTGACTAGGTGAATTGATTTTAGCCTTAGTTTCACTTTAGTTATTAGTCAATTCAATTAAGAATGAGAAATCCCAAAGAGAAAACGTCCGATTGATCTTTCGCTTTTATTTTACTAAAAGGTATTTTTTATTATTATATTATTATTTTACCTCTTTTTTGATTTCCAACGTGGTTACGGCACGACCGAACGGTCGGAATTCATTTTAACCAAAATTAACGGATGATACAATTCAAACGATCGGTGGAAATTTATTTTATTTTTAGATTAAGCGAGAAATGACTTAAATAAATGGCTTAAGCACGTCAAAAGGGGGTATAAAAAGCAAATGAAAACGAGACAAAAAATACATGAAACGAAATGTGGACCACCACGGGTACATAGAATGAATTGAAAAGCTTGGTTTGAGGTACTTACCCGTTGAAGACTGAAGAAAACGAAGAACGAACGATGAATCTTGAAGAACGGTCGAGAATCTTCGCGTAATTACTCACGGAAAAGTTACGGAAACATTACGGAAGCGCCTCGGCTTGGATTTTCTTCACGGAACTAATTTTCCTCAGCTATTTCGAGAGAGAGAGAAGTGCCTAAGGGGCTGAACCCTTTTCTACTTCACTTCATCCCCTATTTATAGCAAAATAGGGGAGAATCTTGTCGCCCAGCTCGCCCAGGCGAGCAAGGTTGCTTCCTCCAGAAGCAACAGCCTTCTGGAGGAATCTTCTGGAGGGCCCAAACCCCCCTTTTTACTAAATGCATCCCCTTCTATTTTTTTGTAATTCTTTTTCCGTAACGTTACGAAATTTTACGAATTTCGTAACGATACTTATTTCCCCTTCCGCAAGGTTATGAATCCTTACGGATTATGTATTTACTCTTTTTTAGCTTTCGAAGAAGTTATGGAAACCCACGGATTGCGCAAAAACACCTCTCTTCGACTTCCGCCACATTACGGAATTTCACGGATCGCGCAAGCCTGCTTCCTTTTGATTTCCGAGACGTCTCGGGACTTCATTTATTGTGCAACAAAGGACGCCAAGTATCTCAAAGCGGTTAACCAAAGGTTGCATGTCATCAAGTAATAATCCCCGGACGAAATTAGGGTATGACAGTTGCCCCTCTTTACTTACCTCTCATCGGAGATAAGAGGAAAGCAAAGATAGGACACTGATTTCGTCCGTCCTGCCATTTTCGAGATGACGACTCTCGTCTCTACTTCTTCTTTTTTTTCTTCTACACAAAACAAAATACAAACAACAACCAGAACAACGAATACAATACACATATACACATACTTGGCGAAGGAACCGATCTGGAAAACAACAGAATAACGTGCTTCCCAGTCACCAGAAGCTTCGCACTTGATAAGGGAGAACACATGAACAGCGCTAGGCAATGACATTCATGGTGCTCCGAACAAAGGTGGAGTATGGAGGATTGCCTTGAGGGTCCGCACTTAGGCAATCATGAAACTCAGCTCCAAACTTGAAAGTGGAGGACACATGAACAACCCTAAGCAATAACATTCATGTGGCTCCGAAAAAGGATGAGAATGGAGGATTGCCTTGAGGGTCCTCTCTTAGGCAATCATGAAACTCATCTCCAAACTCAAAAGTGGAGGACACATGAACAGCCCTAAGCAATAACATTCATGTGGCTCCGGAAAAGGATGAGAATGGAGGATTGCCTTGAGGGTCCTCTTTTAGGCAATCATGAAACTTAGCTCCAAACTCAAAAGTGGAGGACACATGAACAGCCCTAAGCAATAACATTCATGTGGCTCCGGAAAAGGATAAGAATGGAGGATTGCCTTGAGGGTCCTCTCTTAGGCAATCATGAAACTCAGCTCCAAACTCAAAAGTGGAGGACACATGAATGACAACGCAATTCATTCATGTGGCTCCGGAAAAGGATGAGAATGGAGGATTGCCTTGAGGGTCCTCTCTTAGGCAATCATGGAACACCGCTCCAAACTCAAAAGTGGAGGACACATGAACAGCCCTAAGCAATAACATTCATGTGACTCCGGAAAAGGATGAGAATGGAGGATTGCCTTGAGGGTCCTCTCTTAGGCAATCATGGAACATAGCTCCAAACTCGAAAATGGAGGACACATGAATGACAATGCAATTCATTCATGTGGCTCCGGAAAAGGATGAGAATGGAGGATTGACTTGAGGGTCCTCTCTTAGGCAATCATGAAACTCAGCTCCAAACTCAAAAGTGGAGGACACATGAACAACCCTAAGTAATAACATTCATGTGGCTCTGGAAAAGGATGAGAATGGAGGATTGCCTTGAGGGTCCTCTCTTAGGCAATCATGGAACACAACTCCAAACTCAAAAATGGAGGACACATGAATGACAACGCAATTCATTCATGTGACTCCAGAGAAGGATGAGAATGGAGGATTGCCTTGAGGGTCCTCTCTTAGGCAATCATGAAACTCAGCTCCAAACTCAAAAGTGGAGGACACATGAACAACCCTAAGCAATAAAATTCATGTGGCTCCGGAAAAGGATGAGAATGGAGGATCGCCTTGAGGGTCCTCTCTTAGGCAATCATGGAACACAACTCCAAACTCGAAAATGGAGGACACATGAATGACAAAGCAATTCATTCATGTGGCTCCGGAAAAGGATGAGAATGGAGGATTGCCTTGAGGGTCCTCTCTTAGGCAATCATGAAACTCAGCTCCAAACTCAAAAGTGGAGGACACATGAACAGCCCTAAGCAATAACATTCATGTGGCTCCGGAAAAGGATGAGAATGGAGGATTTCCTTGAGGGTCCTCTCTTAGGCAATCATGGAACACAACTCCAAACTCAAAAATGGAGGACACATGAATGACAACGCAATTCATTCATGTGGCTCCGGAAAAGGATGTTTGGCGGGACCGAACGGTCCACCGGGTTTTTCCACCTAAAAGGATAACATGCTTTTTGCAAAGAAAAATAAATCATTCGCGAGAGCACCACATCTTAGAGAAACAATATACTTGTGCCAAGGATAATTTTCCTTGTAACCGAGAATGAAGGGCAGGATGTCAACTTTTAGCTTTTAAATGAACATGCAGGGGAAACATCGGGCTAAGCTGAAAATAAATCACTCATGGTGTATAAAACTCACAAGGCAAGTGTTTTATCCTACTTCCAAACCATAACTGCACCATGACTCTATTTTGCACGCGACTTCCTATCGAATCAAGGATCAAACGTACGATCACGGACTAATAGGATTTTCTCGAGGTCAGCATTTTTGGAGAGGAAGCTGGGTGTTTCGGTCCTTTCCTCTTTGTTCATGTGGGGTGGGATATTGCCAGTCAAGAATGATTCTGAGTGGCAATCTGGCTTTGAAGAATTTCTGTCCTCTTTTTCATTGATCGAGAATTGCTTCTTTTCCCTTTTCATTTCTTTTCGATCTTTGATCGGGAATCCTTCTTTCCTTTCTTTTTTGTTCCTTTCTTTATTCTCATCTTTTTTCTTTTTCTTTCTTTCCATTTCTTCCTTTTCTTTCTTTTCACTTTTCCTTCCCCATCCCTTTCTTTGGGAAATCGGGTTTAGCATTCTATTTGCTCTCCCTTGAGGAGATTCCGCTGTCCTTTGCTTCGGGGAAGGAATGAGGATTCTTTTTTATAGGCCAAGGTTCAAAAAGTCTAAGGTTGTGTTTCAATGGGGCCTTTTATCGTGGGAACCCAATCTTGATATCTGGGGCGAAACAAATTTGGGTGTGAAGGTGTCGATTTCGGGCTGAACTTCCATATTGTTCCATAAGGCACGTGTGACAATGATGATTTGAAAACAACGTGCAAAATTAGTCATGGCTACAGCCAGGTGGGCACTCAAGCATTCTGTTTATGGCATTGTGATACTATGGTTGGGAATTTACACAGACAGACCCAACGTTTCCAAGTTATGTTCTTTCATCAGTTCAATGAATTCATCCATCCTAATCTCGGTTCATTCCGGAAAATAAACTCTTAGCATCAGTCCCTTGTTTCCAGAAGATACGTTTGCTCTTTACGAATGATTTATACTTCTTAACTATAACATGTCGACCTTCGCGGTCTTTCTTTCTCTTTACTTTTTTGTTTTATTTTTATATATGTTCACTAAAACTATACACCTGTGGTCCTCTATGAAGAAATTTTCCTTTGTACATCTACACTCTTATACATGACAAACGTTTTTTGTACATGCATTGGAACTCTCTCTCTTTACGTCACACGGTCAAACCCTATTTACATTCAAAGATCTTTTTCGTTTTTCTCCAATGCACACCTATAGTTCACACAAAAGTTTCTTCATGTACACTCGTTGCTCACACACACAAGAATTCCTTTCCACGCATCATTTACACACAAAGACCTTCTATACACATTTTCCTTTTACATACATGTATAGATAAAAACCTTTTTCTTTTCTTTATGAACACGACTTTATTCACAACGCTTCTTTCTTTTTATTAGGATTTTTGGTTCATTTTACTTTTAGGATAACGTTCCTAAATGAAAAACTCTACACGGTTCCGGAATTTCAACAAACACTATTGACAACAATGAAACAAGTACCAACGCAATAGTCCAAACAAAATATATGCACAAAACAAATGACAATCGCAACAACAAAGCAAACATTAGTCCCTCAAATCATAGAAACAAGATAACATACGAATGATAAATGATGGAACATACGGATCTGGGGATCCCACGGTCATGTAACTCCGCATGCCCCCGGACTCTTGGATCATGGTAACAAAAGGTGGGGTGGTCGACAAAAGCAGAGCTTTTTCTCCTACGTATCCTCAATTTGTGATGAGGAACTCAGACCTATGTAGTTCTTGATAACTGTGAGACTAAAAATAGTCTCGGTGTTTTCTTTACCAAAATGTGAACATGCTTTAGTAAAGAGACAAAACTTCCAACTGATCAGAGCAACATATGCTTTTTGGATGAAAAACAATGTGTCTATCGGGGAAGGAGAGTATGCTGATGAAATTTTCTCATAACCGTAAATGAGATTTTGGATGTTAGCATTTCATTTCTAAATGACCATTTAGAGGAAGCACTGAGTTCAACAAAAATAGAAGAAAATCACTCAAAGTGTATCAATCTCACACAGGTAAGTGTTTTATCCTAATTCCGAACCATAGATATGTCATGACTTGATTTTGCAAATCATTTCCCATCAAATCAAAGATTACATGCGTGATCATGGATCAATAGGACTTTTTTCGGGAATGGTTTTTAGGTGGGGAACTTGGCTTTGAGTGTTTTTGCCTTTTTCCTTTTCTGTTTTTGTTTAGTGCGTGGCAAGAAAGTCGCTAGCGCACAAGATTTTGGTTGGCAATCAAAGGGAGAGGACCACTTTAGGTTGTGGTTTCCTTTTTCTTGTCTTTTTTTTTAGTTTATTTGGTGACAATTCTGTATTGTTCAGATGTTGTCTGGTCCAAAGACCTTTCTGCATATTTCTTCTGTTTTCTTCCGATCCTTGATCGAGAATTTTTCTTTCCCTTTTTTTTTTTGCTTTCTCCCACTCTTTCATTGGGAATTTTCTTTATGTTTTGTGTCTTCTCCCTTTCTTGGATTGGGAATTTTCCTTTCTTTTTGTGTCTTCTCCCTTTCTTGGATTGGGAATTTTCCTTCTCTTTGTGTTTTCTTCCGAGGGCAAGGATTGACATTCTCACCCTGGGTCAAGGTTTATGGTAAGCTGGGATTTTGGCTCAAGGCTTGTAGAACGGCTGGTCATGATATATGTCAGGGTTTGGCCAGCGGTTCGGGGATAAAGGGAATGTCCTACATTATTTCCATGATACACATGCAACAATGATGATTAGGAAATTTTATGCAAAACTGGTCATGCATGCACCTATGTGGACACTCAAGCATCAAGTTTTTATGGTCATGTGACACTAGGGCTCAAGATTCATTTTCCCTATTTTAAGTCAACCCAGGATTTCCAAAATATGTTCTTCTATCAATTTGTGCATTCATCCGAGTCTATCTTGGGTGTTTGAAAAAAATTTTCACAGCATTTACCCTTTAAATGTGTACACACATTTTTTCAAAAACTGGTTATGATCAGTGAATTTTTCAAAGAAAAGCTGGAAGTTATCTCTTTTCACAAGCATGTTGTTTTTTAGCTAGACAACCTTTACTATTTTTTTTCTTCCTTTTTATTCTTTTCTTGCTCGCTTTCTTTTTGCTCTCTCTTTTTTCATGAGGTATTTTGCTACCTAAACATACGTATAATATTTTTGCTATATACATGTATATCCAAGGTATCTTGCTACCTAAACATACATATATATGTTTTGTGAGATATTTTTGCTACATACATGCATATCCAAGGTATCTTTCTACCTAAACATACATATATATATTTTTTGTTAGGTATGACTACCTTCCGAGCTTGTGCTTGTTTTATTTAAATTCCTAGGATCATGAGCAACTAGGTGTGTCCTGCTATGACTTGAGAAACAAAAAGTGATCAAATAACAAGCAGAGATTTAAAAGGTACTAGGTTGCCTCCTAGTAGTGCTTCTTTAACGTCTTGAGCTGGACGCTTGATGGCTTGTCGGTCACAGACCTAGTATTTTGCTTACCTTTGGCTTTGGACTTGGTCACCTATTGGTCGGACATGGGTCGTAAGAAACGCTCTAACCTTTTTGAGGTGAACTCTAGAGGTGAACTCTAGAGGTGATGGCGGTGCGTCTGTTGCCCGCTGCTGGCCATCCGCAGGCTACTGTGGTGTTTCGGTCTGCGCCTGCCTGGGGACGTAGTACTTCTTGATGAAAACTCGATTAGTAGGGGGCCTGATGCCCTTGCTGGAGGTGACATGCACTCCGTAGAACTGACAGAGACCCGTAATTAGAGCTTGACAACTCCAAGACCCTGTTGGACTTCTTCGGGTCCACTGGGTGTCTTGCAGGCGCGATCCCTGCAAACAATAGATGAAATCAGAAATCAGTTGAGCGATGTGCATACTTACCTATGATGACGTGACCTTGCCGGGGGGAATGGGCACCCTGTAAGACTACAGAGGCCCGTAACCAGAGCTGGAAACCCCAGGGCCCTATTGGACTTCTCCGGGTCCACTGGGTGTCTTTGTGGGTGCGATTCCTGCAAACAATAGATGGTATCAGAAATCAGTTGAACCATCTGTATACTTACCTATGTCACGATGTCATGACCTCGCTGGGGGAATGGGCACCCTGTAGGACTGACAGAGGCCCGTAACCAGAGCTGGAAACCCCAGGGCCCTGTTGGACTTCTTCGGGTCCACTGGGTGTCTTTGTGGGCGCGATCCCTGCAAACAATAGATGACATCAGAAATCAATTGAACCATGTGCATACTTACCTATGTCATGACGGCACAGACCAACCGATCCATCTGCAAGGGGGAAACGAGCACCCTGTAGGACTACAGAGGCTCGCAACCAGAGCTGGAAACCCCAGGGCCCCATTGGACTTCTTCGGGCCCACTGGGCGTCTTGTAGGCGCGATCCCTGCAAACAATAGATGACATCATAAATCAATTGAGCCATGTGCTTACCTATGTCATGACGGCATAGACCAACTGATACATCTGCAGGGGGAGATTGGCATTGTGGTCGCTGGGTAGAATGTTGCTAAATAACAACGTCATCCATATCCATGTAAGAGTGGTCATGTTGGTGTGCATGATCCACACTCATCTTTTTGCAGCGGCACGGATGAAATCTTGCCCCGGTATGCATAGTAGATGTGTGATAGCCTCCCTCTCTGGATGTGTTCGCACAGTTGGTCGCCCTCTAATATCAGGGGGGTGGCCCAGGAACTGATAAAAGGAAACTACGAGCCCCTTAACCGGGAGCGCAAGTCTCGGTTAAGCATCTAAGGGAAAAGGACCTTATATTCTCCTAAGGTGTGGATATGGAGCACACTGAAAATGAGGACGCGTAGCCCTCTAAAGGCGAGGGCGTGCAGCCCTCTGCAGGCGAGGATGTGCAGTCTTCTGATGGCGAGGACATACAGTCCTCTAAAGGTGATAGGTACTAGTACCCAAGGGTCCACCTTTATGAGAAAGCAAGAGATCGACTCATCGAGAGGGCCGATCATCCAAAAAGATTGGACACGAGATGTAGGAAATCTATGCAGTTAACATGATTTTTAGGGATGCAGACGCATGCAACCTTTGTTGTGAAATTTGGTAATGCTGACCGCACATGAAACAATGTAATGCAATGGAAAGTTGTACAATGTTCATGACATTCTTTCCCTATTTTGTGATTTTGATTTTGATTTAATCTTTTTGGAAAACACAGATTGACTGTCCTTTTGAAAAAGGTGATAATTCATGCAACCTTATCCTATCTTTTGCAAATCTCTCTGGGAACTCCCTCAGAGTGTATGTTCTGTTTGATTTAGTCACTTGACCATTTTGGAGTGACGGGAATGGAGCCGTTTGACGTTTGATCAATCTATTGAAATTCCAGGGCTTGTCTCCCTTTTTCCTTGTTTAACAACATCGACGAGTGAGAACTTTTGATCTGCCCCTATGTTCACTTGAGGCTCATGCACGATGCCACTCATTGCCCCAGTGTAAGGCTGTGAGGTACCAATTGTTATCTTTCATCATGACCTTGTAGTTGGGAACCTATTGGGTGAAAACTTCTAATCTTCCCCTAGGTTCGCTTGAGGTTTTTGCATGGTGCCTTTCATTGCCCCAGTGTAAGGCTTTGAGGTACAATTGTTGTCTTTCGTCATGACCTTGTAGCAAGGAACCTATTGGATGAGAACTTCTAATCTGCCCCTAGGTTCGTTTGAGGTTTATGCATAGTGCCTTTCATTGCCCCAGTGTAGGGCTTAGAGGTACCAATTGTTGTCTCGTTTTCACAACCTCGTAGTGAGGAAGAAGCAGCTGATTCTTGCAAAAAGAATTTTCCAAGGACGAGAAATAGTTGAAGGATTTTTCAGTTGATGGATTAAGTCAAATGACTCCTATGTAGAAGCAAGATGTTTTGATGTCTTGATGATGCTAAAGGATCAAGTGCTTCTAAGTTTTATTCAAGACAAGAATCCAAGAAAATCAAGATATATGATCAAGTTGATCTCTAGAATCTTTAGGAAGAAGTTTCCAAATTGAAAACCAATAAAAGGTTTGACCAAAGATTTCTATCATTTCAAATTGAGATTTGCTCTCTGGTAATCGATTACCAGCAGTTGAAAATGTTTTAATTCAAATTTTTAAAACCTATAATCGATTACATAAGTCTTGTAATTGATTACCAAAGGGGATTTTCAGAAAATAATTTCCAAGAGACATATCTATTCAAATGTTTTATGAATGGCCATTCAAATGTTTTAAAGAGAGTTTTCATTGCCCAAACAGTTTTATCCTTTCGAAAGATTAAGAGTTTTTCTGAACTGAAATGTCTTATCCTCTAAAAAAGATTCCTTGGTCAACCACTTGCATATTCAATAAGGAATTTTGATTGATCTTCATTGTACATTCTATCTCTTTTAAGAGAGATTTCTTCTTCTCTTCTTCTTATTTCTGAAAAGGGATTAAGAGACCGTGGGTCTCTTGTTGTAAAGGATTCCTGAACACAAGAGAAGGGTTGTCCCTGTGTGGTTCAGACTTTGTAAAAGGAGTTTTACAAAGAGAGTGGAAAATCTCAAGTGGGTTGCTTGAGGACTGGACGTAGGCACGGGAAGTGGCCGAACCAGTATAAATCAAGTTTGCATTCCTCTCTTCCCTTAAATTTCTTTTATTTATTGCTATTTATCTTTTGCTTTAAAGAAGTTTATTTTGAATTGTCTTTTGAGTAATTCATGTTTAAGGGTACATTGTTAATCCGAAAAGAGAGAGTGAAAGTTTAATTGGGGAATAATCTTCGTATCTTAATTCAACCCCCTTTTTCTTAAGGTAACTGAGGCCATTTGTCCAACATCCTATTCTTGATAACTCACTTCTCTCTAAAAGAGAGACTTTCCGGAATGATAAAATGAGGTCACATGAACGTCTTGAAAACACAGTCAATCAAATGCTTTTTTTTTTTTGATTTTGAAACTTATTTGTTTTGAACTTTACACGTTGTTTTACGGCGGCCCCACCAACGTGCAAGACGAGTAATCTCTGATTGAATGGTCTTGGAAGTCCAAACTCAGGAGCACAGGTCGCTTGAGCAAATGGACCAATGGCTTGCACTCAATTCTGGTGAAAGTTGAAAATCCTGATGAGTCATTAGAGACATCTAACAACAGCTTTCAAAATTGCCCCATGTGTGGCATCTCTTGTTAATGTCAGGATTTACATGCGATTCTCCTCAAATTTCAGCCAGCCCGCATCAATTAGACCTTGCACCTTACGCTTCAGGCCCCTACAATGCTCAATGGAATGCCCCGGGGCTTCTGCATGACAAGCACACGTTGCGTTCGAGTCGTATTCTCGGAGAAATGGAGGTTGATGAACCTTGGTTAGGGTTATGGCTACCATTGAATTATCAAGTAGATATGGGAGCAAGTCAGCATAGGACACTGGAATTGGGGTGAATTCTATAGGCTTTCTCGCTGCAAAATTCATTTCTTGGTTGGTGTTTTTGGATTGTGCTAAAGGTGATGTTCGTCATTGGAAGTGTGGTAGACAAACTTTGTGGTTGATTTAGGGATGACCTTTATGGATAACTGGGCGGTGGGTAAGGAGAAGGTTTGTTATTGGCTGAGTAATGACATTGTTGGGTTGGTGGGAAACTTGGCTGTATAGGAATGGCAGTCACAGCATGGGCTTCTACTTCATCCTCACCTTCTTCATTTGCCCCAGTTTTCTCATTCGTCCAAGCAGGATGACTAAATTTTCCTTTTTTCAGACCCACATCGATCCTTTCACTGGCAAAGACCAAATCCGCAAAGCTTTGAAGGTGCGTAGCCCACCATTTTCCCTAGTAGAATACTGGTAATGTGTCTACTATCATTGTCATCGTTTTTTTCGTCATTGAGGTGCCACTTGAGCTGCCAGGTTCTCCACCTTTGGGCGTATTCTTTGAAAGATCCGTGCCCCCTTTTTTGCACATATTTTGTAGTTGCATCCTATCCGAAGCCATTATACCGACACTGCCTAACGAAGGCAACCATTAGGTCCTCCCAGGAATAGACTCGGGAAGGTTCCAAGTTAGTGTATCAGGTAACAACTACCCCAGTAAGACTTTCTTGGAAGGAATGTATCAACAATTCCTCATCTTTTGCGTATGCCCCCATCTTCCGACAATACATCTTTAGATGGTTCTTGGGGCAAGTAATCCCCTTGTACTTGTCAAAGTCCAGCACCTTGAACTTGAGAGGGGTGATGATATTGGGTACTAGGAACAACTCTCCTAGGTTAGCAAAGGCATAATCTTCACCTCCTTCAATGGCCCTGAGCCTTTCCTCTAGATGATCCAACTTTCCCATTTCTGCCATAGCATGAGGGTTTTTACTTGTCGTGGAATGCAAGAGGTGTAGTTGTGGGTGATACTGAGGGCCCTCCAAAGGGTTTTGTAGGGGTATACCACCAACTGCTTGCCCTTCAGTGGCATATCCGAGCCAAGGCTCGAAGTCGGCTAGATTGTGATGGGGAATTTCATGTGTCTCACCCATGGGTTGAGAGACATGTGCATGAACAGTTTGGGGTTGTCGGCTCTCAATGGGTATAGGAGTGGAGTTATTGACATTCTTATTGGGACTGTACGCCACATTGGGTGGCGTATAGTTGAGAGGCAAGCCACATGGCGGGAAGGCGTGCTCATTTTGAATTTGCACATCATAGGGGCCGCCCATACTTCCCAAATCTTTGCCTACCATAGCTGAGGTTGGATGATTCATTTGGTTGAGGCCAGATTGGGGCATCGGATTCACCTTAGCAACAGTGCTGGTAGCGGCAACTGCAACTGCACTGGCTTCCATTATCTTCTTCATGATCATCATGGCCTTCATTATCATGGCCATTTGCTCTTTCATGGCCTCCATGTCGGCCTCCATCTACTTTTGTACCTCCTCCGCTTTACCCATTACTCTAGTTCCAGCACGGGTTTGGTAAGGGCACCGTAAAGCGTGTTCTTTTCTTTTTAATAACAATGATTAAGTTTTTCTTTCTTTTTTTTTTTTCAAGGAAAGAATGTAATGAGCAATGCAACCAATGAACAACATGGATGTATGCGAATGATGCACAGTTGAAGTATTGCGAATTTTTACGCAGGATATGGGGTTGAATCAATTTAGATTTTTAACATGGTCCATGACATCTTCGTCAAGGTGAAACTGGAAGTAACAAGGACATTAACAGTCCTAAATGTGTTTGGCAGTAGATGAAGCAACGATGTAACCCGATCCATCTTTTGCCCCAATTTTTTGCAAGATGGTTACTTCCATGCTTCAACTTGACTCGATGAACCTTTTCGTAAAAGCACGAGCTTGGTTCAACCCCATAACCCAGGGAATGGCAATTTTGATCGCCAATACTTCAACAACATTTTATAGGGATGAAAGACTCGAGAATACGCATGCTATGCATGGAAAATGTAATTATGAGATTGAGATGCTTGAAAAGACATCCTTTCTTAATTAACCACGCATTAGGTACCATGCTCAATCATTTTGTTTTGTTGTTTGTGTTTTTTTTTTAATTTTAGAAATGGGTTTATGATTCCAACATGGTTGGCTCATGGTACCTAACACATGCAACTAAGAATGCATCATGAATTTTCATGCTTCCCCCTTTTTTTGTTTTTGTTTTGTAGAGGAAAGTACAAGGATCATGTATGAGCAAACATGTAGAACAAAAAGTATGTTGAACGCATATGCACGATGATGCAATGACTCATGCAAAATGGGAATGTGATAACGGACAAATGCAGGAACGATATGTTCATTATGATGCTGAAGAGATGTTTATGCGGTGCATGATATGAATGCATTTACGGACACGAGAGTCCAGAAAATTATCTCTCCTTACTTGCGCATTTGGGGGCGCAGTGCCCCATGTGTGCAGTTAAGAAGACGATATGGATCTTCCGGCTTCCCATGACAAAAGACGAGACCCACATACAACGCATGTGTGACGGTATGATGCAGATGCGCATGCATGAAACGGAAAGAAAACAACACAAAGGGGTAATTCACACATACGAGACTGCAGAGATCCAATTTTAATGCTACGTTTTGGGCATGATGGCGCCTCAACGTAGTATTAAAAAGGTTACGTATTACTCTAAAGAAACCAAACACCACTAGCAAAAACTATAAACTAGTGCTATTTATCAAAAGATGCATGAGAACAAATGGCATGGAGCGTGTTTGCTCTTTGCCCCTATTTGGAAACCTATGGGATAATATCTAGGGGTCTCTAATAACTACTTCCCAACAATTTATAACTCACACGACTGTTTTCTAGAGGTATCATCACTCAAGATAATAATATTGTGGCGGTATGGAATACCAGCGACAACATATTATAAAGAGAGAAAGCTCTAGACGAGGTTTCACTATTATCAAGCAAGTCGGAGACCTAGCATGATGATAGATTCACCTCCACTCCTTAAATTCCCATGAACCCAGGTGTAGGGCCCCTTTTTACTCAAACCCGTGGGTGCTTAGAATGCAGTGTAAAGAATGCGAAATAGACAACAATTATTTACATTTTACACAGTTCAATAAAAGCACACCCAAAGTTTCACAATTCTACAACTCCTAAAATAGGCCTAACTCACAAAAAGTCCCCAGTGGAGTCGCCAACTGTCGCAACGTGCCCTTCGCGGGCAAGCGAGGGCGAGGCTCACGGGTGCGCTTTCCAAAGGAGGAAAGATGCGCGGAGTCGCCACCAACGTTTATTTGTGGAAAACGTCGGAAAAACCGAAGGAAACCGGTCAAAAATAAAAGTTCTAAGTTCGGGAGTTGTATTTACGCTTGAGGAAGGTAGCACCTCTTGCGTTTGTCTTGAAAGACAACAGCCTATTTTTAGAATTATGGAATTGTGTTATCTTAACTTTTATTTCTTTTTATTTTTTGAGGTCGACAAAAGCGGGGCTTTTGCTCCTACGTACCCTCCTTTGGAGAGGAAATCAGACCTACGTAGTTCTTTCTTATGCGTGAATCAAGTGATTCTTTTTACTTGAAGGGTGATCATTTTAAGGCGTTGGACCTTAAAAAATGATCCTTTTTACTTAGTAAGAAACTGAAATGATAAACTTTCAAAAAACCCTATTTTTGTGGACGAGCTTGACTAGGTGAATTGATTTTAGCCTTAGTTTCACTTTAGTTATTAGTCAATTCAATTAAGAATGAGAAATCCCAAAGAGAAAACGTCCGATTGATCTTTCGCTTTTATTTTACTAAAAGGTATTTTTGATTATTATATTATTATTTTACCTCTTTTTTGATTTCCAACGTGGTTACGGCACGACCGAACGGTCGGAATTCATTTTAACCAAAATTAACAGATGATACAATTAAAACGATCGGTGGAAATGTATTTTATTTTTAGATTAAGCGAGAAATGACTTAAATAAATGGCTTAAGCACGTCAAAAGGGGGTATAAAAAGCAAATGAAAATGAGACAAAAAATACATGAAACGAAATGTGGACCACCACGGGTACATAGAATGAATTGAAAAGCTTGGTTTGAGGTACTTACCCGTTGAAGACTGAAGAAAACGAAGAACGAACGATGAATCTTGAAGAATGGTCGAGAATCTTCACGTAATTACTCACGGAAAAGTTACGGAAACGTTACGGAAGCGCCTCGGCTTGGATTTTCTTCACGGAACTAATTTTCCTCAGCTATTTCGAGAGAGAGAGAAGTGCCTAAGGGGCTGAACCCTTTTCTACTTCACTTCATTCCCTATTTATAGAAAAATAGGGGAGAAGCTTGCCGCCCAGCTCGCCCACGCGAGCAAGGTTGCTTCCTCCAGAAGCAACAACCTTCTGGAGGAATCTTCTGGAGGGCCCAAGTGGGCCTGGTTGCTATTTGCACCCCCCTTTTACTAAATGCATCCCCTTCTATTTTTTTGTAATTCTTTTTCCGTAACGTTACGAAATTTTACGAATTTCATAACGATACTTATTTCCCCTTCCGCAAGGTTACGAATCCTTACGGATTATGTATTTACTCTTTTTTAGCTTTCGAAGAAGTTACGGAAACCCACGGATTGTGCAAAAACACCTCTCTTCGACTTCCGCCACATTACGGAATTTCACGGATCGCGCAAGCCTGCTTCCTTTTGATTTCCGAGACGTCTCGGGACTTCATTTATTGTGCAACAAAGGACGCCAAGTATCTCAAAGCAGCTAACCAAAGGTTGCATGTCATCAAGTAATAATCCCCAGAAGAAATTAGGGTATGACAGGAGCCATGCCAATGGTAGAGTGAAAACTATTGTTGTAAGTGAACTCTATCAATGGAAGAAATCTCTCCTAGCTTCCCTTCCGCTCTAAGACATGTGCCCTTAAAAGGTCCTCCAATGACTGAATGGTCCATTCAATTTGGCCATCAGTCTGAGGATGGTAGGCTGAACTTAGTCTAAGCTTGGTTCCCAACGCTTTGCTCAGGCTCTCCCAAAATCTAGAGGTAAACCTAGGATCTCTATCAAACACTATGCTAAATGGCACACCATGTAATCTAACAATCTCACTAATATACAGGGAGGTAAACTTTTCCAAGGAAAATATGATATTAATGGGAATAAAATGAGCAATCTTGGTCAACCTGTCAACAATAACCTAGATAAAATCAAAACCTTTGGGGGTTCTAGGTAGTCCTATGACAAAATCCATAGAAATACTGTCCCACTTCCACTGGGTATCTCCAAGGGTTGTAACTTCTCGAAAGGTCTCTGGTGTTCTATCTTAGCCTTCTGACAGACTAAACATGTGTACAAAAACTCACTAACTTCTCTTTTCATGTTGGGCCACCAAAACATCATCTTTAAATCCTGATACATCTTAATAGCACCAGGATGTATGCTCAAGTTACTCCTATGTCCTTCCTCTAGGATCATCTTCCTAAGTTCAGACACATTGGGAACACAAATACTATCTTGAAGTCTCAATACTCCATCTGATCCAACCTTGAAACTAATATCTCTTCCTGATTCTATAGCTTCTAACTGGGTCCTTAGAAAAAGATCAGTCTTCTGGCCCTCCTTGATATCTCCTAGTAACTCACTAGTGATCCTCAAAGCTCCTAATCTTACACTATTAGGAGTAACCTCACATGCAAGGCTAAGGTCTCTAAACTGTTCTAGGAGATCAATCTCTCTAACCATCAAGGCCGATATATGTAGGGATTTCCTACTCAAGCCGTCAACCACTACATTGGCTTTGCCGGGATGGTAGCTAAGCTCAAAATCATAATCTTTAAGAAACTATAACCATCTCCTTTGACGCATGTTCAACTCTTTCTGACTAAACAAGTACTTAAGGCTCTTATGATCACTAAACACCTCAAACTTGGAGCCAAACAAGTAATGCCTCCACATCTTAAGGGCAAAAACTACAGCAGCTAACTCCAGTCATGAGTGGGATAATTCCTCTCATGAGTCTTGAGTTGTCTAGAAGCATAGGCCATTACTTGGCCATTTTGCATCAACACTCCTCCTAAACCCATCTTTGATGCATCACAATACACCTTAAAGGGTTCCCTCGGGTTCGGCAAAACTAGCACTGGAGTGGTCATCAATCTTTCCTTAAGGGTCTGAAAACTATGCTCACACTGGGTGTCCCACACAAAAGCTTGACCCTTACGAGTCAGTTTAGTCAAAGGCAAAGCTAACTTGGAGAAACCTTCTATGAATCTCCAGTAGTATCCTGCCAAACCCATGAAACTCATAATCTCAAAAACAAATTTAGGACTCTCCCACTCAAGAACGACTTCTATCTTAGATGGATCTACAACTATGCCCCCTTGAGATATCACATGCCCTAGGAAACTAACTTTCTCTAACCAAAACTCACACTTGGACAACTTAGCATAGAGTTGTCGGTCCCTAAGGGTATGTAGCACAATCCTCAAATGTTCTTCATGTTCCTCTCTAGTCTTGGAGTATACCAAAATATCATCTATGAATACCACCACAAAACTATCAAGGTAAGGGTGAAAGACTCTATTCATGTAGTCCATAAACGCACCTGGAGCATTAGTCACACCAAAGGGCATGACTAGATACTCATAGTGACCATAACGGGTCCTAAAAGCAATCTTAGGTATGTCCTCAGACTTCACTTGAATCTGATGGTAACCTGACCTAAGGTCTATCTTACTGAACACACAAGCTCCTACCAGTTGGTCCATAAGGTCATCTATTCTAGGAAAAGGGTACTTATTCTTAACCATCACCTTATTCAACTGGCGGTAGTCTACACACAACCTCATGGTTCCATCTTTCTTCTTCACTACCAACACTGGTGCTCCCTATGGAGACACACTGGGTCTCACAAACTGCTTCTCCAACAACTCCTCTAACAGTTTCTTAAGCTCGGCTAACTCTATAGGAGACATCCTATAAGGGGCTATGGATACGGGTCCAGCACCAGGTACTAGGTCTATGGAAAACTCTATCTCTCTCTCTTGGGTGGTAGACCAGATATATCCTCAGGAAACACTTCAGGAAACTCTTTAACTACAGGGAGGTCATCCATGGAGACCTTTGTCTCTGTCGCTAGGTTAGACAAGATCATGTACACTTGACCATCTTCTTTTAAAGATGTCACAACTTGGTTGGCAGAGATAAACATCATATCTTTACTCACTCCAGAATCATCAAACACCACAATTTTATCAAAACAGTTTAACAAGACATGGTTGGAAGATAACCAGTCCATACCAAGAATAACATCAATCTGGCTCAAAGGCAAACAAATCAGATCAATCAAGAAGGTCTTACTAGGAATTTTCACAAGACAGTCCAAACACACATAAGAAGTTAACGCAGAACCATTAGTTGGGGTTTCTACAATCAGATTTATATTCAAAGAAGACATGGGTAGCCTAAATTTCCTTACACACAAATGGGATATAAAAGAGTGGGTTGCACAGAATCGAATAGTACAAGTAAAGGAATCCCATTTATGAAACACTTACCTTGGATTAGATCCTTGGATTTCAAAGCTTCAGTACCATAGGGTAAAGACTCTTCCCGTGGCCCTCGGATGTCCAGTTTAACCATTTGGGCCTCCACCATTTTGCTCTCTCTTGAGTCGTGAACAATCTCTTTGAGTGTGTCCCTTTTGTCCACAATTAAAACAGATTATATCTTTATCTGGACAATTTGAGGAGATGTGCCCTGGCCTTCTACATCTGTAGCAAGTGATCTGAGTGGGGAAAGTATTGGGTTTGCTACCACTACCACCCGCAAATCCCATGGCAACAATCTTTTGATTGTTGGGGCAGTTACCATATTGCTTAGGAGGGTTCAAGTACGGCTTTCCCCGATGTTGAGGTCCATTCTTTTTGTTCTTCATTGGACCTATACTCTTATAATAGCTCGCCCTGTCTTAAGAGTCTTCATCCTAAATCTGACACATGTTAACCATGAATGGAAACTGACGAACACCTTGGTAATTCAAAGCTTGTTTCACTTCAAGTCGTAAGCCATTCAGAAACTTTAAACACTTGGAACTTTCACCATCTCTCCTTTGATAATGGGGAAAGTATCTCACCAGCTCCTCAAACTTGGCTGCATATTCAGCCACGATCATGTTCCCTGCTTGAGCTCCAAGTACTCCATCTCTTTCTTGTTCCTAACATCCCCAGGAAAGTATTTCTCCAAAAATACCCTCTTGAAGACATCCCAGGTCACATCTTGACCTTCAGCCTCTAGGCATTGGCGAGTATTCTCCCACCAATACTAAGCTTCTTCCACCAAAGTGTATGTACCAAAAGCAACTTTTTTCCCTTCCGGACATGCCATCACTCGGAAAATCTTCTCAATTTCCCTTATCCAGTTCTGAGCACCATCAGGGTTGTATCCCCCATTGAATGAAAGATGGTTGTTTCTTTGGAAGCGGTCCAACCCCTAGTACTCAACAGCTCCACCAGCTTCTCCCCTATTTGGATTCCCTATAGCCTGAGCTAAGGCTTGAAGGGCATCAGCTATCGCACAGTCATTTCGTCCAGCCATCACTCCCTATACACACTAGGGAGTTAGACTTGGAAGGAATACACACAAACAAAGAACCACACAAAATCACAACCATCACAAGTTCCTACTTGATTACTTTTGAGAATTGATGCCTCAATACATTAACACCCACTTTCCATCATTTGTATTTTCTAATCGCTTGCCATATCATCCCATTGCCCTTCACAAATTATACAGATGGCCAGTCAAAACATAAAGGGCTGAGGGGTGTTTCGGATTCTACAAATGGAAACATCATTTTAAAATTCCGATCACGCCAATGTGACTAGGGTTCAGTGAATGCCGCAAAAATAACCTCAATGTTATAAAAAGATAACTTTTACAATGTGTCATTCTCTAGGGTTTTTCAAAGGAAGTGTAAAAACACCCTAGTACAGTACCCAAAACATAAGCGACACTAAGAGGAACTCAAACTAACTAGGAGAAGGTTTAGAAGTCAAGATTACCTCAGATAAACTATGAAATGGAGGATTGGAGGATTTTCTCCACCGAATCTTTGAGGAGGATTCTGAGGATTCCGCTCCGATTAAAGTGTTCCTCTTGGTGTGGGGGTCCAATAGCAAGCAACGACAGCTTACGGCGGCCACCAGTGGTCTTGGGTGGTGGAAAATAAGGTTTTAGGGTTTGGGAGACATGTTTGGGAGAAGAGGAGAGTGAAAATCGTGTTTTTCACGCTGAGGATGTATTTATAACCTGCAACTTTCGCTTAGCGGGCTTGTCGTGCTAAGCAGAAGTCACTTCTTGCGCTTAGTGCAGCCCCCCTGCACTAGGACTTGCTTAGCGCACCTTTGGGCCGCTCAACGCAATTCCCCTCGATTAGAATTGGCCTTAGGGCAACTTTGGGCCGCTCAGCGCAATTCCCCTCGGTTGGAATTGCGCTTAGCGCGCCATTCTCGCTTAGCGGGAGACCAAAAGTTATTATTTTCAAAATCCCAAGGGTCAGACTATAGAAACATATCTTAGGGAGATCCAGACAAATTTGAAGACGATCTAACGGTTAACGAATCCAGTATCACGATTTCACTGAACTAGGTTTTGGTAAAATCTAAAATCTCATAATTTCAACTTCACTTAACAAAACTCCACATAATTCAACATCCACATCAATAAATTCACACATGACTCATTCAAGGCATACTTCAACTCATTCAAGTCCATCATATAGTCAAATAACACAATAAATACAATTAAACATTGATTTATAACTTATAATATCTCAGGGTGTTACACTAAGTGAGCTGTATGCCTCGCTTAGTGGATGTCACTCACTAAGCAGATCTGCCTCGCTTAGCGAGACATCAACTACTTGAATCTTCTTTTCTTTTAGCTTGAAATTGAAGTGTTTTCAACATTAATTCACAAAAATGGAAGCATCTATTGTATAAAATTAAACTAAACATGAAAATATGTACAATTCCTACAAAACGAACTATAAATTGGAGGTAAAGCGCTAATTTCGTGCAAATATTTAATACAAAACTTAGTCGTGAATAACGACTAACAAACTCCCCCAAATTTACAGTTTTTCTTGTCCTCAAGCAAAGAAATAATAGTTTACTTGTCCTCAAGTGACAGAAATCACAGTGGTTAACCAAAAAAAAATGTGTTTGTTCCAAAACATTCAATCACATGAACATAAGTGGCAAGCAATACTTCAACCCACAGTCCTTCATAAAGATATGCAGAACTTCAAAGATATGAACATGATCATTAAGCAACACAAATGAAATAAGCTAGCAAGCAAGACAAGTATCAAGGAAGGTTCATCAAGCCTAATCCTCACGGTCACTGTTTCTCTCATAAGCACAAGTGTTTAAGGTAATTCTTCAAATCAACAACCAACACAAGTCTTAACTTTTGCATTTCATCTCATGTCATACAATCATAAACACACAATTTGAATATGAAGGACTTTCTTGGCTTGTAATGAGGCTGGGCTACAAACAATTTATGGTTTTTCTAGGATGCAAAACTTAGGTTCTAGGAGAGCATTCATCCTTAGATCTCCTCTTTTCCTTTTATTCCCAACTTTTATTGAAATGCCACAATCATATAAGACACTTAGCTTAAGCAACAACACACATAAACTTTGCTTATTGTTGAAACTTTCCTTTTTTTTTCTCTCTCTTTTTTTTTACTTACTGCTTCTTGATACAATTTTCTGTGGCTGTTGCTTGTCTTACCACAATCATCATCACCCAATACCTTCCCCGAAATTTGGAACAAATTTGCTTTGAACCATAATGCTCTCCTACAACCTAAAGAAAGGTAGATGGAGATTATAATTCAACAGGCTTAGGGTTCAACTCAATCAATCAGATTTAAGCTCAAAATGGGTGAAAAATTCATCATTCATGAACAGGGTAGGCTATTTGGCTAAGTGGCTAATTCAATCAATCACAACCTTTATCATTTCCAAATCATGCATTCATTCAGTATTCAGAGATTCATGCAAAAATTGATACTCGATGCTAGTTGTTCTCTCACAATTAAAGTTCACACAACTCACTGGGTTATGACTAATGATTACCTTCACTATTTACCTGTCAAACAAACTAACAATTTCACTCACGCCCCTAATTCATGTTCTTTCTCTTCTAATTACCACATACTTATTCAAAGCACATGATCTAACATCGCAATTCACTCAAGTCATGCAATCAATCAAATTCAAAACCAATCACAAACACCAGAAATTTAAACCAAAACAAACCACTGTGCATATAAATGTAAACTGTTCAAAAAGCTGTGAAATTTTCTAAATAAGTAAATAAACTAAAACTAAAACTGAATCTAAAAAGCAGAAATATAAATATAGTCTTGTCTTCAATCATCCTGTGCCGGTGTATGGTTGTCATAAGGTGAGGAGGGAACATCCTGAGCTGGAAATGATGTATCCTGAGCTGGAGTGAGCCAGGGATCCTAGGTGCTTTGTGCTGCTGCCATATTTGCAATGTAATCGGCAGATGCAGCGCCGTCTCCTTCCTTAGTGGTAGCAGGTGTGACCTTAGGCGTTTCCTCAGCCTCTGCCTCGACCTCTGGCTGCAGCTCCTGGGCTGTAGGAGCCTCACCTTCCCCCATAGGAGAAGGCTGGACTCCTGGCCAGGCCACCTGGGCCATGAAATCCTCCATGCTAATAATGGGTCGATGCTGAGCCAAGTTGTGAATACTCTGCATCACCAGGCATAAGCCATGGTGGAGGCTCTGCAGCATCGACACTAAGATCTCTGTGCTCTGAGCGGAGGTGCCGGAGGGTGTTGGAGCGGGAGCTGGTGGTGCTGGTGTAGGTGCTGGAGAAGTAGGAGCAGAGGAGGAAGGAGCAGAAGCGTCTGAGGGTGCCCGAGCTTGAGCCTTGCGGGTCCCTGGAAAAGTGATTGTGGGATCATCTGGGTTCCAGCAGTTCTTTCTAATGTAAGCCAAATTAATGGCAGGGCTAAGGGACTTGAAGGTCAACGAGTCTGGAACAACTCCCCTGGCGATGCATAAGGCATTGATAAGGGCAGGGAAGCCAAGCCTGGAGGAGTTGGACTGGGCCATCTGAGATATCTGTCTAGAGATGAACGAGCCCACATCCATGTCCATATTCGTGACCAATCCATACACTAACCTCGCCCTGTCCATATTAAGATCAGACGTATTAGAGATGGAGGCGAGGTTAGAATAAGAGAGGATGCTCCAGGTCTGCACCAGAGTGGTGAGATCCTTCCTCAAGAGCTTCCAGGGTGCTCCTTCAGTATTTAGAACAAAACCGTGCCCCTGGAATGCAGAGCTTAAAGCAAGCTCCTGAGGGTCTAGATGCGTATGGCAGAACCTTGAATAAGCTAAGTAGCGCTCCCCTGGCTCGAAAACCACGGGGGTCTCTAAGAATGTGTTCAGCGTCTCCCCGTCAAACTTAATCAGCTTGCCTCGTACTTGAACTTGCCTCGAGGACTTCTCCTCTGGATCAAAAAAATTAGCATAAAACTCCTTGACTAGGGCCACATCAATGCGACCATCAGGCTGCCTGGTCAAGGCTTTATGCCATCGCCTCCTCTCAAGTTCCCGGCGGAACTCGTCGTACTCTATAACATATAAAGTAACGTTCCTCTTTGGAAGGATGTTCCGGGAGTGAACGTTCTGCTCATATCTTTCCCAGGCGACCTCTAAAATGAATCTAGTTGTGTCATATGGTTCCTAAGGTTGGGAGGCGGTTGCTTTTCTCTTCCTAGAGGCCATCTGCATCAAAAGAATCACAGGAAAGAAAATTAAACAGGTTTTATTCAAGACTGAAAACATAAAATTGGATTGGGCGCTTAGCGAGACAAACTCGCTAAGCACGCCTTCAGAAAATGACATGATACGCTTAGCAGGAAGGGCATGCTTAGCGTGACAACAGATAAATAAAGACTTTGGCTGAGCGAGACACCCTCGCTTAGCTGACACAACACAATGGCTAAGTGAGCATGGCTCGCTAAGCCTTATTCTTCAACAGGGAGCTAATTGCGCTTAGCGAGACTTGCTCGCTTAGCGCGGCACACTATACAGGCTTAGCGCAAGTGGGTGCTTAGCCTAACTTGACTACTGGAACATTATTGGCTTAGCGAGCATATTCACAATCAGAGAAGAAATTGCGCTTAGCGAGACTGGCTCGCTTAGCGCATGAACAAATTTTCATAACAACTAAATTGCCTTGGGCTTAGCGAGACTAACTCGCTTAGCCCATGCTTATTTAGACTTTCAGAGGCATGGTGGCTTAGCAAGTGTGGCTCGCTTAGCCGCAACCAGAATACCAAAAGCCTCAAAGACTTAGACCTAACTAAACTAACTCGCTTAGCGTGGCATGCCGGCTAAGTAAGTTCATACAAACTTAAAAATTAGAACTTGAAATTTAAATGCTCGCTAAGCCGAAGTGCAGTGGCTTAGCGAGTTCATACACATAAGCATAAATTTAAGCAGAAATGATGAACATGCTTAGCGGGACAGGGCCGACTTAACGAGTTCATAAGAAAATCCAGAAATTCATCCAAAATTGATGAACTCACTTAGCGAGTGCACCAAAATTTCTAGAAAAACTGGGGCTTCGAAGCCTCCACTTCCTAGTCACTTTCAACCATAGGAAACCTAAGCAAAACCCATCAAATGAACCTACATTATACGCTAAAGTAAAGCCTTAACAACATACAATCAAGCAACTAAGCAATGAACAACAACATCAACAGAAATCAAAATCACAGAGCAAGAAAAGTTGTCTTCTACCCTAGGGTTCAAAAATTTAAAAATTGACAAAAGATTGAGGAACTTACTTGGATTGCTAAGGTAAATGAGTAGAGATGAGGGCAAAAATAGCATAGAAGCAAAATGCATAGTGTAGGAAATGCAGGTGAATGCCAATGATGAGATGGGAGTTATTATTTTGTGCACAAAAGTAACTGTCTAAAGCAGTTATGTCTTATTTTTGGCAGTTTCGACTGTCTCGCTTAGCGCGAGTGATGTGTCATTATTTTCTCCTATTTCTTAACCCTTTTTGTCACCATTTTAATTACTCATTAGCCTTAATTGTCAAATTAATTACGTAATTTTATCATTTGGGCCTACTGGACTAATTTTGTGTTTTTAATTTAATTTCAGGAGAATTATAAGCAATCGGGCTTGAATCCGGAATTGGGCTTGGACTTGAAGAGAGCAGACAATTTTATTTTATCAAATCTTATCTTATCTAGATTTTATCTCATCTAGATATTATTTCATCCAATCTTATCTTATCTTATCTAGATTTTATTTTATCAAATCTTATCTTATCTTATCTTATCCAGATTTTATTTTATTTATGGGCTTGGACTTAAAACAGATTTGTAAGCTTTGGGGCTGAGAATCTATATAATAGCACCAAGGTTTTAGTTTTAGGAGGTTTTTTTCGTTTGGAGAGGAGAATAATTTTAGGTTTTGCAATTCCAGTTTTTATTGTTCATGCGTACTATTCACGTAGCAATAAAATTCATTTTCTGCTTCAATCTGCAATTTCGTTTTCTACTGATTAATGGAAGGCTAAGTCTCCAGCGTTGTTTTCTCTTGAGGATCAGGCACAACTCTTTTTGAGGTTTTATTATTACTATTGAATTATGATCAATTTTTCCTTTTCACCAATTACTCTGTATTTGTTGCTATTAATCCATGCATGCTTAGTGCTTGATTAATTGTCTCTGTGCTTAATTTACGTTCATGCTTAATGATCAGTTTCGTTCATGATTAATTGGTGTATGTGTTGCTTAATCACATAATGACAGCCTTATGTTAAATTTCGCTTAGTAATTTAATTTAGGGTTGGATTAAGTGGTTAAACTGATAAATGATAAATTCTCGTAACCTAGGATTAGAGACTTGCTTGTGAATTAAGGGGAAACAACATGTTTTAATTATGTTATTTTCTAATTAAAATTTGCTCGTTGTTTAAATTACAAAAACAAACCCCCCCAATTCGTTACTGTTTATGAACGTTTTGTTGACCATTGCTCGTTGGGAGACGACCTATGATCACTTCCTAGATACTGCATTTTTAATGTATATTTGATTCGGGTATGGCCTCGATCAGCGAGTGACTCGCTAAGCCAACACGCAGTGACGTTTGAATTTTCAGGATTTAAACTCATGCGCTTAGTGGGACAGACTCGCTTAGCCCAATTCAAAAATTAGAAAACCCGGGAAGGTTTTGGGCTTAGCGCACAGGTACGCGCTTAGCGAGTTCTGCAGCTCTGATTGGTCTACAACTTCCGCTAACGGGACATGGCTAGCTTAGCAAATTAAATGCCTCAAGATGCAGTAGTGGGGTTGCGCTTAGCGAGGTGATCTCGCTTAGCACAATGCCATTCCAGAGAGATATTTGGGCTTAGCGGGTATGACCCGCTTAGCCCAATTGACATGGGGGTCCAGGAAGAGAGTGATTTGCGCTTAGCGCACAGATGCGCTTAGCGAGACGTTGGGTTGTGCTTAGCGAGTTGACTCGCTTTGCCCTATTCCAATAATTATTATTCCAAAGAGGTTTTTGGGCTCAGCGCAACTGTCTCGCTTAGTGAGACTCCTTCAACAAATGGGTGGGGGTTGGCGTGCTTAGTACGAGTGACTACTTGCTTAGTGCGTGAAGTATGATTCGCTTAGCGCACAGGGTGCATTGAGCGACTGGATGACAAAAAAAAAATTCTGAGTTATTTCCTCATCCATAGCTTCAGAGAAGCTTTTGCCAACCCCTTTATCATACAAAAACATGTTGATTCTAACTCCAACAATCACAAAAAAGTTGAAACCTAACTATATGCAATGATGTATAGAAAACAATGATTAAGAAAATAAGGAAAAAGCTGGGTTGCCTCCCAGTAAGCGCTTCTTTAATGTCATTAGCTTGACGCATGTTACCTCTAAGGGTCTTGTAATTGCATAATGTTTGTCAATCTCTCAATGTTTCCACCATGGTATAGCTTCAATCTATGACCATTTACTATCCATGTTCTGTCCGGAGTCTCTAACTAAGGGTCAAATAATTCCACTGCTCCATATGGCTTGACTTCCTTGATGGTAAATGGTCCAGACCATTTAGACTTTAGTTTGCCTAGAAACAACTTCAATCTTGAGTTGAACAACAACACTTGTTGTCCTGGCCTAAAGTCCTTCTTTAACAGCTTCTTGTCATGATAAGCCTTCACTTTTTCTTTGTACAATCTTGAAGACTCATACGCATTCAATCTCATTTCTTCCAGCTCCAAGAGTTGCAACTTCCTCTTTTCCCTTGAAAGAGCCTCATCAAAATTCAGAAATATCAAAGCCCAGTATGCCTTATGCTCCATTTCTACCGGTAAGTGGTAGGCATTTGCCATAAACCATTTGGAACGGAGACAGGCCTATAGGGGTCTTGAAGGTAGTTCTGTAAGCCCATAGTGCATCATCTAGCTTGCTTGACCAATCCTTCCGAGTGGAGGCCACAGTTTTCTCCAAGATCTTCTTCAATTCCCTATTGGAAACTTCAGCTTGGCCATTTGTTTGAGGGTGATATGGTGAGGCTACTTTGTGTGTGACATGATAGTGGCCTAACACCTTCTACAGCTGGCTGTTGCAAAAATGAGAGCCCCTATTGTTGATTAAGACCCTAGGCACCCCAAAGCGAGCAAAAGTTTTTTTCTTCAAGAACTTCACTACAGTTTTGGCATCATTCTTTGGGGCAGCCACTGCTTCAACCCATTTAGAGGCATAATCCACAGCTACAAGGATATATTCATTTGCAAAGGATGGGGGAAGAGGACCTACAAAGTCAATTCCCAACAGTCAAAGACTTCCACCTCCATTATCAATCACATCAATTTTTGCTTTGTCTACTTCAATCCCCCTCACAGAGATTTTGTGGCCTAACACAATTCCTTCTTGTACCATAAAATGACATTTTTCCCAATTAAGAAACAAGTTTGTCTCTTCACATCGTTGCAACACTCGCTCTAGATTTGCTAGACAACAATCAAAAGATGAGCCAAAGACGAAGAAGTCATCCATAAACACTTCGATACATTTCTCCACCATGTCAACAAATATTGCCATCTTACATCTCTAAAAAGTTGCAGGAGCATTGCAAAGACCGAAGGGCATTTGTTTATAAGCAAACACACCAAAAGGACAGGCAAATGTTGTCTTTTCTTAATCATTTGGCTCCACAACAATCTAATTGTGTTGGATCGAGTGGCCTCAGAATAATTAAGAAGGGGGGGTTGAATTAATTATTCCTAAACCTTTACTAATTAAAAATTTATTCTTCTAAGGCTTTTACTAAATTGTTAAGAGAATGAGGAGTAGAAAAGAAACTTAACAGAAAGTAAAAGCGGAAATTAAATGCACAACGGAAAGTAAAAGAGTAGGGAAGAAGGAAACAAACACACAAGAGTTTTTATACTGGTTCGGCAACAACCCGTGCCTACATCCAGTCCCCAAGCGACCTGCGGTCCTTGAGATTTCTTTCAACCTTGTAAAAATCCTTTTACAAGCAAAGATCCACAAGGGATGTACCCTCCCTTGTTCTCTTTTAACCTAGTGGATGTACCCTCCATTAGAACTGATCCACAAGAGATGTACCCTCTCTTGTTCTCAGTCAAACCCAAGTAGATGTACCCTCTACTTGTATCACAAAGGATGTACCCTCCAATGTGTTAAGACAAAGATCTCAGGCTGTTAAACCTTTGATGCTTTGTGAATGGGGATACAAAAGAATTTTCAGGCGGTTAGTCCTTTGAACACTTTTGTATTAGGGAATGGGAAGAATCAAAAGAATTCTCAGACTGTGTCGTTTTGAATTCTTTGACAAGGGAGAAGGGAGACACAAAAGAATTCAGGCGGTTAGTCCTTCATTCTTTTGGAAAAGGGAGAAGAGAGACACAAAAAGAATTCAGGCGGTTAGTCCTTGGTGAATTCTTTTTGGCAAAGGGAGAAAATAATGAAAAGATGAATAGCACAAGTTTTCAAGGTTTGGAAAACCAGAAAACTTCAGAAAGCTTTTGGTACAAAGAAGAAGAAGAAGTTCAAAGAGATTGAAGGCTTGTAAAGGATTGATTGAATGAATGTAAAAAGTGTATTGAAAAACAAATCAAAGCCTTGCTTTTATAGACTCTTCATGTCTGGCCAAGAAGACCATTTAGAAGAGTTATAACTTTTAGAAAAACTTAAAACCAATTTGAAAAATTCAAAAACCTTTTGAAGAGTTACATCTTTTGATTTATCAGAAACAATCACTGGTAATCGATTACCAAATTAGTGTAATCGATTACACAAAGCTTTTGTGTGAAAGGATGTGACTCTTCACATTTAAATTTGAATTTCAACATTCAAAGGCACTGGTAATCGATTACCAAAACATTGTAATCGATTAGAACTTTTTGAAATTAATTGGAACGTTGTAAATTCAATTTGAAAACTTTTTCAAAACAATTTTGCTACTGGTAATCGATTACAACAATCTGGTAATCGATTACCAGAGAGTAAAAACTCTTTGGTAAATGGTTTTGTCAAAAACTCACGTGCTATTCAAAGTTTTGAAAAACTTTTTAATACTTATCTTGATTGAGTCTTCTCTTCATTCTTGAATCTTGAGTCTTAAATGTTGATCTTGATTCTTGAGATCTTGAACCTTGAATCTTGATTCTTGACTCTAGACTTTCTTCTTGAGTCTTGAATTCTTCTTGATTCTTATCTTGAACTCTTGAATTCTTCTTGATTCACTTGAGTTGTTCTTTGATTGATCTTTGATTCACTTGAGTTGTTCTTTGATTGATCTTTGAGCTTTTTGTCACCACCTTTGTCATCATCTTTTGTTATCATCATTGTTATCATCAAAACACCTTTGAATCACCTTTGATTCACCATGAAGCTTTGCTTCTACAGATTGTAGCCAGAATATCCATCTAAAAAGAAATATAATGATTGTCCTACCAACCTTTCAAGCATTTGATCCATGACGGGAAGTGGGTAGTGATCCTTTCTAGTGGCATCGTTCAATTTTCTATAATCAATACACATCCTCCACCCTATGACTGTTCTAGTGGGAATCAAATCATTCTTCTCATTCCTGATTACGGTCATGCCTCCTTTCTTGGGAACCACCTACACGGGACTAACCCATGCACTATCCGAAATGGGGTAAATGAGGCTTGCTTCAAGCAACTTAAGTACTTCCTTCCGTACTTCTTCCTTCATAACCAGATTCAATCTTCTTTGTGGCTGTCTTATAGGCTTATAATCAGCTTCCATGTTCATCTTATGCATACAATATGAAGGTCTGATTCCTTTGAGATTAGAAATATGTCATCCAATAGCTGGCTTGTGTTTCTTCAAAACCTTCACCAGCTGAGATTCCTCCTCCTTTCTTAGAGAATTGATGATGATCATCGGACTTGCTTCATTTTCTCCTAAGAACACATACTTCAAGTGTTCTAGAAGAGTTTCCAACTCCACTTTGGCCTTTTCTGCTGGAATGTCCTTTTTCAATTCTTCAAACACCACTCTTTCAGAAGGATTTTCTTCTACATCCTTTAATTCTTCTAAACAGTTCTGCAATTCTTTTTCTTCCTCCGTTGTCAAACACTCCATAGTATTAGTCAGTGCTTTTTCAAGTGGGGACTGTAGTACCATGGCTCTAGCTACCATGTCTATCTCATGTTCCCCCTTTTCTACTTTAAAATAGGCCTTGTGGTCACTTAGGTGCTAAATGGCTTCAAATAAATTAAACATGACTTTTTGATCATCCACACTTATTTCAAGATTACCTTTACCTATATCCACCACACAATTTGCAGTTAGCATGAAGGGAGGGCCCATAATCAGTGGGATTTCAGCATCCTCTTCAATGTCCTTGATTACGAAATCTGCAGGGAAAGTAAACTGCCGCACTTTGACCAAAACGTCTTCTACCATGCCATAAGGCCTTGTAATAGAACGATCCGCCAACTGCAATGTCATTCTTATTGACATGATTTCCAGCTCTCTAATCCTTCTTCACATGGAGATGGGCATCAAATTAATGTTGGCCCCCTAGTCAATGAGGGTTTTTCCAACTGACACTGCACCAATAGAGCTAGGGATTGTAACATTCCCTAGATCCTTGTATTTAGGTGGAAGGATTCTTTGGATAATAGCACTGTAGTTTCCCTCCACCACAATATTATCACTATGGATATATTTGCCCTTCTTGGTCAGCAGATCTTTAAGAAACTTGGAGTAGAGTGACATTTGTTGCAAGGCTTCTCCAAAGGGGATAGTTATCTCCAATTTCTTGAAGATATCAAGGAAATGAGAAAAGTATCGCTCCTTGTCTTTCTTAGACGACACCAAAGGGTATGGTGCTTCCTTCCCTGTACATAGGACAACCTCCTTCTTCTTTTCTCTGGCCAACTCACTCTTTGTCTTCTTTTCTTCCTCATTTTCTCTTTTTTTTTTCATTTTTTTCTTCTTTTTCTTCTTTCTCCTCATCATTTATTTTCTTCTCCCTTATCTGATCTTCTTCTTTTTCTTTTTCTCCTTCATCCTCTAACTCCTGCTCATCATTATTACTCCTCTCATCTTCCACCATGGTCTCCCTCTTGCTTCTGGTTATGATAACCTTGCATTCTTCCTTGGGATTTTTCTTAGTATTGGCCCCAAAACCTCCAGAAGAATTCTCAGTTATTTGCTTGGCTAGTTGTCCCACTTGGATCTCCAGGTTCTTTATAGCTGATTCTGTGCTCTTGTGGTTGGACATTGAAACTTGCATGAACTGAGCCAAAGTCTCCTCTAGCTTGGTTTTCCTCTCATAAAGGCTAGGCCCTTGATTATGAGTCCTATTGGGTGGTCCTCCCTGGTCTTTTTTGAATTGATTTCCAGGATGAGACCTCTACTCTTGCCCTTGATTTTGATTAAAATTTGCACCTTGCTGGTAATCTAAAAAACCACCTGCATTGAATCCTTGTCTGTTTTGATTCCCCATATAATTCACTTCCTTTGCAGCATCATCAAGGGGTATACAACAACCAGATTCATGCGCTCCTCCATATATACTACAACCTCCAACCTACATAACAGCTAAATGGGAAGGTTGAGTTGCGTGTAATTGGGTTGGTAGCTTACTAAGTGTCTTTGTCAATGATTCTAGCTGCTTAGCTAGCAACTTGTTCTGTGCCAACAGTGCATCTTATGAAGAAAACTCTAACATGCTTCTCTTTGTGGGTACATGAGTTCTATCACACATAATAGCATGATCACTAGCAGCCATATTCTCTATGAGTTCCATTGCTTCTTCAGGAGTCTTCAATTTAATTATTCCTCCAGCAAAAGCATCTAATAATTGCTTGGACTGCGGTCTCAAACCATCAATGAAAATGTTCAGCTGAGGCAGCTCGGAGAATCCATGAGTTGGTGTCTTCTGTAGCAAGCTATGGAATCTCTCAAGCGCTTCACTCAGGGATTCATCTGGAAATTGATGAAATGAAGAAATAGCTGCCTTGCCTTCAGTTGTCTTTGATTCTGGGAAGTACTTCTTCAGAAATTTCTCTACAACCTCTTCCCAAGTCTTTAAGCTGTTTCCCTTGAAAGAATGCAGCCACCTCTTGGCTTCTCCAGCCAAAGAAAATGAGAACAAGCTAAGTCGCACTGCATCTTTCGGCACACATGCAATTTTCACTGTGTTGCAGATTTCTATTTATGTAGCTAGGTGTGCGTAAGGGTCTTCATTCGGCAAACCATGAAACAAATTTACTTGAATTAGCTGGATCAAGGAATGAGGATATGTGATGTTGTGAGCTTGGACCTCCGGCCATGCAATGCTTGTGAAAAATTGTGGCACGGTAGAGCTAGAATAGTCCTCAAGAGTCACCCTTCGTGGTTGATCTTCAACCATGATATGTGTTTCAGACGCACCAACTTCGGATTCTCTTAAATCAGGGAATGCTGAAGATGATTCAGATGATTGAGCTTCCTCCAAACTTGGTTGTGTTATCCTTTTTTGCAAAGCTTTTCTCCTTCTCTCTGCGTTGTTTCTCCTGCAAGTAGCTTCTATTTCCAAATGTAATGAAACTAAATTTCCCGCTGAAGAGTTACCTCGCATACAAGAAGCACTAATAGAGCAACAATTAACCAAATCAAGAGAAAAAATAAATCCTAACTAACTATTCACAAAATCAATCAAAGAATAAAGAATAAATGTTTACAAACTGAACTACACGATCTAAGTGGAAAGAAATTCCCCGACAGCGGCGCCAAAACCTTGTTCGGGTGGTCGGCAAGTGTATCGATTCACACAAGTAGTATATTAAAATGGTAATACCGAGTATCGTATCCATAGGAAATTTGTTTCACTCAGAAACTGTACATTCAGTGAGCAAACATTTGTATACGACTAAAAGCGAGATAAATATCAAGTTGAGTTTTTGTTCTAAAATCTAGTTAAATACAAACTAAATATCCAAAGTTTGAGAAGTAAAAAAATAGTCAAGTAAAAAGGGTTTGGTCGTTCTACTAAATTTTCCTTGATGGTGTTATGTATTTTTCTCTATTTAATGTTATCCTAGTGTTCTTATGCTAAGAAATTACCCAAACCAAGATCCCTATAGTAAATGGGCCTAACTTTCTTTAAACCTAGTCCTTGATCCCTCAACAAACTCAGCCTAAAAGATTCGCATTAAGTCTACAGCATAATATGGACTAGATCACAACACTTCATTCCTAGACATACAGTTTTCTAGCTTGCTCTACCAAGTTCTAAGGCTTTAAAGCACTTTCCAATGCTAAAAATCCTAACTATACATACAAATGGGTGATCAAGCCACAAGCATGCAAAAATAAGCATAGATAGAAGCAATGAATACAGAAAAATAACATTAAATAGATAGTGAAAGAATATTACATCAAGGGTTCAGCAAAACTTCCTAACCAAGAGGTTTAGCCTTCCATTACGAGAAATGAACTCTCAATACAAGGAAGAACAAAGTTTAAGTGGAAGAAAATGGCTAAGAAGGGTTGAGGATGTCTCCTTCAACCTCTAGAACCCTAATCTCACTCCTCTAACCTAAACTCTCTTGGTGGCTCAATTTCTATCGCTTCAGCTTTTCCCTTGGCTTTTTTTTTTTTTCCGACTCTCTCTTAGTTTCCGCCAACTTCAGTGTTTTAAAGGCTACTTGGACGTTTCAACTTCTGAAGGCTTGCTTAGCGAGATTGGCTCACTAAGCGCGAGAAGAGACAAACGACTCGCTGGGTGAGCTGGCGGCGCGCTGAGCGAGCACATCTCAGATTGATCCTCTTTTGAGGTTTCCCAACACGCTAAGCAAGCTATATGCCTCGCTTAGCGGATGTCACTCGCAAAGCGGATCTACCTCGCTTAGCGAGACATCAACTACTTGAACCTTCTCTTCTTTTAGCCTGAAATTGAAGTGGTTTCAACATTAATTCACAAAAATAGGAGCATCTATTGTATAAAATTAAACTAAACATGAAAATATGTACAATCCCTACAAAATAAACTATAAATTGAAGGTAAAGCACTAATTTTGTGCAAATATTTAATACAAAACTTAGTCATGAATAATGACTAACAGACGCCTAGGAGTACATGACAAGACATATCACACACTGGTAAGTCAGGTTACTCTCACTAGGTAAAATCATAGGGAGACAAGTCAAGGTCACACTGTTTTGCGAGAATGCTCCAACCATGTGGGATCGGCACAAGCTTAAAGGAACACTTAAACCGGGTGTATTTACCCGCAAGGCCTAGATCCAAAGAGTCTATTAGGGTCTCTCCTTCCTGATTCAAATTCAACCCAGAAAACATTTTAGCACACAGACTCTATCTATGAATTATACAAAACACATGACTCCTCAATTGTTCTCAAAATAATTTTTACTCGTCAGACCTCAAAGTAATTAAACTTGTCGAGTTCCTATAGTGGATCCGATCATAATATTCATCGTGTATTAACTCGTTATCCTTAAAGGGTCTTACAATTGTGTGATTGTACGGTTCATAGCTCATAACTCAATGCACATCTAAATACATGTGCGATCTCACAATTTAACACATACTCAACTTGTCACTTACACAAAATTTATCACACTCCCATAATCCCAAGACAACACATTATCATACCTCATGCATCATATACATGTCACAGAGTAATAACATTAATATGTTATGTTCATATGATTAAACACCTTAAACAATTTCACATAATCATATCAAAATCGAATGAATCAAAATCATAGGTCAAAAATATGAAAACACCAAGAGCACTCAATTTTAACAACCAATTCACATCAGGGCATTAATTGGCCTGTCAAACATAGTAATCTCATAATTATAATCATAAAGGCATAATTACGATATAGTAAACATCCCAATTTGATCCTCTAAGGATCCCTACGCATGTTCATTTTAGCCCTAATTGCGATAAACTCATCCCTTACCTTTAAGCGGGCTCACATGTGCAGTTCAGCAGTGATCACGGTGTCTCTAGTGGTTCCCTAAGATTTCTCAAGTTTTTCCTCCGGTTGCTCTGCTAGGGTTTCTAAGCGTTAGAGAGGAGAAGGGATTGAAGCCTCTTCACTGTCTCCGTGCAAGGGATGTTTCTCTCACCAAAGATAGAATGTCAAAAATCTCAATGGTGGGCATGTGCAAAAATAAGTTTGGAACCTGGTGCTCAAATTTTACGATGATCCAACGGTTAACGAGTCCGGAGTCATAGTTTTATTGGGACGTGTTTGGGTATATGTGGAAAAAGAGAGCTTCATGCGAGGGGCATTCCTATCACTATAGATATTTTTCCACAAATCCCAACGGTGGGAATGTGTGAAAATGCTTTCCAAACTTGTTGTTCAAGTTTTGTGAAAATCCAACGGTTAACGAATCCGGAATCATAGTTTTGCTGGGACATATTCGAGTGTATGTAAGAAAAAGATATGATTTTGAGAAAGGAAAAAGGGAAAAAGAATTTGAGAGGAACAAAGAGTGTAAAGACTTTAAAACTCACAAACTGACCTAATATGTATTTATTTATAGCTAGACTACTTTCTGTCTATTATTTACTTTATTTTTTTATTTTATTATTTTATAAAAAGAAACTTTTTTTTTCTTCCTATCAAATGAATAAATAAAACCTCTTTTTTATTTTCTAAGAACATATATTTATTTTATTTACCTTAAAACCATTATTTTAATTAATAAAACTATTTTTCTTATTTATTTAATGACAAAAATCTCACTATTTTCCTAAAATTCTGTTTATTTTTAAATAAAATCATTTTAAATTTTTTATGAAAAAATGAGATGTTATTGGTGATGTGGCAAAAATAAACCTAGCCGACATCAGCTAAAAGATTAGCTGACATTGACTAAAAATAGCTCTGATTAATTTTGACTAAAAAAACTATAGTTGATGTTGGTTAAGAATAGCTTTGGCCTATATGGACATAAAATTCCTAGTCAATGTTGGCCAAAAAATAACTTTCATTGATGTTGGCATTAAAATATCACTAGTTGTGGTCGATCGACAAAACTCTTGTCAAAATTATCAATATTTGTATTTTAATTATTAAATATTTCAAAATTAGATAGTGCTTATTTTTTTTATAAAGTTTAACATTAGAATTTCATCTATTTAAAATATAAAACTAGAATTTTGTGTATGGAAATTAAATTGTCCTATCCTAACAAAGAATTTAAAATTTAAGATATTTGAATTAATTTATCCAAATAATTCATTTAAAAATGAAAGAAATTAAAATCAAAACAATTCATGATAAATTTCCTAAAGTTTTAAAATTACTCATGTAAACACAAGGTTAAGGATACTATAGGTAGCATCTACCCTAATAATACAATAATACATACAAAGATCTAAAGTTTGCTCATTTAATGAGATGAAAATTTCAGATGTGGATAAGAAACATGCAAATATATTTATTGCCTAATTAACTGTCAATATATCATTTAAGTTTTAATCTCTTAACTTTTTTAATTTTGTTTTAATCCTTAAATAAAATATTGACAAATCAAGGTCTGAAGGTTTTTTTTTTCACAACTAGTCTTTGATGTTAAAATGTACTCTTAAATGATGACGTGGGAATTTTTTAGATTACAATGTATTATTTTTTTAATTACTTAATGGGAGTTCATTTTCTTTCAACTAAAATCTGTCAAAAAAATACTCATGACAGTATTTACTTAATAAAGTCCATTTATGACCGTTAGAAACTAGTGGAAACCACAAATCAAACTTGCATTAAGTATAAGAAAATACCAGGAATAAATCTAAAACCCAGTGCGACGGTGACACATGTTTCCCGGTGCCGACAGGACAACCTTGTTTCCGAAATGATTTTCAGTCAAAAAAACAGAATCAAACAAAAATGTCGACAACTCCATAGTCACACAAATATAAAACCAAAACCACTCTCATTACCAATCCCCACCAGCGTCCACTCCGATGTCCTCACCGGCTCAAAGATTCAGATCTTGTCACTCTCGACATCCACAAACATTGAAATAGTTGTAGATGAAAAATATTCACATACTAGCATTTTTGCAACCATAAACATATTATCTTTTTAAACCTGTGACTTTTACCAAAATTTTCTCCAACTCCAACCACCTAGTTTAGATAAGCCAGAAGAACATATTTCTTTCAATCGCCGTTCTATTTCTTCTGTACGTAGTTCTAGTCATTTCTACAGTTGTAATTAGGGATTTTTTTAAGGAGGTACACCTTCAATCACCTCTTAATTCTCAAACTACACACTTGTTTGAGATATAATTATCAAAGTACACCTCTTTTCCTTCATTCACGGAAGTCGGGTCCCCCACTTTCCTAGCTGATGCTTTTTTTTATAAATTAAAATATTATTAAAATTAAACATTATATCATAAAAAATTATTTTTAATTGATTTTAATATTATTTATTTATTAAATTATTTTTTGAACAATTATTTTATAATTTTTTTAGAGAGAAATATACATATTAAAAAAATATAAAAATTGGATAAAATTATAGTATAATTTTTTATTTACATTATATGTAATTTTGTAGTTAAATTTATGTTTTGTTGATTTTTTTGTTATGTTCTTATAATTAAAAAATAATAAAATTAGTTAGTAATATTAACATAAATTAAAAAAAAAACACCATGAAAAAAAAATTGATACATCTGTCTTATAAAGTAGACAATTTCAAATTGTAGTAACTGAGATGATAGTCGACAATAATGTAACATATTAAAAATTACAATTACAACACAAATATGACAAAACTAATGATAATCTGAAACATGTTATGCATGATACATGTCTTCTTCTATTTGGATTACTGGTTTATTAAAAATAGCCAAAATTTCTATTGTGCAGAATCGTTTCCAATAGTTGGATTGTGCTAACACCTTTAGCACGTCTTCGTCATTTTTCAATTCTGTTATCTCATATTCAATTAAATTTTTTGAATACTTAGCATGACCTGGTTGTCGAAAGAATAATCGTCTAACCAATCGTGATTCGTGAATTCCATTAGGGGAACCCCTATAGGTGCAACTTGCTTGATTAAATCCTTGAGTTTGTCCATGCTACATCCCGAAGGAATGCCAAATCTTATTGGATTAGTTCCAGTAAAGGAGTAACCCAAAAACTCACATTGACGTGGTATGTTCCACTTCCCCTTGTAAGTAGGTTGAGTATAGCATCCGGTGTTCTAATAATGGTACATAATAATTTTATAGGACCAACACACGTGTATTACTCATTACACATTAACATTGTGTAAACATCATCATCATTTTTCAATTGTAGAGATTGAAAAAAATATTACTGATCTGCATCTATGAATGATTGTCGGTAGTAGATTTCATCCACTAATTGATCGTTGGTTAGTTGAAGGGTGTTGTGCATTCTATGCTTGAGTGTATCAAAAGAACACTTGTTAGGAACTCACATTGGTGTTGGAGTGGGACTTTAAAAATAAACACCAGGTTGGTTGTGAGTGATTAATCCATTTGAAAAAATAAAGGCTAATCTAGAGTTAGCAATGGTCTGGCTGCTTGTTTCTCCCAAAAATGACATAGTAATAAGATTGAATTTGGTTTATGAGAGTATGTTGTGTGAGATTGTGCGTTTGTATTGTGTGTGTTGTGTTATTTATAGTTGTATGAGTATCTTGCCACGTTGATGTGTATTGGAATCCAATATTTCTTTTTCCCTAGTAACTGATGTATCAGACGTCCATTATAATTTCAGAGTGAAAAAAGAGATTATGAGTTGTCCATCTCATGTCAGTTTTGCACACGTCTTTGAAAATTAAATGTCTCACCTGCAAAACTGACATGAAATGGACAACTCATAATGCAGAGTGTTGTCGATTTGGACTGTGATTTTTCCCATGTAATTAAAGCAGCAGACTTCCATGATGATTTTCAGAGTGAACAAAGAGATTATGAGTTGTCAATTTCATGTCAGTTTTGCAGGTGAGACATTTAATTTTTAGAGACATGTACAAATTGCAGAGTGTTGTCAATTTGGACTGTGATTTTTCCCTTGTAATTAAAGCAGCAGATGTCCATGATTATTTTCAGAGTGAACAAAGAGATTATGAGTTGTCTATTTGATGTCAGTTTTGTCGATGAGATATTTAATTTTTAGAAACAGTGTAGTGTATATTGCAAAGTATTGTAAATTTTGACAGTTATGTTACCATGTCAACTACTACAGTAAAATTGGATAAATTGATAATTGCTAATTTAAATTTAAAGGAAAAATTATTTCAATACGTAAAGTGATAACTGAAGGCAGACATAAGACATTACATGAAAATCTCAAAGAAGAAATAACTTAGACATGAATGATCCGTAGATTACTAATCCCGTTTGAATATTGGTTCGTGGAATGGAGACAGGTTACTTCCTTCGGGCCCGAAAGAGGAGTCAGTATCACTATCATGGTTTTTGACCCAACAAGTCTCGTATTCATCTGATAAGTCCTCAAGATTAGAGGTTGAGCCATGTTGGTTGCTTGGTGGGTTATTGTTGTGATAGATTATGGCAAATAACTCCACAAATGGTAGTGATGGGTTGTTGTAAAAAATGTTGAACATTTATCGAACATCAGCATCATCTCGCGGAATAAAAGATGTGTACATATAATGTTGTCCTGACTCAAATGTAGGGCACCGAAAGTGGAGATGTTGGATATGTTGTTGTGGGTCAATGTCTAGTTTTTGGTGAACAAGTTCAAGCAATTGTGTAAAGTTTATGACTTTGTTGACCATGAAAGTTTTTGTGTTGTTACTAACAAAGGGGTGCCCTCATTAGTATTGCAAATTTGGCCGTCGTAGTAAACACAAACATATGCAGTTAGGTGACATATTGTGGTAGGGATTGAGATGAAAATTTGAAATTGTTACGAATGTCTTTAGTTGTAGTGGTATTTATAGAATTTGGTTATAGTTGGATGAGTCACATAGTTAATTGTGCATTTAGATGAACGGGTAAATGAACACTTAAGCATATTTACAAGGGTCCATAATATGCAAATTGCAGAGTGAACAAAACAACTAGTGAAAAAAAATTGAGTTGTCCATGTCATGTCAGTTTTACTGGTGCGACATTAATTTTTTAGAGACATGCGTAAATTGTCAAGTGTTGTCAATTTCAACTGTGATTTATCCTTGGTAATTAATGGAGCAGAAGTCCATTATAATTATCAGAGTGAAAAAAAAAATTAGTTGTCCATGTCATGTTAGTTTTACTGGTGCGACATATATTTTTTAGAGACGTGTGCAAATTGCCGAGTGTTGTCAATTTCAATTGTGATTTATCCCTGCTAATTGATGGAGCAGAAGTCCATTATAATTTCAGAGTAAAAAAAACTAATTTGTGAAAATTGCAAAGTGTGTCACAAATATTTTTTTTTTGAATTTTTTGACGTTATTACCATGGAAAAAGTGTCCAAATCATAATTTTTTATTTTTATTTTGTACTTGAATTTTGAGGTGATATCCCATGAAACTGGTGCACGATATAATTTTTTTTGGATTCTTTGACGTTCAAACCATAGAAAAAGTGTGTCACAAATATCATTAATATGTTTGACATCATTTGAAAAAAATGAAGAACATGGGTACTTACGCATAGTTGCAAGGGTTCAAATCATAGTTTTTTTGATTTTGTGCTTGTATTTTGAGGTGTCTTTCAATGGAACTGGTGCATGATATAAATTTTTTTGGATTCTTTGATGTTCAAACCATAAAAAAAAGTGTGTCAAGAATATCATTAAAGTGTTGGACATAATTTGAAAAAAATGTAGAACATGAGTACTTAAGCATAGTTGCAAGGGTCCAAATCATAGTTTTTTGATTTTGTGCTTCTATTTTGAGGTGATATTTCATGGAACTGGTGCACGATATAATTTTTTTTGAATTCTTTGACATTCAAACCATGATAAAATTGTGTCACAAATATCATTAAAGTGTTGGACATAATTTTAAAAAAATGCAGAACATGGGTACTTAAGCATAGTTGCAAGGGTCCAAATCATAGTTTTTTTTTTTTATTTTGTGCTTCTATTTTGAGGTGTTAATCCATGGAACTGGTGCACAATGTATTTTTTTTTTGGATTCTTTAACGTTCAAATCATAGAAAAAGTGCGTCAAAAATATCATGAATGTGTTCAACATAATTTTAAAAAAATGCAGAACATGGGTACTTACCCATAGTTGCAATGGTTCAAATCATAGTTTTTTTTATTTTATTTTGTGCTTGTATTTTGAGGTGTTATTCCATGGAACTGGTGCACAATATAATTTTTTTTGGATTATTTGATGTTATTACCATAGAAAAAGTGTGTCATGAATATCATTAATGTGTTCGACATCATTTGAAAAAAATGCAGAACATGGGTACTTACGCATAGTTGCAAGGGTTCAAATCATAGTTTTTTTTTTTTATTTTGTGCTTGTATTTTGAGGTGTTATTCAATGGAACTGGTGCACGATATAATTTTTTTTGGATTCTTAGACGTTCAAACCATGAAAAAAGTGTGTCATGAATATCATTAAAGTGTTGGACATAATTTGAAAAAAAATGCAGAACTTAGGTACTTATGCATAGTTGCAAGGGTCCAAATCATAGTTTTTTTTATTTTGTGCTTCTATTTTGATGTTTTTTTCATGGAACTGGTGCATGATATAATTTTTTTGGATTATTTGACGTTAAAACCATAGAAAAAGTGTGTCATGAATATCATTAATGTGTTCGGCATCATTTGAAAAAAATGTAGAACATGGGTACTTACGCATAGTTGCAAGGGTTCAAATCATAGTTTTTTTTTTAATTTTGTGCTTCTATTTTGAGGTGTTATTTCATGGAACTAGTGCACGATATAATTTTTTTAATTGTTTGACATTCAAACCATGAAAAAAGTGTGTCACGAATATCATTAAAGTGTTGGACATAATTTGAAAAACATGCAGAACACTTAATCATAGTTGTAAGGGTCCAAATCATATTTGATGATGCCGTTACAGGGGTTCTTAAACATATTTGATCCCATTATCACAACATTTTATACTTCAATGACCAAGACGATGACCAGTCCCACAAGGTGGTGGACGCCGATTATGTTGCGGATTTCTTCTTTCCAGTATGACTGGTTCTCCCACGTCATGATGATGTTGTTTTATGTTAGTATTTTCAATGTTGGTTGTTGTAGCTGAAGAAATTTGACCATGTTCTCCAAATGAATGTGGTGCATCAAACTGTTGTAAAGTTGCTAAATATAATGCCACTGAATTTGGTGTATTGAAATCGACGCCAAATAAATCGATCATCCATTCATGGGTGGTTGCAGTGACTGACTCGCCAGTGTGGCCAAAAGTTTGATGAACAAGTGAAGGAGTAGAATACATTGACTGAGGATGTGGAATTTCAAAATGTGTTTGTTCAACACTTGGCCCTGCAACATTATGGGTAATTTTTGTGCGTGGATCATGTAGTTGCTGTGCAACAGACAAGAACAAAGTAGTGTTTTTCCTATACCATTCCATGTACGCTGGTGTATTTGTCACTATTCCTTCAACCCATTGCCCAGCTAAAACATCATTGTGTTTGTTTTTCCAGATATTAATCCACTCTGCATGGTATTCCATCCAATCAATGTAATGATTGCCTCGCATGTCAATTTGGTAAAGTAGATCAAGATTCATGAGATCAACAGGGATATCTTGTTGTAGTCCAAATTGTAGCTTCACCCAGTTTGTTTGATGCCATTTGACAATCGAGAAACAAATAATTGTAGTACATGCAGACCAAATCTCCATGTCTCTATATGCGCGTCTGGTAGGTGTTCTTCAAATCCTTTATATGGGACCCAAGAAAACTGAAATATATGCCAACAAGGCAACATGTTAGTATGTATGTACATATTTAAGGTGTAGATCATGATAGTATTAAACCTCATGACTCTCCATATGATCTATACGAGACCTATATCCGACCAAGTCACCATGAGGTGTGGCCCTATATTCTAATCTACCACCACTCCATCTGAAATGTAAAACATACAAAATCAGTATTCATTGTAATGAATGTTATAATACACGTCATTGAAAGAAAAAAAATTACATTTCGCTATATGTAAATAATTTTTTAGCCAGTGGAAAAGTTGTTTCGGGTCGTGGGACTCTTGGTGCAATAAAAGGCATGCGGTACCAAGCCCATGACTGCAATAGTATGGCACAACCACCCATAGCTTTACCAACCTCCGATGATGCTCGACATAGTTCTCTATACAGGTTTGCTAAACAAGTTGAACCCCAGCTATATTTTTTTGTGTTGTTCAAATCACGTAATAGGTTCAAATACATTAAATGAACTCTATTTCTAGATTTATCAGGAATTAAAGTACTTCCAATCATGTACATTATGTAAGCTCTACACCTGCATTGTAGTTGATGCGTTGTTGGTTCTTCAAGCAATGGTGCACGCAACATGCTTAGCAACCATGTTAGCTTCAGTGCAACTCCTTTACGTGCATTTTCGGGAGGGACTTCCCCTAGTAACTCGTGGCATAACTCATCCCAATGTAAGAAGCTAGGTCCAGCCACAACACGACCATCGACTCTAATGCCTAGATGAAGGGCAACATCTTCGAGTGTGATGGTGCACTCTCCCCATGGCAGGTGAAAGGTATGTGTTTCAGGCCTCCATCGCTCAACCAATGCAGTGATAAATGTAGGATCAATTTTACACTATTTGATTAGGGAAATATGTTGGAACCCGGTACACGATAGTAATGGTATAACTTGTGGTTCTGGTTCAGGTATTGTATGGTAATAGGAAGTGATTAAGTCATTAATCGTAGTATGTGAACGATGAACGTGTTGATGACGCAATAGAGGTTTATGATCCATGACAATGATGTCAAATGGTAAACCGAATACAAATGATATAAAATTTTAAGTTGGGTGATGCAAATGTGGTATTGACATGCACCTCCCATCTATTTATCGTTTAAACTGTGTTCAGTTTTGCAAGCACAAATACACTTAAGGTAACTGTAATGCCTCGAGATTCCAAAACACATTTATAAATTGTCTCGTTGTAAGGCCTCGAGATTCCAAAGCACGTTAACACGACTGTGGTACTGTGATGCATTGAGATTCTAATGCACGTGAACCAATTACATTTTTATGCACACTATTCACCCGCATGCGTACGTTAACCGTATTAACTTCGTTCTCAACTATTCGCATGGCCTCAGCATTACACTTAATGTAACTATTATGCCTTGAGATTCCAAAGCACATTTATAATTTGTCTCGTTATAAGGCCTCGAGATTCCAAAGCACGTTAACATGACTATGGTATTGTGACGCATCGAGATTCTAATTCACATGAACCATGGACCCATGATTGATTGCATATATAAACGTACCATGTCACCCAATACTTTGCACAGTTGCGTCAAATCAAATTGTGAGGGAAAATAGAGAGGGCAAGCAATGAGGTCAGAGCCTATTTGTGCGTACGTTTATATCAATGGTGAAATCATTCAAAGTTCAAGTGCAAATGCAATTTTCAGAGGTGACAAGACAAAGTCGTTACTCTTGAATCGAACAATGATGCTGCCAAATATAATCGCCGCAATACAATCATTAATTACAGATAATGGTGTTACGCCTATAATTAATGTCCTTTGGTATCGTTGCCCTGTATATCAATTCAATGGTGAAGTTCAATATAGGGTAATTCAAATTATTGACGAAGAAGGTGTTTTGTGCATGTTTCATACATTTCTCAATATGACAAGTGTAATATGTATGGAACTTAAAGTTGATGTTCATAATTCATTATCACCTACTCAAGTTAATGACCTAAGTTGGGCCGACATGGAGTAGAAGCTGGAGAATATCCTGAAATTAGAATGAATAATTTAACATATTTTGTTGTTGTATTGCGTTAAAGTTTTTCTCCATCTTTATTATCTAGTTGTAGTTGTTGCATGCTTTGAAGTTGTTATTTTCAATTTACTTCAGTAATAATAGTCTACATATGCATGATTTTAGAGATGCGGAGCAATGTCAGACCTAACCCTCACATGCACTGACACCCCATTAAAGTGTGGTGTTGCACATATTCACTCACATGCATATGTTTATCCCATTAACATGTTTCTGAACAATCCGCGTGACCTTAGCATGCGATGCAGAACACTACGATCAACAATCATGATGAAACGAACAGTCTGTCATGTATATTAATGTGTGAGGTTACACACTATTCACTCACATGTGTACACTATTTCACAGTTGCACAATATTTACTCACATGCACTTAATGTCCTACCTAACCCTCGTAACTAACTTTGCTACCTAACCTTCCCATCTAACTCTCTTACCTAACCTTCCAATCTAACACTCCCACCTAACACTCGTAACTAACTTTATTGCCTAACCCTCCCACCTAACATTCTCATCTAACTCTCTTACCTAACCTTCCAATCTAACACTCCCACCTAACCCTCCAACCTCTCCCTCATAACTAACTTTGCCACCTAACCTTCTCATCTAACCCTCGTAACTAACTCTCCCACCTAACCTTCCAATCTAACTCTCGTAGTAAACTTTCTCAGCCTATATATAATATCACCAATTGATAACAACATATCAAACACAATAACTTTCTCACAAAACAAAACTCGATTTGTAACTCTCACACTATTTCCACTCATATCCCATAAGCACCACCATGGCTCCACCTAAAGAAATTGCGACCATCATTTACCACACTGGTCACATTGTAGACGATCCAGTTCAAGGATCGATGTACACATCTGTGAACCCAATATTTTTTTACGTCATTTGTTCTATTACGTTTATACAATTCATTCGAAAAATTAACAATCGTCTCCCTGCTCAAGCAACTGAACAAGTTGCTCAATTGTTATTTCGTGTTCCTATTTCATTTCATCTGGGTCAGACACGTTTTATTTCAGCACAACTATTCGACAATGATGATCTCAGAGGCGCGATGGAAACATTTCTCCAGAATCCACAATTGAATTCTGCCGAATTCTATGCGGTTATTGACCTTATTTCTCAACCACAACCATCGTCTCCACAACCCTCATGTCCACAACTACAACTACCGCCTCCACAACAGTTACTGTACAACAACATAGACCTCAATAATCCAGTATCTTCATGCAAAAATCTTGAATCACAAGACCCCTTTGACATTTATACTTCATACACACAACTATTATCCGAAAATGATTCTTTTTTTCATGCCCAACAAACCTCCTTTGGCCAACAAAACCATCCTTCACCCCCCCTTTACCCCACCTTCACAACTACCACAAACACAAACATCAAATCGAGATGAACATCTCATTGCTAACGAAGATCCCATTATACGATTTCATGATGAAAACATGGATGATTTTAGTGAAGATGAGGATCAAAAGTTCTTTGATCACATCAATCACCAAAGCGATGACCAAATCGATGACGAGGGTGTTGGCAGACCAACGACACCTCCGTCACCTCCGTTGTAATATCACCAACCTAGGTGTCCAGTAGACTTGAACTTTGACCACCTACCACACTACATTAATCAACAACATTTTGTTCATTAACAACACAATGTACAACCACCAATCGGTATACTCGAGGTTGGCATGACCTTCGATGACAAAGCACAATGTATTCGTGCAGTCAAAGAATACAACATCAGAAATCATTTAGATTGCACAACAATTTACTCTGACCAGAGAAGGCTAAACTTCGTCTGTAAGTTACATGAAAATGGTTGTCCATGGAGCTTGAGCGCATGTAATTCAAAGAGGCATAACAAATGGATTATCAAGAGTATCAGAGGTCATCACACTTGTCTTGTGCCAATGCTCAGATAAGATCATCGTCAACTCGACAAACACGTCATAACACAGATCATCCAACCAATTGTCAAAACAAACCCAACTGTCTCCATCAAGACGTTGATTGCAGAGATCAAAACATTCATGAATTATACCCCATCCTACAAGAAAACACGGTTAGGAAAGTAAAGAGCGTTGGAGATGATTCATGGAAACTGGGAAGAATCATACGCCAAACTGCCAAAAATTTTCGGAGCTTTGCAATCTTGTGTTCCCAGGACTGTGGTCCCTGCTCAAACATAATCCTTTTATGAGGGGGGAGAAATAGTACCGGGCAAAAGATTGTTTAAACGTGTCTTTTGGTCATTTGATCCATGCATTAATGGTTTTGTATATTGCAAACCCATAGTACAAGTAGATGGTACATGGCTTTACAAGAAGTATACTGGCACACTGTTGATAGCTACCACACAAGATAGAACTAACCATATCTTCCCGATTGCCTACACCATTGTAGAAGGGGAGACAACTTCAGCTTAGGGGTTTTTTTTAAAGAATTTGAGAAGACATGTTACTCCGCAAATTAACATTTCTCTCACTTCAGACCGACACCCCTCAATTATAAGTGCCTACAACAACTAAAGTAACTTATGGGTCCAGGACACATCTCATTTCTTTTGCCTACGCCACATTGCACAAAACTTTGTTCGCAGTAACTCAAACTGCAAACATTTAAAGAAACCACTCATGTTGGCTGGTGAGAATCTATTTTATTTATTTATTAAAATTTTCTATCAATCAAATTTTATAACATAATAGATTGATTGAATATTTACAGGTTACACATACACAGAGAAGATGCACTGGAGACATCTTGGGGATATCCATGCGAATAAGCCAACTGCAACTGAATGGCTTGATCAATTACCCAGACAAAAATGGGTACAATGCTTCGATGAGGGGAAACGTTGGGGACATATGACTACCAATTTGTCGGTGTCTGTTAATTCCATGTTCAAAAACACAAGACATTTGTCGGTGTCATCGTTGGTTGAGGAGACGTATTTCAAGATCGCACAACTCTTTGCTAATAGAGGTTGACAAACTCAGGCAATGATAAACTTTGGCTCCCAGTATTATGAAGTCTTCTTCGATGCAATGAATAGCAGTCAACAAGAATCTAATACATACATTGTAAATGAATTCGACAGACACAATCACACTTTTATTATAACAGAGACTCAATCCCCACTTGAAACACCCAGACCACTTGGAAGGTTTAGAGTAATGTTACAATCCCAAAAGTGTGATTGTGGTGAATATCAGGCTAAACACTTACCGTGTTCTCACGTCATGGCTGTCTGTAAATCTGTCAATGTTGATCTCATGACCTATGTGTCGATGTTATTCACTTTACAACACATTTTGTACATCTACGACAACTCCTTTGGTTTATTGCCACACGAATCAATGTGGCAAGATATGAAGGAGTCAGTGGGGTCTTAATCCAAGGAGAAAGTGGACTGCAAAGGGTAGTCCCGTTTTAACTCGCATTCTTACTGAGATGGACGAAGACGAAAATGAACGAGCAAGTAGAAAAAAACGTGGACTTTGCCAGCAACATGGTCATAGCAGAAACAATTGTCCTAATATATCCTCATCTTAAATTTTTCCTTAACCAAATGTCATTGTTTAAATATTTTATTGATAATGCAGTATAATATTCTTCTATAAATAAATTGTTAAAAACTTTAGTTTTATCATTTTTAATTAAATCTAATGACATAAAAAACTAATTATATTTAGTAAAATAATTAAATTTATTATTTAAAATTTTTACTAAAATAAATATATTATTATACAAAATTCAGATTTTAAAACAAATATTCAACCAAAAATATATTAAATAAATTAAATAATATAACAAAAATAATTAAATTTAATAATATAATTTTTTAATAATAAAATTAATTTAATCAATCATTCAAAAAATAATTTAATAAATAAATAATTTTAAAATTAATTAAAAATAATTTTATATAATATAATATTTAATTTTAATAATATTTTAATTTATAAGAAAAAAAGCATAGCAAGGAAATTCGGGGTGGCCAAACCCAACTTCCGTGAATGAAGGAGAAGAGGTGTACTTTGGGAATTATATCTCAAACAAATATAGTTTGAGAATTAAGAGGTGAGAGAAGGTACACCTCCTTAAAAAAACCGTAATTAGGATTATTGGATTTTTTTTGTGAATAAAGGATTATTGGATTAGTATTTATAAGAAGAGGAAGATGTGCTCCTCTCTAACACTCTTCTTTAGAGACTTTGTTTTATGATAGTTAAAATTTATTGAAAATTATTAATTAGTAAATTTTACTTTTCATTTAATATAAATTAAAAAATAATTTTTGAAAGAAAATGTCATAAAAAATGTTCCTATAAGAGTAAGAGAAAAAAATTGGAAAGACAAAAAAGAAATAGAAGATAAATTTTAACAACGGAAATTAAGGTAAGATATTGTTATTACCTCAATTAAATATTTTAGAAATGAATGCACAGGTAATAAATGCTACCAGATTGAATTTATTACAATTTTGATTATAAGTTCAATTTTCTCAATCATAGATTTTTTGTTTACAGAAAGAATCATAGATTTATATTGATTCCCTTATTTGAACAATAAAGATTTATATGGTGAAGAAGAGATTTATTAGATGACCGTCAAAAAAAGAAAAAGATTTATTACATGTAATAACTGATACGGTATGGTAAGAAGAGAGAAATAATCTAATTAATAGATAGAAAAATAATTATAATTAATCATGTAAATATTATAATAATTACCTATTAATTACATCAATGATAACCAATTTATTCTAAAATTTATTACACTCAAATCAATCAATACAACCTCTAAATATTGCATTGAAATTTATATTAGATTAAATTAAAATTAATTTGTAAAAAGATTTAATTTAAGATACCAAATGTTGTAATCAATCAATTATATCAATAACAAATTGATTTGATTTCGTGGAGGATACTTTAGGTTGGGTGTTAAATATATCACTAATCAGGGCAAGACAGGGAGAAAGAACCTATCAGAGCATATTCTTGTTTTTTTTTTTACCGTTGGCGGAAGGTGATTAATTTTTGTTGGAGAGTCTGAGCGTACACACAAGATAATTATTCTCTTCCCAATATAATTTATTTTATATCTAAGGGTCAATCAGGAATCGAATTCTAGACCACTTGATTAAGGACCGGATACAAGTCATAATCACTTCTCTCATCAGTTGTTGGTATTGAAATCTGTTGTTTATGGCTTTATTTAGTTTAATGTTATAGACCAGGTACTATCTTATTGACAGATTTTTTATGTATGTGGTTGTTTTGTAGAAAATGGGTCGTGCAAGAATAACCTTGAAACTCATCTCAAATGAGAGATCTCGTAGGTTAACTTTCAAGTCCAGAAGGGAAATACTTATCAAGAAAACCTCTGAATTTTCCACCTTGTGTGGAGTTGAAGCCTGCTTGATTGTGTACGATAATGGCAATGGAGATGTTGCACCAGTAACTTGGCCAAAAGAACCTGTATTGGTACACCCCATCCTTCAAAAGTATGAGTCTCAGAAGAATGAGAGACCTCCCAAGACCTTTGGTATTGAAGACTTTTTGGAGAATAGGAAGAACATGGTTGAAGCTGACATTTCCAAAGTGCATAAACAGATCAGTAACATCAAGTATCCAACTTGGGATCCAAGTTTCACAAACATGGAAGAGAAGCAATTGAAGGCTTTCATTACTCAGGTGAATGCTAAGATTATGGCTTGTGATCATGTGTTGCAAAACAAGCATCAAAGTAAAGCCAACAACATCATGCAAAACATGGCTTGGGGAAGTGCTTCCTCCTCCCATATTCCAAGCCAAATCACCCCAACTCCTAACAATAATGGGAGGGTGTATGTTACAAATCCAATAAATCAGTTTGATGGAGCTAGTAATCATGGAATGAACATGCAACAAGTTGATGCTTGCTATGGTTACATTCCCACAATGGCTCAAGAAAGTACTAATTCTACCTCCTCATATCCAAGGCAATTCAATTGCTTGCAAAACATCCCTCAAAGCCAACCCATATTTGAAGATTTAAAGCCACTTGATTATAAGAATGAGATGGTAGATTTTAGTTATCAAGTTGATGTGCCACTAGATTCAACTAATCAACTTGGTGTGTATGCGGACTGGACTAATAATCAATTCGGTGACTTTGAGGACTGGATTAATCGACCTATTGATGGGTCTAATCAACCAGTTAATGGTGATCTTGTGGGTTTGGACAATAAACCTAATGAATCTATCTTGCAAAATATTCCTGTTCAATATCAGAATAAGCAACAAGGAGGAGCTTTGCATGTCTTGCCACCACCATTGAATGGATTTCAAACAGATTGCTATAATGTGAATTTCTGAATGGCTAGCTTTGAGTAGACTTTGATTTTGATGCTCTTATTATTTAGTTTAGTATATTAGTTCTAGGCATTTATATTATATGCCTGAAAGTGCATTAATTTTGGTTGGAAAAGTAGGTTTTATGTTGGCAGAAAGTGCAGGTTTTGTTTTCATGTATATGTAGTTTCAGAGTATTATCTATACTGTTTAGTATTTCTTCTAAATATTTATGTAGCTGAAGTTTAATTATACTGTTATTAGCTGCTGTTATCATATAGACGCTGGGGTTGTGTTTTGAGAAATGGTGAATGTTTGGTGAATTTATGCGTTCAGCTAATAGTTTTTGTGTAGGAGCTATGATGCATTGCTAGGTGGTAAATTTGAGAAATCATGTTTATCTATTTGAGGTTGTAACTCTTCCTTCTGTTTTGGTTTGGATCACATCTTGTGTCTTATTCGAGACTTCTAATAAATTTTCTCTTTTGCTGCTAAAAAAAGTAAAATAAAAATATTATTAGACTTTATGTCTTTCCTAGATGAACATTAAAATTTTCAAAGAAAAAGTTAAATAAATAACATCTTAAGGTGACCTTTTAATAGTGTATATGTGCATGGAACTTTTATTTAGAAGTTATAAAGCAGCAAATTTATATTTTGCAGCTGGAAAATTGCTGAAAGTTTTGTGGCAAGGTCAATTACCGTTAGTCGATTTAGCTGTTTGGCAAATGGTTATTTGCTAGGGTTGAAGTTAGTTTTTGGACCAATATGAATGTTCAAATACTCTGAATTTGTTTATGGCACCCAGTTGAGTGATGGTTTTTCATCAGTGTGTTAATTTGAGTAATATGCATTTTTTTTTTTCTTCAGTGTGTTAATTACAATATAATGTAGTTGAAAGTTGATGATTTTTCGTGACCTAACCATATATAAATGTGTTTGAAAATAAAAATATTCAAGATGTCTGTTCAATAAAAAAAAAAACAAAATATGATTATTACTAGTGTATAATAATTTGATATTGATTTCATCAAATTACCCACGGAAAAAAAAGAAAAAAGTTTATATGATCGTTTCCTACTTTACACCAAATTTAATCTTCTATGTTTTTTTTTTGGGGGGGGAAACCAAATTTAATCTTCTGGACATATACTATTTTGCATATTACAAGAAATTTGGATATAATTGATGAATCAATTTATTTGTCAATATTACCGTAATTTAATTGATTTCCTCAAATTACAAATATTATTTTCAAATATATCCCAAATTATCAATCTTCAAAAAAATTATTTTCAATATCAAAATAAATTAAATAATTATTGCTTTTTTTATACTTGAATAAAAGATCTAGTAAGATATAATATCTACATATGTTCTAGTATCTACATATGTTCTAGTATTATTATGCATGTTACAAGAAATTTTGATATGATTAATGAATCAATTCTATCCTAAATTAAATTTGTTATTTTTCATATCTTGATTTAGTTTGCAATATTCCTTAAGTTTGATGAATAATTTTTCAATATTATCATTACCTAAAATATATGTTGGACCTAAGTAAGGTATCATCATAATTAGGGTCTTATGTCCTTTCCAGTGGTCCCCTAAAGTATTCCCACAAGTTTTGATTATTTGCATCAACTATAAAACATATCTTTGATCGAAATTTAGTTACAGTTAAAGCTTTTAAAATATACTACTTCATAGTAAAAAATATTTGTTTTTGGTAATTATATTTTTAATTTCTGAAATTATATTATCTTTTACTTAAAGATTAAATATTTGACTAAAAAAAAATTAATAGCGTGGTATTAAAAGATATCTTATTACAATAAATAATTTAATAATAATGGAGGCAAGGAAGAATTTGTTAAATTATTGATGGTAAAATAAATAAATAATTTAAACGCTACTTTATTTTACCAAACACTTTTATTTTAATTAATTTTATTAGTTAAGTAAATTATAAATTAGTTGAAATAATCCGTAAAACACATTATAAGATATAAGGAATTTGAATTTTAGGTTTAATGGTGATTAAATTTTAGGTTGAATGCCTGCAAAATGACTAGTGGCATGAACTTGGACTACACGTGAAGCATTTAAAAGTTGAATTCAACCTCTAACAACTATAAATAAATAACAATGGCTAGCTCCAATATCACTCTATAAATTGGATGAAACAACTTGCAAGGAAGGATTTCCAAAAGGAGAGAGTAAGGTTAGGTGGCATCACCCCTAGGAACTTCCTTAGCATACACTTTCGGAGGAGCCAATGATGACAAATTTGTAACAGTATAAACACCTCATTAGTGAAGCCTTAGTAGAAGCGTCCCATAAGATGTCCAGTCCGTTTGTGACATCCTCTATTCTGATATATAATTGAGAAAATATATATAAATTTAGAATTTAATTAAATCAATTTTATTCAAATTACTCAAACCAATTTCTGTGGGTAAAAGGGTTACATTCGCTTCGCTGTTATCAAATAAAACTTATTAAAAACATCTCCGACTTAAAATAAGGTTGTTCAAGTTTACAAAAGAACTTAAGTTAAACAACGGAATAAAATAAAGTAAAATATATGTTTGGAACATTATGCAATTAAAACAAAAACTCATATCCCAATGTCACATCTTATCAGAGCATTGCGTCCCAGTGTCATTTAGCACGAGATTCTTTAAAGTCATCCACCTAGTCATCTGCTCCCACGAACACAAGGTTTAAAATCATCACAGAATCTAAACACAAACAACACATAAGGAGTAAGTTATCACATTTATAAATAAAATACAGATAAACAAAGACAAGCAAAATACATCATATAAATATTTATAACATAGCTCAACTTAATACAATCCACGTCATTTCACCACCTTATAATTTAAAATTCATTTTTCAATCTCCATCACATAACACATGAATCACACACTCGAGTCAAGATGTAACAACACTCACCAATTTCATAATAAACAATTCATAGACGTTATGCAATAATTATACTAAGACTCGAGCCTATATGCTTAAAGAAAAACTCAAACCAAGTGTATTTACCCCAAGGCCTACACTTCGAAGAATCCGTTAGGGTCTTACCTTTTTGATTCAGGTCCAACCCCTAAAACAACTTTTGCATGCATACACTACTCATGAATTATACAATACTCATGACCTCACACTTGTTTTCAAACACGTTTAACACATTGTGCTACAATTTAACACTTTAAGTTCCTAACTTGGAACTTTACACTTTCCTTTTAACACTTCGTGCATAAACACTTTTCTCAAGGTAAACACCAGTTGGATTATTGTATAATTCACAACTCGCAACACAAGTATTGTCACATTAATTATTAATCACACACTTATTCACAACCATATCCCATGTCCACAATTTAGCATCTCACATTGTCACAACCCACCATTACATGTTTACGTGTATCTCACAAATTAACATATCTTCAACTTTGCAATTATATTCAATCTCAATAATAATGTTATAATCTCAAAGCAACATGTTATCTCACAATTCATCACATATTCAATTCATCACTTACATACAATTTCAATAATAATTTCATGATCCCAATATAACAATTCATCACGCTAATATAATAAATGTTATCCAAAACACAAACAAATTATACAAAAATGATTCTCACAACATGGGGAGTAAAACCCCTCAAACAATTTCACATAATCATATCAAAATCAAAGTAATCAAAATCATAGGTCAAAACATGAAAACACCAAGAACACAAAATTTTATCAACCAATTTGCATAAGGGATTCAATTGGTTCATCAAACACAACAATCTTGTAATTATAATCATACAAGAAGACTTGGGATGAAGTCTTGGAGGCTTTTTTGAAAGTAATACTTGAGAATAATGGTGTTAATGAGCCTGTGGAGGCCTCAAGAAAGAAAAAAATATCAAGTTTGGGTGTTTGATCTTAATAGAGAAAACTTACCGATATAAGTACTGGTTGTAATTCATGTTAGGGTCAACCAGTTTAATTCTTTGGTGTGATAAGTCTTGTTTTTAAAATATTAACTTTGTTATTTGATAAAAAGGTTTTCACCAATTGTTTTATTATTTAGAAGAACATCCACTCCAAGCTAGAAAAAAAAAAACAAGAAACTATTGTGTAACAATATATGTAATTTTGTTAGGCTTAAATATATTTTTAATCTCTAATAAATACCTGACTTTTGTGTTTGTTTTCTAATAAATTTTTGTTTTACGTTAAATCCCTAATAAAATAATATTTTTATTTTTGATCCTTGATATTTTGTTTGTCCCTGATAAATTAGAAAATTTTGTGTTTAAATTAACAAATTTTGTTTTAGTCTGTATTAATAAAAATGGGAAATATTTATCATGGAAATAAAAAATTTGGTAATTTATTAGAGACTAAAAATAAGTGTCAATGACCAAAAACAAAATTATTGTTTTATTAGAGACTCCTTACAAAACAAAAATTTATTAGAAAACAAATACAAAATTGAATATTTATTAGGGATAAAAAATATATTTAAGTCTTTTTTTAAAAAGAATTTGAAGTAGGGGAACACTAGATTAATTGGAAGCTTTTATTTTTAAAATATCATTTTATTTGAATACTTCTAAAAGAAAAAGTTTACTCTTGGAAGTCTTCTAATTTGCAGGTAAGAAGCTTGAGAAGAAATATTAAAAGCAAAACATGCTTTTGTGAAAAAAATAGGTTGATCAGTTTTAGTGTTACTATTCAACCTCTTCTAGTGACCAACTATTTCACTTAAAAAATTTCAACCGTTACTTTCCTAATCAAGAATTATAATATATGCACTTTGATCTTGTCGGGAAAAACTTCTCTAACAACACTTCTTAAAAAACAAAATTTTTATAAGCTAATTTATATGAGTTCAATTCACTTATATTAGTTTCTTTAAAAGATATTTATAACTTGTGTATAAATTAATTTTAACTTATAAAAAAGTTAATTTAATTTTTTCTTCTCTTAAAAGTACTCGTTCGGTCCTTAATTATAAGATTATTTTAATTAATTCACATTCCTTAGAAAAAGTAATTAATTTAGTTAATCACATTAAATATATTAATTAAGTAAGAATATATTAAAAAAATTATTAATACATCTAGAAATTAAAAAATAATCTTATAAAATGGAGTGCAGATCCATTTTAATTAAATGGAGTAGTATTTGGTACAATAAATAACTCATTGGTCAGTATAATACTTAAACTATACACCTAAATACACTTGATCTTTTTTATACACAGTTACATACCCACATTTATTTTTTCTAATTTATTTTATTATTATTTTTTCAATTTGGTTGTGATTTCAGTTAAAATTAAAAAATGGGAGAACTAAAATTTTGAAATTTTAAAAGTGAGGACGAAATGTGTCAATTAAAAATAAAGAGACTAAAATCACATATTTGATAAAATATGAGGACGAAGAGTACATTTTAGCCTTAAAGAATAAAATACATTTATTTTCTTTGATTTTTTATAACATGTTCTTTTTTAATTCTTCCTTATTTTTTTTTCATCACTTTTTTTGTTCAACCATTTTAATTAGGACATTTAGCTCCTCAATAAGAACCCGAGATATTCCCATGAGCTTTGGTCCTTTGATCGGTTATGAGAATAATCAATGACAAATCTAAGATCCGAGGTTAATGGGACAAACTATTTTAAAAAATAAATCTCACATAAAAATGTAAAAGTTATTTAAACACGTAAAAACAAGAGATATAAAATTAAAATTTGAAGATAAATACTCATTATTTTATTAAAATAAGGAGGTGCATTTTGTTTACTCTATGAGAATAGGTAAGGGGGTTTGATCACATAAAATTAGGGAAGCAAAATATAAATTTTTAAGAAAAATACATTTGAATTTATTAAAATGAGGGGATGTATTTGCACACCCTCAAACAACCTAGATTTATCATTGAAACTATCACACCTAATGTTTGTTGTTCCTTTTCAAGAATGTATTTTACCAGGATTAAACACAAGTTCTCTCTCACAAACTCAATATGTATTACCAATTGATTTTCATACATTGTATTAGATATCCACTTTTTGGTTTTGGTGGAAAATCTTGGTCAAGAGCTTTGCTCAAGGAAGTGGAAGGATGGATCATAAACTTTATTTGGAGCAGGGATGTTAGCATCCGGAAGCTTGTTACTATTAGCTGGAGGAACACTTGTTGCTCTCTTAGTGAAGGAATAGCTTTCGGATTGATGGTTATAGGAAATCCTCAATTTGGCATTCGTTGAAAGCTTTTTTGCCTTTTGTTTGGGATAATATTGGGTGAATTTTGGGCTTGGGCAACAAGGTTAGTTTTTGGAATCACGCGTGGTGCCTTGATGTTTCTACTTCTAAAGCTATTGGTCTCCTGCCTACTCTCCTCTCCTCTTTGACTTCCTCATTTCAGAAATACTTTCAATGATATTGCTCTGCCTATGCTTCTTGACAAGTTTCCCTTGCTGCAAGAAGCCATTTCCAAAGTCTCCTTTGTAATAATTTGGTCCTAGCATTTTGAAAATCTGTAACGCTCGTCAGTTTTGGAAGCCAAATTGAATGGCTGTTAATGGGTGGTAATGGCCACTAATGAATTGTAATAGCCAATAATGAGTGGTAATGGCTAGTAAATGCATTCTTGATGGTAGAATGCCTATATAAGCACATGAATTTGGTCCTTGAGCTCATCCTTTTTGAATTCAGTCTGATACACCATCTAGAGAAAGAAAGAAAGAGAGCTTGGAAGAACCAAAACAAGAAATTCTTCATGGCAATGGCTGGAGGTATGATTTTGATTTTATTTTCCGCATTTTGTTAATAACTTGTGTTTCTTTTGTAGTTTGTAATATCACAGGTTAAAGGTTTAGTCTAACATTTGGTATGAAGGGCCTTGTTTCTTAAAAATAAGATTAGAAATCTGTATTTCATTTGATTTCCTTGATTTTGGCTTTTGAATCGTGAAAAATGGTGTCCAAATGAATGAAAAACGACCGAGTTTGCGTATGGGTCGGGTTTGACCCGCTAAAGGTTGAAGATGATGAATAGTGTTTGTTAAAAAAAATCCTACGTTATGAGCTAATTGGGTGTCAAACCCTTGACTCCTAGAATGTAGTAGTACGAGCAGACCACTAAACCAGTAAAGCTTTTTTTATATGCAGTCGTTTTTAATACGTTATATACTCATTCTGTTTTACAGTTTTTGGAATTTTGATTTAATTTATGCATGAATATATTCTGGAAAATTTTATTCTATGCATATATATATGAAATCAAATGCATAATATTATGTTTCAATTATAAAATTATATGAGAATCTTATTCATAATTATATTGTATCTTGATTTTGAAATGCAAAATACCATTTATTCTCATATAATAAAGTTTTATGTCTAAGTGATCTTTATAATTTTGATTAATTATGGATTAGCCATAACATCTATATTTGATTAAAATTATATATTAAGTTGGTTAAAGATCATATAAGGAATTAGACATAATATTGTAATTAATTATACTTATATAATGAATTTTATCTCACAGAAATTTTTATTATATCTGTATAATTAATTGGGATAAAATGACATATTATTTTTCATGATTTACCCACATGCATCATGATGTATGTATAATTTGTCGATTTTATCATAAAGTAAATATTTACGATAGAAATTAAATTATTTTCATGTTGTACCCGTAAAGCATGAATATTGAGCAAGTAATTTGATTATTCTATCATAAGGTTTAATTGTTTCTTATTGAATTAAAAATTTAGCCCACAGGCAATTTTTATGTCACAAGATTCAATTTTATGGTATGTTTACATTGGTAAAAGATACAATTAAGATTAATATGCCTCAAATTTTGGCATAAGCCTTCGGATTTTGCAGCTTCTCAAACTATTAGTTTTTCTGATATTCAATGTGATGTTCCCGAACTCAAAGGAGATAACTATAAGATATGGAAGGAGAGAATTCTTCTACAATTGGGGTGGATGGACATAGACTATGCTATAAGGAAAGACGAACCACCTGCAATCACTGATGAAAGTAGCCCAGCTGACGTTGCGCTATATGAGCGGTGGGAGCGATCCAACCGGCTCAACGTGATGTTCATTAAGACCAAAATCTCGGCTGGGATACGTGGTTCTGTTGACCAGCATGAAAAGGTCTGAGACTTGCTTAAGGCCATTGATGATCAGTTCATCACTTCAGATAAGACTTTAGCAAGCACCTTGATCATGAAGTTTTCTTCTCTTCGGCTCACCAGTGTGAAAGGTGTGCGTGGGTACATCATGAAAATGCGAGATATTTCAGCTCAACTTAAGAAACTAGAGGTTGATATGTCTGAGTCCTTCCTAGTACATTTCATTTTGAACACCCTTCCTCATGAATATAGGCCATTTAAGATTTCCTACAACACACATAAAGATAAATGGTATATCAATGAATTAATGACCATGTGTGTTCAGGAAGAAGAAAGGCTTGTAATGGAGATGGGTGAGAGTGCATTGCTGACTACTACTTATGGGAAGAACAAAGCAATTAAGTCTCAAGCTAATCAGAAGGGGAATGGTAAAATACCACCTCAAGCTGATATTAAGAATGTGGCAAAGTGTTTCTTTTGCAAGAAGAAGGGACACATGAAGAAGAATTGCCCCGGGTTCCAGAAATGGCTTGAGAAAAAAGGTAAATCAATTTCATTAGTATGTTATGAATCTAATATGGTTAGTGTTAATATTAACACCTGGTGGATTGATTTTGGATCTACTATTCATATTGCAAATTCTTTACAGGATATGCAAAACCTAAGGAAACCAGTGGGAAGTGAGCAAAGCATTTTATCAGGCAATAAGCTAGGCTCACATGTGGAGGCCATTGGAACTTGCATTTTGACTTTAAGTAGTGGCTTTATTTTAAAATTAGAAAGGACCTTTAATGTACCAAGTTTTTCCCGAAACTTGATTTCTATTTCAAGACTTGTACCGTTTGGATATTCCTTTAATTTCAAAGACACATCATTTGAGTTATTTTATAATTCTGAATGTGGTTGGAATGGTATCTTGTCTGATGGTCTTTATCTTCTTGGTTTACAAAATAGTGCCACTTATAGTTCTATGCATGTTCAAACTGGTATTAAAAGGTGTAATATTAATGAGAATTCCTCTATGTTATGGCACCGGAGATTAGGACATATCTCCATTGAGAGGATTAAAAGGTTAGTGAAAGATGAGGTACATAATACTCTAGATTTTGCTGACTTTAAGACTTGTGTGGACTGCATTAAGGGTAAGCAAACCAACATGTCTAAGAAAGGTGCTAACAGGAGTTCAAGCATATTAGAAATAATTCATACTGATATTTGTTGTCCAGATATGGATGCACGTGGTCAAAAATATTTTATCACCTTTATAGATGATTATTCACGATATATGAATGTTTATTTGCTTCATAACAAATACGAAGCATTGGATGCCTTCAAAGTCTTTAAGGCTGAAGTTGAGAACCAATGTGACAAGCAAATAAAAATAGTGAGATCAGATAGAGGTGGAGAATACTATGGCAGATATACTGAGAATGGACAAGCACCTGGTCCCTTTGCAAAGTTTCTTCAAGAACATGGGATTGTTGCCCAATACACTATGTCTGGTTCTCCAAATCAGAATGGTGTGGCAGTAAGAAGGAACCGAACATTACTGGACATGGTGCGGAGTATGCTTAGCAACTCCAATCATCCTAAATCCTTGTGGGCTAAAGCACTAAAGACGGCAATGTATATATTAAACCGTGTTCCAACCAAGGTTGTCCCAAAGACACCTTTTGAGTTGTTTAAAGGTTGGAAATCGAGTGTGAAACATATGCGCATTTGGGGTTGTCCGTCTGAGGTGAGAATATATAACCCACAAGAGAAGAAACTTGACCCGAGGACCATTAGTGGGTATTTCATTAGATATGCCGAAACGTCTAAAGGTTATAGGTTTTATTGTCCACATCATATTACTAGGATTGTGGAATCAAGAAATGCCAAATTTATTGAAAATGATTTGATCAGTGGGAGTGATCAATTGAGGGACTTAGGTTCTGAAATTGATTATATAGAATCTCAACCTTCCACATCAAATGAAAGATTGGTTGTAATTCATACCCCTCAAGTCCAAAGGGATGATGAACAACACATGATTGGCATTCCACAAACTGTTGTTGATAATCCAGTAGATCAAGTTGATCATCAAATTCATGAAAATGATGAACAACCATTTGAACAACATGATACCCAAGAAAATGTTGATGCAACATTAAGGAGGTCTACTAGAGTAAGAAAATCAACTATTCCTAGTGATTATATTGTATATTTGCAAGAATCTGACTATAATATTGGAGTTGAAAATGATCCTGAAACTTTTGATCAAGCCATGAGTTGTAAAGAGTCAAATTTATGGTATGATGCCATGAAGGATGAGATGAATTCCATGCAGAGTAACAAAGTTTGGAACCTTGTAGAGTTGCCTAATGGGGCAAAGGCCATTGGATGTAAATGGGTCTTTAAGACCAAAAGGGATTCATTAGGCAACATTGAGAGATACAAGGCAAGACTTGTTGCTAAGGGATTTACTCAAAAGGAAGGAATAGATTACAAAGAGACTTTTTTCCCGCATCTAAGAAAGATTCTCTTCGTATAATCTTGGCATTAGTTGCTCATTTTGACCTTGAGTTGCAACAAATGGATGTGAAAACAACTTTTCTTAATGGTGATTTAGACGAGGAGGTTTATATGAAACAACCTGAAGGTTTCTCCTCTAATAGTGGTGAACATTTGGTTTGCAAGCTTAATAAATCTATATATGGTTTAAAACAAGCTTCCCGTCAGTGGTACCTTAAGTTTCATGGGATAATTTCTTCATTTGGTTTTGATGAAAACCCTATGGATCAATGCATATACCACAAGGTCAGTGGGAGTAAAATATGTTTTCTTGTTTTATATGTAGATGATATTTTACTTGTAGTCAATGATCGGGGTTTGCTACATGAGGTGAAACAATTTCTCTCTAAGAATTTTGACATGAAGGATATGGGTGATGCATCTTATGTCATCGGCATTAAGATTCATAGAGATAGATCTCGAGGTATTTTGGGTCTATCACAGGAAACCTATATTAACAAAATTCTAGAGAGATTTCGGATGAAAGATTGTTCACCAAGTGTTGCTCCCATTGTGAAGAGTGATAAGTTTAATTTGAACCAATGTCCAAAGAATGACTTTGAGAGGGAACAAATGAAAAACATTCCTTATGCTTCAGTTGTTGGAAGCCTCATGTATGCTCAAGTATGCACAAGGCCTGACATTGCTTTTGCAGTTGGAATGTTAGGAAGATATCAGAGTAATCCAGGTATTGACCACTGGAGAGCTGCTAAGAAAGTGCTGAGGTACCTTTAAGGGACCAAAGATTACATGCTTATGTATAGACAGACAGACAATCTAGATTTGATTGGCTATTCAGACTCAGACTTTGCTGGTTGTGTTGACTCTCGTAGATCAACATTTGGGTACATTTTCATGATGGCTGGTGGAGCTATTTCATAGAGGAGTGTTAAGCAGTCTTTGACTGCTACTTCTACCATGGAAGCTGAGTTTGTCTCTTGTTTTGAGGCTACTTCACATGGTGTATGGCTTAAAAGTTTCATTTCTGGGCTAAAGATAGTTGATACTATTTCAAGGCCTTTAAGAATTTTTTGCTATAACTCAGCTGCTGTCTTTATGGCTAAGAATAACAAAAGTGGAAGTCGAAGTAAGCACATCGACATTAAGTACTTAGCCATTAGAGAAAGAGTAAAAGATAAGAAAGTGGTCATTGAGCATATAAGCACTGAGTTGATGATCGCTGATCCTTTAACTAAGGGCATGCCACCGTTTAAATTTAAGGATCATGTAGAAAGAATGGGACTTGGTTCCACTTTATGATTGTATACTTATACGTTAAAATTGAAACTTTTATATTATGATGTTTTCTCATATTTGGGTGCACATTGATTTATTTGAGAAAAATTATGTTTTGGACCAAGAATAAACATTGGGTTTATTCATTAAGTTTTATTACCACTTTGAGTATATTGCTTGGGAAATTGAGTATACTGTAATACATGGATGATATTACTCGTTATAAGAGGAACTATCGCTATGATTCGTATATTCATTTCTTAAGAAGATTGAGTATTAAGTCAAAATGTTTGGACCAAGTGGGAGAATGTAATAATTTGGTCCTAGCATTTTGAAAATCTGTAACGCTCGTCAGTTTTGGAAGCCAAATTGAATGGCTGTTAATGGGTGGTAATGGCCACTGTCGCAACCTACCCTTCGGCGGGAGGGCGACGCGAGACTCGCGGGATGCGTGTTCCACGAAAGGAATACGCGCGGAGTCGCCACCAACGTTTATTCGAGGAAAACGTCGGAAAAACCGGAAAAGACGCGATCTACGAACTTTTAAGTTAAAGGTTCGGGAGTTGTATTTACGCACGGGGAAGGTATTAGCACCCCACACGTCCGCCCCAAGGGACGGCAGCCTTTAATCGAATGTGCAAACATGACTTTGATTTTTTATGTTCCCTTTTTATGTCTCTATATCCTTTATACCCTTTTTATATTTTCCTTTTTTGTGGTCGACAAGGGTGTTTCCCTTTGCTCCTACGTATTCCTCAATTTGCGATGAGGAAATCAGACCTACGTAGTTCTTTTTTATCAAGTGATTCTTTTTTACTTAAGTGGTGATCATTTTAAGGCGTTGGACCTTAAAAATGATCCATTTTACTTAGTGAGAAATTGAGATGACAAACTTCAAAAGCCTATTTTTGTGGACGAGCTTGACTAGGCGAATTGATTTTAGCCTTTAGTTTCACTTTAGTTATTAATCAATTCGATTAAGAATGAGAAATTCCAAAGAGAAAACGTCCGATTGATTTTCTACTTTATTTTACTAAAAGATGTCTTTTTGATTATTATATTATTTTTTACCTCTTTTTGATTTCCAACGTGGTTACGGCACGACCGAACGGTCGGAATTTATTTTAACCGAAGTTAATGGATAATGCAATTCAAACGTTCGGTGGAAATTTATTTTATTTTTAAGTTAAGCGAGAAATGACTTAAGTAAAATGGCTTAAGCACGTCAACAGGGGGTATAAAAAGTAAACAAAACGAGAATAAAAATGCACGAAACACAATGTGGACCACTACGGGTACATAGAATGAATCGAAAAGCTTGGTTCGAGGTACTTACCCGTTGAAGATCGAAGAACGATGAAGAACGAATGAAGAACGTCGAAGAACGGTTGAGATCTTTGCGAAATTCCTCACGGAAAACGTTACGGAAACGTTTCGGAAGCGCCTCGGCTTAGATTTTCTTCACGGAAACAATTTTTCCAAGCAAATTCGAAAGAGAGAGAAGTGCCTAAGGGGCTGAACCCTTTTCTTCTTCACTTCCTCCCCTATTTATAGCAAAATAGGGGAGGTGGTTGCCGCCCAGCTCGCCCAGGCGAGCAGGGTTGCTTCCTCCAGAAGCAACCGCCTTCTGGAGGAATATTCCGGAGGGCCCAAGTGGGCCTGGGTGCTATTTGTACCCCCATTTTTACTAAGTACACCCCCCTCTGCTGTTTTTTGGTGATTCTTTTTTCGTAAAGTTACGGAAACTTACGAATTTCGTAACGATACTTGTTTTCTTTCCGTAATGTTACGGAACCTTGCGGATTACATAATCATCCCCTTTTTGACTTACGGAATGTTACGGAACCTCACTTAATTATGCAACGATGCTTCCATTTGATTTCCGGTGTGTCACGGAAACTTACGGATTGTGCATCAATATTTTTTTGGTTTTTCGGCATGTCCTGGAATTTCACAAATTGCCTAATGATGGGTGCCAAGCACCTCACGAGGACCAAAGAATGGTCGCACGTCATCGAGCAAAGGTCCCCGGACGAAATTAGGGTATGACAGTTGCCCCTCTTTACTTGTCTTTTATTGGAGATAAAAGGAAAGTAAAGATAAGACACTAATTTCGTTGTATGACACTAATTTCGTTCCTCTCGGTTGACGAGAGTCGCGGGTGACCATGACTTGTCGCTCCTAGAATTTCACAAATTGCCTAATGATGGATGCCAAGCACCTCACAAGGACCAAAGAATGGTCGCATGTCATCAAGCAAAGGTCCCCGAAAATTAGTGTATGACACTAATTTCGCTCCTCTCGGTTGACGAGAGTCGCGGGCGACCATGAAATTTCCGCATGTAAATGACTTGTTGTTCCCGGAGGAACAAAAGGTGCAGAAGACTATGTCAGCCTCTGCATGCTATCAAGCGTTCTGTCTTACAGATAGCAAAAGAATGTTTATACGGATAACCACTCGGGTATTTCCGCGTATCATCGGGCCCGCCGCCTCTGGATGATACAAGGGTGCAGAATGACCAAACTTGGTCTCTGCTTGTCATCGGGCCCGCCGCCTCTGGATGACAAATGGGTGCGAATAACCGTAAGGTATCTCCGCGTATCATCGGGCCCACCGCCTCTGGATGATACAAGGGTGCAGAATGACCAAACTTGGTCTCTGCTTGTCATCGGGCCCGCCGCCTCTGGATGACAAAAGGGTGCGAATAACCGTAAGGTATCTCTGCGTATCATCGGGCCCGCCGCCTCTGATGATACAAGGGTGCAGAATGACCAAATTTGGTCTCTGCTTGTCATCGGGCCCGCCGCCTCTGGATGACAAAAGGGTGCGGATAACCGTAAGGTATCTCCGCGTATCATCAGGCCCGCCGCCTCTGGATGATACAAGGGTGCAGAATGACCAAACTTGGTCTCTGCTTGTCATCGGGCCCGCCGCCTCTGGATGACAAAAGGGTGCGGATAACCGTAAGGTATCTCCGCGTATCATCGGGCCCGCCGCCTCTGGATGATACAAGGGTGCACGTCACATGACCTCAGGGTCAGTATGACAAAGATTATGGGGCGGCCGACAAAAGCAAGGCTCTTGCTCCTACGTATCCTCCAATGAGGAACTCAGACCTACGTAGTTCTGGATAACTTGTGAGACTTGAAAAGTCTCCATCGGAAAATGCTGACATCTCCGGAAAGGGCGCAGATGACCATATTGGTCTCTGCTCGTGAATCACACTTGGGGTCACTGAATGACGAGGTGCGGATAACCGTAAGGTGTCTCCGCGGGCTACCAGCTCTTGAGTCATGGCAACAAAAGGCGGTGTGGTCGACAAAAGCGAGGCTCTTGCTCCTACGTATCCTCCAATGAGGAACTCAGACCTACGTAGTTCTGGATAACTTGTGAGATTTGAAAAAGTCTCGGTGTTTTCTCCACTAAAACGCAAACATGCTTTAGCAAGGAGACAAATATTCCAACTGATTTAGAGCAGCATATGCTTTTTTGAGTGAAAAACAATGCGTCTACCGGGGAAGGAGAGTCTGTTGATGAAATCTCCCATAACCATAAATGAGATTTTGGATGTTAGCATTTCGTTTCTAAATGATCATTTAGAGGAAACACTGGGTTCGACAAAAATAGAAGAAATCCACTCAAAGTGTATCAATCTCGCACAGGTAAGTGTTTCATCCTAATTCCGAACCATAGATATGTCATGACTTGACTTTGCAAATTATTTCCTATCAAATCAAAAATTACATGCGTGATCATGGATCAATAGGGCTTCCCTTGGGAATGGGTTCTTTTGGTGGTTTCTTCTTTCGGCTTTTGTGTGTTTTTGGCTTTTGATTTTTCTGGCTTTTTTCTTTTTCTGTTTTTGTTTAGTGCGGGGCGAGAAAAAAAAGTCGCTAGCGCACGGGATTTTGGTTGGTAATCAAAGGGAGAAGACTATTTTAAGTCGTGGTTCCCTTTCCTTCTTTTTTCGTTCATTTGGTGACAATTCTGTATTGTTCAGATATTGTCCGGTCCAAAGACCTCTCAGCACATTTCTTCTGGTTTCTTTGACCAGGAGCTTTCTTCTTTTTTACTTTCTCCCATTCTTTGGTTGGGAATTTTCTTTCTTTTCTTTTTTCTTTCTCCCACTCTTTGATTGGGAATTTCCTTGCTTCCTTTTTTCCTTTGATTGGAAATTTTCCTTCTCTTTTTCTTTGATTGGAAATTTTCCTTCTCTTCTTTTTTGCTTCCGAGGGTAAGGATTGACATTCTCACCCTGGGTCAAGGTTTATGGTGAGTCAGGATTTTGGCTCAAGACTTGTAGAATGGCTAGGCATGATACATGTCAGGGTTTGGTTTGGTTCAAGGATAAAAAGGGATGCCCCACATTATTTCCATGACACAAATGCAAAAATGACGATTTGGAAATTTTATGCAAAACTGGTTATGCATGCACCTATGCGAACACTCAAATGTCAAATTTTTATGGTCATGTGATGCTAAGGCTCAGGATTCATTTCCTCTATTTTAAATCAACCCAATGTTTCCAAAATATGTTCTTTTATCAATTTGTGCATTCATCCGAGTCCATTTCGGGCGTCCGGGGAAATTTCATAGCATTCACCCTTCAGGTGTACACGTTTTTTCCAAAAACTAGTTATGATCAGTGAATTTTTTTTCAAAGAAAAGTTGGAAGTCATCTCTTTTCAAAAGCATGTTGGTTTTTCAGCTAGACAACTTATTTTCTTTTTTCTCCTTTTTTTTTTTATCATTATCATTTGTTTATTTCTTTTTCTTGTTTGTTTTCTTTTTTCCCTTTTTTTTTTCATGAGGTATTTTGCTACCTAAACATGTGTATATTTTTGCGAGGTATTTTTGCTATATACATGCATATCCAAGGTATCTTGCTACCTAAACATACATATATATGTTTTGTAAGGTATTTTTGCTGTATACATGCATATCCAAGGTATCTTGCTACCTAAACATACATATATATATTTTGTGAGGTATCTTTTTGCTACATACATGCATATCTAAGGTATCTTGCTACCTAAACATACATATATATATTTTGTGAAGTGTGTTTTTGTTTACATACATGCATATCTAAGGTATCTTTCTACCTAAACATACATATATATATTTTGTGAGGTATGACTACCTTCCGAGCTTGTGCTCGTTTTATTTAAATTCCTAGGATCATGAGCAACTAGGTGTGTCTTACTATGAAAAGTGATCAAATAACAAGCACAGATTCAAAAGGTACTAGGTTGCCTCCTAGTAGCGCTTCTTTAACGTCTTTAGCTGGACGCATGATGGCTTGTAGGTCACGGACCTAGTACTTTGCTTACCTTTGGCTTTGGATTTGGTCGCCTGCTGGTCGGCCATGTGTCGTAGGCAACGCTCTAACCTTTTTGCGGATGAGCTGAGGTTAACTCTAGAGGTGGTGGTGGTGTGTCTATTGCCCGCTACCGGCCATCCCAATGCTGTTGTGGTGTTTCGCCCTGCGCCTGCCTGGAGACGCAGTACTTCTTGATGAAAGCTCGATTAGTAGGGGGCCTGATGCCCTTGCTGGAGGTGACAGGTACTCCGTAGAACTGACAGAGACCCGTAATTAGAGCTTGACAACTCCAAGACCCTGTTGGACTTCTTCGGGTCCACTGGGTGTCTTGCAGGCGCGATCCCTGCAAACAATAGATGAAATCAGAAATCAGTTGAGCGATGTGCATACTTACCTATGATGATGTGACCTTGTCGGGGGGGTACGAGCACCCTGTAGGACTGATAGAGGCCCGTAACCAGAGCTGGAAACCCCAGGGCCCTGTTGGACTTTTCCGGGTCCACTGGGTGTCACTTGGGTGCGATCCCTGCAAACAATAGATGGTATCAGAAATCAGTTGAACTATATGCATACTTACCCATGTAGGGACGACACAGACCAACCGATACTTTTGCAGGGGGAGATTGGCATTGCGGTCGCTGGGCAGAATGTTGCTAAGTAGCAATGTCATCTATATCTGTGTAAGAGTGGTCATGTTGGTGCGCATGATCTGCACTCGTCTCTTTGCAGCGGCACGGGTGAAATCTTGCCCCGGTATGCATAGTAGCTGTGTGATAGCCTCCCTCTCTGGTTGTGCTCGCGCAGTTGGCCCTCCTCCAATATCAGGGGGTGGCCCAGGAACCGTTAAAAGGAAACTACTGGCCCCTTAACCGGAAGTGCAAGTCTCGGTTAAGCATTTAAGGGCAGAGGACCTTAAATTATTTTAAGGTGTGGATGTCGAGCACACTGAAAATGAGGACACGTAGCCCTCTAAAGGTGAGGGCATGCAGCCCTCTCAAGGCGAGGAGGTGTAGTCCTCTGGAGGTGAGGGCGTGCAGCCCTCTGCTGGTGAGGACGTGTAGTCCTCTCAAGGCGAGGACGTGTAGTCCTCTCAACGGTGAAGGTAACTAGTACCCAAGGTGAGGGCGTGTAGCCCTCTCAAGGCGAGGACATGTAGTCCTCTGGAGGTGAGGGCGTGCAGCCCTCTGATGGTGAGGACGTGTAGTCCTCTCAAGGCGAGGACGTGTAGTCCTCTCAACGGTGAGGGTAACTAGTACCCAAGGTGAGGGCGTGTAGCCCTCTCAAGGCGAGGACATGTAGTCCTCTGGAGGTGAGGGCGTGCAGCCCTCTGATGGTGAGGACGTGTAGTCCTCTCAAGGCGAGGACGTGTAGTCCTCTCAAGGCGAGGACGTGTAGTCCTCTCAACGGTGAGGGTAACTAGTACCCAAGGTGAGGGCGTGTAGCCCTCTCAAGGCGAGGACATGTAGTCCTCTGAAGGTGAGGGCGTGCAGCCCTCTGTTGGCGAGGACGTGTAGTCCTCCCAAGGCGAGGACGTGTAGTCCTCACAACGGTGAGGGTAACTAGTACCCAAGATGAGGGCGTGTAGCCCTCTCAAGGCGAGGACGTGTAGTCCTCTGATGGTGAGGGCGTGCAGCCCTCTGATGGTGAGGACGCGTAGTCCTCTCAAGGCGAGGACGTGTAGTCCTCTCAGCGGTGAGTGTAACTAGTACCCAAGGTGAGGGTGTGTAGCCCTCTCAAGGCGAGGACATGTAGTCCTCTAGAGGTGAGGGCGTGCAGCCCTCTGATGGTGAGGACGTGTAGTCCTCTCAAGGCGAGGACGTGTAGTCCTCTCAACGGTGAGGGTAACTAGTACCCAAGGTGAGGGCGTGTAGCCCTCTCAAGGCGAGGACGTGTAGTCCTCTGATGGTGAGGGCGTGCAGCCCTCTGATGGTGAGGACGCGTAGTCCTCTCAAGGCGAGGACGTGTAGTCCTCTCAGCGGTGAGTGTAACTAGTACCCAAGGTGAGGGTGTGTAGCCCTCTCAAGGCGAGGACATGTAGTCCTCTAGAGGTGAGGGCGTGCAGCCCTCTGATGGTGAGGACGTGTAGTCCTCTCAAGGCGAGGACGTGTAGTCCTCTCAACGGTGAGGGTAACTAGTACCCAAGGTGAGGGCGTGTAGCCCTCTCAAGGCGAGGACATGTAGTCCTCTGATGGTGAGGGCGTGCAGCCCCCTGATGGTGAGGACGCGTAGTCCTCTCAAGGCGAGGACGTGTAGTCCTCTCAACGGTGAGGGTAACTAGTACCCAAGGTCCACCCTTATGAGAAAGCAAGAGATCGACTCATCGAGAGGGCCGGTCATCCCAAATCCACAAGATTTGGACATTAGATGTAGGAAATCTATGCAGTTAACATGATTTTTAGGGATGCAGATGCATGCAACCTTTGTCGTGAAATTTGGTAAATGCGGACTTCATTTGAAACAATGCAATGTAATGGAAAGTTGTACAATGTTCATGACATTCTTTCCCTATTTTGTGATTTTGATTTTGATTTAATTTTTTCTTGGAAAACACAGGTTGACTGTCCTTTTGAAAGAGGTGATAATTCATGCAACCTCATCCTATCTTTTTTGCAAACCTCTCCGGGAACTCCCTCAGAGTGTGTGTTCTGTTTGATTTAGTCACTTGACCATTTTGGAGTGACGACAATGGAGTCGTTTGATGTTTGATCAATCCATTGAAATCCTAGGGTTTGTCCCCCCTTTTCTTTTTCTTGCTTAAAAACATCGACAGGTGAGAACTTTTGATCTGCCCCTATGTTCACTTGAGGCTCATGCACGATGCCCCTCATTGCCCCAGTGTAAGGCTTTGAGGTACCAATCGTTGTCTTTCGTCATGACCTTGTAGGAGGGAACCTATTGGGTGAGAACTTCTAATCTGCCCCTAGGTTCGCTTGAAGTTTTTGCATGGTGCCTTTCGTTGCCCCAGTGTAGGGCTTAGAGGTACCAATTGTTGTCTTGTTTTCACGACCTCGTAGTGAGGAAGAATGAAAGAAGCAGTTGATTCTTGCAAAAAAGAATTTTCCAAGGACGAGAAATAATTGAAGGATCTTTCAGTTGATGGATTAAGTAAAATGACTCCTATGTAGAAGCAAGATGTTTTGATGTCTTGATGATGCCAAAGGATCAAGTGCTTCCAAGTTTTATCCAAGAAAATCAAGATATATGATCAAGTTTGATCTCTTTAGAATCTTTAGGAAGAAGTTTCCAAATTGAAACAAACAAAGGTTTGACCAAAGAATTCTATCATTTCAATTTGAGATTTGCTCTCTGGTAATCGATTACCAGTAGTTAAAAATGTTTTTATTCAAATTTTTAAAACCTGTAATCAATTACGTAAGTCTTGTAATTGATTACCAGAGGGGATTTTCAGAAAATAATTTCCAAGAGACATATCTATTCAAATGTTTTATGAACGGCCATTCAAATGTTTTAAAGAGAGTTTTCATTGCCCAAACAGTTTTATCCTCTCGAAAGATCAAGAGTTTTTCTGAACTGAAATGTCTTATCCTCTCAAAAAGATTCCTTGGTCAACCACTTGCATATTCAATAATGAATTTTGATTGGTCTTCATTGTACAATCTATCCCTTTTAAGAGAGATTTCTTCTTCTTATTTCTGAAAAGGGATTAAGAGACCGTGGGTCTCTTGTAGTAGAGGATTCTTGAACACAAGGGAAGGGTTGTCCCTATGTGCATTGTTAATCCGAAAAGAGAGAGTGAAAGTTTAATTGGGGAATAATATTCGTATCTTAATTCAATCCCCTCTTCTTCTCAAGGTAACTGAGGCCATTTGTCCAACATCCTATTCTTGATAACTCACTTCTCTCTAAAAAGACAAAATGAGGTCACATGAACGTCTATATTTTTACTTGAAAACACAGTCAATCAAATGCCTTTTTATTTTTTTATTTTGAAACTTATTTTTTATTTTGAAACTTATTTGTTTTGAACTTTGCTCGTTGTTTTACGGCACCCCCACCAACGTGCAAGATGAGTAATCTCTGATTGAACGGTCTTGGAAGTCAACACTCAGGAGCGCAGGTTGCTTGAGCAAACAAACCAATGGCTTACACTCACATTCCGGTGGAAGTTGAATAAGCAAAGATGTGTTCGTGAGAGGATGTCCATTTTATCCATATCATTTAACATTGTAACTGTGGTTTATGGCATAAACTTGAAAATCCTGATGAGTCATAACAACAGCTTCCAGAATTGCCCCATGTATGGTGTTGCTTGTTAATGTTAGGATTCAACAAGCGATTCTCCTCAAATTTCAGCCAGCCCGTATCAATTAGACCTTGCACCTTACGCTTCAGAGCCCTACAATGCCCAATGGAACGCCCCGGGGCTTCTCCGTGACAAGCACACGTTGCGTTCGAGTCGTATTCTCGGAGAAATGGAGGTTGATGAACCTTGGTTAGGGTTATGGCTACCATTGAATTATCAAGTAGATATGGGATCAAGTTTAGCATATGACAACGGAATTTGGGGTGAACCCTACAGGCTTTTTGCTGCAAAATTCCTTTTTGTTGGTGTTTTTTTTTTTGTTTGTGCTAAAAGTGGTCTTCGTCATTGGAAGTGCGGTAGACAGACTTTGTGGTTGATTTAGGGATGGCCTTTGTGGATAACTGGGTGGTGGGTAAGGAGGAGTTTTGTTATTGGCTGAGTAATGACATTGTTGGGTTGGTGGGAAACTTGGCCGTATAGGAATGGCAGTCACAACATGGGTTTCTCCCTCTTTCTCACCCTCTTCATTTGCCCCAGTTTTCTCAGTCGTCCTAGTAGGATGATCAAATTTGCCTCTTTTCGGATCCACTTCGATCTTTTTGCTAGTGAAGACCAAATCTGTAAAACTTGAAGGTGTGTAACCCACCATTTTTTTCATAGTAGAACACCGGTCACGTGTCTACTATCATTGTGATAATCTCTTTCTCTGTTTTTGGGGGTGCTACTTGAGTTGCCAAGTCTCTCCATCTTTGGGCGTATTCTTTGAAAGATTCGTGCCCCCTTTTTGCACACTTTTTGTAGTTGCATCCTATCCGGAGCCATATCAGAATTGTACTGACACTGCCTAATGAAGGCAACCATTAGGTCCTTCCAAGAATGGACTCAAGAAGGTTCCTAAGTTAGTATACCAGGCGACAGTTGTCCTAGTAAGACTTTCTCAGGAAAAATGTATCAGCAGTTTCTCATCTTTTGTGTATGCCCCCATCTTCCGACAGTACATCTTTAGATGGTTCTTGGAGCGAGTAGTCCCCTTGTACTTGCCAAAGTCCGGCACCTTGAACTTGGGAATGACCATGTTTGGGTATTAGGAACAACTCTTCTAGGTTAGCAAAGGCATAATCTTCACCTCCTTCAATGGCCCTGAGCCTTTCCTCTAGATGATCCAACTTTCCCATCCCTGCCATAGTCATAAGGGTTTTTAACCGCTGTGGAATGCAAGAGGTGCAGTTGTGGGTGATACTGAGGGCCCTCCAAAGGGTTTTGTAGGGGTATACCACCAACTGCTTGCCCTTCAGTGGTATATCCGAGCCAAGGCTCGAAGTCGGCTAGATTGTGATGGGGAATTTCATGGGTCTCTTCCACGGTTTAAGAGACATGTGCATGATCAGTTTGGGGTTGCTGGCTTTCAATGGGTATAGGAGTGGAGTTATTGACATTCTTATTGGGAGTGTACGCCACATTGGGTGGCGTATAGTTGAGAGGCAAGCCATATGACGGGAAGGCGTGCTCATTTTGAATTTGCACATCATGGGGGCCGCCCGTACTTCCTAAATCTTTGCCTACCATATTTGAGGTTGGATGATTCATTTGCTTGAGGCCAGATGGGGACGTCGGGTTCACCTTAGCAACAACGCTGGTAGCGGCAATTGCAACCGCATTGGCTTCCATTATCTTCTTCACGCTCATCATGGCCTCCATCATTGTGGCCATTTTCTCTTTAATGGCCTCCATGTCGGCCTTCATCTTCTCTTGTATCTCCTCTACTTCACCCATTACTCTAGCTCTAGCACGAGTTTGGTAAGGGCGTCGTAAAGCGTGTCCCTTTCTTTTTTATAACAATGATTAAGTTCATTTTATTTTATTTTTCAAGGAAAGAATGCAACGAGCAATGCAACCAATGAAAAGCATGGATGCATGCGAATGATGTACAGTTGAAGTATTGCGAATTTTTACGCAAGATATGGGGTTGAATCAATTTAGATTTTCAACATGGTCCATGACATCTTTGTCAAGGTGAAACTGGAAGTAACAAGGACATCAATAATCCTAAATATGTTTGGCAGTAGACGAAGCAGTGATGTGACTCGATTCATCTTTTGCCCCAATTTTGCAAGACGGTTACTTCCATATTTCAACTTGACTTGATGAACCTTTTTGTAAAAGCATGAGCTTGGTTCAACCTATAATCCAAGGAATGGCAATTCTGATCGCCAATACTTCAACAACATCTCATAGGGATGAATGACTCGGGCATACTTTAAGCTTATGCATGGAAAATGTAATTATGAAATTGAGATGCCCGAAGAAACACCATTTCCTAGTTAACCATGCATTAGGTACCATGTTCAATTATTTTGTTTTTTAAGTGAAACGGGTTTATGATCCCAACATGGTTGGCTCGTGGTGCCTAACACATGAAACTAAGAATGTAGTGTGAAGTTTCACGCTTCCCCCTTTTTTGTTTTTGTTTTGTAGAGGAAAACGCAAGGATGAGCAAACATGAAAACAAATGGTATGCAATTTTGCAGATCAAAAAGTTTGTTGAACGCATATGCATGATGATGCCATGACTCATGCAAAATGTGAGGCTGGAATACTCATGCAAAATGTGAGGCTGGAATATGATAACGGACAAATGCAGGATATGTCCATTATGATGTTATGAAGAGATGCTTATGCGATGCATGATATGAATGCATTTTACGGACACGAGAGCCCGGAAAATTATCTCTTCTTACTTGTGCATTTGGGGGCGCAGTGCCCCATGTGTACAATTAAGAAGGTGATATGGACCTTCCGGCTTCCCGTGACAAAGGACGAGACCAACATACAATGCATGCTAGAGATAAAATGCGGGAGTGACTTGATTCGCACTGATTTTTGGAGTAAAAACGTGGGATAAACTCATTTTATTCAAAAAGTTATAACTAGTCAAGATCTGAGCGACAATACAAACTTCCTAGCGGTTTCTAATCATATGGTCATTTAAGTCTATCATATGTTGACAATAGCTGAGAAGTCCGTGGATCTTCTTGGGGGCGGAGTAGGTGTCCGCCATTGCTTTGGCCTTGGCTAGCAATCGGGGAAGTTCTTGACTCCTGTTCAAAGTAAGAGCAAATCGGTCCGTCCACATTGTTGCCTCTTGGTGCCATGAATCAATTACCCTCTCCCTTGCTTCGCTTTCTGCTGATATCTTGGCGTACTCATCCTCTAGCCTTTGCTCGTGAGTCGCCGCTAGATTTAGCTTCTCTTTGCACTCATCGATGATGGCCCACATATTCCCTTCAGTCTCGCTTAACTGTTGGGACAAATTTCTTTTCGACCTAAGGTAAGCCTTTAGCTCGTCCTTCAAGATCATGCCTTTGACCCTTGATGATTCCTTTCACCTCTTCGGAGCTTGAGCTTACTATTGCTGCCCTATAAAGCCCCTCAAAACTTTGTTGGCACGTGTTCTTCCTTTCGGGCCTTCTTGGTTTCTCGTTCCAAGGCTTCAGCGGTGGCCATATTGACGTCCCTTAGTTCATCATACTCTTTTCAGACTTTGATGGCTATGGACTTGAACTTCTCTTCGACTACTCGGGCTCTTTCAAGCTCTGCCTTTAGGGCTTGTACCTCATCACTTTCTTCCGAAGCTTTAACCTCATCGTCCCTCACAGTCTTTAGATTTGGGAGCCAATCCAATCCTTGTGTTCGGACTCTCAGCCACTTATGATAGCCGCCGATGATCCCATTACTGCTTCCCCTAAGCTCTCTGTCCTTTCTTCACGCCGCATCCCATGCCTTGCGAACTCCTTGGAGTACCCTCGCGTTGTGGTCACTAAAACCCCGTGTGATGAAAGGCGTGATGCTTTCGTCTAATGGCGCTCCTCTCATGGGGTAGCCAAGCTGTCTTATGGCGAGAACGAGATTATAATTAATACAACCCCTTGTTCCCATCAAGGGAACATTTGGACATCCTTCGCATGAAGATAGAATCTTGATTTTTCCTTCCTTCTAGCGAGGGAACCAATTAACAGACGCCCCCCCATGCTAGCCAAGAGTTGGTCCCAATTCGCCTTTCCTTTTTCGACGCACGAGCGGTAACCTTGTAGCGGATAGACGGGCCTACCTTCTTGGAGAAAAAGGTGTGAAACCAGCCCCACATAAAGAGCTGGAGTACAGCAAACAATCCTTGCATTGCTTTCTTCACATCTTCGGTCGAAGGTGTCATATAGGTCGGCTAGCATAGCGACAACCGGACTTTCCTTGTGGTTATGATAGGCGAGAAAAACGTCGATCGCTGCCAGGTCCACCAACCCATCCACATTTGGAAAGAGGACTCCCTCGAAAATCAACAGTGTGAGAATATCTATGAATGGGGTCCACTCGCCTTTATCTGCCAAGATTCTTGCTTTTACCTCCAAATATTTTCTCGGTATTCCGACCACCCCATTTTCGACTTGCCTTTGGCGGTCTAATTCCTGCGCCGAGATTTGGACTTTTTTTAGAAATCCTGGCCAATGAGGGGTAGAACCCTGAGAAGAGGTATGGTTTCCTTCCCCCTAGAGGACATCCTAGGATTTCTTCGAATTCTTCCACCATGGGTGATAGTTGGAAGTCCCCAAAAGTGAAGCACCTCAACGGATGATCATAATACTGGGCAAGGGAGGCAATGGACTCTGTGGAGACTTCTACCCTAGCTAGGTCCCAAATCTTACCATAGGCTTTGCAGAAGGCTTGCCTTTGAAGTTGACCCATTAATTGCCCCAACTTTCGTAAACTGGTGACCTCTAAGCTCTTGATTTTGACTTGATAGAACCTCTTTTTAAACGAAGGCTTTTGACTTAATCCCATGTTTTACTAAAGTGAAATAAAATCTAGTGCGAATCAAAACTCCGACATCTATCATGGGTGGAATGGATGAATGCATGAAGAAATGCATATGACACAGATGCAATTTATGAATACGGGAGCCCGAGAAACTGTCTCCTTCTTAGATACAACGTCTAGGGGTAGCAAAGTACCCCAACGTATGTATTTAAAACGGTGACACGGACCCTTCGTTGGTTTGCTAAAGTGAGGGGATCAAAGACGAAACCTACGCATGATGCATATGCGAAAGGCACAACACGGGGATGTACATAGTACGACAATATTCACAAACAAATATAAGCAAAAGGGTATATGATACTTATGCATGGCAGTGTGAAAAATGGCACGCAACGTGTTTGCTCCGTGCCCCTATTTAAGGGACCTATAAGGGAAAGAGCTAACTAGGCTTTTAGTAATAATCCCCAAGGTAATCATATCTCTCTTGATGGTTTCTAGAGGTATCATCCCCTTCGAAGAACATACTGCAGCAGTAGGGACTACTAGCAACAATAAGTTTTCAAAGAGAAAAGCTCTAGATGAGGGTTCACTGTAATCAAGCAAGTCGGAGACCTAGCATGATCACAGATTCACCTCCACTCCTTATGTTCCCATGAACCCGGGTATAGGGCCCTTTTTCACTCACAGTGTGTGCAAATAGTGTTAGTGTTTGTGTGCATCAAATGAATAAATATTTACCTCATGCATACATTCTAAAACACACTAAAAGCAACAAATAGTTTATATACACAAGAACATAAGACAAATAAAGGGAAACCAACAAAGGAGAAAGTCATGATAAAACATTGCACAAGATTAAATGGCCTAACTCTCTAAAAAACAGTCCCCAGTGGAGTCGCCAACTGTCGCAACCTACCCTTCGGCGGGAGGGCGACGCGAGACTCGCGGGATGCGTGTTCCACGAAAGGAATACGCGCGGAGTCGCCACCAACGTTTATTCGAGGAAAACGTCGGAAAAACCGGAAAAGACGCGATCTACGAACTTTTAAGTTAAAGGTTCGGGAGTTGTATTTACGCACGGGGAAGGTATTAGCACCCCACACGTCCGCCCCAAGGGACGGCAGCCTTTAATCGAATGTGCAAACATGACTTTGATTTTTTATGTTCCCTTTTTATGTCTCTATATCCTTTATACCCTTTTTATATTTTCCTTTTTTGTGGTCGACAAGGGTGTTTCCCTTTGCTCCTACGTATTCCTCAATTTGCGATGAGGAAATCAGACCTACGTAGTTCTTTTTTATCAAGTGATTCTTTTTTACTTAAGTGGTGATCATTTTAAGGCGTTGGACCTTAAAAATGATCCATTTTACTTAGTGAGAAATTGAGATGACAAACTTCAAAAGCCTATTTTTGTGGACGAGCTTGACTAGGCGAATTGATTTTAGCCTTTAGTTTCACTTTAGTTATTAATCAATTCGATTAAGAATGAGAAATTCCAAAGAGAAAACGTCCGATTGATTTTCTACTTTATTTTACTAAAAGATGTCTTTTTGATTATTATATTATTTTTTACCTCTTTTTGATTTCCAACGTGGTTACGGCACGACCGAACGGTCGGAATTTATTTTAACCGAAGTTAATGGATAATGCAATTCAAACGTTCGGTGGAAATTTATTTTATTTTTAAGTTAAGCGAGAAATGACTTAAGTAAAATGGCTTAAGCACGTCAACAGGGGTATAAAAAGTAAACAAAACGAGAATAAAAATGCACGAAACACAATGTGGACCATTACGGGTACATAGAATGAATCGAAAAGCTTGGTTCGAGGTACTTACCCGTTGAAGATCGAAGAACGATGAAGAACGAATGAAGAACGTCGAAGAACGGTTGAAACCTTTGCGAAATTCTTCACGGAAAACGTTTCGGAAACGTTTCGGAAGCGCCTCGGCTTAGATTTTCTTCACGGAAACGATTTTTCCAAGCAAATTCGAAAGAGAGAGAAGTGCCTAAGGGGCTGAACCCCTTCCTTCTTCACTTCCTCCCCTATTTATAGCAAAATAGGGGAGGTGGTTGCCGCCCAGCTCGCCCAGGCGAGCAGGGTTGCTTCCTCCAGAAGCAACCGCCTTCTGGAGGAATATTCCAGAGGGCCCAAGTGGGCCTGGGTGCTATTTGCACCCCCATTTTTACTAAGTACACCCCCCTCTGCTGTTTTTTGGTGATTCTTTTTTCGTAAAGTTACGGAAACTTACGAATTTTGTAACGATACTCGTTTTCTTTCCGTAATGTTACGGAACCTTGCGGATTACATAATCATCCCCTTTTTGACTTACGGAATGTTACGGAACCTCACTTAATTATGCAACGATGCTTCCATTTGATTTCCGGTGTGTCACGGAAACTTACGGATTGTGCATCAATATTTTTTTGGTTTTTCGGCATGTCCTGGAATTTCACAAATTGCCTAATGATGGGTGCCAAGCACCTCACGAGGACCAAAGAATGGTCGCACGTCATCGAGCAAAGGTCCCCAGACGAAATTAGGGTATGACAGCCACTAATGAATTGTAATAGCCAATAATGAGTGGTAATGGCTAGTAAATGCATTCTTGATAGTAGAATGCCTATATAAGCACATGAATTTGGTCCCTGAGCTCATCCTTTTCGAATTCAGTCTGATACACCATCTAGAGAAAGAAAGAGAGAGAGCTTGGAAGAACCAAAACAAGAAATTCTTCATGGCAATGGCTGGAGGTATGATTTTGATTTTATTTTCCGCATTTTGTTAATAACCTGTGTTTCTTTTATAGTTTGTAATATCATAGGTTAAAGGTTTAGTCTAACATCCTTCTCTCTTTTGTTTGATGAAGATTATCCTATTTGGCGACCAGCCTCTGATGGTATTCTCACCCTAAAGATAGCGAAGTTACACTTCCATAGGCCGCAACCCGTTTCTTGGGGTAAGCTGATCTAGTCTAATGTTATTCCCTCATCTAGATCCTTTATCTTTTGGAGATGCTTGGATGTACAATAAATTGCCCACAGATGAACAACTTAAAACAAGAGGTTGTTTGATTGTCTCTCGTTGCTCTGTATTATCTTTCTGAAGATTTAACTCATCACATTTTCTTTTATTGCTCTTTTGCCAAGCAGTTCTGGATTTGGTTGCAATCTATGCTGAATATTTCTGTTGACATTGTTTTTTTTTATTCGTTGCTGGACATGTTGAAAAAATATTGGAGTAAGCAAGTTGGAGATGCTATTTTATCTCTTATTATCAATGTAGTTTGGGTAGAGCTGTCAAAACGGGTTGCACCAGTAACTTGGCCAAAAGAACCTGTATTGGTACACCCCATCCTTCAAAAGTATGAGTCTCAGAGGAATGAGAGACCTCCCAAGACCCTTTGGTATTGAAGAAATTTTCGAGAATACGAAGAACATGGTTGAAGCCAACAACATCATGCAAAACATGGCTTGGGGAAGTGCTTCCTCCTCCCATATTCCAAGCCAAATCACCCCAACTCCTAACAATAATGGGAGGGTGTATGTTGCAAATCCAATAAATCAGTTTGATGGAGCTAGTAAACATGGAATGAACATGCAACAAATTAATGCTTGCTTTGGTTACATTCCCACAATGGCTCAAGAAAGTACTAATTCTACTTCCTCATATCCAAGGCAATTCAATTGCTTGCAAAACATCCCTCAAAGCCAACCCATATTTGAAGATTTAAAGCCACTTGATTATAAGAATGAGATGGTAGATTTTAGTTATCAAGTTGATGTGCCACTAGATTCAACTAATCAACTTGGTGTGTATGCAGACTGGACTAATAATCAATTCGGTGACTTTGAGGACTGGATTAATCGACCTATTGATTGGTCTAATCAACCAGTTAATGGTGATCTTGTGGGTTTGGACAATAAACCTAACGAATCTATCTTGCAAAATATTCCTGTTCAATATTAGAATAAGCAACAAGGAGGAGCTTTGCATGTCTTGCCACCACCATTGAATGGATTTCAAACAGATTGCTATAATGTGAATTTCTGAGTGGCTAGCTTTGAGTAGACTTTGATTTTGATGCTCTTATTATTTAGTTTAGTATATTAGTTTTAGGCATTTATATTATATGCTTGAAAGTGCATTAATTTTGGTTGGAAAAGTAGGTTTTATGTGGGCAGAAAGTGCAGGTTTTGTTTTCATGTATATGTAGTTTCAGAGTATTATCTATACTATTTAGTATTTCTTCTAAATATTTATGTAGTTGAAGTTTAGTTATACTATTATTAGCTGCTGTTATCATATAGACGTTGGGGTTGCGTTTTGAGAAATGGTGAATGTTTGGTGAATTTATGCGTTCAACTAATATAGTTTTTGTGTAGGAGCTATGATGCATTGCTAGGTGGTAAATTTGAGATATCATGTTTATCTATTTGAGGTTGTAACTCTTGCTTTTTTTTTGGTTTGGATCACATCTTGTGTCTTATTCAAGACTTCTAATAAATTTTCTCTTTTGCTGCTAAAACAGAGTAAAATAAAAATATTATTAGACTTTATGTCTTTCCTCGATGAACATTATAATTTTCAAAGAAAAAGTTAAATAAATAACATCTTAAGGTGACCTTTTAATAGTGTATATGTGCATGGAACTTTTATTTAGAAGTTATAAAGCAGCAAATTTATAAGGTGACCATTTTTTTTAAAGATAGTCTGGTAAAAAATACTAAATAAAATAATGTTGAACAATATTATAAAATATTAAAAGTGTATTTTAGGTGAGTTTTATTATATTTTTATTTAAAAGAACAAAATATATTAAAATTTTAAAAAATATTACAAAATACTAATAGATTATTTTTTAGGTGAGTTAAGTAAGTCAACCCGCCTCACCACGAGTTAAGCTTGGATTGAGCTGGGTCGTAAGTGGAATGGGTTAAGTTTTACAATCAATTGCAAAAAAAATTTCCTTTTTACGCAAGTGCATTTTTTGGCCCAGTCCATATTCGTGATGGGCCAGGTTGATCGATAGGTTTGGGCCTATTTTGGTCACATGGGATTGTAGGAAGCAACTCCTTTTTTTATAATAATGCTATCCTTTTTTAGGCTCAACTCATTTCAATTGTTGATTTTATGACTGGCTCTCACTTTAAAGGTGACTTTGCTTACTCCACGAATGAGTTGATTTTTTTTAAGAATTTCTCCATTGATATCCACCCTCCTAAAAATCAGATTATCAAATTTGTTTGGTAGTTTCCCTCACTATTTGATAATGTCAAGTGCAATGCTTGTATCTTTTGTGACCACCTTTGGCTCTTTGGCTCAGCTAGAGGTTCCCTTGGCCATGTAGCCTTTGTCGGTATCTTTCGTGACCACCTTGGTGGAGCTTTGGGTTGTTTTGCTTCTTACATCGGTCCAAATAGCCCTCTATGCAGAGCTTTTTGTTGTTATTATTCTTCCTCTAGAGATGGCCAAGGATAACGGTTGGCATTGAATCTGGTTGGAACATGATCCTTCCCTGGTCATCCAAACTTTCAACAACCCCTCTGTTGTTCCTTGGCACATTAGAAGTATATGGAAAAATTGTTAGCCTTTTTGTAAAAATATAATTTTTAATTGCACCCACATATATAAATATAATTTTTAATTGCTCTCACATATATAGGATGGGAACTCTTGTGCAAGACTGATTGGCTAACTTTGACATTTACTCTAGGAATTATCATACATGGTGGAACTTTATCCCTCTTTTTTTTGGTGAATTCTATCCCTCTTTTGTTAAAAACAAGTTCCTTACGGAGTATCTTCCTAGCTACATGTTTTGTTGATTTTGGTGAGGCTATTGCTAGGTGCACCCAACATTATTACTGGTGCACCCAGCATTCTTTAAAAATCCCATAAGTGCCCCTGCATTTTTCCCTTTTACGGATCAACTTGATCCGTAAAAGTCTTATGGATCAACTTGATCCGTAAGTCTTTTACGGATCAATTAAATTAATTAATTAGTAATAAATAATGAATGTAGACATGTTTTAATTTTTAAATGACATTTCTAATTTACTAAGGCAATAATAATATAACATTTCTAATTTAGTCATTTCTAATTCGATGAATTTGGAATGAATTTCCAATATAAACATAAATAACATGTAAACGTTAACACTAATATTATAAACTAATATTATTAACCAAAATAACTTATAATATACAAAATGTTCAGTCAAATACATCATCCAAAACTGATAATATCAAAGGTTTGAATAAACTATGGTTGATCCATGCACTGCCCACGTCAAGACCTCACATACACATTGCAGTCTTTTGTAACACCCCTGGCAATCTTGAGGCATTTTTGGATTACCTCATGTGTCGATGTGCCTGGCGCATTTAGATGCTGCTTCCAACGCCTCCGCGATGGCATGGCAAGCATGTGTCGATGTGCCTGGCGCATTTAGATGTTGCTCCAACGCCTCCGCGATGGCATGGCAAGCCTCCTGTTAAATTGTAAACAAAGGAATTATACAAATTAGTATTAAAATAATTCAAGTAAATGACATACATGTAACCAAATAGTAACACTTACCACTGCATGTCTGGGCTCATCCGCATTAGAATCTGCATGTGTGGATACTGGTGTTGGCTTTTGAGGGATATGTGACTCTGGCATTTGAGGGATATGTCTGGGCTGCATCGCAGATGCATCTCGAGGAGGATCTGATGTCTGTGGCACAGTCATGAATGGATGTGATATCACGAAGAACCAGTCGATGTAGTCAGGCGCAAACTGACCTGACACAACACATGTGTCACCTGCTGGCGCCAGATGGTCTAAGTAGTGCGCCCACATATCGTCTACATCATCAAATGACACTTATGAATGGTCAGGGTGTGCAGGAATGCATTAGACGTATCCGAACTGGCACATAACCCTCTCCGGCCTTCAGAAACATGTAATCGGATGAAACTCATGGACTGGTCGGTGCTCCGCATATGGCATCCAGCAGACATCTGGAATCTTGAGACGATCCAGGCGTTGCCTGTACATCGCTGTAGATATCTTCTTGACAGTCTTCTTTGTGGCAATCCATCAACACGCACGTGGTGACACCACGTCGTAGTCTGAAATAAAATACCCTCATTAAAACATTTTTGTAATTAAATTATGAAAAACATGTTAATTACCTATAACAACGTGATGTAACTAGGAACCTGTCAGCTGGTTCTGATATTGGAATCATTAAGATGATCGTACATATGGACGAGGCCAGCAGCTCCCCATGCATACCTCCTAGTCCGAGTGAGGTCACGCAGGGCGTCTAAGAAGACCACATGAGCATGGGTTGCACTCTTATTAAAAAAAAGAGTGTAACCCAGAAGGTGAAGAAGATAAGCACAAGCTGTAGTTGTCCAGTGTTGTGTCTGACATTTGCGCTGATAAATGTCTCGTAGCCAATACAGGCATACGTATGGTCCACAACACTGTCCTGTCTCGGCGATGGCTACCTCTAGTGAGACCATCAGTAACTCAACCAACATTAGCATCGCCTCGTCGATGTACAGAGGCTGGAAGGTGTGGAAGTCGCCAATGATCAACAGATGCAGAAGAGACACGATGTCATCCAGCATGATGGATACCTCCCCCACTAGAAGATGGAAAGTACTCGTCTCCTGGTGCCACCTCTCGACAAACGAGGATATAAGTCTCCGATCGCCGGTGTCTACTAAACATGCGATTAGAGGACTTAATCATGTCCCAGCAACCATCTCCTCAATTGCAAGAATAGGCCTGCCTAATTTATGCACCTTCCTCCCATGGGAGGATAACTTCAACTCAGGCCGTTCTTGAATTGAAGTATAAAGGAACAGACAATTTATTAAAATAATATTTAACAGATAACTTAAATTGAATAAAAAAGAATACTTAGCAGATAACTTACATTGAATATTATAAATACCTTTCCGGACCATACGTTGGCTACAACATGCTCAGCATACTCCGTAAGCACAGATGGGTCCCTGGGTCCACCAGGAAATCCCTCAGCCTCATTTGCAACATCTTTTGCACCGGTATCCTGTGTGTCAGTCTCTGCACCGGTGTCATGTGCATCAAAATCTACCATGGGCTCATTGCCAGCTACAACAGGCTCAGCCTCTGGTACCGCAGGTACCGCAGGCACATCATCGGCAACAATGACAGGTACCCGTCACCTGCATGCCGATGTGGTCGTCCTTCGGCGCTGGGGAGCACCGTCAGAATCATCACCATCCCTTCTCCCCAGACCTTTGGCAACAACCCTACCTAACGCACAACATAATCCTCTAGTCTTAACCATGATCTGCAAATGTCTACCACAAATTCCATCACTAAACCACACAATTTCAAAGGGTATTTTGTATTTTCCCTTCTCAAGGAGAAATTTAGAAATTCTATGTGTGTGTGTGTGGTTTTGGAAATATGGTTTGGGAGATTTGGTGCTTTGTGTTTGGGTTTGGACTTTTGAATGATTGACTAGTTTGAAGAAGACTTGGTAATGGATATAGTTGAATGTGTGTTTCTGAACATTATTTGGGTAGTGCTTAGGTTTGAAGTTGGATTTCAGGGCAATGCTGAATCTGGATTTTAGAATGAGAATTGCTTTGAAATGCACGTGCATTGTTCATTAGTTGTTCGGTAACAAGGTGAAGTTGAAGAGGATCATAAAGTATTTGAGTGTTTAGATTAAGCTTTTTGGTATTCAAAGCAAAATTTCAATAAGAGTGCATGCCTGCTTTGGAAAATTTCAGTAGAAGAGTGAAGATTTTAATAGGGTGACAAATTTTGGAAAATTGGAGGATTTCGAGTTCAAACAACTAAATGAAGCCTTGGTGCAATGCAATCGTAAGGTTGCTTCCTTATGCCTTGTAGGACATAGGTTTAAATGCTGGAAACAACCTCTTCGTATGTTGGGGTATGTGTACATGTACACTTCTGAGAACTCACTGGGCTCTCTTGCATTGAATCCAATGTCCATTTTTTATGTTCAAACAAAGGAAGTAGGAATGCTCTAGAAAGTTCTTAAAAAGGAGTACAAGGTTCTAATTTTTTTATCATCCTTTTGGGATTCTAATGAGTCACTAAATTTAAGGGTTTCAAACACATAAGTAGGAGAAACTTGAGCAAAACTTAATAGTTTGTGTTCAAAGTAAAGCTACAACCATTAGTTTGTGTTCCTATTTTCAATTGCATATTCACTACCATACAGGATATAAATAAAGTAATAAACCACTGAAACCTCAAAATATAAATTCACACCAAACAAAATATCTTAAACAAACATTATACTTTCATACATTAATACAAACAAAAAAACCTCAAAACCAAATTTTAAAACAATAACTTAAACAACCATTATACAATATCATACTTCAGGCTAAAAGCTTCAAAAGTAACCCTAAACCCTTATTAAAAACCACTTTTCATTATTATAACCTAATTTCAAATTTTTAAAATTTAAAAAGCTTCACGCAGATCAAGTTGATCCGTGTGAAGCATGCCTGAATCAAACCAAATACGAATCAACTAAAACCTACAGGGATCATCTACATCCCTACCCTACCCTATGACTACTCAGCCAAATGCATACGCGGATCAACTACCATAAGCACTACACAAAAACCCCACAATGGAAACACAAATGACATCGAGGGAGAAGAGTGCTTACCTCGACAATGTCGACGAGCTGAAGAAGAAGAAGAAGAAGAAGAAGAACAAAGCAACGGGCCAAGAAGCAGAGGAGAAGACAACGCCACATAATGGAACTGGGTGGACATTGTAGAAAGAAGGAAGAAGACGACGCTGGATTGTTGGGTGCACAGGCCACAGGGTCGTAGAAGAAGGAAGAAGGTCGCGGAACAAGAAGAAGAAGCACAAAAGAAGAAGTGGGTGGGTGCAAAACTTTTAAAAAAATAACCAGGGGTATTTTTTACTTTTACCCTTAAGTGATGGGTGTATCAGCAATAATGTTAGGTGCACCTAACAACTCCCTTTTGGTGATGGGTTTTGACCTAATTCCCTCAACTTTTTCTCTTTTCTTTTACTTTTTATTTATGATATTTGTGGGTTGTTGTTGTTTGGGTCTGGTGGGGACGCCAACCTAGTTGGGGTTCTAGTCCTCGCTTCCCATGGCTATCCCTTTTATTTTGAAAGGTGGAAAATTAAATTTACCATATAATCCTATGATACCTTTTTCCACATTCTAGCTTTTTCAAAAAATAAAATAAACATACACTATTTTTTTCTACATTCTTTTTTTTTCCATCACTTCATTTATTTAATGTGTTATTTTGTCTAGCTGTCTTTCCCTTCTTTATATCTTCCTTTCTTTCCACTCCATAGTCCATACAATCTTATTTTTGGGAAATTAAAATGATTTGGTGGTCCGAGATTATTATGATTCCCATTAATTTCTATTTGATACACTTATAGATAAATATTAGTATTATTTCTTTCTCATACATTAAAAACTTAAATAAATCAACCTTACGTAAAGATTCTTTGAGACCATAAATATGTATGTACGTAGTTGCATACTAGTATCAATAATTTCTTCATTGTGGAACGTACCATCTTCACTTTAATTATCTCAACCGAATAGGAGCTGGACTTTTTGGTTTAGGTGGCAAATTAAATTTACTATCTATATTCTAATCCTATGCCACCCTTTCTTACATCTTATCTTAGTTTCTTCCTCACACAGACAGAGTGAGTATTGAATGCTATAAAGCTACCACAAATTCTATAATTTGAGAAAACATTATGGAACCGCCCAAGGGTAGCGGGTGCTAGTTGTGTGACCATTAAAGAGGAGCAAAAAACAAAAACGGAAATATTCAATTAATTACGTACTCTCAACAATGCCCTTTCCCTATTCTCTTCTCTCTCTCTCTCTCTCTCTCTTCCCATTGTATATATCTAGCCCCAACTCAAGAAACTGAATCTCAACAACAAAACTTATTCTAACACTATAGTACTACTCTTTTTTTCTTGCCTGAAGTGAAGGAATAATGGAAAGATTTCATGAGGAAGAAATTGAAGAGCCAGTGAGTCCAACAGGGCAATACTTGACAAGCTCTTCACTAAGTGTGTACATTCTTGGTGTCTTGGAAAGTGAGGTTCCCATTGATGACTCTCAAACCGTGCCACTTCTTCAGAATCTCTTCCTTCCCATCAACTCACGTTTCTCCTCCATCATGGTAACCATGTCAATGACTTCACTCACTCGATCCCTCCTTTAATTTGTATTCTTATTTCCCTCTGAATTGCATGTTTTCGCTTTAATTATTGGTTTGGATAAATTTGTATTCTTTTTTCTGCGTACAATGATAGTCATTAACAAGATTTGAACCTAAGACATTATATAAACTATCACAACCTCGTATTATTAGATATCCTTTCAACAAATGTTTACATGAAAAAAAATAACAAAGTTAAATTAAATGAAAAATGTTTGAAGAACACGATCTATTCACATAGGTTTTTTTTTTTAACAGTTTAAAATAAGAGTTTGGTACAGTTCTTTGTTTTATTTCCTTTTTAAAGTAAATGAAAAATGTTTGGAGTAGTTGCAGCCTTAAAATCCGTAGTCATGTTTGGAATATATGTTGACCAAATCTGAGGTCTTAATAAAAGGATTAAGTGGGAATGTAATTATTAATGGGACAACATGTGTCATCTGTTCTGTACTTCTGTTTTATTAACTAAACACGAGTGGGAATCAAAGACACAAGAGAGAAATGGGTCGAAGCAGCATTTTTATTAGGATTTATGTAGATATCGTATTGCTTTTCAGGATAGCTTTTGATGGTCGTATTTTTTTTATAATAATAGCAACGAGGTTTGAGTATTAAGGACTTCGGTTCAAACTACATAAATCTTTTACTACGTACTATACTAATTTTAGTGAGTTAAAATTTATAATTGCATCTAATTTTATTTTATTGTTTTTGGTAGGGTACTTAATTTTATTTAAAATTTGCTTATAAAATTACTAGGAAAAACTTTGCTGCGATGTTGATCGTGAGTGAATATTAATTAAAAAAAAATAGGTGATACAAATTTTAACAGACCAATATATTAACTAAACTTTCTTTTTTACTGTGTTATTCTATTGTAAGGAGTGGTTTTCGAAAAACAATTTGAACAGAATGGAAAAATACTGGATTTGGGTAGAGAAGAAAGAGGAAAAAAAGAAAATAACATACAGTGATAAGTAATGTGATGGAACAAAAAGGAAGTGAAAATGAGATGAAAAAAATAACAATTAAGTTGCACACATACCCACACGTGTAGATCAATAGCTTAGATCTAAATCTAAATCCATACGCACAAGAAAAAAAAAAAAAAGCAGTGCATTACATCGATTATTTCATTTCATCAAAATTATACATTTTTTGTCAATATATAATAAAGTTCTCGTTTATTGTTTGTGCTATACACATGCATGTACTGTGTATAAATATGGTACATCATTAATTAGGCATACCTATACGCTTTTACTGTTATTGATGGCTCCAAAAAAAAAAAAAACTACTAACTACGGAGTATTTTGAATTAATAGATTAGGGACAAAAATGGGGAGAAGAAGTGGAAGAAAGTTGAAGTTAAGCTGGAGGACCATATCAAAGTTCCTACATTTCCCAATGGCAAGTCATCCAACTTGTTCTTATATGATGAATACCTTGATGAGTACATGTCCACAATAGCTGTGGAACATTTACCACAAAATAGGCCACTATGGGAACTTCACATTATAAAATACCCAACAAGCAATGCTAAGGGTACCTTGGTGTTCAAACTCCACCATGCCCTTGGGGATGGTTTTTCTCTCATGGGTGCCCTTCTTTCATGCATGCAAAGAGCTGACAACACCTCTCTTCCCTTCACACTCCCATCAAGCCAAAGGCCCAAAGCATCATCAATTTCCAACACCAAAGGGTTTTTCAAGAAATTGCCCTCCATTTTCTTCCAAACTATATCCGAATTTGGATGGAGTTTCTTGAAAAGTAAGTTGATTGAAGATGATCAAACACCAATAAGGTCTTGTGCGGAAGACTTCAAGACTCGCCAAATGACCATCTCAGATGTCACCTTCTCATTGGATCTTATCAAAGACGTGAAATCCAAACTTGGAGTGGTAGGTGAAATATCTCTCTTAAATTAATAACACTAATCTTTAATAATATGATTTTGATTGTATATAATTTTAAGGATAAATTTTACTTTCATCTCGTAATAATTTTATGTTTTTTAGTTAACTTAATTATCTTTTTAAACTTTTTTTAAGCTTAACAACATTTTTTGTTCATTTATGTACTATAGTCATTTTTCCAATTTGGTATTTCTTATTTTTTGCAAAATTTCTTTTAATTTGTATAGTTTTGATTTATTCATTGCTTGACATTTTGATATTTAACGAAAATACCAATGTGCCACTATACATTCGGGTTAATATTTTCATTAAATATTAAATGTCAAGTTAATAGATGAATTAAGATTGGACAATTAAAATAATAAGGGATTAAATTTGAGGAAAAAATTAGGAAAATCAAATTCAAGAAATGACATAAATAAAGAAATTAAAAGTGTAATTAAGTCCTTAAATTTATTGATCACAATTTTAATGACTATTATAATTTTCTTCCTTTAACCTAACATTAGGGGGTTTAATTTGGTGACATAAACAATGTTTTTAGAAGGACAAATTAAAAGCGAAATTAATAAAGGAGTAACTTAATTAGTTTTAATCTTAATTGTCACTATCTTGATATTGATTTGTTAATTTTTGGGTTATGTCACTAAATTACAGAGCATAAATGATGTGCTTGCTGGAGTAATTTTTTTTGGCATTCGGCTATACATGCAAGAAATTAATCTGAAATCAAGCCAAACCCAATCCACAGCATTGGTGTTGCTGAACACAAGAAACATTGAAGGTTACAAGTCTGTTAAGGAGATGATTGAGAAGACCAATAGTCGTTCTGCATGGGGGAATCAATATGCCTTTTTGCATGTTTCAATTCCAGAGCTTAGTGACTCCAAATATGCAAACCCACTTGAGTTTATAAGGGAAGCCCATAAGGATATGACCAAAAAGAAAAATTCTTTGGCCACTCCTCTCACTGGCATGCTTCTAGATATGCTCAGAAAACTCAGAGGTCCTGAGGTGGGTAGCTAAGCTTAATTAAATGCTATCATCTTTCATTTTTAATTCTAGGAGACTTGATACTAATTAATGCATTTTTTTTTTAATTTTATACACTTTTAGATTTTTTTTAGTGTTGTTTTTCATTCAGAACTAAATTAAAGTTTCACATCAGTCATTTATATTGGTCTTTAATGTAAATCTTTGTTGCATGCATTAAGGAAGTCAAACTTTAATTTTAATTAAAAATAATATTTTTTTTAAAAGAATTATATCTAAATATTATTCTTTTTAATAGTCATTTAAATTTATTAGTAATCATAAAATCATGTAAATCTTACTCATAGTTGAATGAGTGTTGCTTTAATATTCTTAAGTGATTTCCAATTATACAAATTAGTGTATTTTGGTAAGTATTTTTAAATTTTTTTATTAGTTAAAAAAATTGTTTGACGTTAATAATCATGTTTGGTAAATAAACTTATTTTAATTAGTAACTTATAGTAATTTTTGAAATGTTATTTCAAATTGCATTTTAAGATGGGATTTTATTTTATTTTATTGTGTCTATTCTTCCTCTTGCTAAAATTATGATTGCTATTATTTTTTAATAGTAACATACATAATATATAAAAATAATAATAATTGAAACTAAAAATTATACTTGAAATAATTATTCTATAAATAAAAAATTACAAGAGTTTAAAATTAGTTAAAAATACTAAAACTACAATAATTCAAAATATATTTTATCAATAAAATTAAATTAAAATTTATATAAAAACTCCATACAAAGCATGTTATTTTTATTACTTACATTGATCAACCACTTCAAAAGATATATAATTGTATCAAATATTTATAATTTAATAAACTAGTTTAACAACTTTCACTATCAACAAAAATTTTAACTAAATTTTTAATTTTCAGTAACTTTTTTTCTACTATTTTTACCAAACATAACCTTAATTGTGTATAATCATTTACATTTTTTTATTTATCTTAATACGGGTTTCAGGCTGCAGCTAGCTACTTACGCAGTACTTTGAGAAACTCAAGCACAACAATCTCAAACATCATTGGACCAGTGGAGCAAATGGCTGTGGCTAATCATCCAATTAAAGGGTTTTACTTCATGGTAGCTGGTTCACCTGAGGTATGATTGTACTTTTTTGTATGTTTTTTACACGCAATCTTGTCTCCAAAAACATGCATGCACGTGGTATATATAACACGCACACTTCCCTTTCGATTAATCAATCTTATGTCTGAAAGTTTTTAATGATCCCATTAATTTTTGTTCGTCGGTGAATTTTTGTTAGTTGGCATCATCAATGCATGTCAACCAAAAACAAAGCCGTATCTGTTTTGTAGCAGAACATTTTAATTAAAAAAACCAAGAATAATTTATTGATCAATTAATATTTTTACAGTACTACTACCTCCTATTTTTATATCCTTAGATGTTTAAAATTAATATATACTTAAATTAAGAAATATTTAAAGAAGTATAATATTAGAGTTTTGCTAATCAGTATCTTTTAAGGGTAAGATATCAATAGATAGAAATTTTTTAAATTAGATTACATTAAAAATCACAGTAGAATGCACGATTACACTTTTTAATAATAAAAAAAAATCCCCAATTTATTCCCTAACAAGCAAACTCATCACATTGATTAGCATTTTCCATAATATTATTATATTTAGACTTAAATTCCTTACATTGATGCTTGATAGTTGATACCTACAGCTCATACTGAAATATTAAATAAGAATTTATTTGAGAAAAAAATTAGGTAGACTTTGAAACTCTAAAACATTAAATATTTCGGGATAAAAAAGAAGATTAATTTATTCAAAGAGATATATTACATAAAAATATAAATTTATTTCTTAATTATTTTTTGTACTCGCTAATAACATTGTAATATACTCTATCGTTCTGTCATATTAATTAATTTGTCTATTTTAAAAGATAATAAATATATTGACGGAGTTGCAGAGTCTCACCATGACGATCATGAGCTACATGGGAAAGATAAGAATTGCATTTGGAGTAGAGAAGAACTTCATCGACAAGCAATTATTCAAGTCGTGTTTGGAGAATTCTCTTGAGATGATAAAGGAAGCAGCAAAAAAGATTTCCGCATAAAATCAAATATGGAAGATATGTACTTTTTTTGTTGTTGTTGTGGAAGATATGTACTACCACTATATTCTATCTATATTCTTGTTAATATTTAATTATTTTATTTAAATATATGTGATGTGGTGATTCTGTAATAGAAATTTGTTTCTGAGTGGAATGTATTTTATTGAACTGGAACAGTATCATTACGGCCGGGCATGGCTGTTTTTAGTTGGGAAGTCCCTACATTACATCAAAAAGTAGAATTAAAAATGTTTTTTTTTGTTTGATTTTTATTTGTATTCGATTGTAATATGAGTTATGCCCTCAAATTTGTCTTGAAATTCAATTTGAAATGAAAGCGTTGTGTAAAATAAAACTGCAGGGATTTAAGACAAAATTGAGACAAAATTATGGAACCCAAATACACTTTCATAAACTGAATATAATCTAAAATATAAAAGACCTAATTTTATAAACTTTAATCCAAATATAAAATATATTGAGAAAGGAGGCTAAATTAAATTCAAACCATTTCTTCATTTATCATGGACAATTTCATAGAATTTTTAACAAATGATCATGAGAGGTCTTAGCATCTTGTAACTTCTACTTTTTAGTTAGGTATAAAGGAAAAATTAGGAGATATAAGAAGCAAGGATACAATTCAATCTTGTTTTGATTTTTGTTGGAATATAAATATGAAGTGAAGTTTTATATTAGATAAAAAAAAATAACAACATGAAAAAAAGATTTATAAATCTAAATATTAAGGTTTTGAATTAAAGTATTATATTGTCTAATTCTCTATTCTAATATGTTCTTCACCTATTGGTGAATTGGTGTTTATTTTTTCTAACAATTGATAATAAGGTTGATTGATGATTTGACGTGATGATTAGTTTATATGAGTAAGGTGACATCAATGAATCTGTAGACATAAGAACTCCTTCAATGGAAAGTCTTTTTCATGGAGTGAATTCATCCATGTTGTCAATGGGTTGCTTCACACTCTTTGGGCGACTCCTGTTTTCGACCTCGTATTTTCCAAACAGAGTGATGCTCGTTGTTGCATGTTTGATCCCCGGCGTTTGGTTTCATGACGGCGACCAAAGCAGGGAGAGAGAGAGGTGCCAGAATGAAGGGACTAGCATTCAGGGAACACAATTCTCTCACGTAAACATAAACACCCGTTAACTTTTGTGAAACTTAATGCAAAAAAATTATATGTCTGCATTAATGATGGAACATATTTTTATTGGCGGGGACAAGATCGGGGACAGGCATCGCGCGGACAGCACATTTTCATCCATGAAATATGTTATTTTAATAAGTTTATTATAGAAAGGCTTTTGTAGTGACTCATCTCCCATGGAGAGTAAACTTAGGTGGCTTAGGATGAATTATTTTAATTTGCAACTTTTTCGTACTAAATTTGCTGTGTTTGGAAAGGAAGGTTGTAAGTTTAAGGTGCAAAATTTGCATTTTATTTAAAAATTAAAAAGGATTTGCAACTTTATTGATGTAAAAGTTATGATATTATGAAAAACGGTATAATATTGCGAGTTTGATAAAAGAAAATATATATGTAAAAATAGTGGGCAAATAAAAGATAGGAATAAATTAATAAGGATTGATGTATTGGTTTAAGGTTTTGTTTTATCTATGTGTAAAAAAATATTTAATGAAAAAATTTATATTCGATTTTTTATGTGTAAAATTTTCTTAAATGAATAATAAATACATATTCTAAATGTGAATTTGTTTTTAAATCAGTGTGTTGAATTACATTTGTGATATAAAAAAAGATAAGAATGAACAATTATGTGTTCACTTTTTACAACCACATATATTAGTTGAATTTGTTCATTGATAATGATTTTTTTTTTCTTTTTCATTGTATATAATACAACTAATTGAATATATATAACATTAAATTTCATGTACGGACCCAAACACATGGATGAATACGAATTGATGCAGATAAATATCAATGGCCATTTTCATATGGTGTAACTATACAGAAATTTTTTGAGGAAACAAATGTAGAGAATTTAACTAATGCAAGATAAAATTAGTGGAAGATACCAAAAGCAATATATATTATACTCTCAAAAGAAGTGGATTGATGGTTAGGGACCGATTTAAGAGTTTACTAAAGGGGTTGAAATTTTTAAACAGTTATTCCTAACGTCACAATGAAACAAGCGTCAAACTTATAAAGATTGTTTACATGAAACTAGAAACTAATTCAAGTACAAGACTTTATTTTAATTCATTTAAAACTCTTCTATTAATTTGATTATGAAAATACTTGTCAACTTTTTTTTGTTTCAAAGGAAAAAGACTAAAATGCACAACTCTAAAATAAAACATCCCATGATATATATCCAACCTCACAATAATCCAAATTTTTTTAGGACATGCATATAAACATAAATCACACGATAAGGATAAACTACATGAACTTTAAGCCAATTAGCACTATACATGTAACACCTCATTTTTCGTGAAATAAATTAAAAAGGTTTTTCATGTAAAATAAATAGAGTTTTAGAAAAAAAATGATGAGGTTTTTGTAATTAAATAAATAAGGAGAAATAACTTTTATTAAAATAATGGTTTGAAGGAAAATAAAAAGGATATTTGATTTATTCATTTGATAGGAAATAAAATAGAGTATTTGTTTATAAAATAATAAAGATAAAGAAAAGTAAAGTAAATAATAGGCTGAAAGTACCTAGATATAAATAGAGACATGTTAACTAAGTTTTTAGACTAACTAGTCTCTGCGCTTTCTCTTCCACTCAATTTCGTTTTCTTTTTCCCTCCTCCCAAAACTTTTTATTTTTCCCGCATACACTCAAACTTGTCTTAGTAAAATGACGATCTTGGACTCGTTAACCATTTGATCATTGTGAAATCTGAGCAGCAGGTTCGAAACTCATTTCCAAACATTCTCACTATTGGAAATTGCGAAAAAATGTCGGAGGTGATAGAAATTTCCTTTGCATCGTAACCTTCTCCTTTCCCGCAGAGACCCAAAACTTGTTCCAGTAAAACTAAGATCCTGGATTCGTTAACCGTTGGATCTTTGTGAAATTTGGACACCAGGTTTTCATTTTATTTTCACACATCTTTACCATTGGGATTTCAAAATAATGTCTGGGGAGGGAGAAATACTCATTTCACGCAAATAGTGGAATGAAGGCTTCAATCTCTTCTCCTTCTCTCTAACGTTTGGAAACCTTATCAGAGTAACCATAGGAAGAGCTTGAGGAATGTCAGGGAACCTTTAGAGATGTCGTTATTGCTGCTGGAACACATGTGAGCCCGCTTAGAGGTAAGAGATGAGTTTATTGCAATTAAGGTTAAAATGAACATGTGTAGGAATCCGTAGGAGATCAAATTGAGATTTATTTTGGGATGTTTATTAAATTATAATTTTTCCTTTATGATTATAAATATAATATTGTTGTGTTTGATGCACATGCGAATTGATTGATAAAATTGAATGCTCTTTGTGTTTTCGTGTTTTTGACATATGATTTTGATTCATTGATTTTAATATGATTGTGTGAAATTGTTTGAGGGATTTTACTCCCCATGTTGTGAGAAGCATTTTTTATAAATTGTTATATTAAGACTATGAAATGGTGATTCAAATTGTGAGTAAGTGACAAATTGAGCATGTGATGAATGGTGAAATACATGTGTATTGAGATATTGTGTGCATTGAGTTGTGAGCTATAAACTATGCAATCACACAATTGTAAGACCCTTTAAGGGTGACGAGTATTGTAATGAGATCCACTGTGGGAACCCAATGAATTTAATCACAAGCGTGACGAGATAAAATTATTTTGAGAACAATTGATCAGGAGTCGTGTGTATTGTATAGTTCATAGGTAAAGTATATATGATTCATGAGGTGTGATAACATGTTAAATTTGGATTATACCATTGTGATTAAGACCGAGTGTATGTGATAAATTGAGTATGTATTGACTTGTAATATATAGGTAAATTACGATGTTGTGTGCATTGAGTTGTGGGCTATGAATTGTACAATCACACAACTATAAGGCCATTTAAGGGCGACGAGTTTAATCACAAGTACAACGAGATAAAATTATTTTGAGAATAATTGAGGAGTCGTGTGTTTTGTACAGTTCATAGATAGAGTCTGTGTGTTAAAATGTTTTCTGGGTTGGACCTAAATTAGGAGGGAGAGGCCCTGATGGACTCTTCGGAGTGTAGGCCTTGGGGGTAAATACACCCGATTTAAGTGCTCCTCTAAGCCTGTGTCGATCCCACATGGTTGGAGCATTCTTGCAAAACAGCGTGACCTTGACTGGTTTCCCTATGATTTTACATAGTGAGAGTGATCTGACTTACTAGTGTGTGGTTTGTCTTGTCATGTACTCCTAGGTGCCCGATGAGGTATTTCACTGACATGGTACCACATTGCATATAGGATCGAGTCTTAGTGTATATGTTGCATAACGCTTGTGTATTGATCGATATTGATTGACTTATTGTGTTTTGATCCATGAGTACGTGAATGTTGTGAAAATGAATGAGACGTGTTGTGTTATGATGTGATGTTACGCGACAAAGTGGTGGAATAACGTGAGCTATGTTTAAGTAAGTTGTATCTCATTTATATGATATGTATATCTATGTTGTCCCATTTCTCTCTATTAGCTAGAAATGTGATAACTCACTCCCTATGTGCTATTTGTGTTTGGATCCTGTGACGATCTCAAACTGTGTTCATGGGAGCAGATGGTTAGGTGGATGGCTATGGAGAACCTCATGCTAGAGGACGCAGGAACACAATACTCTGATAGGATGTGACATTAGGATATAGGTTTTTATATTAATTACATGAAGTCTTGGATGACCTTGTTTTGAGTCGAGATGATTTTATTATTTATTTGGACAAGTTTTATTATGATGTTAGAAAAGTGACTGAGAGTCGTTTTACCCTTTTGAAAGGCTTTTATTTAAATGTGTTTTAAAAACTTTTAATTAATTTTGATTTCTTATTCTTTTTATTATTAATTCATATATGTGTGGGGTAGAGGGTGTCACAATACATAATTTAAAGAGGAAACATAAACAAATAATGTAACCCCTTATTGTTGATTTTTTTACGGCTCACACATTACGATGCTTTACACAGTGACATTTCATTTAACATCTTTGTTGGTCAGAATCCTCTGTAGGTTGCCCTTTCTGAAACTTCAATAATCAGTTTGGTTGCTTCTAGGATCAATGATTGTCCCTACAAAACAACACGAGACTTTTCAGCGTATTTTGTCCTCACTCACATGCTTTCTAGGAAAACTTCCTTGAAGGTCACCCATCTCATAACTACTTCAAAACAAGCATGCTTATCTATTAAGTTCTTAAGTGATAGACTATAAAAAGTTAGATTCACATTGTTGGCATAGGTAGTATCAATAATTCCTTTAATTCATCATCAACTGTACAGTCTCATGCCTATACAGCCTTTGGATCCCTCTCTTTCTAGTGTGATTTGTTAGGGTGTTATAGATAACGTGTTTCACGACTAGATATGCATATCCATGAAGCCTCCAAAATGGATGAGCGTGGGTAGTAACTTATCTTGGTAAGGCTAGCAAAAACCTTAACCTATCTAGGGATTCACCCATCCTTCCATTCTATAGGTTCATTCATGTTACCCACCACCGACAACCTCTAACACTAGGTTGAGGGCCTACCAAGCTCCATCATCTTATGTGCCTACTTACATGCAATGTTATTCATCAATGCATGTATGTTATGATCATTCAAATCAATATCACACATCATCACAAATTCATTCACCAATCTCAACACCATTAGAGGTTAAATTATCATAGATTCATCATTCATATGTTGGTCATGCTCATGAACTCACCTATAGTTCCATAAGCATAACAAGACATTCTAACATCTTAAATTCTTACAAACAACTCAACAAAACTCATATGAAAGTGAATGATCTCAACATAAAAGTCAACTCTAATATTAAAACAACATCATCTTAACCACATTTCATATTATCATAAATTCATTAAGATCTCAAAATAATTAATTTACACAAGGAAAACAAACATTAATCACATCCACATCAAAACTGGTCATTTGGACTCAAAACTAGTCATTGGACATGAAACTTGCTATTGGACGCAAATTACGTAGAATTTCAAAATTCTATAGAATTGTTCCTCATGACTTCCAAATCATTCCAAAACAAACCCAACCCATTTTCTATCAATACCAATACATAAACAACATCAAAAAACCTTTACAATAGGAACTTTTCATCAATTTTCATGAAACCATCAAAAACCCAATTTCAAAACTCAGAAACCTCAAATGCTCAAACTTCCATTTTTAAACATGATTCATTCTCAAGCAACATTTAAACCAATTCAAGGCAACCTAAGCATTGAAAAAGTAAAGCTTCCCTTACCTAATCAAACTCAAAAGATGACTTTGTGAAGAGGATGAAGGAAAAGAAAGAACTTTGGGTACAAGATGGAAGTTTTCTTTCACCCACACAAAAGTTCCACACCATCCATACCACCCAAACCCCAAAAACCAACAGAAACCACATCAAAACCATGAAAATTAACAATTTTATGAATTTCCAAAAGTGATCATGGAGGGAAGACAAAAATAGCAGGTGAGAGGGGAAGAAGGAGATTTCATTACCACTAAAGTAGCCTCAAAACTAAAAAAGAACATTGTGTACAAGGTCCTTGAGTCAAGGAAATTCAAGGTCTCACACTCTCTAATGGTGGCTAGGTTGTCTTGGAGAGGAAGAATAAAGTGAAATGAGAGGGTTTGAATTTTGGTTCAAATTTACAAAGGGTTTGTGAGGAGTTTATAAATCTCTTACTTTCTTCTCTTTATACCCCCACGCTTAACTAAATTCTCCCACCTTTTTTATAAGATTTTTGGATCATTGACTACATTGTGAGAAATCAAATAGTTTTTTTATCCTTCAATTCTCCCGGGGTTTTGAATGTCTCTTTGTCACTGAGCATTCCAACTCGATGATTTTGACTTTGAGTGCTTCTCCATGTTGCCAAAGTGTTCTTCCTTTCACAAGCACCTCTTAAAAATCTCATTTTAAATTAAGAGAGAAAATAGAAACATATGATGCAATTTGATGTGCCTAACATTTATGAGGTTATAACTTGTAAACAAAAAGTTAATCTCTTTTATAACTTTTTTTATCTTTATTAATTCTTTATCTATTTATCACATTCATCCAACTATTTCAAGGGTTCACATTCCTTTTGACTGTTATGTTTTTAACTTTTAATGTCAACCATTGAGATACATCCAATGGTTTAAAAAGTAGATGGAGAGGCACTGTGGACATGTATGAAGGAAAGGATCCAAATCCTTGTTGAAGTCTCACCTTATATATATTTGACTTATATACCAAATAAAGTACTCGGTCAGGCCGAGGGGACACCTGACACACCCCAACCAAGTACCCCCATTTGACCACTATCCACATATTTCATACAGTACGTCTTAGCCCTCAACATATGCGGACGATGGGAACCACTCAACCGTGATTATCACAAATAAACCCACTTAAGGGTAATTACTTGATTAAAAGTGTTTGAGCATGATTAGGAGGTGTATTACACAACTGGTAATCCAGACGTGTAGGCCCAGAGACTCAGGCCCAATAAGGTAAGTATAAAAAGGGGTGAACCCCAAGGTAAAAGGGCTGATTCATTCTTAAATATTTACTATATATCATAAACGAATCTGAGTTGAACCTTTACTTGAGCGTTGGAGTTCCTTTTGCAGGTATCCTCCCCTCCCCCTCGCTCATCCAAACACTCAAGCACTAGAGACTTCGGCAAAAGACTACCAGCAGAAGACCCTTCGGCACAATAGAAGACCCTTTGGGGGGAGGATAAATATTCGGTCCATTTGTGATAGGAACATTTTGGCACCCACTGAAGGACTGTGTAAGATATATCCCGACCCCAAGAGTTCATGGAAATAACAAAACTGGTACAAACACAACAACGATGAAGCAACCGGCTAGTCACCATAGCGAAAATGTTCACGTAGAAGATCAGACCGACCTATCTTCAATAGTTAGGAGACTACAGGCTTAGGTCTCCAAGATGCAAAAACACCATGCCAAGGAAATTGTTGCCCTTGAATGTGAGAACGCTCACCTCTGGGAGGCACACATGTCGTGACAACCTGAGGCTAACCTGCCAAAAGGAGGAAAGGCAAAATCAACCACAGTCAGCTTACCAAGAGCCACTAATATGAGTGTGCATTTGACGTTATTCCCCCGTCCTTCAACACTTTGGGAAAGAAGTTCTCACAGTTCAAGAACCTCTTCGTCCTTAGCATCATGGAGGCGGCTGTTCCTTCCAATTGGAAGAACTTGACTATTGAGAAATACGATGGCACCACAGACCCAGACGAGCACTTGGACGTGTACATCACCTAGGTGAGCCTGTACACCACGAGTCATGCAATCCTCTATCGGGTATCCCGACCTCACTAAAGGGTCAGGCCCTTCATTGGTTCACACGACTACCCTCCCCCCCCCCCCCCCCCCGCCCAAACTGTGGACTCGTTCAACACCGTAGTCTCCCGCTTTAGAACATAGTTTGTCGCTAATTGGCCTCACCACTTGACATTTGTGGCCTTCGTCAACATATAGTAGGAGAAGAGGGAGTTGTTGCAAACCTTCATGGAACATTACAAAAAGGTTGCGTTGAATATCCGAAACTTGGACCCAGTATTGGCTATACACAAATTGATAATAATGTTACAACTGAGACCTTTTGTCAACAAACTACGAAAGAAACTGGCATTTGATCTTGACAAACTGTGAACGAGAGCGGCTAAGTATATGCAGATGGAGGAGTTGGCTGAGTACTAGAACCAGGTGCGGGCTGATGCCTTGTCGACCAAGAAAGATAATGACAAGCCCAACTCTAACAAAGCTTGTGACAACAAGAGGAGGGATCGATCGTTGCGAGAGCTACACTTTACCCAGTACACTCATCTTATCGCCAATAGAACCTATATCATGGATCAAGCCCTAGGTATCAACATTGTGACCATGCCCAAAAGAGCTAACACCCCACCAAAGGCCAACTACTCATAACATTGTCGGTACCACCACAATCATGGCCACTCAATAGAGTAATGCAACGCCTTGAAGGACAAGATAAAAGAACTCATCAAGCTTGGCCACCTAAAGGAGTTCATCCACAAGCCAAAATCGTGCAGGCCCAAGGGAAGGAATAGACCCAAGTCTAGTCGGGGGAGAGACCAAGAACATGCAGACCGGTCAAAAAGGTGGAGGAGTCGGAGCCGCTCAAGGAAGAGGGAAAAAAGACCCCTCAACCAACCAAAGCGAGTAATAAACACCATAGTCAGAGGTTTCACTAGGGGTGGGGCCACCACCTCTCCATGAAAAAGACACCTTCAGCAAGTTCGGTCTGTCAACATGATCTCTCGGCATCGGGTACCTAACATGCTGCCCATAACCTTCGCAACAGATGACTTCAAGGCAATCAACCTGATGCAGGATGACCCAATGGTTATTAGTGTTGAGATAGCTAACTGCATAGTCAAAAATACCCTTTAGACCAAGGAAACTTGGTTGATATCTTGTTTTAGAACACCTTCAAACAAATGGATATACACTAGTCTGAGATCCTCCCACATGATGAACCCTTGTTCAGTTTTGTTGTGGAACAGGTAGGGACGAAGGGTTGTATCTGGCTTTACACCAAGTTTGGGCATGAGGGGACATTACAAAAAAGACTAAAGATACAATACATGATAGTGTACACTCATACGTCGTACAATATACTCCTCGATCGCCCCTCGCTCAATGCCCTCAGCGTAATTGTTTCAACACCTCACGTCGCAATGAAATTCTCGTCAGACATTGGGATCATTATAAATTTGCATGCTGACTAGAGGATAGCCAGGGAATGCTACATGGCTAGCCTTAGCTTACCCCCTCACACAAGGGAGGGAGCCTTAGAAGTTGTCCATTATGTGGAGGCTAGGACGGACACCGAAGAGGTAGATGGACTAGAACTCGATCCCAGAACTCATGACAACAACCGAGTGAAGTCGATAGAAGAGACGTCCATTTTCCAACTTGGACTGGACCTAAGGAAGGGCAGGTCACTTAATTGGGAAACCAATTAATTGATGATGACAACAACCAAATACAACAACTTATCCAGGAACACGCTAAATTATTTTCATGGTCTACGGTGGACATGCTAGGCATCGATCCAAATTTCCATTGTCATAAGTTAGCCATATGTGAAGATGCCAAGCCAGTCACTTAAAGAAAGAGAAAGATACGGGATAAGAGGTGTCAAGAAATGGCCAAGTTGACGGTTGCCTAATTCATCAGAGAAATTGGCTGCTCCACTTGGCTCTCCAAGGTGGTCATGGTCAAGAAACCAAACGGGAAATAAAGTATGTGCATAGACTACACAGATTTGAATCGAGCATGCCCGAAGGATTCATACCCACTCCCAAACATTGACTGCTTTGTCGATGGAGTAATGGGACATAAGATGTTGAGTTTTCTAGATGCCTATTCTGGCTACAATCAGATAAGGATGAACTCTAGGGACGAGGAGAAGACAACATTCATCACCGAATCTACAAACTTTTGTTGCAAATACATGCCATTTGGAAACCTATTTTGCCAACTTGGAGGAAGTTTTCGGCCAACTCAAAAAGTATAACTTGAGGCTGAACCCTGAAAAGTGTGTCTTTGGGGTAGAAGGAGAAAATTTTTTGGGTTTCATCCTCACCCACCGAGGAATACACGCTAGCTCGGATAAATGTCTAGCTATCTTAGAGATGAAAAGTCCCTGAAATGTGAAGGAGGCTCAAAGACTAGCCGGCAAGATAGCCTCCTTGTCAAGGTACCAAGAATTTTCGAGAGGGCTAAACCCATTATGAACCTCTTCATGAAGGCCAAAAAATTTCTCTGGGATGAAGACTATGAAGAGGCCTTTCGGCAGCTAAAAGTAACTTTGGCAACACCTTTTGTCTTGTCAAAACCGGATACTAGCAAGAAGTTGATTGTCTATCTTTCAGTCTTAATTGAGGTCATAAGTGCAGTGCTAGTACAGGAAGAAGGGAGTGAGTTGAGGTCGGTGTATTTTGTGAGTCGGGTACTACAAGATCCAGAGACGAGGTACCAAGTGATGGAAAAGGTAGCCCTTGCACATGTTAATGTTGTTCATCATCTTCTCCAATACTTTTAGAGCCATAGAATCATTGTTCGATCTTATTGCCCCATAGCCAAAATATTGCATAAGCTCGAGTTGGCCGGATGTATATGTGGCAGCAATGTCTTCCAAGGTTATTTTGATGATGTCAAAGAATCAAGAGTCAAGCAAAATCCAAAGAATCAAGAATCAAGTTTCAAGAATCAAGATTCAAGATTCAAGAATCAAGTTTCAAGAATCAAGATTCAAGAATAATCAAGATCAAGATTCAAGAATCAAGAGAAGACTCAATCAAGATAAGTACTAAAATTTTTTTTCAAAATATTGAGTAGCACAAGAAGTTTTCACAAAATCATATTTAAGAGTTTTACTCTCTGGTAATTGATTACCAGAAGGTAGTAATCAGTTACCAGTGTTTTAAAACATTAAGATTTCAAATTTCAAGAATTATAACTTATGTTTAAACAGTTTTAAAGTATTTTAAACTTGTGTAATCGATTACACAATACTTGTAATCAATTACCAAAGCTTCTAAACATTTTAATTTTCAAAATTCAAAATGAAGAGTCACATTTGTTGATGTGTAATCGATTACACCTTAATGGTAATCGATTAGTAGTGACTGATTTCGAAAAATACATTTCCAAAAGTCAAAATTCTTCAAGTGACTTGTTTCTGAAGATTTTTTCAAAAGTCATAACTTTTTAAGTAACTAGTTTTAAAGAAATTGCCAAGAGTCACAAGCTTTGACTTGAGTCATCAAGAGATTATAAATATGTGACCATGGCATGAGTTTCAATAATTATCATCATCAATCATCTTTGAATCATCTATCTTTCAATCTTTTTCAACATCATCTCTCAAACATCTTTCAATCAATCTTTCAATATCTTTCTACAGAATTTTCTTATTCATTTCTCTTCATATTTCTAAAAGTTTTTTATCAACACTTTCTCTTCCAAGAAAAGTTCTTTGTTCAAAAACTTGTGTTATCCATCTTTTTCATTCTCTTCTCCCTTTACCAAAAGAACAAAGGACTAACCGCCTGAATTCTTTTGTGTTTCTCTTCTCCCTTACAAAAGATTCAAAGGACTAACCGCCTGAGAATTCTTTTGATTCTTCCCTTCCCCTTAAGAAAAAGATTTCAAAGGACTAACCGCCTGAAATATCTTTTGTTTCCCTTTACAAAGATTCAAAGGACTAATCGCCTGAGAATTCTTTGTCCCAACACATTGGAGGATACATCCTTTGTGGTACAAGTAGAGGGTACATCTACTTGGGGATTGTTATACTGAGAACAAGAGAGGGTACATCTCTTGTGGATCAGTTCAAGTGGAGGGTACATCCACTTGGTTTTCTAAAGAGAACAAGGGAGGGTACATCCCTTATGGATCTTTGGCTTGTAAAGGATTTTACAAGGTTGAAAGAAATCTCAAGAACCGCAGGTTGCTTGGGGACTGAATGTAGGCACGGTTTGTGGCCGAACCAGTATAAATCTTGTGTTTGTCTTCTTCTTCCCTACACTTTTTAATTTCCGCTGTGTACTTTTAATTATCGCTTTTACTTTTGGTTAAGTTTCTATTTTTGTTCTTTACTTTCTTAACTTAGTAGTAAAAGCCTATTTGAATCTAGTAACATTAAGAAGGTTAAATCTTTAATTAGTCAAGACACATTAATAATTAATTCAACCCCCCCCCTTCTTAATTATTCTGAGGCCACTTGATCCAACAATATAATGACGTGGTTAATTGAGCTTTTAGAGTATGATATTGCCTATGAACCAAAAGGTACTATCCGAGCACAAGTGTTGGCCAACTTCATCAATGAGCTCCATCCCCCACCACTACAGTTCAAACAAAAATAATGGACGATACATGTAGATGGCTCCTCCAACTGACATAGGAGTGGAGCTGGGGTTATCTTGGAAGGACCCAATAGTGTGGCCATGGCATAATCGTTATGCTTCAATTTCAAAGCCATATGCAACTAGGCCAAGTATGAGGCCCTCTTCACGACACTAAGACTCGTCAAAGAGGTTGACGCTCAAAGAATTCAGTGTCGAAGCGATTCTAAAGTCACTGGCGAGTAGATAAACAAAGTGTTTCAAATCCGAGACCCCCAACTCTTGAAGTACTACCATGCATTCGAAAAACTCAGGGGAGAGTTTGAGGAAGTGTAGATGACTCACATAAGTCGAGAGGTCAAAGAAAAGGCCAACAAGTTGGCTCGACTGGCTAACTCCCTTAAACCTAGGCAGCTTAAAACTTTTATTCTCCATTCGGTCCTCGAAACCCAGTGTCTCGGGAAATGAATGTTTGTAGGTGGAGGAAGCCTCCTCGGGATGGAAAGAAGAAATACTCAAGCACTTAAAGCATGAGACGCAACCGACAAGGGAAAGGCAAGAAAGATAAGAATGCAACCCGCCAGGTACACCCTAGTGGCCAACAAACTATATATGAGAGGGTTCTCCTCACCCCTGCTCAAATGTCTTGACCAAGATGAGGCTAACTAAATCCTTTGAGAACAACTTAATTATATCTTGGAGTTAAAATTGAATTTGATATGATCGATGTAGTTGTAAATTAGAGCCATCAGGATGAAGATTGGATGCTTTAAATGTATAAAAATATAATTAGGTGATTAAGCACAAGTCGTTAATATGCTGAAATTAAGATTAAATCATTCAGGTCTTATCCAAGCTCGATCCTTGGTAAAAATAATTATTGATCATGTTTTACTTATCTCTTAGACTCCCAACCGAACTTTGAATTTTTCAGAATTCATTTTCTCAGATGAATCAGAGGGTTAAGAAAAAAAAATATCAAAGTGATTTTATTATTCAAAATACTATTGAGAATTTCAGTCATTAATTAATTTGATTTTCATCTCGGCTTCGATTTTATAGCTCTGCCCCATATTTAGGTCGGTATATTTTTCCTTAAAAACAAGGTCTGTATATTTTTCTTGTTTTCAATTAAATATGATATTTTAATTGGTATATTTAAAGAAAAATAGATGTTAAAATAATTTCAACAATTCAATTTATGGAATTTTATAGCATAAATAAAAATTTATGAATTTGAGAATGAGTAAAATTGATGAAATGGTAATTATAAGAATCGAGGGATTAAATTTGGATAACAAAATAAAAATAATAAACATAATTTATGCTAATAATAAAGAAAATGCTCACATTTGGTTTAAATATTTTAACTGCTTCCGAAATAATTTATTTTATTTCTTTTGAGTTTAATAATCTTGTAATAACCGTGTTAAACAATGGGAAACATTTTAATTATTTTTACATTGCAAAAAAATTACTTAATATATTAGAATTATTTCAAATATTTTATATGTACATCATAAATTAACATCTTAGCCCAAAAATAAAGTCAGGCACGACAATGCCATCTTTCCACAATTCCACTAGGTTATATAATGAATTTCTGTCGACAAAATTGGTTGATCAAAGTGTCAAGAATTGTTCAATTTAAGTTAGATTTTCTTCCTTCATAAACAAAATTGGCAACGCACACGACAATCTATATATTCGTAGTTGCGGCATGTTTTTAGTTTTTCGTTTTCATATGTCAATTCCAAGACAGAAATGTTCAACTAATTAAAGAAAAACTAGTGAAAAATAGTTTTTTCAATATATGTAAATAAAAGAATTCTATTTTTTTTCAATTTTGAAATATATTCAACTCAATTCTTAATAAAAGAAAAACTAGTGAAAAATAGCCAGATCGAATTCTATTTTTTTCTTATACAAAATTATAAATTTTTAAATCTTCTTCTATGTATATGTAAATTAGAATAATTATCTTAAACAAAAGTAATTCTAGAAGTTATTCTTCAAAGTTTTTAAGAATTTGTATTCAATGAGAATGTTTTTAGAGAATTTGCTAAACGTCTTATATTTCAATCTACCATTTTCATCTATATTTCTAAATTAAGTTTCATTTTTTTAAAATATTAGTAGTTAAAAAATATTGTATCACAATATAAATCATTATCATGAATCTAAAATATAATTTATATATTAAAAAATATTTATTTACTACAAATTTTAGTTAAAATGAAATTTTTAAGTTCAAAAATATTTATTTATTACAAATTTTAGTTATATAAAATAAATTTTTTACCTTGTGTTTTGCACAGGTTAAAATAATAGCTAGTATACTTATAATTTTAAACACAAATAAATAAACAGCATGGAAATAGCCAGAATGAAAAAAAGAAATCCTATACAAAATTTTAAAAATGTTGAATAAAGTAACATTGAAGAATGTTTCAATTTATAAAAAAATGAAAAATAAGAAATAGGAAACGTAAAACCCTTTCTCTAGAAAGAGTACCAAAAAAAAAAAAAAAACTCTAGAATGAAAAGGACTTCAAACTTGTTCCCCAGACCCAGTGTTATTCGTTTTAATTGAGTTGGGGACCATGTCCGTAATGTATATTTAGAAATACCATTTGGAGGTGAGATATGGACCTAGAATAAATGCAGCCATTACTCCACAGAAAATGATAATTTGGAACCAACATATGAACTTGATAATCACTATTTAATTCAAAATGTGGACATCTCATCAACATTTTAGAATGGATAAAAAAAAAATCCAACAGTTTATAAGCATTAATATTTGGCAATGTTTATAAGATAATGAACCCCCCATTGATCGACTTGAGAGCAAATAGTCCTTATTAATGCCAAAATTATATGAATAGCAGAAAATAGCGAGATATTTTTTTCAAGTAAAAAATAAAGAGATATACTTGGTGAATTTTTTATCAGTTAATATACTTGGTGAATGTATATAAGTGAGATGAGATGAGATGTAAGATTTATTTTAACTCTTAATTTATTTATTTTACATAAATTTAAGTCTATATGTTTGTCTAGTTATTCAGTAAAAGAAATGCTTGCCTAGTTATTTTCATGCATTGAAAGTATATAGTCTATCACATTAGTTTTTAAAACTAAAAACAAAGGTCTTTAAAAATATAATCCATCAATTACAATACTCTAAAAAAATGTGTGATTTAATTATGATATTAAGTTTTTTTAATCAGCAAAAATAAATATATTAAACTTTGTTGGGTACAAAGGATACCTAAACCTATATACGATGGATAAAAACCTTTGTCTAAGGTTCAACATCTAATTACCAAGTTACAAGATAAAAACCTATAATAATATTAACATGTATTTAAAGATAAAATGACAGTCAGTAGTTAAGAAAATCATCATTCCTCACTATTAAGTTACTGATAAAGGATAAAACTTAAATCAAGTTTTTTTGGTTCTTTTACAGTATTATTTTTTAATCAAAATTGTACACACATCAGACCTAAAATTTCATTTTAATAATTTATATTAGTCTTAATTAATAATTTTAATTAAAGGACAGTATAAAAATAACATAATAAATCGCATTTCAATTTTGCCCAGTGATGCAAAATTCCGCTGATAATTTAAATCGTGTCATCATAACCACAGTCTCATACATTTTTGGTTATTAATTAGTTTATAAATTAGATAAATATAAAAAAATTAAATGATTTTATATAATTGAATATCCTTTTTTTTCTAGGGAGAATATAGTTTCTTTTTTTTTGAAGAAGAAGAAGAATAGTTTATCATCATTGCAGAATGTTAGATAATATATTAACGGGGTCTCTTTCATCTTACTGTGTGACCAGCTCAAAGTTTATATAAAGGATTACACATGGGAAACATTGATAATGTCCATAAATATCATTGTTGTCTTTATTGCAATAAAAAAAATATCATTGTTGTCTTTATTGCAACTTTTGTTGTTGCTGAAATCATGTGGTATAATTCGACAACCTCCATTTATTTGGTCCTACTAATTATCCCTAGGATTAGGGATAGTCCTAGCAAGAAATATATCAAAAAGTTGGTCTTGAATTAGCCATAAATTAAAGTTTATCCGAAGTCTGGTTTAAATTTTTCAAAAACAACAAAAAGCTTTTATGATTATATTAGTAATTAGTATTTTAGTCGTGCGTTGTATAAAATAAATATCTATTTTATATAACTAAAATTATAATAAATAAATATTTTCAGTAAAATATATATTATATTAAAATTAAAATTTGTAATAAATAAATATTTTATATATTATTTTTAATTACACACACACATATATATATTATTTTTAATTAGTGATAAAATATTAAAATTCAAGTTAAAACTAAAGTATTTAAATAAAAATATTTTTTGGGTAATTATAATTAATTTTTATTTAATTCTAAACACATATAATTTTATTTGAAAATAAAATACTTTATTGAAAATTAAAATATAATGTAATAATTTAAAGCAATAGTATAATATTAAAGACAATGGTAAATAAGAAACCTTGTTAAAGTATTTAAGGTAAAAATGAAGAAAGTGAAATATAATCTCAAATGATATTTTAAATAGTGTTTAATTTTTTTCATAAAGTAATAAAATAAATTATTTGCTAAATAGGTTTATTTTAATCAAACAAAGCTATACACCAATTAAATAAACTACAAATTAATTGAGATGATTTAACAAATATGCTCAAATGAATTTAATGATTGATATATTGAAAAAATTTGTGTGATGTGGAATATAATTTTAATCAATTACCTTGAGATTAGGGACAAAAATACTCATACTCACCAATATTCGTGGATAAAATTTGTGACAGATAGAAGATGACAACAAATCTAAAATAAAATTGAGAGTGTTTTCTAAAACAACTCTAATATTTTGATACTATTGCCAAAGATGACTCTAACAAATTCATTTGAAAGGGAGAAATGTGTTGGAGCAAGGGTAAGGCACCCAAAGGAGGCACCATTGACAAACAAACATCTACTGAAAAAATGAAGAAAAAGATGTGATAGCAGTGAAGAAGAAGAAAAAAAGAAAGTGAAAGAAACAAAAATTAAAAATAAAAATTAAAGAACACTTACGAAATCTATTTTACGCGATTCCAATTATAAATAGTGGCCCCAAAGAACCATCAATCCCAATGGACATTTAGCCCCCATTTGTTTGCAGTAAAATATAGCTAAAAAAAATAAAAACAAACAATAAAATGAGATGAAATGAACTTTTGCACTCTACCTTAGTTAAAAAAACAATCATCTCGGTTCACTTTCGTCCATTTAATTGCATTCTATCAACACTCTATTAGGAACTTGTTACTTTGGGCCCCAAAGTTACATTATCTTAAGGACGAGCGGCAAGAGACGAGTGCTGCTAGGTGCACCCAGCATTTTTACTGGTGCACCCAGCAAAATTCATAAATGGCAAAAATGTCCCTGGCCTATTTTTTTGCTTATAAAAGGTTTTTTTTTCAGAAATGCACATAGCTTCCATTTTTGTCCTTTTTTTTCTCTGTTTTTGTGTGACATTGTCTCGGGTTCGTTGGTTCGTTGTGAAAGATTAGGTGCAATGAAGGTGAAGGTGCATTGCAGTGGTCGGCGGTGACAAACGAGGTACGCAGAAGATGCTGCGTTTGTCGCGAACGTACAGATCACTTTCGGATCAAGTTGATCCGTAAGTAAGAGACTAATTTATGGTATTTGCTATTTTTTGAATTTAGTTTCTTTTTTTCTTTTAAATTATTAATTTTTTTTGTATGGCCATTTTTTGTTTGATTTGGTTAAATGGACGAAGATGAGTGGATGTATGAAATAATGTCTGAACGAGCGAATATGGATTACGAAAATGCAGAAGCGTGTGGTGTGAATGAACCACATGTTGATTGTTTGGATGCGTTCAAGACTCCTCAGGTTATAATGTTAATGTTTGTCACAGATTTAATAAAATGAATACTGGTAGAAAATTTAAATTATGTGGATTTCTTTGTAGGTGTTTGAGTGCCGAGAGGATGTTTTGCGATGGGCTCGATCCGTGACTCATGAAAACGGATTTGTGGCAGTGATTTTAAGGTTGGACACAAACACAGGTAGTAGAGGAAGGACTACGTTTATGTTAATTGGTTGTGAAAGGAGTGGCGAGTATAGGTGTAGGAAAAAAGAATTTATCAGAAGAGACACTGGGACTAGGAAATGTGGGTGTCCCTTCAAGCTTCGTTGCAAGCCAGTGGTTGGAGGAGAAGGCTGGATGGTGAAGTTGATTTATGGAGTGCATAATCATGAATTGGCCAAGTCATTAGTTGGACATCCATATGCGGGGCGATTGACTAAAGCTGAAAAAATACTTATTGCTGATATGACGAAGTCCATGGTGAAGCCAAAAAGCATTCTGCTAACTCTGAAGGAACACAATGCCAATAGTTGTACGACCATTAAACAGGTATACAATGCAAGAAGTGCATTTCGTTCTTCCATAAGAGGAAGCGATCTTGAAATGCAACATCTGATGAAGCTTCTTGAACGTGATCAGTATATTCATTGGCACAGAATAAAGGATGAAGACGTGGTTTGTGATATCTTTTGGTGTCACCCTGATTCAGTGAAGTTAGTCAACGCATGTAATTTGGTGTTTTTGATAGACAGCACCTACAAAACAAACCGGTACAGACTCCCACTGCTCGATTTTGTTGGGGTGACACCGACTGGGATGACATTCTCTGTAGGTTTTTGCATATGTGGAGGGTGAACGCGTTAATAATTTGGTCTGGGCTTTACAACGCTTCTGAGGCCTTTTTTTAAAGTGTGATGCCCTCCCTAGAGTTATTGTCACTGACAGAGACCAAGCATTGATGAATGCAGTGAAGGATGTATTCCCTGAATGCACAAATTTGTTGTGCAGCTTTCACATAAACAAGAATGTGAAGGCCAAATGTAAATCACTAATTGTGCAAAAAAATGCTTGGGATTATGTCATGGATTGCTGGGGATCTCTGACTGATTGTCCTTTAGAACAACAATTTGATGAATGCCTGAAGAAGTTCGAAATGGCTTGTGCACCTTGGCCAATATTTGTTGACTATGTCAAGGAAACATGGATAATACCACACAAGGAAAAACTTGTTTCCGCCTGGACTAATAAGGTGATGCACTTAGGAAACACAACAACAAACAGGTATGAAACTGTTCAAATATTTCTATTAACGTTGACGAATTGATGGAATTGTATTATTGTATATGTTTATTTTTATTTGTGTATTTGAAATGTAGGGTTGAATCTGCTCACTCATCTTTAAAAAGATTGTTACAAAATAGCATTGGAGACTTACGCAGTGTGTGGAATGCCATGAACAACATGATTACGTTGCAGCACACAGAGATTAAAGCATCATTTGAAACAAGTACACATGTCGTTGGACATGTGTTCAAAAAAACCTTATACAGGAGGCCGCTTGGAATGGTTTCAAGGTATGCTTTAAATTAGATTGCTGCTGAATTAGAGCGTGCTAACTATGCTGGCAAGAATTCCTTAAGTTGTGGTTGTGTGGTGAGAACCACGCTTGGTCTTCCTTGTGCTTGTGAGCTATCCAAATATGTTGGTGGTTGCATCCCACTGGATTCAATCCATATGTTCTGGAGGAGACTCAGTTTTTCAGACCAAGGGTTATCTGAGCCCGAGGTGGGCATCAAGGACGTAATGGAAACAATATCCAAAAGATTTGAAGAACTTGATGTTTGTGGCAAGTTTACTCTAAGGACTACACTTTGGGAAATTGCATACCCTGATCAGAATTCGATGTGTCCTCCTCCAGCAAAGGTTAACACAAAGGGGGCACCGAAGAAAGCTACGAGCAGGAACCCAAGGTCAACAAAGCGCGATCCATCTTACTGGGAGTATGTAGATGCCTTTGAATCTATGCAAAATAGCAATTCGTCAATAAGGCGTACTGCATCATCCTCTGAGCAACCAAATTGAAGAACGATGATGCCCATGTTGGACCAGTTTCAGCCATTTATGCACGACTTCATTGATAAGATTGTTGATGTCAAAGCTGATGGTAACTGTAGATATCGGTCGGTCGTCGGTTAATAGGTATGGGTGAAGACTCTTGGTCGGTGGTCCGCAACCATCTGCTTATAGAACTTGCCAAATTCTCAGAAGACTATATCAAGCTCTTTGGTGGCACAAAGAGATTTGAGGAATTAAGGATGTCACTACTTGTTGATGGGTTAACCAAGGTATGTAATTTATGTATTTGATTTTTAAGACTTTACTTTGAAATTAAGTTTGATGTGTATATTTGTTTCATTCAGGTGACAACGGATAAGTGGATGGATATAACGGACATGGGACATGTCATTGCATCAAGGTATAACATAATTGTTGTATTCTTGTCTAAACAACAAAACATGACATTTTTTCCTCTTAGAAGTCAACCGCTGGCAAATTCTTCATTGTATCGTATAATTTGTATCGGTCATGTGTATGGCAATCATTTTGTTGAGGTACATTGTAGATATGAAGTGTTTTTTTTATATTTATGCAATGAGTTTTGTAGGATTGAGTTAACATTTTTTTTTCGCATGTACAACAGGTTTATTTAAAAGAACGTTGCCCTTACCGCCTGTAGCATTGTTATGGTCTAGCAATTGTCATCCGCAAGCGAAGTCGTGGCCAAATCCATATATTAGCAGAATGTAGCATTACAAGAGCTTCATGATGTTCAACAGAGACTATGTTGACATAAATGATGATTGAACATGTAATTTATAATGACTGATCGTTTTGAACATGTAATTTATTTGTTACATCCACAATAAAATTATTACTTAATTCTAAAAAAGCATGTATGATATATCGTTGCCTGAGTTGACAACACATTGTGAAAAATCGTGTATGATAAATTGTTGTCTGCATTAACATAAAGCGCGTGAAAGGACCCTGCACAACATGACTACACATGCAGATCTGATGCAAGCTAAAGCATGTCACGTCATTGGTGTAGTTGACAACACATACAGAAAGCATGTGTATTCATTTTTAATCTTTAAAAAATGCAGCACTGATATTAAAAGTCATCTATATATATGACACAGCCTAACACTGTAAGAAAGCACAAGTTTTAGTCTCAACCCAAGTCTTACAAAAAACTATGGCATTCTTGGGAGAGACAAGAAGTCAGACAGTTGTGAACTCCACATTAGGTTTTATTTTTCCAAATGGATCCATTGTTCACAATGATAATGGTGTTTCCTTTCAAGCTTCCACTCCAGTTCCCATTTGAGTACCTAACGGGTGTGATTTTCAAACGTTAAAAACCAGAATACACAATACCCTTAAGCTAACCGGCAAACAATTTTTGGATGAAATTTACTATCAGCAGCCTTTCACGTATGCAGGTAATCAATTTCGGTTTCAATGTATGCAACTGAAAGATGATGCTGATGTTAACACAATGTTAATGTGTAATCATGAATTTTCGTTTGTTGGTCCGATTGAGTTATTATGTAGCATTGCTAGAAACCCAGATGATATTTTAAACTTACTTGAAGCTACTATGACCCCTACTTATGATGCCCTGCTATATTATAATGGGAGGTGGAACATGTCACGCCAAAATGAGTTTGTTGGTTACTCATTCACAGGAAAAAATCCCAAAAACTTTGACATTCCCATCGGATGTACCATGGATGAACTGAATGATTTGATCAAGCAAGTTGCGCCTCATGGGATTCCCCCTTATGGTATTGATGAAACACAAATGATAAGGCGATTGTTTTTTCGGAAACCAAGTCACCATGAGTATTCAAAAAAAGTTATAACATTCGAAATAATTGAACTCAAAACCAACGAGGACGTGATGAAGGTGCTCATTGAGTCTAACTACTGGAAAAAGATTGAGCCAATAGAAATTTTAGTTGTTTTCAGTAAACCTGTACCGCAAATGGAAGACGAGTTGTTCTTGTCGCAAAATTAGCATGAGTTAGTTGTAGTATTTGATGCAAATTTAATTTCATTCGACTATGTTGAAGTTAATGTACTGTTTTATTTAACTTATTGCATAATCGTTTTTTTTTTATGTAAATGGAAGACCCCTCGAGTCAAGATATGGACGAATTTCAGTCAAAATACACATATGGAGAAATTTTTAATGTACTATTTGAAATAAAGAAGTTGAAAAGGGTGTAGACATATGGAGGAATTTCAGTCAAAATACACATATATAACGGATAATAAATATGCCCCTCGAGTCAATTCAAAACCCCCCATTTCTTACGTTGCTCAAAAAAATCTAAATAACTTGCAATTACTAACCCACCACCGCTTTCCAATCAAACCCTACAACACACCCCTAGAGTTTTTTATTTTATTTTTACTTTGAGGAGACTGTTAACGGTTGTTCGGATGAGTCTGTTGGGGAAGCCGTAGGGTTCCATGGCGTCGAGTGCTGCATCCATTCGCGACTTGCCTTTTTGCAAATCACAAGCACGATTAAGTTCATGGAGAGAAGAAAAAAGTGATTGATTGAATGAGAAAAGGGAATGTGAAACGACCTACCTTAGGACGTCATTTCGGAGCCATGAGAACAAAGAAATTGCAGATGGAATGCAAAAGAAAAGGATCGATTTATGTTTGCATTTGGTCACACATTATTCAATTAGGGCACAAAATTGGTGGGCCCAATCTACACCACTTTACTTCATAAGAATTTACTACTCTTTAATCATTTGCAGATAGGGTACTATTTGGTCCTTTCATTATTTGGTCCTTTTTTTGTTTTGTTTAATTTGATCCTTTATATTTTTAAAAATATATTTTGATAATTTATCTTTTTAAATTGGTTAAAAATGGCAGTTTGGAAAGAGAAAAAACTTGCAATTACTAACCCACCACCGCTTTCCAATCAAACCCTACAACACACCCTTTCTTGACTTTCAAACCCCCCACCCCATAAAATATAAATACAGATTTTTATCTGAGGAGACAAATTTAAAAAAAAAATTAATTTGATAGAATAAAATTATTAGTTTATTTTAATTTATTTTTTTCTATGACCCCTACTCATGATGTCCATTTTTTGTTTAATTTATTTTTTTCTACACCCTTTTCAACTTCTTTATTTCAATTATATTTAAAGTTATATTTAAAATTACTTTTTATTAGTTGGTAAACTAAGTTAACTAGACCATTTATAATAATTTACATATACTATAACTAAGTTAACTAGACCATTTTAATAACACGCGTGTATATAGACACAAATGTAAAATATGAGATACGATTCTAGGTTTTTAGGCAAATGGAATACACAATCAATGGAAATAAATAAAACTAACATTACTAATGAAAATAAATAAAACCAACAATACTAATGAAATGGGTTCATGTACAATATCTGTATATACATCGAATATCAATATAAAATATGTAAATAAACTACGCCTGATCCGTGCGCCGCCTGCGTCTAGACCTAACATATACTAGATGGTCCTGTGTCACACTTCTGGCCATCCTGAGGCATTCTTCGATCACCTCATGTGTCGATGAGCCAGACGTGACCACCCCTAGACTCAGATGGCGCTCCAACCTCTCAGCAATCTCATCACAAACTTCCTGTTAAATACAAAACAAACAGATTACACAAATTATTATGCAAATATTAATGTAAATGACGTAAATTATTAGTATTATTTACCACTGCATGTCTAGGCTCCTCCACAGCGGGCCTCGCAGATGTCGACAGTGCTCCTGGCTCCAGTACGTGAGAGATATCCGTCTGTGGGGCCTGAGGGACGACTCGGGGCTGCGGGGCATGACCATCTGGCAGAGGATCTAATGCGTGGTCTGGTGTCATGAAAGGATGCGAGATGCGAGATGCGGAAGAACCAGTCCATTTAGTCACTGGCACACTAACCTGGCACAGCGCACACCTCACCTGCTAGAACGATATGATCCGAGTAGTGCATCCACCTGTCGTGTATATCATCATACGACACCTATGAATCGACAGGCGGAGCAGGAATGGTCTGCGTGTATCCAAACTGCCGCACGACCCTCTCTGGTCGGTAATAAACAGCAACAGGCCCCTAGCGCAGGAAACCGAAATAACATGATATCACATGGAAGTCTCAGACCGATCGGTGCTCCCCATACGGGATCCAACAGACATCCGGAATCCGAAGTCAATCCAGGAGCTCCCTGTACGCTAGTGTACGTATGCTCTTCACGGTCTTCTTCGTCGCAATCCATCTACACGCACGTAGGGAATCCTTGTCATATTCCTGATCAGCAATGGACTCTGCGACTGAGGGAAAGTGCTCGAAAATCCAACACTACAAATGTAACATCAAAATGATAAACATTAATAATGAAAGTCTAACAAAATTTAAAGTTGAATATTGTTGAACCTCAACGAATGAAAAACATATTTGTTACCTACAGCAGTGTGATGTAACCGCCAAGCTGTCGGCTGCTGCTGATAGAGGCATCGTTCAGCTGGTCGTACATGTGCACCAGAGCAGCCACTCCCCAGGCGTACCTCCCGGTCTGACTGAGGTCACGAAGGGCCTCCAAGTACACAACATGCACATTGGTTGCACTCTTGTTAGCAAACAGAGTGCAACCCAGAAGATGAAGAAGATATGCGCGAGCCGTAACTGTCTAATGACCTGTCTGGCATTAGCGCTCATACATATCACGTACCCATTGCAGGCGTACGTACAGTCCACGACACTGGGCTGTCTCAGTCCTGGTAGACTCTGCAGAGACCATCAATATGTCCACCAGCATCTGAACCGTATCATCCACGTGCAAGGGCTGAAAGGAGTGCAAGTCGCCAACCACGGGCAGATGGAGAAGCGAGGAGACGTCGTCCAACGTGATCGTGAGCTCTCCCACCGGGAGATGGACACTAGACGTCTCCCAGTGCCACCGCTCGACAAACGAGGACAAAAGTCCCCGATCGCCGGTGTCTACCAAACACGCGATCAAAGAACTTAGTCCTGTCCCAGCAACTAGTCCCTCAATGGCAAGGACAGACCTGCCTAAACTATGGACCTTCCTCCCGTGAGAGGATAACTTCAACTCAGGACACTCCTAAATTGAAGTATAAAGGAACGCAAAATTCGTTAAAATCATCATTGAAAGGAAAACTAATTTCAATCATAAAGTATAATTTACAAGTAACTAAAAATAAATATTATAAATACCTTTCATGTCCATATGTTGCAAGCAACGTGATTCGCATACTGGGTCAGCACAGATGGGTCGCTCGGACCACCCGGAAATCCCTCATGCTCATCCTCAGCAGGAATGTCTGCCACAATGTCCTCTACATCAGTTGGTGCCATCGGGTCATCCAGAAATACGTCAGCCTGAACATCTGGCGCAGGGACCACTGACTCATCGTGCGCCGCAGTCACAGGGACTCACTGCCTCCGTGCGGATGCGGTAGGACGTCGACGCTTCGGAGCATCATCGAAATCATCACGATCTCCTCGGCCCACACCGCTGCCAGTAACGTGACCTAAGGCACGACCTAATCCTCTGGTCCTAACCATGATCTGCAAATGAGTACCACAAATTCCATCACTGATTTCATTCTCTCAAATTTCATTGGTCTAACGCATATAGACATTATGTTTTCTCAGGCACTACTTGGTAGAAAAAGGATATTCACTTTGAAATTAAGATATATGCATTGCTTATAAGTGACACTGATTTCGAAAGATGAGAGATTTGGGAAGCAATATCCCCTTCAAAGTTAGAATCAGACAAGTTGACATGCGTGAGTCTCACAAACCCACCAAAGCCAAATGACAAATGAGAATCATTAAAATCATTGAAAGCATGGTTAAGTGAGTGATTAAAATCATTGAAAGCATGGTTAAGTCACTTTAGGATTTTAGAAACTTTCTCATATGCTATTTCAGGATATTCAGATTGACCATATTTTGATGCTGACTACTGAGTCATTATCGTATTGGCAACATTATAGCCCTTTTGGAAAGATACAAGCTTAACCTCAACTAGTAGAATCCTCCTCTGCTCTCCCCTAAGTTTTGGGACAGCAAAGCACTATCACCCAATGCATGTTTAAGTATAAATTTTTCCTTCCTCTTGCATTTGGTTGACTCAATTCAATTACTCTAATGGCCACTTGTTGTTTTATCATATGTTTTAGTTATTAGAGAGAAACTTGCTGAGCTTTATGAATCTGAGAAACAATGGTCAAAAGCAGCTCAAATGCTTAGTGGTATTGACCTTGATTCAGGAATGAGGTCTCATAATTACTTACCTCCCATATTTATTTTATTGTGTAAACTATTGTGATTATAATTCAGCCCAAATGTAAAATGTCTCTCTTTTACTTATTTGTACTTTCATTTACTTTATCAGGGTGATTGATGATGCATTCAGGTTGTCAAAATGTGTCCAAATTGCTTGTTTATATCTTGAGGTATTGACTCTTTTCTGCAATGAAATTTATATTTGATTGAAGTAGTGGCTATTGGGAGTCATAACAAGCCACACAAGAACATGAGTATCCATATCTATAATTTTTAGTCTTAAAGCATGCCCTACCTGCTCTTGTTCTACATCTGCATATTCAAGAAGGTAATATTTTTATAACTGAAATGTTTATGTTTCTGGTACTCTTATATAGCGGTTATAAGTTCTTCACTAGAGGCAAGGGCAAGAATGAAGAGGTACATAAGTTAACATCTATAGGAAAATGTTGGTATGAATTTTTGGGCTGCTTCTCACACTCTAGAACTTTCTCAAGAATTGAAGTTTGCCATGTCTTGTTGTAGATAGTTGCAGAATCAAACAAGGCTTGAGTTTGCTATAACATCTGCTAAGAAGTTGCCCTACTTGACTTCAACTCTCTCAAGTTGTGATTTTTATCTTTGTAATAATGAGACTAATTTTAGTAGCAATATATGGTTTGGAATATTTGGATAATTTCATACAAGCACTAGGTATCTTTTGGAATTTTTTAAATGAAGAAAATTGTCAACATCTCAATATAATCATAATTCATGGTAATCAATATATATTATTTGGATAATTTCCTGAAAGAGGATATATCTATATATAATCATAATTCATGCTAATCAATCTATGTTATTTATCTATATGTCAACATCTCATTATTTACAACCAAATTGTGACTAAGGTCAAAACAAATTGTGACAACAATCTAATAAGAATGATCCAAATTATAGGCAATATTTACTCTTCTACCAAAGTAATACTAAACGTTCAAAAACAAATTCATCAAATATATCAACTACTCACGTTGTTCAGAGTTCAAACGAACACCTTGTGACAAAGAAATAGTCTTGATGAAGTAAGCTGCAAATTTCAGAAACAAAAACACACAAAATTCAGAGTTAGCAATTTTTAAAATGCAGATTCAGACAAGTTACGGATCAAGTTGATCCGTAATCTCCTTCCGGATCAACATGATCCATAAAAGCTTACGGATCAACTTGATCCGTAAACTGTGTAACAAAATTTCCGAATCAAGTTGATCCGTAAGCTTTTCTGGATCAACATGATTAGGAAAAGCTTACGGATCAAGTTGATCCGGAAAATGTCTACACATCTTACGGATCAAGTTGATCCGTAAGGTTCTTTCAGATCAACATGATCCTAAACAACCTTACGGATCAACTTGATCCGTAAAGTTCACGTTCAATCTTATATTTTCAAAAAACGCTAAATATTACAAAAAAAAAAAAACAAAGTTAAGTATACTCTAACAAGAAATTGCTTGGTATAACTTCATAATTAAAAGGGCTAACATATTATTCTTTATGACATGTAATTATTTTTAAAAATAATGAATTAAAATTTATCAAATAACTATTTTATCAAATGTCTATAATCAAGAGGTGGATGCATTACCAAAATGAGCCAAGGCTTTTCTTAACCATTCTAACTACTCATCATAAGGCTTTTTATCAAATGTCTATAACCAGAGGCTTTTCTTAATGGTTTTTTTCTAACTAATAATTAAATTTAAATTTTAAAATGAGCCAATTTTTTTTCTTAATGGTTTTTTCTAACTACTAAATAAATTTCAATTTTCTCACAATTTATCTAATATTTAGCATTTTTTAAAAATTAACATTGATTGTTAATATAAATTAATAAATAAATTTCAATTTTCTCACAATTCATCTAATATTTAGCATTTTTAAAAAATTAAGATTGATTGTTAATATAAATTAATATATAAATACACATTTTCCAGATCAAGTTGATCCGTAAGCTTTTCCGGATCATGTTGATCCGAAAGAAGCTTACGGATCAACTTGATCTGGAAACTTTGTTTACACACTTTCCGGATCAAGTTGATCCGTAAGCTTTCCCGAATCATGTTGATCCGGAAGAAGCTTACGAATCAACTTGATCTGGAAAGTGCGTATACAAAGCTTACGGATCACCTTGATCCGTAACTGCCACTGTTGCAAACCACGCCGGCGAACTCAGCGTAACGATGCTTACCTCGACAATGCCGACGCGCGGAGGCAGCAACACCACCGTCAACTTGGCTGGGATGGTCAACACCCACGACGGCGCGGTCGCACAACGATACGCCAATGAAGAAGACGAAGATGCGGAACAAATAGGTTGCGCCTAATGACGACCATGGTTGAAGAAATGGGCTGCGCTGATGACAGCTAAGGTGAGGAAGAAGAAGCAAAACGCGGGAGGGAGGAGAATTCAGTGACAAGGAAGAAGAAAAAACAGCAAGGAAGAAGTGGAACGCAGGATTGGAAGGGAGAGAGAGGAGAATGAACAGTTTTTTTAAAATAATTAAGCCAGGGGTACATATGTCTTTTCCCCTTAAGTGTTGGGTGCACCTAGCAACACTCGCAAGAGACTCATGCATTAAATAAGTTGGGTTCACGTATTTAGAGTGTTCAATGTTATGGGTCATTCGCTCTGAGTTGATTCAAACCGATCTGAATAGTTTAGATTGGGTCATTTATGTATTTAGGTCAAAATCGATCCAAAATTATCAAAATCGAATTGAAATTATCAAAATCATTTATGTATAGGTTGGATCTCGAGTTTAGATTTATAGATCCGATCAAAATCGAGCCAAACTAAACAAAATTGATCAAAATTTATAGAGTTGTTTGATTTGACTTAAAATACCAGTAATATTGAGACTCAAAGTGTTGGGACTTGGAACTTCTTAAGGTACATTGATATTTGTTTCACTATTTTTTCATATTTATTTTTTTGTCATGTTTATAATATTAATGGATTATATTTTAACAAATCTGGTTGTAAGAAAATAATTTGTAAAAAATAATTGTGATTCAAATTATTATAATAAATCTGATTAAAGAATATTTTATTTTAATTTGTATTAGTCTATTTTAGAATATTATGTTGATAGTATTAAATGAATCAATTTTACTACTTTCAAACATTTGATAATATTGTGTTAATTATATTGAATGTTTGTTCATGAATAAGTTGGATTAAGTTGAATTTCAAAAAAAAAATCATATCGAACCAAATCTATCAAATTTGATTGAATTAAATCATAAATTTGACCAAAACCAATCCAAATTAACTCACCAATACCCCTATGCATTTCTTTTTATAACTATTTTGATTCAAAAGTCATATATTTCAAATCATTCAAAGTCGTTTAAATTTAATTTTCTTCGATATAAATAATATTATTATATTAATTTTTTTTATCACATTATTTAAGAATAATTAATTTGCTTATTTAAAAATTAGATTCTGACAACCTAAAAATATAATTTTGTTAATCTATTTAAAGGTAAGTTTATTAACGTATTTAAAAGTTTTATTAACAATAAATTTAATTTCTCTATTACATTCAGAAAATACGTTTGAGCAAGGATGCACCCTTGTTTCATAAATTTTTCTTGTTTTAAAAATAATAAAAATTCTCTAATGGTAATAAAAGATATTAAACATTTTAAAATGAAGTATTAATGAAATTATTTAACTAAAAAGATATTTCTAAAGAGAGAAAAATAAACACTTGTAAAGAAAATTCTATTGAAGCCAAATATCAAAATCTTATAATTCCTAGGATATACGTGTAAGCATACTTCAAAATATGTATAATTATCCAAACAGATTTTAACTATTTCCTAAATTTATGATATCCATGATTTATGATTACCTAGAATCACCAATTTCTGAATATTTTTTTTCTCACTAAACATTTTCTACATGAGTCAAAGTTTAACTCAGGTGATTGAACAAAATACGTGAATTATTGTAAATTTTTTTAACAGTCTTCAATTCCTACGAATAAAAAAAAAAATCGCCTGCATGAATATGCAAATTAAGACCATCCAAAACCAAACCCCGTTACTATATTGATGAATTTTATGCTTGTGCCATATGCATGATTATACAAAGGCAAGATCATATCATGCAGAACGAGTGAAATTCCAGCACCTGAATTGAGTTCCAAATCAGTCATTAGCCTCATCCACTTTCCAGTTTCTGTTTTATTTAGAATTTGAGTCAATTTTAAGATTCATTTGATTTCCATTCTACTATTGCCAGGGTATGCCGGCCACCACAAGCAACTAGTTTAGCTATCCAATGTCCCTCAGTTGCAGTGCCACTGGGATCCTGTGGGGGAGGGAGGTCTATAGGTACCTCCATTGGTTGACCAGTGGTGACTTTCCTACCATATCCAAGACGTCCATGGTCACCTCTACCAAACTGCAAATAGTCAAGCACATAAATAATAGAATTAGATGACCTAAATATATTTTTGTTCTATGAAAGTATTGAGTTATTTCTGTTTTAAATTAGCCTCTACTCAAGTTTTACAAGTTTAGTCCTAAAAAATTACAAAGGCACTAAATGCATACTATTGTTAAATGTAGGGATCTATGAAGCTCGGAGACGGATACTGTGACACCTATAATGTCCAAAATATAGGACACCCCAACACAAATAAATAAATAAATAAATATATATATATATATATATATATATATATATATATATTCAAATATAACATTTTCATATTATAATGAGTAAAAAAAAATACACTTGAAAACAGACACCATTCACAATTTGGGCTCAATGTTCCCTCAAGTTAAAATAAAAGGGATCTAGTCCATCCATCCATCTAAAAAACAAAAAGTGACAGTGATGACTTATATGGCATTTTGCCGTCAATCTATTACACATACATAAACTCAATATTAATATGACACGCACATAACAAGAAGTAAATTAATATCATACACCATCGGTTTCCATATGTGAAATAAAAAACAGAGTTAGCCACTCCTTTTGAAAGCAAAGGAAGTATGTAAGTCGGGAATGAGAAATGAAGAGAGCGGGAAGTCTGGGAAATATGGAAGTCATAAACTCTCGATTAGCAAGAAGAGTTGAGAGAACTGAGAAGTCAGTGCAACAGTGGGCAGCCAAAATCAAAAGGGTTTTATTCCAGCCAAGAGGAAATTAGGAGAAATAGAGAGCCATATGTGATAAGTTTCTGTCTTTCTAGTTTCTAAATTTGAGATTTGTCTTTTAAAAATTTCAAAATAAAATTTTTATACACTGAAGCCATGTCCCTTTGTGGCTGAAGTCATGTCAAAGCGGTGTCTTTAAGTGTCAGAGCCGCAAAAACATTATTTAATCTGACACCGGAGCTGAGTGTCGGAGACATGTCGTATTGGTGTCACAGTCGGACACGTGCCAGACTTGCGGACGCCCCAATGATGAGCATTGTCCATGCTTCATAGGTAGAGATTATTACAACATAAAACTCATTTGTTTAATTTTCATGCACTCTCAGTCAATATAAAGGTTTGAGAAAATAGGTTACACATTGAGAGTGTAAAGCAATTTTAAACTATCATTCAATCACAAATACTCAAATATGACAAGTTTGTTAAGTTCTATAATAACTATCTTAAAAGTCATATCAACGGTGATTTTTGATTGGTTAATAGTGTATAATTACTTTACACTAATAGTGCGTAGCCATTAAAAACTATAAATTTTTGTACTATCAACCAATTGGAAATCACTCCAAGTACAATTTTTAAAGTGGTTATTATAAAAGACAACAAACTTACCTTACATGATCAAATGTGATTCGGTGACAGTGCAAACTATTATATTTTCAGTGACCAAAAACATGTTCAAGTCAAATGAAATCATTTAGAGATGGCAAAAATTGCTTCCAGAGATAGTGTTTCAGAAAACACCTATGTATGATTGACTCAGAGAAAGGCCAATATAATATTGGCCAATGGGTGCTGATAATAATCAATATCTTCAATGTTTTGAAGGATTCTATCATTCGACCAAATCACAGAAAAGACAACAAATATGGCAAAGAAAATACTTACAGAAAACATGTGCCCGTCCCGGGTTAATGCAACTGAGTGAGTACCTCCACAGGACACCTGAACCACAAACCACATATCCTCATCTCAAAAAATTATTAACTTTAGGCTACACTTTTCTTAATATTTTTAAAAGTTCCTGTTAGATGTCATGATTGGTATAGAGATATGAAGCAAACAACAATATGAATGTCAAAAAGGTTCATATGTGAAATATGTTGAATTATATTCTCCACAAGGGTGGTATTTCTTTCCCTGGTTTTGGATATTTTGGTTCTTCATTTTGGAGAATCAATGATGCCAAAGTGAGATTAAAGGCTAGAAAGTGATAATTGATGTTGTTACCCAGCCATGACACTGATGCTCCATACTTTGGTTAAATTGATAAAGAGTAGAAAGTAAAAGAGAATACCTGAACAATATCTTCTCCAGCTAAAAGTTGAACCTTCTGGGGTACCATTTTACTGCTCTTGTCACTATCACCAAATCCAAGCCTGCCATGCTCCCCCCTTCCCCAGCCATATACCTGATATAAATTTCAGAACAAAGATAACATTATAGCCAAATCACTGGAAAATAATACAAACCGAAAACCAGACAGATGGAAATAAAGTATTAAATATCAACAAAGAAACAGAAAAGGACTACTAAAAGGTATGACCCTCCTACTCCTTTACAACCCAGAGCCTACAGTTTCAGAGAGATAAAATTCTCTGTCCAAGCTTCATAGCCGAAAACTGATACTAAGAGTGGAAAAATAATCCCATCCAGTTGTTAAAATAAAAAATAAAAAGACTTGGATTGGATAGATCGTATAATTAAATGGATGAGTAACAATTCATTTTCTTTTATTTTCAAATTCAATGTGTTAGAATATAAGCTAGTTGTATATTTGTAAGAGTAGTCATGACAGGTGTAGAAAAGGTTGTTTTTAGTGTGTATTCTGAAAAGCCCAGGTTCCCTAGTCTGAACCTGTCTGTTCTTCTTTCTTATTGTACTCTTTCTGTTTTATATAGATATATACAATGCGTGGCTGAGTGAAGTAACTCAGCACTTCTCTAATGTAATGTGTATCTCAAACCCTTCAATAATGTAGTTCACTAAATTTAACACAATGAATCATCTAATTAACACTCCATGGACCACAATCAATCCAACATATTATTTTCATATTTAATTTTTTTAATACTCTCTCCATCCAAACTACCACAATCATGAATGAATTGGTTCAGTTTGGAATTGGATCTCAGGTCCAATATCTTTATTATAAAATTATATTCAAAATCTAAAAAAATAATATTACTCAGATAAAAATTGGCAACTATAGGAACAGGGACAAATATAGAAAATAACAACATTATGTACCCATTCAATATGTTTTTTATTTTTTTTTTAATATTATAATAATTTACAGTAACATATTACACTATATCCTCTTTCATAATGTTATTATTTTCTATATATATGTCCGACCCCCTATAGTTACCAATTTTTATTTCACTAATATTTTATCCTTTTATAAGATTTTCAATTATATCCTCTTTCATAATTTTTATTTCACTAATACAATATATATATATATATATATTGGACCAATAAATCTGATTTCAAACCAAACCAATTTGTTCACAATTGGGATAGCTTAGTTCGAAGAGAGTGGAGAGAGAGAGAGAGAGAGAGAATTAAATATGAAAAAAATATGTTGGATTGATTTTGATCCATTAAATGTTAATTAGATGATCCATTGGAAATATTTAATCACAATCGTGAACTGATTTGGTTTGAAATTGGATTTATCAGGTCCAATATTTATATTATAAAAATAAATTGCATTAAAAATCTAATAAAAGGATAAAATATTAGTCAAATAAAAATTGGTAACTAAAGGGGGTCAGGGATATATATAGAAAATAATATCATCATGAAAGAGGATATAATGTTAATTAGAGGATGGATTGTTATTCATCCATTTTATTATATGATCCAACCCAATCAGATCCAAACCTTTTTTATCTTAACAATTGGATGGATTGGATTTTACATGGATGGATCATGGATAAATAAATAATTTTGCCACACCTAATAGAGAGTATTAAATAATTAAATGATTTATTATAAATTTAAATATAATTTTTTTAAATAATTTTTTATGGATGAATTGGATATCCATAATCCATCCATATGGATTGGATTTTTCAAATGAAATTTTATTAAATCAAAATGGATTAACGGATTATTCTTAATCCATCCATTATAATTTGACTAAAAATTTATCCAATCCATCCGTTTGCCAACCCTAACTAATACCAATAGAATAATGATCCCCTCCTTCCTTCTCCACTCTCTGCTAACAACTGTTTACCTAAATGTGACTACCACTTTTGCCAAATCAGTAAACTCCTTCAAGACTCTCCCATTTTGCCCTTTCTCTTCTGGCATATACCTTCCAGATTCTCTAGGCCTTGGATCTGGCCTATTAATCAATTGGCCTTGATTTTCCCCATGAGGTCTAACAAACAAGGCCATAAATCCACTGAGAATCTTTGGCACTATGAAATCAAATGAATGTCCTAAGCATATTCTATATTGCTTATCTGCATTCACTTACACTACTTACATCTCTGTCTCCTTTAGATTATACTTACAGTTACTTAAATTTGCAAACTAATCATCTGGCTTGATAGTTGGTCAGTGGCCACCAAAACTGAAAATCACAACCATTTATTTTATATTCACTCACATCCATATTTTATTTATATTTATTTTTTGCACTCCAATTGAATGGTGTTCCAGTAACATGCTACAAAACATGGGTGGATTAGTTAACTCTAGCAATAGGAGATCCAAGATATTACTATTTGCTGTTGGCTTTATGACAACTATGCTGAAACTCATATGCATAGATAATTTGCATCTCGTTGAAAAAAAAAGAAAAAGAAAAAGAAAAACTAAAATAGGAAATGTTTACCAAGCAGCTAATTCTTTAATGCAAAATCTGTTTCCAAAAATAATAATGTAGATATGGTTTCCTACTATAACAACTATTTTAAGAAGAAACAAGAAAATAAAAAATTTAAGCATATAGAGTTAAACACAGACTTCAAATATTTTACAAGGATATCTTGAAATTAAAATTTAAACCTAATAGATTCTACACACATAAAAAAGGAAAAGAGTACCTCTCCTTCATCTGTCAATGCAGTAGAATGCCATCCACCAGCTGCAATATCTACCTGGAGTTCCAAACAGATTTAATAAAAGAAATTAGATAATTCAAATATAATCAAAGATTCAAAGTTTTGAAGGGTACAGATACTTAATGATCCTCAACCCCTACCCTGAGAAATAACCCCATAAACCTAATGTAAAATAGAAAAGATGCTGTAAGTGTATATGAGTAACTAACTCTGATTAGTTTACTACTGTAGTTAGTTGACAGTTAGCTTTAGTTAGATTTCAGTTACAACTGAATCTCAACAGTATAAATATTGCTCTTGTAAGAGATCTCAGTGGCTTTTGTAATATTCTAAAATGCAATATACAAATCTCATTCTCTTAAATTTTGAGACCATCTCCACCACAGGTTCTTATTTTGATTCTTAAATTAAGAACCAGTTCTTACATTTTTTTGCCATTGGAGTCAGACAGTTCTTACATGTGTAAGAACCATATAAGAACCAGTTCTTAACATTATAACTTTATTTTTTTTGCACAAATCCATAGTAAACTATATTGAATGAATTCTTATATGCATACTTCCTTGTTTTTATGTGTTAGTGAGTAGACATGGAATTGCCTTCACTGTTATGAAGGTCACACAGCTTTCTATGAACAAAACTCTAGATAAATTACTTTACTTTCTTTTGCTAGGGCATCACAAAGAATCGACCCATTGCATCACTTGCTACAAAAATCAAGAATTGAGTTCCAAAAACCAGTTTGGAATTTCATATTCTTGGTTCAGGCAGAAATATGCACCAGTTTGTACATATGGCAAAATATATCATCCTGTCTGCTGACACAGAAGAGGAAATTAACAAGTTGATTTCAGAGAATGAGATACAAACCAAGGTAAGATCAGAAAGTCCTTGAACACGAATAGGTTGTGATCTAGGCTGAGTATCTCCAGTTCCAAGTTGTCCATATTCATTATTACCCCATGCCCATAAAGTTCCATCCTCTTGAAGAGCCAAATTATGAAATGCTCCAACAGCAATGAGCCTCACATTTTCAAGACCTTGAACCCGAACAGGGACTGAAATCTGTTTTCTATACGATAAAGCAAAAACATAGAAGTTAGCATAAAGTAGAAACTTTTTAGTTACCTAAAAGGCAGAAAAACATCTTAATAAGTAAATAAAGTTCATATTAAGATAATAGCAATGCAGTATTATAAGGAAGACAACGAAGATGAAAATAATGGATCAAGCTTCACTATTTTATTTTTTTAGGTAGAAGCAGAGATGCCAATTTTTTGTGGCAAAGTGCAATCTACACTACAATTTGGAGCGTTTGGTTGTAACAGAATTCAAGTATCCTTAAGGAGGCTTCTTTGACACATCACTTGATTTGGGAAAGATTAGGTGTTTTTGCCATCTATTTGCTGTGAAGCACATGATCCTTTTAATGAGTTTTTACTAACAGATACATTTAGTGATTGGGAAGTTTTATCATGTTGACTTTGACTTTTTCCATGGTTGTTTTCTGTTTTGTTCTCTGTATAGGAGGAAGTTTTTTCTTTGCAATTCATTCCCTTAATCTCAATAAATTTATTCTATTAACCCAAAATGAAAATTACATGTCACCAGGCGGCCATGGCTGACCCCATGTCCAAACATGCCCTTCTCGTGTAAGTACCACTGAGTGAGTTCCTCCTGCAGCAACCTGCACAAGCAATTAGAAAAATATCAAACAAAGTAAAAACCATGGTATCAAATATGCAGATGATATATTTATAACAATAGAGATGTGGAGTTCCTACACAAACCCAAACACTGTAGGAATGTATTTATTGCACAATTAATTAACAGAAAAGAATCAAATTCAATTTATTGAGTAATGCTACAGTGGTTAAGGTCGTAACATCAATACTAATTACATGCCCTGCAGAGGCACCACATACATAACTAAAATGAAAAACTAACCCTACCTATGGGTAGAGCACATCTCATAAATTTAACCTAAAAAGTACTCAAATTAAGTATTTAAAATAAAAATTATTAAGAATGGGTCAACTAGAAAAATTATAGATTTAGAGGTATATTGCTTATTGGAGCTTAACCCATTTTAGTTTGAACATGCCTCACAGGGCCTTGCATGTATCAGTAAGCAAAAAAATCTTAGATGTATCCTTTGCTTTCCAGCATATCAGAAGCTGTAATTTGATCTTCAGTTGTGAAATATAAATACAGTACTTTTTCCCTGTGATAACTTCTAATAAATGAGTAAAAGCAACTTAAACATCTGGAAACTAAATCATTGGCAAGTCCGATGTTCTACTAAATTTACAAATTTCAATGGAATTCTATAATAACAACAACAAAGTTACAAGGATTAAAAGCAGCCATAATGTCCTGTCAAGGACAATCTTGAAAATTCCATTCACATCGAATTCCTTTTTTTATGGTTTCACTTAGAGTTCACCAAAAGGATGATGATCCAATAATTAAAGGTAGATGAAGACTTACATAGGAATTGTAGTTACATTAAAAACTAATGATTTGAAGAAAAGAAATATGCATCTAACATTAAAGATTGGCACAGAAACAAAACAAAGGCAAATCATCTTTGTTCCATCATAGCATGCATGGCAATGGAATACATAAACTACCTGCCGAACAACAAGCTTAGGAGCACAGCGCTGAGGGATCTCTATATCTCTCCTTAAAGGTCTACCAGTGCCATCCTTGCGCTCGGGTTCTTCGCCACACTGCCCGTATTCATTTCCACCTGACATCAATTATGTTTGCTCTTAGAAGTTTGACAATACATACATCAACACTCTTTATGGAATTTTGGAGAGCTAAAAGAAACAAACAAAATATAGCATTCCACCCAATCTTCAAATTTGTATCTTAACATAGATCGATAGTTATCAAGTAAATGGTACAGGTATGCAATTCGTAAGGGTGAGAAGAAGTTCATCACTTACAAGATTTTCTTTAAAGAGAATCTAGTATGCAGTAACTATATTATGACACTGATTTTGAGAGAACTTTATAACTATAAATATTATGAGCAATGTTTCAAAAAATGGTCACTGGTCGTGATTCTGGCCACAACATCAAGGTTTTCAGAGTTTCTGTGACCTCAATTCGACTTCAATTGCGCCCACATCACCCACAATTGTCCAAAATTTCCCGCTACATCAAAGATTGCAACAAAACCGCGACCACAGTTGCAATTTAAAACCTTGATTTATGGCACTTATCTCATTCTTTAAATTATGTATTGCAACCAATTTTGTCCAAAAGGTCATTCAACTAATAAGCATGCAAAACATTATAGAGTACAAAAGAGAAAATGAAAGAAGGGCATAAAAGAAGGGCATATGGCATTCAAAGCGAAAAATGAGAAGACACTTTATTATGTTTAATGACATCGCCACTTTGGACTATGCCAATTCTAATAATCATAAAAATTTGTAATAGAGAAAGAGAAGCAAAAAAGGATGACGGTGTGGACTGTGGAGTGAAATGAGCAATACCCCAAGCATAAGCTCTGCCCTGATCATCAACGGCCAAACAGTGCCACCCCCCAATAGCCGCCTAACACAACAACAAATAACACAAGTGAATCATCAAAATCATCAATACTCACATAATAAGTATACCATCAAACATAACAGCAAAGGTATAATAAGTATAACAATTATGAATTGAAGATAATGAATGAATGAATGAATACCTGAACAATTTTAACACTGGAAAGAGCCTTGACCTGGCTGGGAGTGTTCTCAGTCTTGTTCTCAGACTTGGTCTCAGCAGGGTGCCCAAGTGTGGCCCTTTGGTTCCAACCCCAAGTGAACAACTGCAAAAAATAACCACCACCCCACCAAAAAAAAAATGAGATTTTGAGCGATACCCACGATTTTTAAGAACGAATTGAATAAGAAAAATAGAAGAAAAAAAAAGGAAGATACTTTGCCGTCGTCAGCGATGGCGAGGGAGTTTCTGCTGCCGGCGACGACGGAGCGAATACGGTGGGGCTGGAGGGCTTTGACGAGGCAGACCCATTCTTTCTCTTCGTTGCTTCCGATTCCTAGCTGACCATCTTCACCAGAGCCCCTGAAAATGAAGTGAAGAAGAAACTTGAGTGAGTCAGTGCAGAAAAAGAGAGAAAAAATGGTGATAGTGTGTGTGTGCGTGTGTGAGAGAGAGAGAAAGAGAAGAAACCAAGCAATGATGTGTGAGTGAGAATCCATGAAGGTTGGGACTGCGGAAGAAAAAGAAAGAAGATTTGATTATCGAACACTGCGTGGGGTTCACGAGTGAGTGCTTCTTTTCATTTTTAAGGATGCGAAAAACTCAACTAAACCCACTACTGCACTTTAAATACTACAGATAAGGATGGGTTAAAATATGTTTATTTCTTTGAAATATAATTTGTCAATCTTTTTTGTTCCTTATTTATTTATAAAAACATATCTCATTATCTCATGTGATTTTTATTATTATTAAAAATGGTCTCATTAGTTCTTTATTTGTCTGCGAATCATTGAAGGTCGAGGTCGAGGCTGGCGCGCAAATCCTTCAATAGTGAGGCACCGTGCGAGACGAAAGTTATACGAGGTAAGCACGGTAAGAAACTAATTGGGATCTTTAGATATTTTAAAAAATTGAATCAATGGTTGAGAATTTTCTTTTTCTTTTTCTTTTTTGTTTTTTCTTTCTCTTTTTCCTCATCTATTATCCTCTGCACATCTCGCCTTCACCAACAATGGATTTGGATTTTTTTCTTCTTATTTCCAAATCTAGTTGGGACTCTGTAAGGATTGGTGGTAGGAGGTCGATGATTTGTTACCGTTTTTCAATTTCAATAGGGACGTTCGTTGCCCATGACTTTCTTCTTCACGATTATCCAAATCTCGTTTTTTATTTGTTAAGGCGTTTTCAATATGAGAGTTTTTCTTATTTTTTTGTTGTTGGTTTTCTTGATCTGTATCATGTTGTATTTCTCGATCTAATTATTGCACTGGCTAGCACAGGTGGTGGAGGTATGACCACAACCAAACATCAATGAACATAAAGCTGAGAGAGAGGATCAAACTCGGAAAGAACAAAAGAAAAAGGAAAAAAGAAGAAAAATTATCAACCATTAGATTTTAAATAAATTAATCTGACGGTAGAAATATTAAATCTCTCGCAGCGTATAATATTTGTGAAATATTACTTTCGCACCGTGCAACCCCTTCCAAAGCACAATCTCACACCGTGCCTCGCTGGCTGTTAGGGGTGAAAATAGGTCAGGTCAGGCTTTAAAAGGCTTGAGTCTAACCTACGATGAATTTTTGAGGCATGAGTCTGGCCTATAGTCTAACATTCTAAAAAAATGACAAAATTGTCCTTACTTGATTTTCCTCAGATCAAGTTGATCCGGAAGTCTCTTCCGGATCAACTTGATCCGTAAGAAGAAAAATAAAAATTGTGTTAATTATACAAGATATTTAAAGATATTTATTTTATAATATAATTTATACATATTTATTTCATTAATTATAATATAATTAAATATATTTATTTATTTTATTAATTATAATATATTTATAAATATTGATTTATTATAAATAATCAATGATAATCATAATTCATGTTAATCAATCATAATTCCCTAAAAGATGATATATCTATATATAATCATAATTCATGCTAATCAATCAATCATGCTAATCAATCATAATTCCCTAAAAGATGATATATTCGAGAAAACTGAATCTAATTCAATCATAATTAGCATGAATTATAATTATATATAGATATATCCTCTTTTAGGGAATTATGATTTATTAGCATGAATTATGATTATACTCTTTTAGGGAATGATTGATTGATTAGCATGAATTATGATTATGATTGATCGATTAGCATTAATTATTTATAATAAATCAATATTTATAAATATATTATAATTAATAAAATAAATAAATATATTTAATTATATTATAATCAATAAAATAAATATCTTTAAATGTATAAATTATATTATAAAATAAATATCTTTAAATATCTTGTATAATTAAAAAAAAATATTTTTCCTCTTTCGGATCAAGTTGATCCGAAAGAGACTTCCGGATCAACTTACGGATCAACTTGATCCGTAAGAGGAAAACCAAGCAAAGGCTTTTTTTAGAATGCTGGGTGCACCTAGCAACACTCCTTTTATTTTGACTCGGTCTAGCCTTTTTAAAAGTCTAGTCTGGGCTGATAGCCTTTTTAAAAGTCTTTTTATATTTGTTTGCTTTGGGATAAGAACGTAATAGGAAAGTTAATGGAAAAGGAAATGTTAACCAGAATAGGAAAAGCCAATAAAAATAATGAGTAATATAAAGGGGCACATGACTCACACCTAAATTATAATTAAAATCTTATTTGATTATAGGAATGAAAGTTATAGAGCAGTACTATGTAATCAAAGTCTGTTGGTTTCAAAAAAAAAGAATTAATTATACCCAAAAAATAATATAAGTATAAATTGGTACCAAAAAATAATATAAATATATATACATATATATAGGCCGGCCTATCATGCTTATAAGGCTTTTTAACAAGCCTAAGCCTGGTTTATTTAATTTAATAGGCTTTTAAAAAAGTCTGAATCTAACCTTTTAATTAAATAATTCAGTTTAGGCCAGACTTTATGTAGGTCAGGTCGTAGGCCCTTGTAGACCGGCCTGGCTTATTCCCACCCCTACTCGTTATTGAAGGGTTCGCACGCCAGCCTCAGCCATAATTGAATCACTAAAATTGATACCAAGTGTCCTACAATTTCAAAACTAAAATATTGATTCATCATGTGACTAATTTGTATGGCTAAATAAAGATTATAATTTTATTCTGCAAGATATCAGTTAGTTTTTAGTTTTTTTATTAGTTATAAAATTTGTTTAATGATTCCATAAATAAATTTTTTTTAGTAGTTTATTAGATGCTTTTAGTATTTTTTTAAAACGTTATTTGAAGTACTATTTTTTAAAATGATAACTTTTAACTTGGTATATTTTCTTTTCTTTTATCCTTAATATATTTATCAAATTTCCTTATTACTTTTTTTAAATAAATAATGATTTTACATTTTATTATTTCAACAATTAGTTTTAATGAACACTTATAATTTAATAAGTTCTTCAACTTCCAGTTAAATTTCTAGTTTCTAACTAGTTTTGCCGAACAAAATCATTATGTAATGTTTAAGGATAAAAAAGAAAGAAATAAAATAAATGTCACCTTAAACAGAAAAAATTAAAAAGGAAATTTAATATATGTTTGACAAATATACTTAAAAAGGTAGTTGAAAGTTGAAAAGTTAGTTGATAGCCGAAATGATTTTACCAAACATAGTTATTAAGTCAAAAGACATTTATGTCTTACCGACAAATCAGAACTCCTAATTATTTTTATTAGATATAAATAAATATAAATGATAAAAGTTATGTTTGATATGCTATTAGATCATGATCTATCTTTGTGCATCTAAAGTTTTCACACGATCCACCCATAAGACAATCTGATATAGCATTTAAGTAGCGCATTTAAGACTTTCATTTAATAATATATCTCTAAGATGCTTTCATGCATAAAACACTCTCCTAGGGTATATCAAATTCCTATGAAGAATAAATGAAGTTCATAGTATGAAAGAAGTTGATCTTCATCGAAAGACGCATTTTGTTTCTTTATGAAAGAAGTGACCGGAACAATCGTCCCTTTACTTCCTTTAAATAAATAAATAAAATAAGATTAGGTCATCAATTCCCTCACTATATAAATTAACTTTTAACCCCGAGCGGCTTTTACAAAAACACATTTTGATGTTTTTTTTCTTCTTTTGACACACAAGAACCCTAATAGAGCAACCGGAGGAGGAGCTCTAAAAAGTATCAAAAACATCATCATTGCTAACGGAGAATACTTGAGTGAGTACTTCGAGGTAAGTGATGAGTTACTCACATTTGAATATTAGAGTGAACATGTGTATGAATCTCTAGAGAATCAATTTTGGGGTCATTTTGGGTTATTTTATGAAATGTAATTATGTTCTTATGTTTTAAATCACAGATTGATGGTGTTTGACGGATTGATTGTGTTTTATGAAATTTACGTGTTTCTGTGTTGAGTAGAAATCCTTAAAAAAATTGGATATTTTTTCCATGATGATAGTGCAATACTCAGAATCAAGGTGTTGTTTCTCATTGATGGATTTCCATGACTTCGTTGAGATGCATTTAGGATATACGTATAAATTTTTATAATCTTTTGGTTGTTATTTATTTATATTATACTTATATTTTTTTATCTAAGGATATATTTATATTTATTGTTATTTATTCAATACAAATATATTTAACATGTTCTTATTCTTATAATTATATATATATATATATATATATATATATATATATATATATATATATATATATATATATTCAACGTTTACATTAATATATACGTATATACATATTATTAATAAGTTTACATTAAAATTCTAATATATTTACGTTAACATATGTTTTGAATTTGATTATGTTTAATGTTTTACGTTAATATTTTAATATAATTATGTTAATATTTTTAATGCTTAGATGAATGCTTTAATATATTTATGTTAATGTTTTTAAATGTCTACGTTAATATAAATATTTTAATATAATTAATGTTTCATATATATATATATATATATATATATATATATATATATATATATATATATATTATAAATATTTAATAACGTATTTTTAATGTTTAGGTATCATTAGGTTAATATATTCAATAAGTTTTTAATATATCATAGGAAGTCTTACAATTGCAAAAGGATTATGAATATAAAAGGGGATAGATAAGAAAGGGAATGAAGGTAAGGAATGACTTTTAATGATTATTTCTCCTTCTTCTCTTTGCCTTCTATAAGAAATTATATTTTATTGGAATTTCTGTGTATTTTTCTTCTTCTCTCTCCTTCATTTATAGGTGCAAATCGACTTGGTTTTCATGCAATCTTCACGCTAAGCGCGAGTGTCATGCTTTACGAGTATGGCGATAAACTCGCGCTAAGTGCGCCTTCACATTCCAGACTTCTTCATACTTCCTGGCGCTAAGCGTACGTTGCCAGCTAAGCAACTGCGTCACGTTGGGCTCCTGAGACACACTGAGCGAGCAACTTCAGATCTTCAATTTTTGCTTCTTTGGGCTTTACTTTGTTTTTCTGTGCCAATTAGTCACCGAGCATTATAAATTCACAAGCTTTTAACACTTTCAACACAAAAATTTAAATGATGTTAAAATTCCAATTATTCATATAAAAAGGGAGAGTTAAGAAAGAAAAATTAACAATTCCTACATAATTTAATCCCAAAATATATCTATACATAATAATTATCAAACTCTCCCAAATTTAAAGCTTTGTTTGTCCTCAAGCAAAAGTAACTAATTACACTAATATAAAGTTTAGAGTTTACCAATCACAATACATGAGATAACTGCATATATTCCAAAAACTTCATTGGTCAATTCTCAAGTTCACATTTGTCATAAGTTCTTGAAAGGAGCATGAAAAGGATGCACTTCGAGATGAATCAATTAGCAAGAATGAAAAGTCACACGGATGATTCACCAAGCTTCATTCCTCACAAGGCTAATGTTTCTCTCAATCCCACAAGTGCCTCGGTTATAAGTGGTTCAATTACAACAACTGAATAGTAAAATTCTCAACTTTGCACATCATCTCAGTCAATGCAATCATACATGCACAATGTGGATCACTAAGGACTTTATTAGGCTTGTAACGTGACTGAGCTAACAAAGAAATCATGGTTTTTCTTGGTTTCAAAGCTTAGGATCTAGGAGAACATTCATTCCCCCAATTATTGACAAACCACAACTTAGAATTTTCTCACTACACCAACCTTATTGTTTTACTCTTTTCAGCACAACCACTTTCTTTGATAATGGTTTACCCTATCTTGTATCCTTCAAATAACAAATATATATATATATATATATATATATATATATATATATATATATTAATGAAAAAGAAATAGCCATTAATATTGGGCTGGAGTAATATCATATATTGTGACTCAATTTAACTTGTGTTGATTATTCATTTTCCTGCAAATAGAAATTCACCCAAAAACACTACCCTAATTTTGGGACAAATCTGTCTGGATTCATGAGTACTCGCCTATAGCCTAAGAAAGGGTAGTTATTCAATATCAATTTCATTAGGCTTGGGTTCCAATGACAAATAATTAACATTAAGCTAAAAAAAAGGTGCAAGGGATGCTTTCATTCACAAGATGACTTTTTTCGCTAAGTAGTTGTAATAAAATAACAAACAAGGCCTTGATTATCTCCACATCATACATGCATTCAAACAATCCAAGAATCATGCAAAGCTAGGAAATTAGAACCAATTGTTCTCTAACAGTTTAAAGTTCACACAACTCACAGGTTTTTATGAAGCATTCAGGTTCACATTCCATGATTTTCTGTCAGAAATACTAACCTCTTCACTCTTGTACAGTTAATTCACACTCCAACACTTACACTGACGTCTGCTTACACAAGAATTAGAAATTTCACAAAAATACTCATTAGTACGCAGTTTATCTCACTCATGTAATCGATTCACTCAAAATATGGTGCAACCAATTAATAAATGCCTACTTCTCTATCACAAATAAAATTAAATGATTGAATTTAAAATTACCAAAATTTAAATTAACATAGTTTCAAGAAAATAAAATGACAATAAAATATAAAATAAAATAAAGATAAAGAAAATAAAAATAAAGAAAAATACAGAAAATAAAGAAAAATGAAGAAAAGTCCTAATCAATAAAAAATGGGCTTCAATCTCGAGCTGGCCAAGGGTCCCAGGCTCCCTGTGCAGAAGTGATGTCCACAACGTAATCATCATCAACTCCTGTGCTGCGACATTATCATCACCAACACCAGAGGTACCACCCCCCTATAGAAGGAAGTTGGACTTCTGGCCAGACAACCTGAGAGAGGAATGCCTTTGGTGTCATCACTGGCTACTAGAAAGATAATCAGTGAAGGCTCTGGGCCAAGAGATATTTGCCATGGTGGAGGCTCTACAACATGGGGAAGAACTGCTTTGGTTGAGAAGAAGAAGGCCAGGTGGCGAAAGATTAGGTGGCAGGAGGAAGAATGATTCATGGTGGTGGTGGTGGAGCATCCTGAGTGGCTCTGGTTTGGACCCACCTTGGCCCTGGAAATACTATAGAAGAATTTGTTGAATTCTAGTAGTTCTTCCTTATGTAAGCTAAGTTAATCACAGGGCTGAGGAACTCGAAAGTCAAAGTATCTAAGTCAACCCCCTGGGCATCACAAAGTGTCATAATCAGAGCGGGAAAGCCGAGTCTGGACGTACTGGACTGGGCTATCTGAGTAATTTGCAAAGAAATCATGATGCCCATGTCCATGTCTATCTTCATCACGAGCCCATATATCAGGCGAGCCCGATCCATGTTGAGGGTGGACGTGTGGGAGGTAAGAGCGAGGTTAAAATAGGAAAGCATGCTCTATCTGGGTAAGTGTGGTGAGGTCCTTCCGTAAAATCTTCCATGGAGCCCTTTCAGCATTCAAAATAAATTGCCCTCCTGACGTGCACAGCCTGGCCGCAATGGCCTGATGATTAGGATAGATATGGAGGTACTAGGAGTATGAGGTCAGCTGCTCCACCTCCGGGACGATGACAGGGGTCCTTAGAAAGTCATTCAACGTCTACGCGTTGAATTTGATGGTCTGCCCCCACACCCGACACTGCTTCAGAGAACCATCCTCTGGATCATAGATGTTGGAGTAGAACTCCTTCACCAATGCCACATCAATTTGTTTTTCTGGTAGGCGGGTGAGTCTTTTGTGCCACTAACGCCTCTGGAGCTCGTCATAGAATTCATCTTACATATCAGACGCAAGCTCCATGTTCCTCTCCGAAAGAATGTTCTAGAGACCATCTGTAAAGCAAAGCAGGAGGAATCCCAAGTGAAATCCCCCTTGTGACTGATTAGATCTTGCTTGGCGCTTCCTCGAGGCCATCTGCAAAAGAAACAAAAAATAGTAACAAGATTAGCACAAAATAAGAAAACAAAGAAACAGAAATTTAAAATCTGAGTGTGGTGCTAAGCCGCCATGGGGCGCTTAGCGCCAATGCAAGACCCGTTGGGGGCTTAGCGCGAGACTACGCATTAAGCCCATGCATGAAAAATGAAAAGACTCAAAAAAGACAAAGTGGTACATGGAATTAGCTCAAGACTACACGTTAAGCCCATGCATAGTACTGAAAGACAATGGGGCTTAGTGTGAGACTGCACACTAATCTCGTGCATGAACTCGCTAAGCGCGACATGCCAGCTTAGCGTATTCATCCTTAAAACCCAGAAATGCAAGAACACACTAAGCTCATAATGGCAGCTTAGCGCGTTCATCAAAGCCCAGAAAACATCAATGTTGCCCAAAATGTAAGAACTCGCTAAGCCATAGATACGAGCTTAGCGAGTGTACACAATATTGTCAAGAACAACAATGGGCATATTTGAACAATGTCGAATTTTAAAAACATATGAATGCATACAGAGTAAACATAAATGACACCCATGAATGATTACAGAATAACAGTTAAAGCAAAATATTAGTACCTCAATCAATCACAGAAAACGGTAAAAATGGTAGTATGAAATCGAAAGAAAGGAATACACTAATGAAGACTGAAAGAGAGATTTATTGAAAAAGCAAGAAGAGAAAATGACAGAGAGTAGGGGAAGAGGGAAAAAGGTTTGTAGTTTTAGGTAGTTTTTGAATTGCCTGCAGTTACAATTCATGCGCTTAGCGCACAGTCTGACAGTTACAGTTGCATTTATGATGCACGCGCTTAGCAAACATGACACACTTAGCACCCAAAGGACGAAGTCCTTTGGTCTTCCCTCTCATAATTTTATACTCGCGCTTAGCGAGATGATGTGGCTTAGCACGTCTGCTTCATGGCTGCACTTAGTGCGGGATGGCGCGCTTAGCGCCTGCAATTTCTTCTTGAAAGACAAAAAATAATCATTAATCCTCACCTTACATACCTGTAAAATCATAATGGACATTATTTTTGGATTTTTAAGATATAAAAATGAACAAAAATAAACAAATAAAAAGATGAAAGTAGAAGAAATCCTAGGTTGCCTCCTAGTAAGTACTTCTTTAACGTCACTAGCTTAACTTGAGACCCTTTTACGGGTCTTGAAGGTGGATGACGGTGGTCAGTCTTTCAATGTAGTCATCATTGTAGATTTTCAGTCGCTGACCATTGACAATCCAGCTTCGCTCAGGCTCACTTAAGGCAGGATCTACCAGCTCCACTGCTCCATAAGGCTTCACTTCTTTGATTATGAAAGGACCAAACCATTTGGGCTTAAGTTTACCTGGGAAGAGCCTCAGTCTAGAATTGAATAGTAGTACTTATTGTCTGGGTTGAAGTGTCTTCTTTATCAATTTCTGATCATGGTACATGTCGCACGAAGAACACGAAATAAGAAACGATGTAGGGAATGATCACAGTCGTGATTTGGTAGTGCCTCGGCTTCGTTTCCTCTTCTTTCTTTTTCTTCTTCTTCTTTCTCAATTCCCTAAAGTTTTGACCCTTAGAACCCTTTAAAACACCCCTAGGATGCCTATTTATAAGCAAAAGGCTACCTTAGGGCTGTTGCAGCTCACCCAAGCGAGCTAATTTCTTAACCATGAAGTTATTTGATGGCCCAAGTGAGCCAGATGCTAGCCTGGGCGAGCTAGGGTCCAGAAAAACCCAAAAAAAGACCCTTTTGCCCCCTTCCTTGGTATCCTTTTGTATTCTTGATCAAAATACTGAGTGATTCCTTGCTTTGCACTATAATTGGCGCTTAATATCATAATTTGGTTAATAATAATCAAAACATCAGTGAATGATAGTCCCTGTACGGAATTAGGGTCTGACAATTGCCTCTTTTTACTTATCTTTTGTTGAAAATAAAAGGTAGGTAAAGACAAGGACCCTAATTTCATACGAGCGATCTTGCTATTCAAAATCGGATGCCAGAGGCAACAAAAGAAGTGAAACCGAAAAACAAAAGGACATTGAAGTCCTAGAACACCAAATAGAGAACCTTGAAGTCTTACAAAACGTAAAATGGAGGACATTGAAGTCCTGTAGAGCATAAAAGTAAAGGACAATGAAGTCTTGAAAGCATCAAACAGAAGACATTGAAGTCTTTGAAATCATAAAGCAAAAGACATTGAAGTCTTGTAAATGTAAAAGACTGAAGACATTGAAGTCTTTGAAATGTAAAAGACAAAAGACATTGAAGTCTTTGAAATGTAAAAGACAGAAGACATTGAAGTCTTGTAAATGTAAAAGACAGAAGACATTGAAGTCTTTGAAATGTAAAAGATAGAATACATTGAAGTCTTTAAAATGTAAAAGACATAAGACATTGAAGTCTTATAAATGTAAAGACTGAAGACATTGTAGTCTTTGAAAGCATAAATAATTGAAGACATTGTAGTCTTTGAAAGTGTAAATGACTGAACACATTGAAGTCTTTGAAATCATAAAGCAAAAGACATTGTAGTCTTGGAATCATAAAACAGAAGACATTGTAGTCTTTGAAAGCGTAAAAGACAAAAGGCATTGTAGTTTTTGAAAGCGTAAATGACTGAAGACATTGTAGTCTTTGAAAGCGTAAATGACTGAAGACATTGTAGTCCTTGAAAGCATAAATGATTAAGACATTGAAGTCTTTGAAATCATAAAGCAAAAGACATTGTAGTCTTGGAATCATAAAACAAAAGACATTGTAGTCTTTGAAAGCGTAAAAGACAAAAGACATTGAAATCTTTGAAAATGTAAAAGACGAAAGACATTAAATTCTTGTAAATGTAAAAGACTAAAGACATTGTAGTCTTTGAAAGCGTGGAAGCAAAAGACATTGTAGTCTTTGCAAGCGTGGAAGCAAAAGACATTGTAGTCTTTGCAATCATAAAGCAAAGGACGTTGAGTCCTATGAAAAAAACAAAGGACATTGAGTCCTATGAATCATGCAATTGGATTTTGACAATTGCATGTAACGAGAAATCTATGGACTCATAGTCTGATGCGAAACATGAGTTTTGAAATGCATGGACACGCAAACTTCGCCCTAAAATGAAGTAAATGCAATGCAAAATTGTGCAATATTCATGACATTCTTTCCTTTTTTGTGATTTTTCTTTGTGTGCTTGTTTTTTTTTGTGAAAAACACAAATTGACCATCTTTCTTTTAAAAGATGTGATAACTCATGCAACCTCATTCTATCTTTTGCAAATCCCTTCGGGGACTCGCTCAGAATACATGATTTGATTTAATCACTTGACAATTTTGGATGATGGCAGTGGAGCCATTTGACATTTAATTAATCAACTGAAATTTTGATTCTAAGGTTCGTCCCTTTTCGTTTTAAAAAACCTCGATTATTCTGCACAACAAGAAAATATATGGCTTTGGGATCGATCGTGCGCCCCATTGAAGGATGGCAATGGATTGTCACACTTTGGTATGTGACCAAGTGAAACTTTCCTGATTTAATATCATAGAGTCATGCCATGGGTCTATCGATCCCGCTGAAACTTGATGACATGGGCTGATCCCGAAAGAATTTATACAACAAAGGCCACCCTTGGATTTAACAAGAATCCTAAGGAGTCTGCATGAGCGACTAACATTAGATGTACCCTACTATCACAGTTGTCTTTGGGCATTTTCCACGAGCTCCTGGTCGGATGAGTTTTCTTCTCAAATGTGCAAGGGCGAAACCTCGAGGATTCTCTTATTCCAGAATCTAAACCTAAAAGAAAAATTAGTCATTCATTGATCCACATGGGCTTTATTGGGCTTGTAACATGGTCAGGAGTAAGAGGGTCATGAAAGAAAGGATCAGAGCTGCTCAAAGAGTGTTTAAGGGTTATATTGAATAAGAACCTCGAGAGCGTTACTTGTACTTTTGTTCATTTCAACTCTTAGGTTGGGCTCTACTCCTTTTGTCTTATACATTAATCCTTATTTCACTTTTGTGCATTCCTTGCAAAATCTAGAGATCTTTTGTCTCCTTTTTTTTTTTCTTCACTCGCCTTTGGCGGATTTTATTTTCTTCTTTTTTTTTCATTGTTGCCCAACTTCATGCATGTGTTGTTTGCATTGCTCTTCCCGCCGGTTTAGCAGTGGTTCCTACTCAGGGTTTCTATTTTGTTTTTGTTGTTTTTTGTGTTGTTTTTAGAAAAAAAATATGCTTTGGCTCGAAGGGGGTAGCAAAGGATAAATTAGTGTTTAGGATGTTGAAACATAGTTATGTGTCAAATACCAAAATGGGAGAAAATATTTTTCTTAAGGAACTTAATAATATTCTTAGCATCATTCTTTGGAGTAGCCACAGATTCTACCCATTTAGACGCATAATCAACAACAACCAAAATGTATTGATTCCCATAAGATGGTAGAGGACCCACAAAATCAATGCCCTAGCAGTTAAAGACTTCTACTTCTATAATGTTTTACAGTGGCATCTCATTTCTCCGAGAAATGCCCCCTGTTCTCTGGCATTGATCATAATGAAGCATATGATCATGGGCATCCTTGAAGATAGAAGGCCAGAAAAATCTAGCTTGTAGCACCTTAGCAGCTGTTATATCTCCACTGTAATGTCTGCCTCAAGGAGAGTTGTGACAGTTCCATAATATACTCATGGCTTCTTCCATGGTGACACATCTTCTCAATAAATTATCTGCTCCAATCTTGAATAAATGGGGATCATCCTAGACATAGAAATGAGCATCATGGAGGAACTTCTTCTGCTGATTCCAATCGAAGTCCTTTGGAGTAATACTTGTAGCTTTGTAGTTGGCAATGTCTGCAAACCAAGGTCATTCACATGTAGAAGGGATTCATCGGGAAATTCATCCCGGATTTCTTGATCCTCTTGAGTTACTTCTTCGTTGACTAACTTGGAGAAGTGGTCAGTCACTACATTCTTGGAGCCTTTATTGTCTTTAATAACTATATCAAACTCTTGAATCAGAAAGACCCATCTAATCGGCCTTGGCTTTGAATTTGCCTTTGTGAAGAGATATTTGATTGCTGCATGATCAGTAAAGATAAAGACCCTAGAGCCCACCAAATATGATTTGAACTTCTCTAATGCATAGACAATGGTCAGCATCTCCTTCTCAGTAGTTGCATAATTTAGTTGTGCATCATTCAGGACCTTGCTGGCATAATAAATGGCATGGAATACCTTGTTTTGCTGTAATCCGAGAACTGCACCAACTGCATAACCACTGACGTCACACATGAGCTCAAATTCTTTACTCCAGTCAAGTGCCACTATTATTGGAGCAGACAATAGACTGTTCTTCAAGGTCTGAAAGGGTGTTAAGCATTCTTCATCAAGCTTAAACACTGCATCTTTATTTAGCAAGTTACTCAAGGGTTTGACAATTTTGGAGAAGTCCTTTATGAAATCACCGATAGAATCCTGTATGTCCAAGGAAACTCTGGATTCCTTTCACATTGACTTGTGGATGTAGCTTTTCGATGACATCAATTTTTGCTTTGTCCACCTCTATCCCCCGAGCTGAGATCTTGTGTCCCAACATTATTCCTTCATGGACCATAAAATGACACTTCTCCCAATTCAACACCAGATTTGCTTCAACACAGTGTCTTAGCACATGCTCTAGATTGGTCAGGCAACAATCAAATGAAGGACCAAAGTCAGAGAAGTCATCCATAAAAACTTCGATGTACTTCCCCACCATGTCGGCAAAGATAGCTAGCATGCACCTCTGAAAAGTGGTTGGTGCATAGCATAAGCCAAATGACATTCTCCTGTAAGAAAAGACTCCAAAAGGGCATAAAAATGTTGTCTTCTCTTGGTCTTTGGGGTCTACAACAATCTGATTGTACCCTGAATAGCCGTCTAAGAAACAATAGAAGGACTGGCTTGCTAACCGCTCCAACATTTGATCCATGAATGGCAAAGGAAAGTGATCCTGTCTTGTGACATTGTTCAGCTTGCAGTAGTCTATGTACATCCTCCATCCAATAATAGTTTGAGTCAGAATGAGATTATTCTTTTCATTACAGATCACAATCATTCCCCTTTTCTTGGGCACTACTTGAACTAGACTCACCCAAGCACTGCCTAAAATAGGGTAGATAAGTCCATCCTCAAGTAACTTGAGAACTTCTTTTCGCACCTCTTCTTTCATGGATGGATTGAGCCTCCTTTGTGGTAGTCTCATTGGTTTGTACTCTTCTTCCATCATAATCTTGTGCATGTAGTAGGAAGAACTGATTCCTTTGAGATCAGAGATATTTCACCTAGTAGCTTCTTTGTGCTTTCTGAGAACCTCTATCAACCATGTTTCTTCATTTGATGATAGGTCATTGCTTATCACGACTGGCTTGGCTTCATTTTCTTCCAGAAACACATACTTCAGATGAGTAGGTAAAGCTTTCAACTCTACCTTGGGCTTCTCAACTAGGTTGTCTTTCTTCAAATCTTCAAAAGTATGCTCCCTTGAGGGAATTTCCTTTAATCAGTCTAAGTCTTCTAGACATTCTCTGAGATCATTTTCTTCCTCATTAGTCAAGCAATCAACAACATTTATTAAGGCCTTCTCTAATGGGGAGTGAATGGCCAGGTGTTGCATAGTGAGATCGACTTCTTGATCTATTGACTCCACCTTGAAGCATGTTTTACTATCACTAGGATGCTTTATTGCTTCAAACAGGTTGAAGGTGACTTTTTGATTCTCCACGCTCATCTCCAAGTTTTCATTCCCTATGTCCACAACATATTTTGCAGTAAGTATGAATTGTCAACCCAATATCAGGGGAATAATAGAGTCTTATTCTATATCCATGATCACAAAGTCCACCGGAAAAGTAAACTAGCGAACCTTAACAAGGACATCTTCAATTACACTATATGGTCTTGTGATAGAGCGGTCTGGTAGCTGAAGCATCATCCTAGTAGGCGCAATTCTCAGATTCCTGATTCTCTGGCACATAGATAGGGGCATCGGATTGATGCTTGCCCCCAGATCAATACGAGTTTTACCCAGTGACACATCCTTAATAGAGCATGGGATGGTAGTCTTCCTAGGTCTTGAAACTTCTATGGTGCAATCCTTTGGATTATAGCACTACAGTTTTCTTTCACCACGATGTTCTCATTGTTGATGTATTTACCTTTCTTTATGAGCAGGTCCTTCAGAAACTTAGTATATAGAGGCATCTATTGTAAGGCCTCTCCAAATGGAATGGTGATCTCGAGCTTCTTAATATTTCGAGGAAATGAGAAAAGTAGCACTCCCTCTCTTTCTTTGATGAAACCAAGGGATATGAGATGTCCTTCATTGGGAGTGTGGGTATCTCCTTCCTAGCCTCCCTAGCTAACTGACTCATGGTCTTAATGGTTAAGACCTCATTACCACTCTGTTTACTCTCATTTTTCTCTTTTTCACTTTATTCTCTCCTTCCTCATTACTCACATCCTACAATACTCCCTCAGCTCTATTTTATCTTTTAACATTCTCCCTCTTCTAGCTTCTAGTAAAAACCTCCTTGCATTCTTCCTTGGGATTTTTTCTCAGTGTTGGTCATAAAACTCCTTGTGGACCTTTCAGCCAGTTGCTTAGCTAGCTAGCCCACCTGTACCTCCAAATTCTTGATTGCTAACTTCGTGCTCTTGTGATTTGACCAGAAACTTGCATAAATTGAGTCAGAGTATCTTCTAGCTTGGTGGTCCTCTCATAGAGATTAGGCCCTTGGTTGGGAGGCCGGATGGATGGACCACCTTGATCTTGAAGTTATTCCCAAGATGGGATCTACAGCCTTAGCCTTGAGAAAAATTGCCCCTTTAATTGTATCAGAGAGGTCTTCCTTGATGGAACCCTTGACGATTGGGATTGGCCATGTAGTTGACTTCTTTGGATGCATTGTCTTAAGCCATGCAAATGCCTAACTCATGGGCCCACCACAAATGTTGCATCCCCCAATATGCATGACTGAAGGATGAGCAAGTTGCACTACATGTAACTGTTAAGGAAGCTTGTTCAACGTCTCTGTGAGGGTCTCTATTTGCTTGGCTATGAGCATATTTTGGGCTAGTAGTGTGTCTTGTGATGTGAGCTCAAGAAGAATATTTTTTGTGGGTGTGTAAGCTCAATCATGAAGGATGGCATGTCACTGGCTGTTATGTTTTCAATCAACTCCATAGCTTCATTAGGTGTATTCAATTAGATCTTTCCACTAGCAAAGACATCAAGAAGCTACTTGGAATGGGGTCGCAAGCCATCAATGAAGATATTTAGTTGAACAGGCTCAATGAACCCATGTGTAGGAGTCTTTCAGAGTAAACCATGAAAGCGGTCAAGAGCTTCACTCAATGATTCATCGGGAAATTGGTGGAATGAAGAGATCTTCACCTTCCCCCCTCAAGGGTCTTGGACTTTGGAAAATACTTCTTCAAGAACTTCTCCACCACTTCTTCCTATGTCCGCAAGCTATTTCCTTTGAACGAGTGCAACCATTTTTTTTGCTTCACCAGCCAAAGAAAAAGAAAATAAGTTAAGGCAGATGGCATCTTTTGGAACTCCTGTTATCTTCATCGTGTTGCAAATCTCTATGTATGTAGCAAGGTGGGCATATGGATTTTCATTGGGTAGCCCATGAAAGATATTTTCTTGAATCAATTGGATGAGGGAATATGGGTAAGTAATGTTGGCAGCTTGAAATTTAGGCCGGATTATGCTTGTGAAGTACTAAGGTGTAGAGGAACTAGAGTAGTCTTCTAGAGTGATCCTTTGTGGTTGGCCCTCTTCCATAATGTGTTCTTCAAAATTTTGATGTGGGTTGATCACAGGGAAAAAGGAAGATGATATAGAGGATGATGGCCCTTGATTGGCCTGCACCTCTTGTTGTTCTCTCATTCTTCTTGCAACGTTGTTTCTTCTACAAGTTCCTTCAATCTCTATATCCAAAGGAGCAAGGTCATTTCCTGAAATTCTACCTCACAAACAAGAAAGAAAACAACTACCGTGTAGGCTATCAAAGAATAGAAATTAAAATTAAAGAGTGAATAAATAATTTTGTTCAATAAAAATTAAGAAATTAATAAAAACTTATTCCTTAAAAATTGGAATATCCAAATTACCAAGTACAAAGAACAAAGTCTTCGGCAATGGTGCCAAAAACTTTTGGATAATTGGCAAGTGCACCAAATTGTCACAAGTAGTAAAGTTAAAATGGAAGTCTGAGTGACGAATCTACATGGACTTTGTTTGTACTTAAATAAATGAATATATAATTTTCAAACAATAAATAAATTGATTTAAAAGGTTGTAAAGAAAACAATAAATTAAATTGGCATAAAAATAAAATAAACAAGAGAAGAAAAACAAATATAAAAGTAAATTAATTAATTAAAACATAAATTAGAAAACAAGCCAATAGTATTGCAGAAGTAATTCAGAAGACGAGAATGTTTTGAACTTAGCTTACCAGAGCTACACTTGATATAATATTGATGATTTTTCTCTATTAATGATTATTCCAATTTACATGTGTATCTACTCATATACTCTAACCAAGATCCCTCAAGTGAAAGAGCCTAACTTATCTATCTTCTCTCCCAAATCCCTTGAAGAGATAAAATAGTTAGATTGCATTAAGAATAAAGATGTATAACAGGCTAAATGAAACAAACCTATCCCTAGTGATGAGGTTATTTAGATACATTTTCCCATTTCTCTTAGAGAATAATGCTTCCCAACGTTACCCCTAAAACTTACCATGCAAATGGGTGATCAAACCATAAACAATAAAATTAAGCACACGAAAGGATAATACAAAAGTAATATTCATAATATATAGGAAGAGAAATTACATCAAGAGCAGTTGGTTGCCGAGTTTCTAACAACTGGGGTTTAGCCTCTCATTATTATAGGAAGCCTTATAATTGCAAAAAGGATTATGAATATAAAAGGGTATAGATAAGAAAGGGAATGGAGGAAAGGAATGACTCTTATTGATTGCTTCTCCTTCTTCTAGCCTTTGCCTTCTGTAAGGAATTGTATTCTCTTGGAATTTCTGTGTGTTTTTCTTCTTCTCTCTCCTTCTTTTATAGGTGCAAATCGGCTTGGTTTTCACGCAACCTTTGCGCTTAGCGAGTATGGCGGTAAACTCACGTTTAGCGCGTGACTCGCGCTAAGAGCGTCTTCACATTCTATGTAGATGCAATTGCCTTTGATGTTTTGATGATGATCATGATGATGTGTTGCAATTGATGCAAATGGGCTTTTCAAGATTAAATTCAAAACAATACTTCAAGATTACAAGTCATAACATCAAGATGATCACTAGAATATTAGGAAGGGAATTCCTAATTGAATTAGCAAAGGTTTGGCCAAGTGATTTAAATTAAAAAAGTGTTTCTCAATGGTTTTACTCTCTGGTAATCGATTACCAGAGGATGTAATCGATTACCAGTGGCCAAATACGTTTTATAACAGCTACAAAAATTTGAATTCGAAATTTTAGACTGTGTAATCGATTACACAATTTTGGTAATCGATTACCAGCAGTTAGTAAACGTTTTAATTCAAATTTTAAAAGCTGTAATCGATTACACAATTACTGTAATCGATTACCAGACAGGATTTTCAGAAAAATAATTTCAAGAGTCACAACTTTTCAAAGTCTTTATTCATGACCACCAATGGTCTATATATATGTGACTTAAACACGAAATTGCTCTGAGATTTTCAGAACAACAAGTGTTTATCCTCTCAAAGAGCAAATTCATTTTATCCTCTTAAGAATTCCTTGGTCAATTCAATTGCAATTCATTAAGGAATTATTTGAGTGCTCAATCTGTAAAATCTATCTCTTTCTAGAGAGATTTGTTCTTCTTCTTCTTCTCATTCTCTAAGGGATTAAGAGACTGTGAGTCTCTTGTTGTAAAGGAATTCTAAACACAAAGGAAGGATTGTCCTTGTGTGTTTAGAACTTGTAAAAGGAATTTACAAGATAGTGGAACTCTCAAGCGGGTTGCTTGGGGACTGGACGTAGGCACAAGGGTGTGGCCGAACCAGTATAAAACTGAGTTTGCATTTTCTCTTCCCTTAATCTCCTTTATTTATTATTGCTTTATATTCATATTCAAATTGTTTCATTTGAATTAATATTTAAGAAGATTGTCATTAAGGGAATTCATAACTTGAGTAAAAAGTGAAATAGATTTTTAATTAGGGGAAATAGTTTGGAATATCTTAATTCAACCCCCTCTTCTTAAGATATCTGAGGCCACTTGTCTAACATTCTAGACTTCTCCGTACTTCTTCAATTTTTGCTTCTTTGGGCTTTACTTTATTTTTCTTCGCCAATTAGTCATCAAGCACTATAAATTCACAAGCTTTTAACACTTTCTACACAAAAATTTAAATGATGTTAAAATTCCAATTATTCACATAAAAAGGAAGAATTAAGAGAGAAAAATTAACAATTCCTACATAATTTAATCCCAAAATTTACCTATAAATAGCAGTTATCACTAACCAAACTTTGTGTAAGTGTAAATTGAAGATCTTAGTCAAACTTAAATCACTTTTATGTGACTTAAATAAAAAGGATATAACAAAATAGGCCTCTTGCTAGATGTGGAAAGCAAGTTTTCTTATAGGCCATAAATTTATTTGCTCGTCTGACTCATCTAACCCATTGTGTTAGGCCAAATTGACCATTTGCCTAATATTATATAATTTTTTGACAAGGAAATTAAATAAAATAGTAATATTTCATCAAATAGGTGTTATGATTTTTGGAGGGAACTATTGTTAACTTTATCACTTTTGTTATTCACACTATCCATATATGTGTTTTTTTATGTAACTCAAAATTACACTTTTCATATAAACACAATTCCATTGTACAACTATACAACAAAATCATGTTTCCCTTGTTTACTAAAGTAGTGAAGAAAAATAAACACTGGAAACACGATTTCATTATACGCTATTCAATGAAATTGTGTTTTTATTGTTTATTGAAGGAGTGAAAAAATTAAATAATAGAAACACAATTCCTTTGTATGACAAAATCGTATTTCTTGTGGCGAATCACCCAATCCACTGTTGCACCATGCGCCACCAAGCCTACCATCACCATGCCAATGTCGCGTTGCGCCACTATCACCACCATACCAACAATATCATTACACCACTAGTATATCTCTCTCACACCCTATCCCAACAAATTTGAGCGCGCAACACCTTCATGTCACCTTGTCGTTGTCGGGTCACCGCCAACACCACATCATTGTGTGCATGCCATCCCACTACGACCACAATCATACCACCAACATCAACGTCCTCCATCACCACCGACCTATAACATTTATATCTAACGAAATTCACCCCAATCTTGTCACCAATGGAAGCAAACACAACAGCCATGAACCAAACACCATCACCCAAGCTTGATCTATGTGCGACCTCAACCTACCACCCAGGTCTTATAGCTAGCACGACCCTATCTGGGCAATTTGGTGATACAAGTTGGTGCGGTTTGGGTATGGGGAAGGAGAGGGGGCGAAAACAATTTGGTAAGTGGGCAAAAGAGGGATTTCATATGGTTTGGTAGTGTTAATAATAAATTTGGTAGTGCCAATATTATTGCCCTTTTTGGACTTACATTTCATGGACTCAATTCAACTTGTTTGGCCATAAAAAAATGACAGCGACTAGGGTGGACAAGGACTCTAAATGATTTATGGTGGACCACTTTGTCCATCCTTAGATTCATTTTATCCACACAACAATTTGATAGACCTTTTGTACCAAATATTTTTATTTTCTTTGTTATTTTTTCTCTTCTTTTTCCCTCAACCCCTACACGCAATTGAGAACTCCATCAACAACGTGTCTGCCTGGCTACTCCATGTCATTGTCACCGATGACTAGTACCCCATCGACCTCCCTCCCACCGCTGCCAACGAGTCCGTCAATGGTGTTGGGTAGATCGTCATCCTCCACATCAGCTCGCTAATGACTGCTCCGAAACTGACACCTTACTCGTCTCCCTTGCCTGTATACACAACCTACCATCATATTTGAAAAAATAATAATTACAAACCAAATTAACATCCAATTTCAAGAAAAAGTAGTAAAACATGAAAACCACTAAACCATATTTGGTAAATTGCGTGCATTTTTTAAGGGAATGAACCAGATCTAGTGTGTTCTTCCTGAACCTACATTAATAACCTAACTAGATAACGAGAACTGAATTGGCAAAGAATTGTTTCTTCTCATCATTGTAGGTTCACCACCTCCAGCGATTGTTCTTGTGCGCTTGCAGTTAGGATTTAAGGTGACTTACAGGTACGAGATGATAGAGACATTGGTGGTGGTGGTGTCATGTGCATGAAAGAGGGAGTGGAACAGGTTTTCGGTAATGGCAGCGTTGAGTGAATGAGAATAAGGAGTGGAGAAGAAAAAAAAATCGGTGGCATCGCCGTAAAAAATAGCCTTCGGCAATAGTGCATGTTGGATAAGAAACACCGACGAGGAATAAGCAAGGGTTAGGTGTTGACGATCCATGATAAGAGAGTGGTCTATTGATTAATCTAAAGGCTATTTAGAGTGGTCCACCATAAATCACTTAGAGTCTTTATCCACCCTAGAAGTTGTAAGAAAATATATGCTACTAATTGTGAATCATAAATGCTATACTTTTTCATCTCTCAAAACAAAATTTAAGAGATTTCTTATTTATTTTTATTTACTGATTACTTATTAGTGATTTATCTTTCACATTTTTTTTGCGTCGTCTTTTAGTTTCTTCCTAACTAGGGATGACAAAAAAATCCACGCCTATGGATATCCACAATAGATATGAAACAGGTAATGTAAACAAATATTCACAACCCACATATACATATATTTAAACTATTTGTTAGTTAATGGGACAAGGGCAGATATCGTAGTATCTACACCTATGGGTACCCGCTACCCATAAAGTTACCAAGATAATATATATATATATATATATATATATATATATATATATATATATATATATATTAATTTAAGAGTAAAGTTGTTGAAGGGTAAAATATCAATTCAAGAATGTTTTATTATTTAGACTTAAGGAATTGAACTAATGTTTTAGATAGACTAAATTTATTTTAACTTATGTTTTAAAAAGAGTAATGTTATTTGAATTTATGCTTTGGAGTTATGCAATAAACATGTTTTAAAAAGTTTAATTATCATAGAGTTGCTAAGGCATTATATATTTTTCTTTGTTTTGCTATTTTATTTTTTAGTTTTTTTAATATTCATGGGTATTCACGGGTTTATAAATATCTACAAATAGTTACATATGTAGGCACGGGTGTATGGGACTAACACGAGCGGATATTTTAGCACACAAGACGAGTGACAATTAGGGTGTCTTTGGTTTGCATTTTCATTTTCTGTTTTCATTTCCTATTTTCATTTTTTGAAAACTGCTTTCATTTTCAAAAGATTAGAATTCTGAAAATATATTTAGTTTGACTTCTTGTTTTTTGCTTTCAAGAAATAAAAACACTGAAAATGCGTTTTCAAAAGAAAATTTATTTTTATATTTGCTTAAAATTATATTCCTTGCCACCGTGTTTTCATTTTACCCAAAATGAGGTTCCTGGTTTCAACTGAAAACATTAAAAATGAGATTTTATTGTTTTCAGTTTTTGGTTCGTTTGAGAAAATATTTTCACTGAAAATGTTTTCAAAAATTCAACCAAACGTATTTTCATCACTATTTTCTATTTCCAGTAAAAATGAAAACAAAAAACAATCAAACCAAACACTCCCTTAGACACTAGCATATCGGTTGCCTTTCTAATACCTAACCAAATCCCTCTCCATATTTCTTTAGCTTACTTCTTTCTTTAGTTCTTAAATTTGAGGAGTGAATTTCTTTAGTTTCTGAACCTAAATTTTAATAATATTTTTGTAAATTCTTACGTGATCAATTGATACTTTATAATTTTTTATTATTATTTTGTGGTTTTAAAATGTAAATTTTAACGATTAAAAATTAGTACAAAATACTAATTTCAGGAAAAAAAAAATAATTTAACAAAATTCAGGTAACAACAAATTATTTTTAAATTTCAGGAAAAAAGAAATTACAGATCCCAAATTTAGGACAAATTATTATTATTTTTTTCTTTTTTCATTTTATACTGAAAAATCAGTGTTTTCGACCCTGCAAGTCTGCAACCGAGTTTTATTCAGAAATAATCTCAATCTCATTCTCGAACCTCCATGGGTTACATTCAAGACGCACGCCAGAATCACGTTAAGAAGAAAGTTGAAGAAGGTATTCTCTATTTTTCTTCATCTATGAACCCTAAACCCTAAATGCACCGTTTGATTACTTACAAAAAAAAAAAAAAAAGAATGAAGTTATGATTTTGGAAGAAGAAATGCCAACCCTTTGCCTTAAACTTGGGTTTAATTCAAATGGGTAGTTCTCCTATGAATCCAAAATGGCGTTATGATTAAATCAAGCATTTTTTTTTATTAGTGAAATTAATGTGCTTGTGTATCATCAAATTTGCAGCTTTGCGCAGCAAAATGAAGCAGAAGGCGCTGAAAGAGTGTGATCATTACACGGCAAAGTATGCTGAATGTGCTTTAGGGAGAACACTTTCAGTTGTGTGGCGCTGTCGCCAACAAGCACAAGAGTTGAATGATTGTCTTCACCAATTGTAAGCTCTGTTGTGAGATGAGTCATTGATTTGATTCCTATGGTTCAATTCTTGGATTGTTTCACGGAAAATAATAAATGTCGAATTTGATTTCTGGACAACTTGAATGCATTTGTTCAAGTGTATCCAATCATAGACAGTCATGCATGCCAATAACTATTTTAAAAGTAATGTATAAAGTAATTTCTGATTGTTTGACTGTGTAAAAATCTTTATACTGATGCAGTGTGAAAATTAAACTTTACATAATAATCATCATTTTCCTCTATTTGTAACTGTTGGCTGTTTGCTTCATCCTGGATTCTCTCTTAGTCCCTGTGCATCTCATTGTATTGATCAGGATTCTTTGTATAATAGTTGAATTGAAGATTTAAGTTCTTAGCGTGTTTCAGTCTTAGTTTATATTCAGTAAAAATATCAAAATATATCAAGATACCTCTCTAAGGATAAGGGATAGGTACAGGTGAATTCCAAGGGGAATTGACAAAGTGAGTCTTAGCCTGTTTTGGGTTCTTTTTTCACCTTGTGTTATATGAATCTTTAAAAATATGAAACAAAATGAAAATAATGTAGCACTTTTGTAACTAAGTGAAAATAGAAGATGAAAATAGGAAATATTTTTTAAACCAAATAGGCCCTAAAGTTGTACATGTTGCCCATATCTCGGGGGAAGTTTCTGTTGAAATTGTGCTCACTCAATTCTTCAGAGTAATCCCCCAAATTGGTCTTTTAAGATTTATTTTCACCAAACTACTCCCTCAAAGATATAAAATGTCATCAGTTTCATTCTTATGGAGGACTAAAGCAGGGGCATAAAATATTGAATTTAGTAACTATTTACATCTTTGATAGACTAATTTGGTAACAAAATTCTTTGGAGCACTAATATAGTGATACTATAATATTTGTAGGATCGATTTAGGGGTTTACTCTGGGTTTGTTTACTGTCCATGGGCATAAGTAAGGACAGGTCTTACTGTATTGTTTTGCTTTCTTATCAAGTTTACTAATACTTTACATAGATGCTGAAAACTTGATGACATATATTCTTAGTCTTGTCTCTTGTGCATGTTAGTCACTAGAAAACTATCTTTCCTGAATAAATTCTATTGGTTTGTTCTTTTGTACTTGCTGTAAAATTCGGCAGCATTGAATCCAGAAAAGGAGAAATTTATACATGTATGCGTGTAATTAATATTGTTTTACATTAGTCTTTGATGTATTCTTTTGTTACCAATGTACAGATATACTTGTATACTATGTGTTAGGAACCAAGAATAGAAATGAGAAAGAAAAGAATATTTTATTGAATTGAATGGAAAAAAAAAGAAACTTAGAGAGGGATCTCTCCTCCAGGGTTTCCCCTTCACCAAGGATTTCTCCTTTCACAAAGAGTAAAAGCACAATTTACAAATTAAGACCAAATAGAGTGAATCCTTTCCCCTTAATTCCACCTGTTTATATCTAATAAACTTGTATAACTAACTAATTAACTACTCTAACTGTTTGCAACTATTTTCCCTTCCCTTTTATTTAACCCCTAAAGCTATGCCTAATTAGGATTAGCTTCTAGCTTAATGAAACTTTTCAATTGAGATAAGTATTTGATTCCTTAGAGAAAATCCCTTATAAATATATAGGTGCTTTTGAGAAATTATATAAGAGAACAACTTTTGAAAAAAATGAGATGCATAAGTTGATTTTTGACTCATTTGAGAAATTTAATTCATTTGATCTCCTTGATTTGTTTTATTCTCTTTTCTAATAAGTGTTTGTGGAAATGATTATTCTTCTATGGCTAAAATGCTTTCATCAATAGCCGTTTACAAAATGATAAAAGGCTCAACCTCCTAATAACAGTTATATCATTACCATTACCATATATGAGGTCCTAGAGGGAAAAGTGAAAGTACCCTGAGGAATACAACTTTTATTTGGTGGTGTTGCAGTACATTGTAAATTTATAAGATCCACCAGTTAATGTGACTGAGATTGGATGTTTTCCAGATTTGCTTGTTTAATCGATTCACAGATATACATCAGCCCAGCCATTATTAGAAGACATTTAGGTTTCATTTGCTGGTATGCAGATATGGTGGCCAATTGTACATGCCATCTGTTTATCTGATTTAAACCATGGATACTTCTGAACCTTCTAGTTACTTATTTGCTCAGACAAGATACGTAAAGATTATTTTATTCTATAGTTAGAGGAATGATACATAGGAAAGACATCATGCCAATTGGAAGAGTGATACGATAAAGGTGATTTATTCACTGCAAATTTGAAAAACAGTATTAAACATGTGTACATACTCTGATGCATCATGATGTATCTGCATGTTAAATCTTTCTATCCACTAGGTGTTTGAAAAAAGAGCTAAAATACTGCATTTTGGACCATCTCATAGTGGTACAGAATAATGACATTTACAATAATTAACATCCTTTTTTTTCAATCTAACCAAACATCTAATCTACTTCTTAGTTACTTCTCATTCACAGTTTTAGAAGATGCTTGTGTGGTCAAGTAATTTCACAAAAATGCGAAATAGAAACATCCTAACTGCCTGTTTTGCTCACTTTGCTTTGCAAATGAGTCTCATAGTCCTTTACAAAGGATTTTAGGTGCATATATTACCTCATAATGGTCAATGTCTAGGGTTTGTGCCACAGTGGATTACTAAATTTCCAATTATATTGTGAAATTTTAGACTGTGCAAATATTGTTATATTGATAATCTAAGCTTGATTTGGTTTTACAAGGCTTAATTTGTGCAAGCCAATGTGCTAGATGGCCTAAATAGTACTTTATTTCTTTTCAGTTTTTCATCTTGGAATCATGGGAAACACAAAAGTTGACATATAATACATTTATAGCATATTAGCCTGATGATTAAATTGATTGTAGGCCCTCATGTTTTGGGGTAGAGAGCGGAGGAACTGAGAACTCCATATCCTTTTTGTGTCATATGTCTCTGACCAAGGTGGAGAAACATCAGTCAATATTAGCATTAATTATTGTTTATCATTCTTGTTCTTCATGTGAATTTGATTTCCCATTGTCTCTCTTGCTGCCATTACCATCATCTTAATTATCAATACAACCAAAGATTTATGTTGTGGAATATTGGAGAAGTAGTTTAGTATAATTGTGTGGCTATGAATGTGGGGTTGATATCTCTCGTTAATTCTTTTACAGCACCAATGATTCTGTTTTGGAGGAAATGAAGAAAGAATACATGTTAAAACAAGGAGAGGGCTCTACTAGAATCCAGACTGCTTGATTTCAATGACAATGTGTACGCAAGGAACAGTTTATCAATATAATCTGATGCATCTTGCATTCAAGTTCTCTAGATATTTACAATGATCTCTTCATTATTGTGATGTCATGGAGCTTCATTATAACTTAAACTTTGTTTGGGAGTTTTGTATGGACAATAGAACATTAATGAAAAGATCTTCTTTGTTTGTATGTTGTTTGTTACATGATCTTAAAGTAGTGTCAGATTGAAGCCATTTTGACTTAAGGCTGTGTTTGAGAAAGTGAGTTACTCGGATGCCAATCCACCATGAGAAAAGGATTGGCAGTTGAACGAGCTTTGTAAACTGAGAATGCTGCAAAACAACACACTCTAAAGGTGATGTGTGTGAAGAGATTAACTATGATGGTGTTATCGGAGTTTGAACATATGCTATGCAGTTGATTTACTATTTCATTAAACTGAAGTCCATGACATTGTCAAATTGACTTGGCAGATGACAACTTGATGTACCATGTTTTGGAGAGACCCTTTGATGATGCCATCTCATTTTACTGTTATCAAGGTTCCTACAATGTGCTGGAAGAATTAGATATATAGCCTGTTAGAAAGGCCAATGTTTCTAGTTATGCCAAAAATTCACATTAGGGTATACTTCAAGGCCTAGGGGATTGACCAACAAACTGTCAAATTCTGCTGCAAGCCTCAAATCAGTAGATGAGTGTTGTTTTTTCATTTTCAACTAACTACTAATTTTCAACTAGCTATGCAGTTTAATGCTGTCTTATTTTTACTTTATTTCTTATTTTAAAGATTTCGTTAAAACCACAAGCCCGGGAAAAAGGAGAAAAGGGACATTAAAAAGAACGGTGGAGAAAATTATTAGGAGAGATCTCGGACTTAATAATATTTTTGAAATTGAATTTTAATTGTGTTAAATGATGTGTAATCTATGTTGCTGATTTCATCTAGTGGGATAAGACTTTGTTGTTCTTATTGTGGGATAAGACTTTGTTAACAATGTAGAGGGAAACATTGCCCAACACTGCCAATGGTAATATGTAGGAAACAAAGAACACAAATATGGCTAAAAGTAAACCAATACGGAAGAAGCATAAAATATTTTCTCACTGAGCATCTAAAGGAAAATTAAGCACTTTTAACATAATTGATGTCTGATAAAGGCAAAATGTTATTTTGTGCAACTCAAATGAAGATGTGTTACCTTATTGTTTTCCATCGTTCCTTGTCCACCAGCTAAACAAAAATGGAGAAAGTTTAGTTCCTTTCCTATGCTCTTGGATGTCACCGAAAGAGGGTTGAAGCCCATCATCATTGTACATGGTCTAGAATGAAAACTGTGGCCAAATTGGGATACATTTTGGTCAAATTGAACCAGCACCTCAAACTTTACAAAACCTTGCTGGGTGTTGCTAGGTGCATTGGCATTATTGTTTGTGCACCTAACAATTTTAATTAATTCTGTAAATGCCCCTGTGCTTTTTTCTTCCTTTTTAAGTTGGTTTCTTTGCTTTTTTCATTTACATTGCTACGCTTTCTTCTTCGCTTTCTCCCTTTCGTGTTGCTTTTTCATTGTTGAGAGAGGTCCCGCTTCGGTCGAAGTGAAAGAGTTACTGAGGTTCGTCAGTGGTGATTGTTACGGTGGTTAGTTTGGTTGTTAACGAAAGTTGGTTGGAGGTATGCCATAAAATTTTTGTGTTTGCATAACATACGGATTAAGTAATCCGTAAGTTTTGATATAGCTTACAGATTACATAATCCGTATGTTCTATATGGATTATGTAATCCGTAAGTTAAATTAAAACATACAGATTACTTAATCCATATGGTTTATACATATTAGATAATCTGTATAAATCATACGGATTAGGTAATTCGTATGGTTTATACAGATTATGTAATCCGTAAGTTAAATTAAAACATACGAATTACTTAATCCATATAATTTATACAGATTAGATAATCCATATAAGTCACACGGATTAAGTAATTTGTATGTTTTATACGAATTTTATTTTATTTTTTAAATAAAAAGAAATATTAAAATTTTAAATATTTTTAAATTATAAATATGTTAGTATTTATTGTTTAAAATAAAAATTATTTTTTTATATGTTTATTTGAAATATAATTCGTATTATTGTTTTAAATGTTTTTAAAGAAGTGTAGATTGATAATTAATTTGTAATTACTTTTTTTTATTTGACTACATATGTTGCGGTTATAATTTTTTATATATTATATGGTTATGAATTGTAAGTATAAAAAGTTGATGTTATTGGTTTTTAATATATAGGATTATCAATTTTAATGTTTATAAAATGGTATGCAGTAAAAAAATTACGTAGGGTTTTATGTGATAGTATGTATGGTGCGGTTAGGGGTTGTTTGTTTGTAATGTTGAAAATTTTGAATGTGTTATTAAGATGGAAGAAGATCAATGGATGTATGACAATATAATGTCTGAAGAAATTGATATGAATGATCAAAATGAAGACAAAACTAGTGTGAATGATGAAGAACATGTTGATTGTTATGATGCGTTCAATGCTTCTCACGTAATAATGTGATTTATTGTTATAAAATTAATAAAATGAATGTTCCTTTGAAGACTAAAATTGTGTGGCTTGCATTGCATTGTAGGTGTTTGCTACCCGAGATGATGTTTTGCAGTGAGCTTGATCAGTCGCTTGTGAAATTGGATTTGTGACGGTGATTATGAGGTCAGACACTAACACTAGTATGAGAGGAATGACTTCATTTGTGTTAATTGGTTGTGAAAGGAGTGGTCATTATAGGTCTAGGAAGAAAGATTTTGTTAGAAGAGATACTGGCAGTAGGAAATGTGGGTGTCCCTTTAAGCTTCGTGGGAAACCAGTGGTTGGAGGGCAAGGTTGGATGGTGAAGTTAATGTGTGGGAGTCACAATCATGAATTGGCTAAGTCATTAGTTGGACATCCATACGCTGGTCGATTAACTAAGGATGAGAAAACAATTGTTGTTGATATGACAAAGTCAATGGTGAAACCAAGAAATATTCTCCTAACGTTGAAGGAGCAGAATGTCAATAGTTGTACAACAATCAAACAAATATACAATGCAAGAAGTGCATATCATTCTTCCATAAGAGGCAATGATACTGAAATGCAACATCTAATGAAACTTCTTGAAAGAGATCAGTATATTCACTGACATAGATTAAAGGACGAAGATGTTGTACGTGATATCTTATGGTGTCATCCTGATGTAGTGAAGTTATGCAACACATGTAATTTGGTGTTTTTGATAGATAGTACCTACAAAACAAACAGGTATACACTTTCGTTACTTGACTTTGTTGGTGTAATACCAACAGGGATGACATTCTCTGCGGTTTTGCATATTTGGAGGGAGAACATGTAAATAATGTGGTCTGGGCTCTAGAACAGTTTCAAGGTCTTTTTCTAAGACGTGATGCCCTCCCTGGAGTTATTGTGACCGACAGAGACCTAACATTGATGAAGTGAAAACTACATTCCCTGAGTGTACTAACTTGTTGTGTAGGTTTCACATCGACAAGAATGTCAAGGCAAAATGTAAATGCCTAATTGGTATAAAAAAATGCATGGGAGTATGTCATGGATGCCTGAGGGAGTTTGGTTGATTGTTGTTCTAAGCATTAGTTCGATGATTGCCTTAAGAAGTTTGAAATTGCTTGTTCACCATGGCCAATGTTTGTTGACTATGTTAATGAAACATGGATAATTCCCCACAAGGAAAAATTTGTTAAAACCTAGACGAATAAGGTGATGCACTTAGGAAACACAACAACAAGCAGGTATGAAAATGTTCTTTTTTTTTATTAGGGTTGATGAATTCATAGATTTTAATTATTGTATTTCTTTATTGGGATTTGTGTATTTGAAATGTAGGGTTGAATCTGTTCGTTGGGCTTTAAAAAGACTATTACAGAATAGCCTTGGAGACCTATGTAGTGTTTGGGATGCCATGAACAACATGATCAAGCTACAACACACTAAAATCAAGGCATCCTTTGAGACAAGTACACATGTGGTTGGACATGTTTTTAAAGTTACCTTATACAAGAGGCTACTTGGCATGATTTCAAGGTATACTTTAAATCAGATTGCTGCTGAGTATGAGCGTGTACATTATGATGGCAAAAACCCTTCTCGTTGTGGATGTGTGATGAGAACTACTCACGGTTTTCCATGTGCATGTGAGTTATCCAAATATGTTCTTGGTACCATCCCACTTAAGACAATCCATATGTTTTGGCGGAGGCTAAGTTTTTCTAATCAAGGGTTATCTGAATCCCAAGTGACCATAACCGAAGAGATGAAAACCATATCCAAGAGATTTGAGGAGCTTGATGTTTGTGGCAAAGTAACTCCAAAGAGTAAACTCCGGAAAATTGCTTACCCTGATCTAAACGCTATGTGTCCTCCTCCAGAAAAAGGTCAACACCAAAGGTGCACAAAAGAAATCGATGGCCAAACACCAAAGATCAACAAAACATGATTCGTCTTTCTTGGAGTATGTTGATGTTTTACATTCTTTACAAAATAGTAATTCTTTAGTCAAACATAGTGCATCATCTTCTAACCAGGCCATTCCAAGAATGACCATGCCGATGTTGGATCAATTTGATTCATTCATTCATGATTCCATTGAAAACATTGTGGATGTGAAAGCTGACAGTAACTGTGGATATCGTGCAATTGTTACGTTATTAGGTATGAGTGGAGATTCATGGTCGTTGGTGCGTAATAATTTGCTTAAAAAACTTGCCAAATTGTTTGATGAGTACATCAACCTCTTTGGTGGCATAGACAAATTTGAGGAATTAAAGAGGTCCCTACTTGTTGATGGATTATCCATGGTATGTAATTTACGTTTTTTTAAAGTTAAGTTTACATAAATGTAATCCATATAGCTGGTTCATGCATGTTACTACGGATAAGTGGATGGATATAATCGACATTAGATATGTCATTGCATCAAGGTATAATGTTATCCTTATATCGTTGTCGCTACAACAAAGCATGACATTTTTTTCCGCTTAGAAGTCAACCACCAACAGATTCTTATGTGCATTGCGTAATATGTATTGGTCACATATTTGACAATCATTTTGTTCAGGTATGTTCATCGTGTTCATATTTTTTAATTAATGAAATTAATTGTGCTATCATAACTTAAAATTTTTTGTGCATGTGCAATAGGTTTATTTAAGAGATTATTGTCCCCTACTACCTCCAGCTTTGTTATGCTCTAGGAATTGTCATCCTCGGGCAAAGTAGTGGCCAACTCCATATATTAGTAGAATGCAACGGTACAGAAATTTGATGATGTTCAAAAGAGACTATGTTGATTTAAGCAAACAGTGAACATTTACATACCGATGACATTGTAATGTACTACATTAATATATAATTGTTTCATTGCATATTCACGTAATTATGTATTATACGTTACGTTAAAGTTAACTGTTTAGGGATACTCCTTAACTTAGGGTTTAGTCTTACGTGGTTGTTACAGTTAACTGTGACGTCAATACCAGGGTTTAATGTTACGCTTTAGGGTTAAATAATTTTTCTTTCTTTCTTAATAATAACATTAATAGTAACATTAAGAAAATTCAAATAAGCCCGGTAAAACGAAAATATTGTCAAATACAATAAAATTATAAACATAGTCTAAAAATTTTCCTAATGAATTGAAAATGTCTTCAAGCATTATCCATGCGCCGCCTTCATCGCGACCTGACATAAATATTGCGCTCTACAGTGACACCCCTAGCGACCCTTAAGCAGTCTTGCATGACATCATGTGTTTATGTGCCTTCAGTCACTATCCTGAGGTTGAGAAATTACTTCAACCTTTTTGCAATTGCTTGGCAAGCCTCTTATGACATTGACAACAACGGATAAGGTATTACCATATTGCATAATTAAATTAAATGAAATTAAAAATAACATGAATATATATGTTACCACTGCATGTCTAGGCTGCTCCACATCAGAAGGTGCATGTGCAGGTGCTTCCTCCATAGTTGTTGCTACCATCGGGAACTCAGGAATATTTGGTTCCACATGTCTCATCTTGCACGATAGGTGGATGTCTAGGCGGATCCCTAGGCTATGTCTGCGTCATGAATGGATGCAAAATCATGTAGAACCAGTGGATGTAGTCCGATGCATGTAACAACTGTAACTTTCTGTAACTTTTAATAAGTAATTAAGAAATTAATAAATTAATAAATAAATAAATAAATAATTTAAAAAAAATAAAAAAAATTATTAGGTCATATATTCCCACTATATAAGCCAAATGTTAACCTAGAGCAGCTTTTTAGAAAACACATTATGTTCCTTTCTTCTTTTCTGATGCACAAGAACCCTAACAGAGCAACCAGAGGAGGAGCTCTAGAGAGCACCAGAGACGCCACAATTGCTAACAGAGAACATTTAAGCGACTATATCGAGGTAAGGGATGAGTTATTCACGCTTGGGGATCAGAATGAACATGTGTATGGACCCCTAGAGGATCAATTTTTGGGTTATTTTGGGGTGTTTATGAAGTTTAATTATGTTTTCATGTTTAATCGCGGATTGAGTGTGTTTGATGAACCAATTGGTGTTCTGTTGCGAGTTTGTTGTAGAATTGATGTGTTCCTGTGTTAGGTGTGTACCTTAGGAATTAGAATTCTTTATAATTAGCATAAAAATTGTGTGGTGGTGATTTTGTTTATACCAGATATGTTGGCCTTTCAATCTTGTTCTTTTTATTTTTTTTTCACACCGCAGTGTATACGTGTACATATATATTGATACTGTTTTTTTACAAACTTTATATTTTATTTCACGTGGGTGATTTCTCGTCATGAAATTCATATGTGCGAGGATTGTTGGATAATTGAATTGGCTAAAATCATTTAAAGAAATTAACTAAAGTTGTATTCACATTATAATTAGGCATTTTCTTGATGTTGGTAACTTAGTTGAAATATATTTAGAATATAGGTATACATGTTGTTCATATAAATCAATATGAATATATATTTTATTGTTATATATAATTTGTATTTACTTAATGATATATTTGATATTATTGTGATTATTTTATATTAATATATATTTAATACTATATATATATATATAATATGTACGTTTACGTTTACGTTAATATATATTTTGTTATATATATATATATATATATATATATATATATATATATATATATATATATATATATATTTTACGTGTATTTTATAGTTATTTGTTTATAAGCCTTGAAGTTAAATATTGTATGTTATTATTATTATGATACATTGTTATTTAATTGTTGAGTATATTTTGTAATTAGTTAAAGTGTGAAATGTTAAACTGTAGACATGAAATATGGTTGTGAATGAGTGTGTGATTGATATTTGTAGTGATATTACTTGTCATGTGAGTTATGAGTTATACAGTAACCCGACCAGTGTTTACCTTGAGAGAACTTTTATGCGCAGTGTTAAAGGAAATTGTAGGATTCCTAGTTAGGATCCTGAAGGGTTAAACTATAGCACAATTTGTTAAATATGTTTGAAATATAAGAGTGAGGTCGTGGGTATTATATAACTCATAAACAGTGTCTACGTGCAAAAAAAAATATTTTAGGGGTTGGACCTGAATCAGGAAGGTGAGGCCCAAACGGATTCTTCGGAGTCTAGGCCTTGGGGGTAAAGATACTCGGTTTGAGTGCTCCTTTAAGCCCATGTTGATCCCATGTGGTTGGAGCATTCTCACAAAACAGAGTAACCCTGACTGGTCACCTTATGATGTTACTTAGTGAGAGTGACCGAGTATACCCATTGTGTGGTGTGCTTTGTCATGTACTCCTAAGCGCCCCAGTGTTGTTTTTCACTAACATGGTACCACATTGCATATAGGCCTGAGTCTTAGTATAATTGTTGCATAACGCTTGTGTTTGAATTTCATTGAGTTAACAATTGTGGTTGATGTTATTTTATGGAGTGTGTAAACTTGAATGGGTGTGAATAATGTGTGCGATTTTGTGCAGTAATGTTATTTATATAAATTCAGCTTTAAGTATTATATGTTTCACATGTTCTAATGTTTTATTATATACGAATGTGATAACTCACTCCCGGTGTGTGTTTGTGTTTGGGCTGATTGCCACTTTGTTTCAGATGAGCCTTCATAGGATGAGTCACATGCTAGAGATGGAGAGACTTAGTCTGTGATAGGGATATGCTATGCTAAGTGTGACATTGGGACATAGGATTTTACTTCGCATATTATGATTTTCGCATGTTATGATTTACTGAATGATATAATTGCGTTATACTTTTCTACTTTAGTTTCTTTTTATTATTTATTTAGAGTGGACGACCTTGTTTTGAGCCGGGATAATCTTATCTTTTATTAAAAAGAAAAATTCTATTATGTTTTCACTAAGTGGATGTGAACCTTTATCCTTTTGAATTGATTTAAATTACATGTGTTTAAAAAGAAAAATTGTTAATTAATTTTGCATGTTTTTTTCCTTCTTTTATTATTATGTTTTTATAATCTTTTAAATAAATTTTGTATGATTTATTTAGTTAGTTAGTTATAGTTGTAAGGGTAGAGGGTGTCACATTTAGTGGTATCAGAGCAGGTCGGACCTTTCGGCTATGTGTGTTATGAGCTTTCTGTGTTTCCTTGTGTACTCTGATGTGTTGTGTTTGTTTTGCTTGATTAGAGGTGTACTCTATTGTGTTGGTATATTTTTTTTCAAAGTTTTTGTTTCTTGCGTGACATAGGAAGTAATGGCTGCGAAAGAACGACTTCTTACCGAGGCCTTGAACAACTTGGCGCAAGTTATGGCCAATCAGGGAGGCGGTGGAGGAGCAACTATGTACCATGGGTTAGATCGCTTTCAGAGGAACAACCCACCTACTTTCAAAGGGGGTTATGATCCTGAGGGTGCTGAGGCTTGGCTGAGGGAGATTGAGAAGATCTTTCAGGTGATGGAGTGTCAGGACCATCAGAAGGTGTTGTTTGCTACTCACATGCTAGCAGATGAGGCGGAGTACTGGTGGGAGAACACTCGCGCACATCTAGAGGGAGCAGGTGGTGTTGTTGTCCAATGGGAGACTTTCAGACAAACTTTTCTGGAGAAGTATTTTCCAGAAGATGTGAAGAATAGGAAGGAGATGGAGTTTCTCGAGCTGAAACAGGAAAGTATGACGGTGGCAGAGTATGCGGCGAGGTTTGAGAACCTTGTAAGGTATTTTCCTCATTATCAGGGGGAAGCTGGGGAGAGGTTCAAATGCTTGAAATTTGTCAATGGCCTTCGACCAGAAGTAAAAATGATGGTAAATTATCACGGTATTCACAACTTTGCACAGTTGACCAATATGTGTAGAATCTTTGATGAAGATCAGCGGGAGAAGGCTGCTTTTTACAGGAATGCCAATGCTAGTCATGGGAAAGAGAAGAAGCCTATGACTCACAGTCGTGCTAAGCCATATTCTACCCCTCCCGGGAAATATGGAAACCATTCTGGAGGACAGAGGACCAGTGGAGGACTTCAACCAGTTGGTGGGAGTTCTCAGCCAATTAACAGGGTGTCTCAGTCTGCGGGTAGAGGTAGTGGTGGTAGTGGTGCTCCTGCTATTGTTACTACACCACTCAGGTGTGGGAAGTGTGGTCGGCTTGGGCATATTGCTCGTGAGTGCACAGATAGAGAGGTGACTTGCTTTAACTGCCAAGGTAAGGGCCACCTCAGTACCAGTTGCCCATATCCGAGGAGGGAGAAGAGGAGTGGAAGTCTGAATAATCAGAGTGGACGACCAAGGACTACAGGGAGAGTGTTTGCTCTTAGTGGTGCTGATGCCGCACAGTCTGATGAACTCATCCAAGGTATGTGTTTCATAAGTCAAGTTCCCTAGGTTGTATTGTATGATTCAGGTGCGACCCATTCATTTATTTCTCGTGTCTGTGTTGAAAAACTTGCCTTGCCTGTGTCTTCCTTGAAATTTGACTTGATTGTGAATACACCTGCTAGTGGGTCTGTTTTAACTTATGATGTGTGCTTGCAATGTCCTGTCTTAATTTTTGATAGACAGTTTCAAATTGATTTAGTTGTTTTACCTTTGAGTCAGATTGATGTTATTCTTGGTATGGACTGGTTATCTTCCAATCATGTCTTATTAAATTGTTTTGATAAATCTGTTGTCTTTCCTGAGTCTGGTGTGAGTGAAGGTGATATGTTTTTGTCTGCTAACCAAGTTGAGGCATCTTTGAGGGAGGATGCACGAGTATACATGATCTTAGCTAGTATGAGTGTCGAGACTACAAACCCTGTGAGTGATATACCATTGGTGAGAGAGTTTCCAGAGGTGTTTGAGGAGGTGTCAGGATTACCACCAGAGAGAGAGGTCGAGTTCTCTATAGACCTAGTGCCCGGTACTGGACCCATATCCATAGCACCTTATAAGATGTCCCCTGTAGAGTTGAGTGAGCTTAAGAAACAGTTCGAGGAAACTTTTAGAGAAACAATTTGTGAGGCCTAGTGTGTCACCCTGGGGAGCACCGGTGTTGTTAGTTAAGAAAAAGGATGGTACTATGAGGCTATGTGTAGATTATCGTCAGTTGAATAAGGTAACAATTAAGAATAGGTACCCTTTGCCTAGGATAGATGACCTAATGGACCAGTTAGTAGGGGCTTGTGTGTTCAGTAAGATAGATCTTAGGTCAGGTTACCACTAGATTAGAGTGAAGCCTGAAGATGTTCCGAAGACTGCCTTTAGGACCCGTTACGGTCATTATGAGTACTTGGTTATGCCTTTTGGTGTGACCAACGCCCCTGGTGTGTTCATGGATTATATGAATAGGATCTTTCACCCCTACCTAGATAGTTTTGTAGTGGTCTTCGTAGATGATATCTTGGTGTATTCTAAGACTAGAGAGGAACATGAGGAGCATCTGAGAGTTGTGTTGCAAACCCTCAAAGACAATAGACTGTATGCTAAGTTGTCCAAGTGTGATTTTTGGCTAGAGATCCCAGATTTACCTCTAGATTTTGGGAGAGTCTTCATAAAGCCTTGGGAACCAAGCTTAGGTTGAGTTCTGCTTACCACCCACAGACTGACGGTCAAACCGAGCGCACCATCCAATCCTTAGAAGACCTCTTGAGAGCCTGTGTGTTAGAGCAGAGGGGTAGTTGGGATAGTTTCTTACCCTTGATAGAGATTACATACAACAATAGTTTTCACTCCAATATAGGTATGGCGCCTTACGAGGCATTGTATGGTAGAAGATGTAGGACACCTTTATGTTGGGTAGATTCCAGTGAGAGCATTGCCTTAGGACCTGAGGTAGTTCCGCAGACCACTGAAAAGGTCAAGTTGATCCAAGAAAGGATGAGAGCAGCCCAACAATAGATGGAAAATGCTCATAAATCCAACACTACACATATTTGATCAGAACAAAACAAATTTCAAATGAACATACTAAAAATATATAAAAAACAATTAAATAACAATCATTGACAATTACCTGTAATAGTGTGATATATCCAACAAGTTGTCTGCCGCCGCTCTTACAAGCATCATTCAAATTATCGTACATATGAACTAGGCTGGCAGCTCCCCATGCGCAGGTTCCACTCTAACTGTGGTCTCAAAAGGCATCCAAGAACACGACATGCACATGTGTTGCACTCTTGTTAGAAAAAAGAGTGCAACCTAACAAATGCAACAAATAAGCTTAAGCTGCTACAGTCCAATGTTCGGTCTCACATTTACTATGATAAATCTCTCGTAGCCACGATAGGCGTACATATGCCCTATGACATTGTACTGTCTCAGCTCTAGCTTCATCTCTACCGACTTCAAGTAACTCGACTAACATCAACACCGCTTCGTCGACATGAAGAGTCTCGAAGTTGTGGAATGCACCTATGATGGGAAGATGAAGCAAAGAGGCCACATTATCGAGGGTGATGGTGACCTCTTCTACTGGAAGATGGAAATTGCTCGTTTCCTTATACCACCTCTCGACAAAAGCCAATATAAGTCCCTGATCGTCAGTGTCCAATGAACATGCGATCAAAGGATTTAATCATGTGCCAACGACTAGTCCTTCAATTTCAGTAGCAAACCTCCCAAATTTCTGAACCTTCCTTCCATGGGAAAATAACTTCAATTTAGGACGTTCCTAAAAAAATTAAAATAATTTTAACAATTTTAACAATAATAACAAATACTGATTGAAATATAATTTATTAAAAACTATAAACACCTCTCTATTACAAACAATGACTGCAACATGATCAGCATAGGCAGTCAGCATTGATGGGTCACACGACCCACTTGGAAAACCCTTGGCATCATCAAATACTTCTTCTGCATGTTGGAATACCTCTTCAGCTGCGTCATCCATGTAAGGAGCATCCTCAGCAACAACGGCAGTTTCCTATTGCCTACGTGTGGATGCTGTGGGCCTTCGCAGCTGAGGAACATCATCTGAATCACGATTATCCTCTCTCCAGGGCTCTTCCTATAACTCTGCCTAAGACACGACCTAAATCTCTAGTTCTAACCATAATATGCAAATTTCCACATACATTAAATTTTTTGTCAAAATTCAAACAATACTAAAATCAATTACAATACAATCATTCCTATATAAAAAAATTATTTTATAGTTAAAAGAAGTACAAAATCAATATATTTAGAATTAAAAGAAATAACTATTGAAAAAAATTCAAAATAAACTATTTTTTATTTATCTAATAAACAATAACTATTTACAAATAAATAATAAAATAATATATTTATATTTCATACAAAAAAATATTTATAAGCAAATACAAAATTAATATATTTACAATTAAAATTAATAACAATTTTGAAACATAATTCAAAATAAACTATTTTTATTTAAAACACAAACAATACCTATTTTTTTAAAAAAATTAACAAATAAACTAACTATTTAAAAACATAATTCAAAACATAATTTTTAAAACAATACCTATTTTTAAAACAAAATTAAAATTTATATATTTACAATTACAAATAAACTAACTATTTAAAAACATAATTCAAAATAAACTATTTTTTATTTCAAAAATTAACAATAACTATTTACAAAAAAAAAATTATATTTCATAAAAAAACCTATTTAAAAACAAAATAATATTTTTTATATAAAAAAATTTTCCTATTAGAAAACTAAATTTTCATTTTTTTAATAATTAAAAAATTAACATACGAATCATATGATCTATACGAAGCCAAAAACAAACCAACCATTAGAAGCCATTAACGAAGAGCACGAAGCTTACCTCGACGGCGGAAGCGGCACAAATCGGTGGAGACGTCCTCAATGCTGACAACGACAACACTCAACAACGACAGCGCGAAGGAAACCAAGGAAGAAAGCAACAAGAAGAAGGCACAACGTGAAGGGAAGAGGAGACAACACAACGTACGGACAAATGGAGGAACAATAATGCGAGGAGAGGGAGGGCTTTTAAAATTTAAGCGAAGAACATTTTTGCCACTTCACTTAAATCGCTGGGTGCACCAACAATAATGCTGGGTGCACCTAGCAACACCCAACCTTGCTTTAAGCTAAATAATTTTAGTTAAAATATTCCATGATAGTGCACGAAACTACTTAAAAAGAATATGATATTGAATTAAGATATTTCACACATCATGCAAAGAGACTATAATTAAACTGATAAAATGTAGCTAAATATTAAGCACAACGAGTCAGATAATTTCAACACTAAACTATAAACTTTCACATGTCAAAGCCATTTTCTGAAGCAATAGTGGTTGAACATTAAACTATAAACTTTCATACGTCAGAGTCATATTTGTGTATCCATGAAAAATTTACTAAAATAAAATTTTTAGTCCTTTATGTTTTAGATTATATTCAGTTTGATTTTTTATGTTTTAAAATTTAATTTAGCCTTCTATGTGTTTATAAAGTGAGTCAAAATGATCATTTTCAATTTTGAGTCATGATGTTGAATCCTATTGTAACTATAGAAGGCATAAAATTTGTTTCATTATATTCATGTTTCATTATATTCATGTACATAGGGTAAATTATCTTTTTAGTCCCTATTTCTTTTTTAAATTTTTTTTAATCCCTTAATTTTTTTATCTTTACTTTTAGTCATTTTTAAGGAATAAAAGTAAGGATAAAAGAAAAGTTGAAAGACTAAAAATAATAAAAAATAGTTAAAAAACTAAAACATACAAAAACCATAAATTATAAAAAATTGAAGAATAAAAAAAATAGTAAAGCCTAAAAACTATAAGACCAACCTGATGTTTGAGTAAAAAAAAAAGAATATAAATATTGTGAAAATTGAATTTAACTATAATTATTTTTTGAAAAATCTAATATTTATTATTAATTTTAATTATACTATAAAATAGATATTTATTTTATGCATTACACGAATACACGTGCTAAAATATTAATAATGAGATAAAATTGTAATTATAATTTTGATTGAAAATTCTCTCCGATTCATTTTTTTGCCACTTCTAAAAATCCTTAATTATTTTATTTTGACAATATCCTTATTTACTCGTATTTTAACTTCCAAAATTTAATTAATCTTTTTTTACTATTTACTTATTAAGGGTGAACTCTGAAGTGTGAGGCTGCGACAGAGACGCACGCTGCTCTTTCTAACTTTCCCGATCTCCGCCGCAGGTAATTCTCTCTCCGCCACTCATTCTTAGATCTTCCACCTGGACTCCGTCGTTCTTTTCGCTTCCAGAGGTCATGAGTCCTATCTTGGATGGGCATTTTTTCTCATTTTTTTCATTCCTAATTTAACAGATACTGTAAAATGGTATTTAGGTCTTTGGAATTTGGGAATGTACTACCTCACTTGCAATGTGGTCTCAATTTAAATCATGTTTACAACTCTGTTTTAATTACTTGCTTATGATTTAGTTCCTTTGGTGCTATTTTCCTATCAGAATTGGAGGGTCACTTCAGTATTCTGCATAATAAGGGTTTGCGTTAAAGGTCAGCGTAGGTTACCTAGGTGAAACACAAATTCTATCCGGAGAACAACACTATAAGTATCTAAGGAACTGCATCTAAGTTTTGTACTTATTCATACTCATTTGTTTTTTCTTTTTTTGAAAGGCATATTCATACTCATTTGTGTTAGTCCTTGGTAGAGGTAGCGTAAGGAATAATGCCAAACAAGTTTGAATAATTTAAGTTCTCTCGCTCTGTAATTTAAATCAACAAGTGAATTACCATTGGGCACATTTTTAGAGACCAAAACGACAGTTTATCCATTTAGATTTTAGAATCCTATTGATGGATACAATTCTCTTACTTCCAATTTAGTTGCTGAGTAGTGAGTATTTTAACTTTGTTATTATTATTTTAAACTGTTGCTTACTTCTGTAGAAAACTACTCATGAGGTGGACAGTATTATCATCTGATTCCCTGATATTCTTTCCAGCTTCCCTGTACTTTATTATCCTTTATTACAATCAATCTTCAAGGAGCCGTAAAAGTGAATTAGCATGGCATACTGCTGTGCTATTGTTAAGCCCTTGTTTGGTCTTAATTGATCATGGTCATTTTCAGGTTTCACTAGAAAATTTTGTTGTTTTTGTTCAATGCCTTTGATTCTTTACATATTTTTCAGTCACAGGTTCGGTAGTGCCTTAATTTTGAATATTGCATTTTGTTTTATTTCAGTACAACTGCATCAGCTTGGGCTTTACCATTGGCGCTGTTGCTGCTATCCTCTCCGGGAATGATCTTTATGGCTTCTGTTCTTTATTGTCTAGCTCTAAATCATAAACAGGTTAGTCTCCTTCATCACTGCATAGGTCTATTTTTCATTTGTTTTATTACTTCGAGCTATTTTTACATGGTCTATGTAGTCATACATATATGATTACTCAACCTTACCCAAGAGGAGACATCATTCAAATTTTGCATACTTGGTTATATTGTTAAATTTGTTATAGCAAGGTTTTCCCTCTTATAGACAATTTTATCTGGTAGGTGCATCATTCATTTACTTGTATTATTGTTGGTGTTGGTGTTAAATTGGGATGTCAATTGGTTGGATCTTGTACATTATTTTTCCCTTGTCTTGGTTGATTCTTGTAACTTATTTATTAATTTGTATATCCTAAATTTTATCCTGAATTTACTTATTGGCCTATATACACACTAGTTGAATCAAATGAAATTTCCAAATATTTTACAGGGACAATTTAATGACTTTGCTATTATGTTGTGTAGATTAGAGTGAATAAGTGACAATATTTTTTGGTTGTGTAGTTGAATATGATCTTTAGTTGATAGAACCATATAGTTGCCAAGGAAATAATAAATGAAAGTAATGGATTAGGTAGTTGTGCCAGTTGATAAGCTAAGAACATAATGTACTATATCTGAAGTCATAATTACATGCACTCTCATTTTTTTTTTTTATTTTTTGCTTTACTCTCCTTCAGGGAATGGTAGCTATATGAATATTTTTCCAGATGAGTGCATATTTTGCACCTGCTTTTTTCAGCCATCTTCTTGGCAATGCCTGAGACATAAATATCCAATCCTTGAGGTGTCAAGACTGGGGTTGTTGGTTTTAGGAACATTTGCAGCTGTGTGGTGGCCTTATCTTTATTCAACACAATCCATTTTGGAGGTACAATGTTGTCATTGCCTGCTACATAGTGCATTTTTATTCTTAACTTCTCATTTGTTTTATAGTATTATTCTTATGTGGAAGCTGTTTATATTACCTTTACTGTTGTGCTTCTGATATGTTTTAGTTATCAATGGAAACAAAAAAATATCAGAATGAGTATTTAGAAAAGAGAAAGGCACGAATGAAATGAGAGCAATGCTCCCCCAAGTCAGAGAAAGGTTCTCTGAGCTCCACTTTCTATTCCAAATCCATCATACCCCACAACCAAAACCACAATCCCAATTATAACAGAGATATTCCTCACCTTCTCTTACTAACTCCCACTAACCCACAGTGCTCACTACAACTCTCAGGCCTTACTATGTTTGGGCCTTCTAGAGTATACCTTAAAGGGCTTATCCCATTGAGAAGCTAATTTCCTATCAATACAACCCTCTAAAACAGCTGCCTTGTCCTCAAGGCAGAAATTGGAAAATCTGTCCTTGATTGATGCTGCCTTCTCCCATGTTGCTTCTTCCACAGGTTCAGATTTCCCGAGGATAAGCCACTCTTCGATAGAATTTCCCAGGTGTCCACTGCCAATTAGGGAGGCAAAATGGTAAAAAAAGAACCACTCTTTGCAGAGCGTTTGAGTTGAGAAACATGAAAGATTGGATGAATACTAGCAGCGTCTGGTAACTGCAACATGTACGCCACCTCACTGACATGGAAAAGCACCTGAAACGGCCCAAAATATCTTGGAGATAGCTTGGGATTAATCTTATGAGCCACAGATTGTTGTCTATACAGACGTAGCTAACATATACCCAATCGCCAACTTCATAAGTGACATGACGACAATGAGCATCCCTTACTTCATCGTTTACTGAGCACAGTGCAGGTGGTACTTCAATTGACGTAAGGCTTCGTCGCGATCAATCAACACTGATGCGACTGAATCAACTTGGGTTCCCCCAATCAGATAACGAAGCACAAAAGGTAGATTCTGACCGTAGACAATCTCAAAGGGGGACTTACCTGTTGCAGAATGGGATGAAGTATTGTATCAAAACTCTGCTCTAGACAACCATAGATGCCATTTGGTAGGTTGCTCAAAAGCGAAGCAGCAAAGGAAAGCTTCTAAGCAACGATTTACCACCTCCGTTTGGTCGTTGGTTTGGGGATGGTAATTAGTACTCATCCGTAGCACAGTTCCTTGAAGGCGAAATAGTTCGCTCCAAAATTTGCTAAGGAACAAGGGTTCACGGTCACTGATAATAGACTTGGGAAAATCGTGTAACTTGGCGACCTCATTGATGAATACCTCTGCTACTGTATGCGCTGTGTAAGGGTGCTTGAGGGATAAAAATGTGCGTACTTGGACAAGTGGTCGACCACCACCAGAATTATGTTATATCCCTAAGAACGTGGCAAGCTTGTGATAAAATCTAGAGAGATATCATCCTATACGACTTCTAGGATCGGAATAGGTTGCAGCAACCCCGCTGGAGACAACACCTGGTACTTGTTATGTTGATAAACGTCACATTGGCGGATGTACTCCATTATAATAGCTTTCATTCTCTTCCAAAAGAAGCTGGAAGACAACCGCTTATACGTCTTCGTGAATCCCGAATGGCCACCTGTAACCGTGTCGTGAAATTCGGCCATCAAAGTAGGTTAGGCAACATCAAACAGCCTTTGAAGAATAGGAAACCATCGTGCAGAGTATAGTGTGGCAGAGAATCAGAATCAGATTGCAATTGGGAGCTCAACTTGACCAACTCAAGGTCATTTTGCACTTCGTTCTTGATAGCAGGGAAATCCACCCAATAAGGACTAATGGAGATGGTGTTGAACTCAGTGGAAGGAAGCTGACGGGATAGGGCATCAACAACCTTATTCTCTGTACCAGGCTTGTAGACAACCTCATATTGGAACCCCATGAGTTTTGCCAACCAGCATTGCTGATCTGTGGTGGTGAGACGTTGTTGAAGGAGATGCTTCGAACTCCTATGATCTGTATATACCTTGAAACTTCTACCCAAAAGGTAGTGTTGCCAGTGTTGAATGGACAAAGCCAAGGCCATGATCTCCTTCTCATACACAAATTTGGACAAAGTTCTTGCAGATAGGGCCTTGTTGAAATAGGCAATAGGTTGGCGGTCCTCCATCAATACCGCTCCAATTCCCCGACCAGAAGCATCACACTATGAAAAAATCTTTATTGAAATCAAGAAGAGTGAGAACAAGAAAGGAGGAAAAACATTGTTGAGACATTCAAAAGCCTTTTCTTGATCTTATCCCCAAATGAAACCCTTTTTTTTGTAAGCATAGTAAAGGGTTGGGCCAACTTACTATAGTCTTTGATAAATCGACGATAGTAACCAGTTAGGCCAAGAAAACCACGAACCTCCTTGGCATTTATTGGAATCGGCTAGTCCAACATTGTCTTCACCTTATCCGGATCCATCGTCACTCCCTGGGTAGATATTACATGCCTCGAATAGTTAATGGATGGCAAGCCGAAAGTGCACTTGTTCTGGTTGGCCACGAACTGATGCAGGGACAGAAGGGATAATACCTCAACAAGATGAGACAAATGGGAGGGCCAATTGTGAATATATGTATACATGATTTTGATGATGTTAAAGAAGAATCAAATAAGGCTGCTTCAAAGGATAAACATTGCTTCAAGATTAATACAAGATTGTTTCAACAAACAAAGTCTTGGTTCAAGATTTCTTTAAAATCAAGTCTTGCCTCAAAACAAAGTGTTTCCAAGACATGCAAGACTCTGGTAATCGATTACCAGGCAGTGTAATCGATTATCGGAAGACAAGTTTGAAAAATAATTGTTAAAAAGGGTTTTAAATTTGAATTTTGAACATGTAATTGATTACTAGATGTTTGTAATCGATTACCAGCAATGAAACTTTTGAAATTCAAATTCAAAAGTTATGACCCTTTAAAATATAACTGTATAATTGATTACCAGAAACTTGTAATCGATTACCAGTGAAAAAAAATTCAGAAAAGACTTTTTGAAAAGACACATCTCTTTAAATCATTTTGAAAAGGCACGAATGACCTATATATATGTGTCTGATTTCAAAAAGCAAGGAAGAAATATTCCAAGAGAACTTCATTGTCAAATGCTCTCTCAACAACTCTTAGGCAAACACTTGCAAATCTATTAAGAGTTCATGAAATTTCAATTGTAATATCATTCTCTTAAAGAGATAATTCTTCTTATCATTTTCTTCGTGTTGATTTAATCTCAACAGTTCCATTTCATGTTCTTGTAACTTTCCAAATAATGTAGCAAGAGACATGTTAGTTAAATCTCGTGATTCAGTAATGACTGTTATCTTAGGTTGTCATTCCCTGCTTAAACATCTCAATACTTTATTTATGAGATCTTCATTTGGAAAAGTTTTTCCTAAAGATGCAAGGTGATTTATTATATGAGTAAACCTCTTTTGCATGTCTTGTATACTTTCATTTGTATTCATTCTAAACAGTTTATATTCATGAATTAATGTATTTATGCTAGATCTTTTTACATCTGTTGTGCCCTCATGTGTTACTTGTAGGGTATTCCACATATATTTTGCATTTTTACAATTTGATACCCTAAAATATTCATCCATTCCTAAGGCAGATGTAATTATGTTTTTGACTTTTAAGTTATATTGTACTTGTCTTCTTTCTTCTTCACTCCAATTTTTCCTAGGCTTTTCTATTGTTGTATTTCCAGTCACCATGGTGGGAACATAATGCCATATTTCAATGGCTTTCCAAATGTTTAAATCTATAGTCTCTATAAAGATTTGCATGCGGGTTTTCTAATAGTGGTAATCCACTCCATTAAAAATGAGAGACTTATTAATTGAATTGTCTTCGGGGAACAAGTAGTTTGATGAGACCATAATTCTTGAAGCATTTAAACTTTGTACAAGAATGAAGCTCTGATACCACTTGTTGAATAAGTGACCTCAGAAATCTTAAGAAGGGGGAGAGGTTGAATTTAGATTTTACAAACTATTTCCCAATTAAAATTTCTATACAGATTTTAACCCAAGTCCCAACATTTCTTTTAAAATAAATTTTTAAATAATAATTCGAATTAAACTTACTAAATAGAAATAATAAGCAACAAAAAAATAAAAGAGTTTGAGGAAAGAGAAAATGCAAACACAGTTTTATATTGGTTTGACAAAGTCCATTGCCTACGTCCAGTCCCCAAGAAATCCTCTTGGGAGTTTCACTATCTCGCAAATCCTTTACAATTTCTGAAACACACAAGGACAACCCTTTGTGTTCAGATGCTTTACAACAAAAGACTCACAGTCTCTTAGCCCTTTGATTAGAAAGAGAGGAAGAAGAAAATGATCTCTCGTGAAAGAGATAGATGTTTACAATGGAGCACTCAATTTCTTATTGAACCTCACAAGTGTTTGACCAAGGAAATTTTGAAGATAAGATGATTTGTATTTGAGAGGATAAAAACTTTGAACTCAGTGAAAAACTCTCCTATTAAAATTTGTGCCCAAGTCATTAATTTATAGCCATTTGATGACCCTTCAAAGTTAAAATGAAAAGTTGTGACTGTTGACAGATTTTCTCGAAACTACTCACTGGTAATCGATTACACAGTTATTTTACTTGAACAATTGTGACTCTTAATTTAAAATTTGAATTTCCAACGTTTAGAGTATTTGGTAATCGATTACAAAATTTGTGTAATCGATTACATATTTTAAAAATTCTTTTAAAATCAACTGAAGGCAATTTGTAACTGTTTTAAACCTCTGGTAATTGATTATAATGATTTGGTAATCGATTACATGTTTTAAAAATCTTTGAAAAATACTTAAAATGTTTTTCAGAAAGCTTTTGTACCACTGGTAATCGATTACAGTCTATGGTAATCGATTACCAGAGTGAAATCTTTAAAATAAAAAGTTTTGAAAGAAAATCCTCTTAGCCAAACCTTTGTGCTTTCAAATCTAACTTGTATTTCTTGGATTGCTTGAAGGTCTTGAATTATCCATGAAGAACACTTGACTGTTGGCATCATCAAAATCTCTTGGAGTCTTGCTTCTACAATCTCTCCTTTTTTGATGATGACAACTCTGAAATCAAGATAGTATATACAAGTTTGATAGAATGTTCACTCATCCCATACTCTCCTTTTCTTTTGGAAATTATGCTTGATTTTATAAGTATGAAAAAAACTTAATAAAATTGATTTCTTGATTTCTAACCCTGTTCTCTCCCCCTTTGGCAACATCAAAAAGCCAAAAGGACGTGTGCAAAATCATCCAGAAACAACACAATTCAATCAGATGCATAGACAAATTATAGGAAAATAATAAAAAGCATTCAAACACAATGTTTTAAAAGCAAACAAGAGCAGAGTCAAGCATAAAAAAAACCAAAGTACTGAGTTAGAATAGCCAAAAGGCAAGGCTGAAAAATAACTACTGAAACTAAGGAAATAAAGCATAAAGGGAAATCTAGGAGTCTATCGGAGGATCAAAGCATTGTCTGATGAAACTCATGTCATCCTCAAGACCAGTGATTTAGGTGTCCATGGTGTCGAGGTGATCAGTCACAAAGGCTCAAAAATCTCGGAGCTCGGTGAGGACTTCTTGCAGGAGAGATGCCGTATCAACCCGCTATGGTGGAGGAGAAAGAGTGCGTTCATCCGGGGCTTGTTGTTGTGCATCTATCTTTACCCACTATTCGTCCATGTCCTTACGGTAGCTGATGGAGGTGACCGCACCGACACCAATGGCAAAAGAACGTTTGACTTGTACAAAGGGCTCATTATCCAAGGGAATTTGAAAATGGCGAAGAAACAAAGTGACAAGCTGAGGATAAGGCAGAGCCGCAGAGATGCACTGGATCACAATGCCTTATGCATGCGATGACGAACTAGATTGGCCCAGTCGATCTGACGACCGGTGAGAAAAGTCCACATAATGATTAAATCCTCCTCAGAGGCCTGAGCTAAGTTGGATGACCTTGGAAGCAAAATGCGAACAATTATGTAGTGCATGATGCGACAGTCAAACATCAATGATCCGTCAAGCAATTTGTCGATCATATCCGCCTGATCATTGCAGACCATACGACAGACATCATGACTTGAGAAATCAAACTTCCAGTCGTCAACAATGGTGCCCTCAAAAGGTGCACCTTGACTGGGTAGATGTGTTAATGAAAAGAAAACAGACTAATCAATAACCATAGGAATGCCATGCACCTCAGAAACTAATGTACTATCCTGAATTTTCAAATTTGAGTAAAAGACTCAGACAAGCTCAGGATAGTAAGGTAATTTTAAAGACATAAATTCAATCAGACCAGAGTTTTAAAACACTTATAGCAATCAAATGTTTCTTCATTAAAAAATTCTAGGTCGAGATATTTAGGATCAAGAATTTGTCGAGATGAAAAGAGAGAGGAGTACCGGACACGCTGTTCATCTGATGAGAACAGTGTTAAAGATGACAAGGAGGGTAGAATTGGTGTCGGGGATGCTTCGGTGGCTCCGGGACATGGTGTTCTAGTTGCCGCAGCGGAGGAGGAAGATCCCTTTCGTTTCTTGGACGATTCGACCATTCTGTTGTGTTTTTGAAAATTTTGATCGGTGGAATCAAATAGAGAATCGAAAAAGAAGAAGATTGGAAGTTGTGTGAGTCGATTTGGTGAAGAAACGAGTGAGATATGGTGTTTGAAAGTTTGGGGAAGTAGAGGCGCGACGAGGAAAGGCGTGGCTGCATAGTGCTGTTGGTTCGCGTTGTTTTTAAAGAGAGGGTCAGTCTGTGATCGATTACAGGAGATTGTAATCGATTACACATTGAGTCAGTCCACTGGTAATCGATTACAAGCTATTGTAATCAATTACAAGGCTGATGTTTTACTGTAATCGATTACACAGGTTGGTAATCGATTGCCAGATCACTCTATGAGCCTTTTCTTTTAAAATTTCCTAAGTCTATGTCTAAAAACATCATCAAACTTTATCAATCAATCATACTAACAAGTATTTAATAGTAATCAAGCACAATAACACAGTTGATAAAAAACACAACCAATTTAAACTCACACAATAAGGCAAATTGACCTAATGGGGTTAGTTTTACAAACTAATTCTCAAACTAGGTCCGTTTTAAAACATATTACCAAGGGAGTTTCTTTTTTACGTAGAACCCAGTCATGCATGAAGTATATCACCACTAGAGCTGGCGATACCACCCTAGGACGGACACGTGGCTTTTCTGCAACTGCCACTCGCAAAATAGCCAGTGGTTTTTGCCACTGGAGCTGGCGACTTAGGGGCAATGCTTTTCGTCAGTTTGATTGGCGAATTACTTGCAGTGGGACATAGGTGCAGAAGGGGAGGCTTGCAGAGCAGCGCGCAAAGGTGCAGACGCTTTTTCAGAGGCACAGACTTTTCAGGTGTCGCCATTGGTAGTGGCGAAACACCTTTTGAGAAGGTATCACCATTCGTGGTGGCGAAATAAGGTTGTTTCCCTTATAAAACTAGTCTTCCATTGGAATGCATGTTCACCTCTCTACTTCACTTGCGATATTATAATCTTGTAAGTGTTTCGCTTGTGCTGGTGGAGAAAAGCTTTGTTCCCTCGTGGTGCTTCCTCCTGCTACGTGGTTTTTTAGCTGGTACCTTAAAATATTGGTGTTAATATTATTTGGTTTAGGTATTATTTGTGTTATATATATAGTACGTTTGTATGATAATATTTTTTGGTTTAGGTTTTTTAAGTTTTTATACTATTATTTATGATATATATATATATATATATATATATATATATATATATATATATATATGTTACATTAGTTTTAATTGATATGTTAATATTATTTAGTTTAAGTTTGTATGTTATTATTTGTGTTATATATATGGTACGTTAGTTTTAGTTGATTTGTTAATATTATTTGGTTTATGTTTTCTAAATTTGTATGCTATTATTTGTGTTATATATATGGTACGTTAGTTTTAGTTGGTATGTTATTATTATTTGGTTTAGATTTTCTAAATTTATATGTTATTATTTGTGTTATATATATGGTACGTTAGTTTTAGTCGGTATGTTAATATTATTCGGTTTAGGTATTTTATGTTATTATTCAAATATATGGTATGTTATTAATTTTGTATATATATTGTTTAAATTTTTCTTTGTATATTAATTTTTCTTTGCATTTTAATTTATTTGTATAATATATTTAATTTAATTTAATTTTTGTTAATTGAAAAATATATTTGATTATTTATTTGAATTTATCTTTGTATGTATTTTAAATTATTTGTAAAATATATTTAAGTTTTGTTATTTGTATAATATATTTTGTTATTCAAATATATATTTTGTTATTTATTTAAATTTGTGTTTGCATGTATTTTAATTTATTTGTAGAATATATTTAAATTTTATTATTTGTATAATATATTTTGTTATTCAAATATATAAATTCAAATATATATATTTTGTTATTTATTCAAATTTTATATATTTGGTATATATATTTAATTAAGTTTTTCTAAACGTACTTAATTTTTTTTATGTACAAATAATGTATAAATTTTTTTGTCAACTTATTGTATTATATTTTATTTTGTAGTATCAATGATATCTTTCTTGTCATGTTGATCAAATATATAAATTAAGTCTGATCTAATTGATGGTGACGTTTTGTGGATGTAAGATAAACATGTTTCAGAACATATTTGAAATGAGGAAGAAGACAGAAAATTACACATTAGACGAGCTGTCCCCACGTATTAAGGTTAAGAAGAAATACCAGAGGAAATTATTTCTCTACTTCGGCAATCTGGTTTTTACTGGATGGATTATGAAGATGAGATACTTAAAAATAAATGCGGCATTAATTAGTGCCTTGATTGAAAGATGGAGGCCCGAAACATATACTTTTCACAAGAGATGCGGAGTGTACTATTACTCTTCAAGATGTCTCTATTTTATTAGGTATTTGTGTGGATGAGTCACCATTAATTGGTCTAACAAACCTTGATTGAACTGATTTATGTGAAGAATTGTTAGGACTCAGACCACAAGAAGATGAACTTCAAGGTATTACGATTAAATTAAGTTGGTTTACTTATCATTTTCCACAATTAAATAACCATGGCGGTAACCTACAACAAGTAGAAAGGTTTACCCATGTATGCATCCTGAGATTCATAGGAGGTGTCTTATTTGTTGACAAAAGCAGTAGCAAAGTTTCTCTAAGGTACCTGTAATTTTTTTTTTACGTGACTTTAGAGAGTGCAACACGTATGCATGTGGACCTGTTGTACTTGCTTATTTATATAGAGAGATGTGCAGCGTCATCGATTATAAAACTAAATCAATTGGAGATATGTGCATTTTAATACAAATGTAGATATGAGAAGGATGTACAAGTTTGGCTCCAAAGAGGACTCTCCCCTTAATAGAGAATAAACCACTCGGACACAGGTTAGTCATTTAAAAAATTAGATTTCATTTCAAATTAATTAATAATGTAATGTATTGACAATGATGATTTGATAATTTTTTCAGGTGTCTACGACGTGGAAATCAACATAATGATGATTTGATAATTTTTCGTCGCAAATTAGATATTATGAAACGACATGAGGTAATAACATGTTAATGTATTGGTTAAATAATAAATAATATGTCATATTTCACTGAAAATAAACAACTGAATTGTTATATGCAGTTTCTGTGGGAGCTTTACAAAACAAATGTTATGTCAATGTTGCCTCCAATTTGTTTAGTTGGAAGTGTAGCGTGGTGTTCGGTGGTATCACTAATTTGTTTTCAAATTATTGAGTGACACCAATCCGATAGAGTATTGAGACAATTTGAAATGCAACAACTAATTCTAGCATGTCCTTTGCAACCTTTGAATATTCATGACATAACACTGAAAGGGGGTAATTGTTTGCCTCAATAATCAGTCAATGGAACAATCGAACTGATTTTAGGGTCGACGTTTATCCTCGACAAGAAGGCCTATTGAGCTTTAACTCCGACTACATGGTCTGGTATAGGCGAAAAACGAAGATGTTTGTTGATCCTAAAAATGCAAACACAACTATAGTGATATTTTTTTTTTGTTTTTAAATATTTAACTTCAAATTATTTTTTAAATCATCGTCATTAATTTGCTCACCCTAATAATTACAGGCTGAAGTTGCAGAGACATTACAGTACATGGTGTCTCCACAAGGGAAGAATAAATGGACAGTTGATGATCATGTGCCGTATGTGGATAAAATAATCATTTTATCCGAAGAGCAAGAGAGAATCACTGACCTTGTGTCACATGGTCTAGCAACAAAGCATCAATTTGCGGCACAAGAGTTTCATATTCTCCCGTCAAGTGTTGAAACTCAAGGCATAGGTAGATGAAGGGAGGCTGTTGAAGTGAAATCATATTTCTACCCACAGATTAAAAAGCGTGGCCATGGAATGTATTATACACCATCAACATTTTCTCAGTATCTGACACAAATGTATCAGTATCCTTTTGAAGGTCATCAAACTAATACTTCTGCAAGCGAACATTCGTTTGGTGGTGTTGCGGAAACACATCCTAATTTTTCATGGCCTACTATGACTCCTTCACAACAACATGATATTCCAATTCCAACACCTAGTGCTCCATTAGGTACTCAATGGAATGTACCCTTAGCAATATATGATATGAATGACTTATTAGGTGTTGATTTACGTCACCAATTTTCTGTTGAGGCTGACCAAGTTGAAGCAGAGAGACATCGGGGCAGAAGAAATCCTGATAGAGCAGCACGAAGATGGGAACGACCATGTGACATCCTCACGTCATCACGGACATCATAACGAATAATTTTCGTGTCTGTTTAAATATGTTGTTGTATGTTTGTCATTTTAATTTGAGACTTAATCTATCATTTATTTTATGAAAGCTTACTAATAGATACAATTTATGTTGCACATCAAAATATAATAATAAATAATGTTAAAAACAAATTGAAGGACACAAACCAAAATAACTAATGTTACTAACGATTTCATTGAAGAACACAAACTAACTACATTTAAGAGAGCTTCAAGCAATACAAGTTACTTGTCTTATATATCTGAGGTCACTTGTCTAACATTCATAAATCAATTAAATGAATAACTTCCACGTTCAGATTTCATTGGACATTGACGCCGGTTGTGCTCTTCTGCTTCACATCTATTATATTTTTGTCGGTGCTCAGATGGTTTGAGCTAATCAATCTCATTCCTTAAACTTGTTGATTTTGGCCGATCTTTCGTGCGAATTGTAGTTGGATCAGGAATAAGTGTTCATGCGTCATCAGAAGGAGGAATTGTCACTTCATTCCCAAGAGGCCACCATTATGCGGAGTAAGCTTTTAAGATGTGCTCATTTGTGTAAACATCTACATATTGCACGTAGTTCATGCTCACGTAATCACAAACAACAATAATGTATGAACATGGATAGTAAAATGTAGAATATTTTCTGCATTGACAATAATGATCATTCAAGTTAACTTTCTACTTTTGTCCGTCACGTTGAGTTATAGGATTGAAGGTTTCCTTTACTTCAAACCTTGTCGAGTGAATATCATAGACGCGGACGATCTGCGAACAAGTTTGTTCTTGATTTTTCCAAAGTTCTTTAGCAACCTTAGAACAATATACTTGTCTTTCCTTTAATTGTCTTTGGGCTTGTCGACCACGATCAACAAAGTACTTTTGACACCTACTATATGTTGATTTCACCAATGTTGTTATTGATATGTTGCGATAATCCTTCAATATCTTATTTACACATTTAAACAGGTTGGTTGTCATTTAACCATATCTACGTCCTTCTTTGTCATAAGCCATAGTCCATTTTTCCTTTGAAATGCGATATATCCATGTTGCTATGGATGAACTCAATTGACGAAATTTTTCCAAATTTTGATCAAATATATGCTTGCAAGGAGTGTAGCCTATATAAAATTAGTTAGTAACATCAATTTTAAGTATATACGAAACTTAAATTAACTTCATATTATAAATTAAATCTTACCCAATTTCTTCAACATTTCTTTTTGTTTGACATTGTTGAATTTACGATTGAAATTGCTTGCTATGTGTCGGACGCAGTAAACATGATAACCGTGGGGAGGTTGCCAGCCAAGTGTTTCGTTAGCAACATCAGACTTTATACTCGCGTGATGATCAGATATGAAACAAATACCATTTTTATCTGTGACGTGTTCACGCAAGTGTGCCAAAAATCATGATCACGACGAATGCTAGAAGAAGAACACAATTATTTCCATCTTGTGATGTGGTCATTAACAGGGTCCCACGGTATTTCCCGTATAAATGTGTGTCGTCAACTTGTATGATTGACTTACAATAATTAAAAGCCTTTTTACATTGACCGAAAGTCCAAAATACTCTATGAAACTGATGGTGTTCGTGACTCACCCTATTCCCAACAACAAAATCGTTATGCAGTATTTGGAAATAGGATCGAGGAGAATGATTTTGCATGTGCTTTAGCCACGACGAAAGTTTCGCATATGACTCTTCCCAATTGCCATATTCAATTGCAATCGTTTTTTGTTTCGCTATCCATGTTTTTTTGTACGAAACCTTATAGGCAAATTCAGAGTTTATCCTTTCTTGAATCATAGAAATTTTTATTGATGGATCTTCTCTTAGGTCCATGGTAAAACACTATTTTGTTTCACCTAATAGTTGTTGCTTCATCCATAAAATTTGGGCACAACAAATGCCAGCAGAAATATATTCTGCTTCAGCAGTAGATAAAACAACACTATTTTGTTTCTTACTATGCCATGATACAAGAGCAGATCCAATAAATTGACATGTCCCACTTGTGCTCTTTCTATATGTTTTAGAATCGACCGACAAAATCAGAATCTGAGAATCCTACTAAAGTGACATGTCGAAAGTACTTTGTTGATCGTGGTCGACAAGCCCAAAGACAATTAAATGAAGGACACGTATATTGTTCTAAGGTTGTTAAAAAACTTCGAAAAAATCAAGAACAAGCTTGTTCGCATATCATCTGTGTCTATGATATCCACTCAACAAAGTTTGAAGTAGAGGAGACCTTCAATCCTTATGACACAACGTGGCGGACAAAAGTGGACAGTTAACTTAAATGACCATTATTGTCAATGCGGAAAGTATTCTGCACTTCACTATCTATGTTCACACATTATCACTGCTTGTGGTTACGTGAGCCTGAATTACTTGCAATATGTAGATGTTGTTTACACAAATGAGCACATCTTGAAAGCTTACTCCGCATAATGATGACCTCTTGGGAATAAAGCGGCAATTCCTCATTTTGATGACGCATGGACACTTATTCTTGATTCAACTACAATTCGTGCGAAAGATCAACCAAAATCAACAAGTTTAAGGAATGAGATGGATTGGCTCAAACCATCTTGATCACCGACAAAAATGTAGTAGATGTGGAGCAGAATGACACAACAGACGTCGATGTCCAATGCAATTTGAACGTGAGAGTTGTTCATTTAATTGATTTATGTATGTTAGACAAGTGACCTCAGATATCTGAGACAAGTAACTTGTATTACTTGAAGTTCTCTTGAATGTATTTAATTTGTGTTCTTCAATGAAATCGTTAGTAACATTAGTTATTTTGGTTTGTGTTCTTCAGAGACATGAAAAACATTTGTTATGATGTCTGTGATGACGTTAGGATGTGTCACATAGTTGTTCTTTGTGCTGCTCTATTAGGATTTTTTCTACCCCGATTTCTCACTGCTTCAACTTGGTCAGCCTCAGCAGAAAATTGGTGATGTAAATCAACACCTAATAAGTCATCCATATTAGGTATTGCTCCGGGTACATTCCATTGAGTACCTAATGGAACATTAGGTGTTGGAATTGGGGCATCATGTTACTGTGAAGGGATCATAGTAGGACATGAAAAATTAGGATGTGTTTCCACAACACCACCCAAAGAATGTTCGCTTGCAGAAGTATTAGTTTGATAACCTTCAAAAGGATACTGATACATCAGTGTCAGATACTCAGAAAATGTTGGTGGTGTGTAATACATTCCATGACCACGCTTTTTAATCTGTGGGTAGAAATAAGGTTCACTTCAATAGCCCCCCTTCATCTACCTATGCCTTGAGTTTCAACACTTGACGGGAGAATATGAAACTCTTGTGCCGCAAATTGATGTTGTTGCTGGACCATGTGACACAGGCTCAGTGATTCTCTCTTGTTCTTCGGATAAAATGGTTATTTTATCCATATATGGCACGAGATCATCAACTGTCCATGTATTCCTCCCTTTTGGAGACACCATGTATTGTAATGTCTCTGCAACTTCAGTCTGCAATTATTAGGGTGAGCAAATTAATGTTGATGATTTAAAAAATAATTTGAAGTTAAATATTCAAAAAAAAAAAAACACTGTAGCTGTATTTGATAGTTAGGGTCAACAAACATCTTCATTTTTTGCCTATACCAGACCATGTAGTCGGAGTTAAAGCTCAATAGACCCCTCTTGTCGAGGATAAACGTCGATCCTAAAATCAACTCGATTGTTCCATTGACTGATCATTGGGGCGAACACTTGCCTCCAATTTTCATCATGTTTGTCTTTCAGTGTTATGCCAAGAATATTCAAGGATTGCGAAAGACACTTGGAATTGGTTGTTGCATTCCAAATTGTCTCAATACTCTATCGTGTTGGTGCCACTCAATAATTTGGAAATAAATTAGTGACACCACCACGCACCACGCTACACTTTCAACCAAACAAATTGGAGGCAACACTGACATAACATTCGCTGTGTAAGGCTCCCACAGAAACTGCATATAACAACACAATTGTTTATTTTCAGTGAAATATAACATATTTATTATTTAACTAATACATTAACATGTTCTTACCTCATGTCATTTCATAATATCTAATTTGCGACGAAAAACTGTCAAATCATCATTGTCGATATGTTGATTTCCACGTCGCAGTCACCTAAAAAAAATTATCAAATCATCATTGTTGATACATTACATTATTAATTATTTTGAAATGAAATCTAATTTTTTAAACGACTAACCTGTCTCCGAGTGATTTATTTTCTATTAGGGGAGGAGTCCTCTTTGGAGCCAAACTTGTGCATCGTTCCCATGCTCACATTTGTATTAAGATGCAAATATCTTCAATTGATTTAGTTTTATAATCGGTGGCGTTGCATATCTCTCTATATAAGTAAGCAAGTATGGCAGGTCCCCATGCATATGTGCTGCATTCTCTAAAGTCACGTAAAAATTGCAGGTACCTTAGGGAAACTTTGCTATTACTTTTGTCAACAAATAGGACACCTCCTATGAATCTAAGGATTCATGCACGGGTAAACCTTTCTACTTGTTGTAGATTATGTCATGGTTATTTAATTGTGGAAAATGGTGAGTCAACCAACTTAATTTAATTGTACTACCTTGAAGTTCACCTTGTGGTCTGACTCCTAACAATTCTTCACATAAATCAGTCCAATCAAGATTTGTTGGACCAATTAATGGTGACCCATCCACACGGAAACCTAATAAAACATATACATCTTGAAGAGTAACAGTACACTCTCCGCATCTCATGTGAAAAGTATGTGTTTCGGGTCTCCATCTTTCAATCAAGGCACTAATTAATACTGCATTTATGTTTAAGTATCCCATCTTCATAATCCAGTGAAAACCAGGTTATCGAAGTAGAGAAATTTCCTCTGGTATTTCTTCTTGATCTTGATACGTGGGGATAACTCGTCTAATGTGTAATTTTCTGTCTTCTTTCCCATTTCAAATATGTTCTGAAACATGCTTATCTTGCATCCATAAAATGTCACCATCAATTGGTCAGACTTAATTTGTATATTTGATGAGCATGACGAGAAAGATGCCATTGATACTGCAAAATAAAATATAATACAATAAATTGGCAAAAAAATTTATACATTATTTGTACATAAAAAAAATTAAGTACATTTAAAAAAACTTAATTAAATATATATATAAAATATATAAAATTTGAATAAATAACAAAATATATATATTTGAATAACAAACTATATTATACTAATAATAAAATTTAAATATATTCTACAAATAAATTAAAATACATGCAAACACAAATTTAAATAAATAATAAAATATATATATATATATATATATATATATATATATATTTAAATAATAAAATATATTATACAAATAACAAAATTTAAATATATTTTACAAATAATATAAAATACATACAAAGAAATTTAAATAAATAACAGAATATATTTTTCAATTAACAAAAATTAAATTAAATAAAATATATTATATAAATAAATTAAAATACAAAGAAAAATTAATATGCAAATAAAAATTTAAACAATATATATACAAAATTAATAACGTATCATATATTTAAATAATAACTTAGAATACCTAAACCAAATAATATTAACATACCAACTAAAACTAATGTACCATATATATAACACAAATAATAACATACAAACTTATAAAATCTAAACCAAATAATAATAACATACCAACTAAAACTAACGTACCATATATATAACCCAGATAATAGCATACAAATTTAGAAAATCTAAATCAAATAATATTAACAAACAAACTAAAACCAACGTACTATATATATAACACAAATAATAACATACAAACTTAAAAAACTTAAACTAAATAATATTAACATACCAATTAAAACTAACGTAACATATATATATCACAAATAATAGTATACAAACTTAAAAAACCTAAACAAAAAATATTACCAAACAAACGTATTATATATATAACACAAATAATACCTAAACCAAATAATATTAACAATAATATTTCAAGGTACTGTTGGGAATTTTCAATAAATCATATACAATACCAAATGATCAAAATAGTTTCTCCCCAAAATAAAATTAGGGTTCATATAATTAAAATGATCCAGATATAATACATATCAAATAGAGCTTTAAATCCCAATAATCTAACAGTAATGGTGGCTCTGATACCACTTGTTGGGAATTTTCAATAAACCATATACAATACCAAATGAGCACCAAAACACATTACATCAGATTATCAAGAGGTTTTAAGGAATACCTGGGTCCATAGAACTTGATTAACACGCAGCGGAATCTGACAGTGGTCACGAACAATTGGTTTAATGACCTTCCTCAACCAAATCACCTTCTTCCTTATGGGACCTTCGTTTTCTCTTCAGATGGGGAGAGGAGAAACTGTTTGTTGATTTGGTATCTTGGGGACCATAGCCATGCCTTATGTTTTAAACCTATTAGGGTTCCCATTATCCCCTAATGGGCCAAACTGGTTTTCGCTTATTAAGCCCATATCAATTATCTGTTGGCAGTCTAATGGGTTCACTTAAATAGATCACTTTATATTGAACTCATTTAAATGTAAATAACTAATATAAATATTATAATATAATACGTAGCCCATTTTAATTAATTAGGAATTATAAAATTCCTAACAATCTCCCACTTGGGCTTCATATTAACCTTAGACATTTATATCACAAAATTCTTTAGGCGCGCAACCGTATGTTATTTACTTTTAGACTCCTTTTATACAATCTGGTCTATCTCATATAGCAACAGGAAACCATTGCAGTTTTCATCATAATTTAGCTTGACTAAGCCACAATGATCAACATTGTTACTCATACTCGATGACATATATCAAATATGGATAAGCGACATGGAAATTACATATAATGTGATCTTAATCATGTCTATTTCCAACTAGTCCAAACTTTATTCTTTATAGAGATCAATCCAAAATGCAATACAAATATTGCACACAAACAAACTTATAATGAAATAATAAACTTCAACTTTATTTTTGCAGAAAATCCAAATAACAAATATGTTTGTAAACCATAAGATATAGAACATAAGTAAGACTCCCACTAAACTAAGGCACTGTCAGGAATTATACCCATATGAGTAGTGTGCTCGTGAAAAAAAACCTTTAGTGTCATACCTTTAGTAAGTGGATCAACTAGCATGGAATGAGTTCCTATATGTTCTATACAAATTTATATTTTCTGGATTCTTTATTTAACAACCAAATATCTTATGTCAACAAACTTTTATTTGGTTGAATCCTTAATAAGACTGCTAAGATATTGTTTTAATAAACACCCGATGGCTACTTAATGTTGGCGACAACAAGCAAGCCAGTTACAATAATTTAGCAATCATAAATTCTAGTATAATGTCTCATAGCAAAATATTAACTCCACCAACATGGTCAAATGTGAATCCTTATGTGAAGTGATTGCTATTAAAACATTCTGAAATAATCAAAGTCAGAATACCCAATGATATTTAAACTTCTAGACTTTCGATATGAAAACACATAGTTTCTTGTTCTCTTTAATTAACGCATAATGCGCTTTACTACTTCTAGTGTTACATGCCAAGATTACTCATATATCACACCCTAGGATTCCCACAAAATAATTTCAAACTCTAAATTTTACACATGAAGATTTGGGATTCACATAATATGCGTAATTTAAACCATAGTAGTAACAACAACAACAACAATTAAAGAAGAGAACAACAAACATGCAATGCATAAATAATCTTTATGGTAAATTTCAAGACCCAAACAAGATACCTAGTGCACCATTAATCCTCAATCTTTGGATTGAAAAAGACTAACTGCAAGCGGTACTCTCAATGCATCGATCAAACATTGGTGATAAGTCCTGTCAAACAAAGGTTGTCTTTGGACACTCCATTGCTCACATGGAAAACTTATATGATGATTATTCCGGTCAAATAATGATTGTCTATGAACATTTCATTATTCACATGGAAAATTACACTATTTATAATCACCACATGTTTACCATTGCAAGCATGTAATTATTCTGTCAAATTGTGTCTTTCTTTGGACCAAGCACAATTCACATGAATAATTTCATGCAACATCCATGTAAATTCAATCAAATAAATTTATGCAACAAAGGTTACTTTGGCAACATGTTGTTTCAATCAATTTAACCAAAAATATAAGACAATTTAATACAATAAATGAGAGGTCTTAAAATTACATAAATTTTCTTAAAATTACACAATTTAACCAAAAGAATCCTTTAAAGATACTAGAGAAAATGTTTCTTTATAGTCAATGTCTTCCTTATGAGAAAAGCCTTTAGCAACTAAACGAGCCTTATATCTCTCGATATTTCCCTTTGGATCCTTCTTGATTTTAAATATCCATTTACAACCAATAGGTTTCACACCTTCAGGCAATTCGAATAGATTTCAAAATTCATTGTCATTCATAAACTTCATCTCATCCTTCATGGCATCAACCTAATTTTGAGAGTTAGAACTGTGCATAGCTTGACAGAAGTTGATTGGATCATCCTCTGTTAAACCAACACCATCCTTATGTTCTTGGAGAAATATAATATAATCATTTGAGATTTCATTACTCCTTTCTCTAATGGATCTCCTTAATGACACTTCTTGAGGTTGTTGAGGTTGCTCTAAAGGTATTTGAGGGAGAACCTCGTTGTTGTCTTGTTCTGGAACAATGTCAATAGTTTGAACATTGTCTTCTATTACTGGAGTTGTGTCTTGAATAGTAATAGGTATGAGAACTTGATTACTGTAAATAATAGGTTCTTCCTCAAAGACAACATTCTTTATGTTCTCTTCCTTCCCAAACTCAACTTCCTCAAGAAATATCGCATTTCCCATTTCGAAAAAAGATCTTAAGGTGGGATTGTAAAATTTATAGCCTTGAGAGCGTTTAGCATAGCCAACAAAATAACAACTAATTATTCTTGAGTCCAACTTTCTTTCATATGGCCTATAAGGCCATACCTCAGCTGGACAACCCCAAATGTGCAAATGTTTAATGTTTGACCTTTCCAAGAAGTTGGAGGAAAATGACCACAAATGTCTGTATGCACTAGTTTTAAGATGTCTTTAGCTCTTTTGGCACCTAATTTCCTTATGTTTGTTCGTTTTCCCTTTATGCATTCAATACAGACCTCAAAGTCTGATAAATACAAAGGGTCAAGAATTTCATCCAACACAAGTCTCTGAATTCTTTGTTTAGAGATATGGCCCAAACGCTTATGCCATAAGGTGGCTGAATTCTCATTCAATTTTTTCATTTTGTACAATGTGAACTTATTTGCAGTATTTCTTTATAGGAACTAACAACATCAAACATGTAAAGATTATCAATTAAAGAACCAGAACCAACCATATTTGAATTTTGGTAGAGACTAACTTTATTATTTCCAAATGAACAAGAAAATCCAAATTTGTCCAAACTAGAAATAGAAATCAAATTCCATCTAAAAGACGGTACAACAAAAGTTTCAAACAAATCCAAATAAAATTCAATTTTTAAATGTAATCTAAAAGTTCCAATAGGCTCCACTGCAACCTTCTTGCCATCACCCACAAAGATGAATCTTTCATCATCACTTGGTGGTCGGCTCCACAGGCAACCCTGCATAGTCATACTTATGTGAGTAGTAGCACTAGAATCTACCCACCAAGTATCTTTAGGTACAAAAGTCAAATTAAATTCTGAACATGTAAAGATTATCAATTAAAGAACCAGAACCAACCATATTTGAATTTTGGTAGAGACTAACTATATTATTTCCAAATGAACAAGAAAATCCAAATTTGTCCAAACTAGAAATAGAAATCAAATTCCATCTAAAAGACGGTACAACAAAAGTCTCAAACAAATCCAAATAAAATCCAGTTTTTAAATGTAATCTAAAAGTTCCAATAGGTTCCACTACAACCTTCTTGCCATCACCCACAAAGATGAATCTTTCATCATCACTTGGGGGTCGGCTCCACAGGCAACCCTGCATAGTCATACTTATGTGAGTAGTAGCACTAGAATCTACCCACCAAGTATCTTTAGATACAAAAGTCAAATTAAATTCTGAACAAACTAGAGTAAGAAATTTGAATTTCTTCACACGCCATGCGGCATACTTGAGACACTCTTTCTTCATGTGTCCCGACTTCTTGCAGAAGTAACAGGTAAATTCCTCATCTTTATTCTGTTTCTTTTGCTGAGAAGTCCCTTCTGCAGCACCCTTAGTCTTCTTCCTTCTCTTATTCTGAGAGGTCGAAGTCAAGTGAGCACTTTTAGTCCTATCTCTTTACAGTCTCTCCTCCTCTTGCACACAATGAGATATAAGCTCATTGAGGGACCATTTGTCCTTCTGAGTGTTATAGCTCACTTTGAATTGCCCAAAGTGTGCAGGAAGCGAGATTAAAACCAAGTGCACGAGCAGGTCTTCACCAAGCTCTAACTTAAGTGACTTGAGTTTTGATGCGAGATTGGACATCTCCATAATGTACTCCCTTATGTTCCCTTTGCCTTTATACTTCATGGAGATGAGTTTAGCCAAAAGGTTACTCGTCTCCGCCTTTTCATTTTTTGCAAAGTATTGCTCAATTTCCTCAAGGAATTTCTTTGCACTTTGACCCTCAGAAATAGAGCCTCGAAACGCCTCTGGAATAGAGCGCTTCATGATCATAAGGCACATTCGGTTTGACCGATCCCACTTCTCAATTTTTTTTTACCTCATTAGAGGTTTTCGGAGTGGAAATGGGTCGTTCTGTCCTCATTGCCAAGTTCAAATCCTTACATTCAAGAATAATTTCTACGGCTTCCTTCCAGACCTTAAAATTTGTCCCATTCAACATTGGGATAGAATTCACTTGGGTAGCATTTGCAACACTGGTAATATTAACTAACCAGAGAACAAAAATAACATGTTCATAGATAATCAAGCAAGTCATATAAAGTATATATAACAAGACATGCAAATATTTCCCATAACAGATCCATCACAAGATACCTAGCACAACATTAATTCTAGTCTTTGGATAGAGAAATTAATTTGTAATTGGTACTCTCAACGCAATGATCAAAGATTGACAATTAGTTCTGACAAATAATAGTCTTTCTTTGGACCGACTATTATTCTCATGAAAAAAAAACTTAACAATGGTCACATATTTATCATCGCAGGTATGTTATTATTTGGCCAAATTGTGTCTTCCTTTGGGCCGAACACAATTCGCATAAATAATTCCATACTAACATCCATGCAATTTAATTAAATTAATTTACACAATAGAGGCTACTTTGGCAACATAATGGTTCAATCAATTTAATTAAAATTAGAGGACATGCAAATAAATGAAAAGGATTCGTAATGGTTAAATTTGCACCCAATTGTGATAGCAGTACATGTTTAAAAAACAACATCATGGTAAACTAATTACGCACCCGAAACAAATATACCACGGTACCATCACAAATTTATACTAACCACATGAATAACATAAATTATCAGCTTATCACCGTTTCATGAAAAAAAAAAACAGTTGGCCCAAAAAAAAAATATTCATATAAGACAAAAGACCATTGTCTTATTACTGATTCATATAAACAAAAATATATATTTATGACATTGTGCCACGTACTAAATGCCAACACTAGATATGTAGAACCTTTATCCCAAATAGAATAATATGTCAGCTAATGCGACACAAAAAAAATATTGTATAACCCCATAAATAAAATGCAGAGGCCTTTTATTAATTCTAAAAGAGGAGAAAAACTTTATGGTCATAACACATAAATTTAGGGGTTTTACAATTTTATTGATCAAAATAGTTTCTCCCCAAAATAAAATTAGGGTTCATATAATTAAAATGATCCAGATATAATACATATCAAATAGAGCTTTAAATCCCAATAATCTAACAGTAATGGTGGCTCTGATACCACTTGTTGGGAATTTTCAATAAACCATATACAATACCAAATGAGCACCAAAACACATTACGTCAGATTATCAAGAGGTTTTAAGGAATACCTGGATCCATAGAGCTTGATTAACACGCAACAAATCTGACAGTGGTCACAAACAATTGGTTTAATGACCTTCCTCAACCAAATCACCTTCTTCCTTATGGGACCTTCGTTTTCTCTTCAGATGGGGAGAGGAGAAACTGTTTGTTGATTTGGTCTCTTGGGGACCATAACCATGCCTTATGTTTTAAACCTATTAGGGTTCCCATTATCCCCTAATGGGCCAAACTGGTTTCCCCTCATTAAGCCCATATCAATTATCTGTTGGTAGTCTAATGGACTCACTTTATATTAAATCCATTTAAATGTAAATAACTAATATAAATGTTATAATATAATATGTAGCCCATTTTAATTAATTAGGAATTATAAAATTCCTAACAGGTACTAGCTAAAAAACCACGTACCAGGAGGAAGCACCACGAGGGAACAAAGCTTTTCGCCACCAGCACAAGCGAAACACTCACAAGATTATAATATCGCAAGTGAAGTAGAGAGGTGAACATCCATTCCAATGGAAGACTGGTTTTATAAGGGAAACAATGTTATTTCGCCACCACGAATGGCGATACCTTCTCAAAAGATGTTTCGCCACTACCAATGGTGACACCTGAAAAGCATGTGCCTTTGAAAAAGCATCTGCACCTCTGCGCGCTACTCTGCAAGCCTGCTCCTCTACACCTACGCTCCATTACAAGTAATTCGCCAGTCAAACTGGCGAAAAACATTGCCCCTAAATCACCAGCTCTAGTGTCGATATACTTCATGCATGGCTGGGTTCTACGTAAAAAAGAGACCCCCGTGGTAATATGTTTTAAAACAGACTTAGTTTGGGAATTAGTTTGTAAAACTAACCTCATTAGGTCAATTTGTCTTATTGTGTGAGTTTAAATTCATTGAGTTTAAAATAGACCGAGCTCCGAGATTTTTGAGCCTTTGTGACTGATCGCCTCGACACCATGGACACCCGAATTGCTAGTCTTGAGGATGACATGAGTTTCATCAGACGATGCTTTGATCCTTCGACAAACTCCTAGATTTCCCTTTATACTTTATTCCTTTAGTCTCAGTAGTTATTTTTTAGCCTTGTCTTTTGGCTATTCTAACTCAGTACTTTGTTTTTTTTTTTGTGCTTGACGCTGCTCTTGTTTGCTTTTAAAACATTGTGTTTGAATGCTTTTTATGATCTTTCTATGATTTGTCTCTGCATCTGATTGAATTGTGTTGTTTCTGGATGATTTTGCACACGTCCTTTTGGCTTTTTGATGTTGCCAAAGGGGGAGAGAACAGGGTTAGAAATCAAGAAATCAATTTCATTAAGTTTTTTTTCACTCTTATAAAATCAGGCATAATTTCCAAAAGAAAGGGGGAGTATGGGAGTCTTGTATATACTATCTTGATTTCAGGAGTTGCCATCGTCAAAAAGGGAGAGATTGTAGAAGCAAGACTACAAGAGATTTTGATGATGCCAACAATCAAGTGTTCTTCATGGATAATTCAACTGACCTTCAAGCAATTCAAGAAATACAAGTTACATCTACAAGTTAGATTTACAAGTTAGATTTGAAAGCACAAAGGTTTGGCCAAGAGGATTTTCTTTCAAAACTTTATTTTAAAGATTTCTCTCTGGTAATCGATTACCATAGGCTGTAATCGATTACCAGTGGTACAAAAGCTTTCTGAAAAACATTTTAAGTATTTTTCAAAGGTTTTTAAAACATGTAATCGATTACCAAATCATTGTAATCGATTATCAGAGGTTTAAAACTGTTACAGATTGCCTTCAGTTGATTTTAAAAGAATTTTTAAAATATGTAATCGATTACACAAATCTTGTAATCGATTACCAGATACTCTAAACATTGGAAATTCAAATTTTAAATTAAGAGTCATAATTGTTCAAGAAAAATAACTGTGTAATCGATTACACCAAGATTGTAATCGATTACCAGGGAGTAGTTTCGAGAAAATCTGTCAACAGTCACAACTTTTCATTTGAACTTTGAAGGACCATCAAATGACTATAAATTAATGACTTGAGCTCGAATTTTAATAGGGGTGTTTTTCACTGAGTTCAAAGTTATTATCCTCTCAAATACAAATCATCTTATCTTCAAAATTTCCTTGGCTAAACACTTGTGAGATTCAATAAGGAATTGAGTGCTCCATTGTAAACATCTATCTCTTGCTGATGATTCATCTCGACATTCCGACATAGATAGAGGCTAAGACAACAACAAATGTAGGTGCCAGGGTAAGGTTGACATGACTGACAGATCTATATGAGAAATATGTTGATTCAGGTTCCTATGTTTGGGCTGCCACGACTTATCTCTTGCACTTGATCAGCAGCATGATATTTGCAGACAAGAGCTTGGCTCATGTTCATGTCGCCTACCTCTAGTACCTTAGCAACTTGACTGCTTGCCATAAGTAAGTATAGGGAGTAGCAGCATTGGTGTACCTCTACGACCATCTATCCTATGTGAGTTTGGATGACAACAAGCAATGTGGAGATTATATGACATTACTCATGGTAATTAAGTTATTTTAGTATTGTAATTTTTTTTATTAATATTTTCTTTATTATTGTAATTAAATGAATTTTGATTTTTATAGGCATAGGTATTTGAGCATCTTCCCAGTGTTGGCTACTCGAATCCAGAGGATTATAGTGATGGGGACCCACTAAACACTAGATGGAATCCATTGGGAGGTACCAGGCATGCCCTTTTAGTCAAGGAGAGAATGAATAATATACATATGAATGTTTTCATCTAGTGTCCATATGAGTAGAACAAGCTTGTGAGGCCTTTCGTAGAGCAGACCCTTTAGTTTGGCTACTTCAAATGCAGGATTGACATGAGGTCGTACCTCCTGAAGAGGGTACGTAGGCAATTTTGCCATGTACAAACGATTCCTTGCTAGCCCCCTCTCCGTCGTATGTATCAACAACATATAATTCTTCTGGGTAATGCTATGCCACTTGGGGGTCCTTTGGGCTTGCACCTCTGACTATCTGTCTTAGTTTTACAAGCATTCACACCCACTATGGAGAACATGTACGACTTTAAGGATATTCTGCCATATGTAAATCTTTTAATTAATTAATTCATTCATTCTTATTTTATTTTATATTAGTTTTAAATTAAATTTGTACATGATATTTAAGACTTAAATATGTGTTTAGTCCATGCATTTTTTTTTCATTTTTTGTCCTATAATTTTTGTTTTTGTTTTTGTCCCTTTAAGTTCTATTTTTATTTTATTTTTAGTCCCTGTAATTTTTTTTCATTTTTAGCCCCTGTGAGTTTTATTTTTTATTTTTAGTCCTTGTAAATAGCTTCTTTTTTTTTGGGGTCATTTTTAGTCCCTTTAATGCCATTACTTACATGACAATGGTTGGCCAGTGTTGCAGCCCCACATCAACCTCTAATTGTTATGCCAATAAACTAGTTTTTAACGAAAGTAGATGATAGGGACAAATTGAAAAGATGTCAACTTACAAGGCGTATAATTAGAAAAATAAACTTTCAGTGATTGTAGCACTGTGATTTTTCATAATGTATAATTAAGTGTTTGATTTAAGATACGAGAGGAACTAAATTTATATTTTTGTTATTTAATGAGTTATAATAAAAAATATGAATTTCTATAAGCCTTAAGTGCTTTAGTGAGTTTATATGATGATGGGCCATGAAAGTGGGTTAGGAACATGTCAGATGGGGGTATGATTAGAAGAAAGAAGTAGTAACTTGGGACAAGACCAACACACCTCATAATCCTTCCCCAAAGCTTAAAGATCTAAAACCAAGCCTCCACCTTCTCATTTTCTTCCTTCCCTCCGTCTTCCCCAACTTTTCTTTTTCCTTGAGATTGAGAGGGTGAGCTTTACAACATAAAAGACCTTGTTTTCCTTATTCCTATAGCCTCTTTGGTTTATATTAGATGGTAAACACATTTATTTTCCCTTTTGGTCTCTTTGTTTTTCCTTTTTCTCTTTCTTCTTCCTTGAGATAGCCCATAATGAGTAAATGATGTGAAAACTCGGTATGATGAAGTAGTGTTATTGATTTTAGGAAGCCCTTTGTTTGAGCTTAAGATCTCATGCTTTTTCTTCTTGTGAAATCTTTGAGTTCATTACCCTATGTTTTAATTTCAAATGACATGTCAGAGTGATGAAAACTACTTCTTAAGAGGTTCAATTGACTATTTTAGCGTATAGGAGATGATTATTGTTGTGGTTATGGATTGTTAATCGTTGAGACTCGAACCCTTAAGTTAGGTTGTTGGAGATGATAGGTACGGAGATATCGTATCTTAGATTGCAGGGGATTCCAAGTGTGGTGAGATTTATTTGGATCCTTAAGTAAGACCATTGGACATGGTGGGTACGGAGGTACTACATCTAGGATCATAGGAGATTCTAAATGAAATATGTGATTAATATGTTGTGTATGCACAATTGGTTCACAACCATATGAGTAAGCATGTAAGATGAAGGTGCTCGATTGGCGCTCAACCTAGTGCTGGGGGTTTTTCTGTTGGCTGATGAGCATGAGTTTAAAGAATAGGCAAATAGGTGTATACCTATAGATGTAAGGTCTTAAAAACTATAGAGGTAAGTCATTACCCATACTTATCTATTTCCGATAAAACCACACTTCTCCTGTAGAGGATTATCCCAAGACACTCCTTGAATGATCAAAGAGTGAGACTATGTTAGGAGATGTGACTTATGGGGGACCTCATATAATGTTGAAAACTCCATGGAATAGAGCCAGTTTGATGATTAAGGTTGTCTAATGGTTTATGACGTACATTGATTATGATGATGGATGTTGGTGATTGTATTATGTTGAGGAATATGATAGTTGATGTTAAATGTGATTTATGATGTGCATGGCTCATAATGATGAGTGGTGATGGAACTATGTTGTCGAGGATTTATGATACAATTGTTGCATATATCATGTGAGATGGATGAGCAAAAAGAAGAATTTTATATGAACTAAGTTTTGTTAAAATTTCTTATTATTAAATATGTTTGTGACCCCCTAATAAATACTCATCTTTTGTGCTTACTCCTTGATAAAAATTTTCTTTGTATTTGATCCCTGATATTTGAAAACTTTTATGTTTACTCCTTACCGTTAGTAGCAATCTGTTAAGTGCTGACGTTCTGTTAATATGACACATCAACAACTGACTTGTCATGTGACCTATCTTCACAATTTTAATACCAAAAAATATGAAAAAATAATACCAGGAAAGTTAAAAAACATTATCATTTTGAGAAGCTAGTTAAGGGCTTAGGGCTGACACTTGTTCCTTTCTTTCTCCTTTTTCCTTTGAATTTTAGATCTAGAAGTCGTGTCAAACGACATTGTGCTTCGACGACAGCAGGACTTATGCTCTTCAAAACTTGAAACCATGTTTGCCTTCACCTTCACCATCTTATACTCCACATCAGCAACAAGAGCAATTTTCTCCCCTTAGGTTTTTGATGCTGTGACAACTGAGTATAGAAGCCAAAAGCAAGGGAGGGTCAAGAACGAGGAAGTTATGGGTGGCGGCATCCAATGATGGTAGATATGGTTTGATGGGTTTGCAGCACATTGTGCACCTATTCCTCTTGTCACTTGACTTATTGAGATTCAAAATGAAGTACATGAAACACACTAGCAATGAGGTTGAATAGCGTTAAGGATAAAAATTAGTATTTCGAAAAATATTAAAATTTTTTCTCAAAAAGATATCAATGGACGAAAGGTTTCATCCAAGGGGTTTGAAATTACGTTGTGCTTAGAAAATTAGTTCACAAAACTTGGATATGATAGTGTAAAAGTGACTTAGAAAAGAACTAGTTATATAGAAGCAATAATGAAAACACAAAGGTTTTATACTAGTTCACCCCAACTCTTGGGCTACGTCTAGTTCTCCTTCAAACCTTGAAGGGTTTCACTAATCAAATATTTTATTACAATCAAGTATTCTTTATGCCACTTTTGGCTATAACGAGTACTCTCTAGGCCACTCCTGACATTGCAATTAATCTCCCCCTGAGATTAATAACCAAGTATTCTTTGTCACTAAGTCACTCTTGGCTTTCATAAATAATATATGTTGGATAGAAAATGTATTCTAATCACTCAAAAGTGTTTACACGGTAGGCTTGAATACAATTAAAATCGTTAACTTAGCAAAGCTAAGATTCCCTCAATTTGCTCAAGTTTCCTTTGTCCAATGGACTAACAGCGTTACGACACTTGTTCGTTTTGTCTCAGAATATTCTCTTGTGATTCGACAACCTTAACATGAACATCTTCAAGCTTTATATAGACTTCAGAGCTTCGATTCGTTGAGAAATCTCAACTAGTTGTTGTCTAATAGCTTGGCACTTGACACGAGGTTGCTACTATGAAGAGAAAGAGAGAGAGGGAGGGAGAGAGAGTGGGATTTCAGTTTATTGTTATACCACCCTCTATAAACTATATTATCTATAATATAATCAACTATGTTCGTATTATCTACAGTTTCTTCAAAAATCTTAGCATTGCGGTATTTCTAGATGCCTTAGACAGTTTCAGTCACCGCCAACTTCAGAATAGAGGCCTTATGTCCCTTTCCTTTATCGTGCCTAATAATCCATTTTAGCTCTTCATTCCATTCCTGAGGATGATGCTTTACCTGAATCCACTCAAGGACTTGTTTCCACACATCACCAAAGACACTACATCCAAAGAAAAGGTGATCATGGGATTTTGGTCCCTCACAGAAGCAACAAATCTTATCACCTAGCATTCCAAATCTTAGCAAACGATCTTTTGTGGGTAGCCTACCGTGGCAGGCTTGCCATAGAGTCATCAAAGCGCGAGGTCTAGCAGGGTTACCACAAAAAAGTCTATTCCACACAACCTCATTCGAGCCTTCACATCGCATCTTCAGATACAGTGTCTTCATACTGAATTTTCCCCTATCCTTCTGGCCCAAATCACTCTGCATATTATTAATATGAACTCTTTGATTGAGAATGGATCTCATAATCCAAGACTGAGTTGTCTTCTGCGGAATGGATCTCATAATTGAAAGAAACGTTAACAACAAAAGACAAAAAAAATTAAGAATGTCAAGACAAGACAATTTGAATATTTCCTTTTGTGCACTATGGCACAAGTGTCTTATTGATCTTATGGATGTTACTTTCTTGTGATTGATTTCAATTCTTGAGGATTGAGTAACTATTCCATTGCTTTTGTATTGTGAGCCAAGTGCTAAAGCACTTGTCTTCTTAGCATTAGATGTAGATGCAATATCGTCCAATGATTGATACTTTGTCTATCATCCAAAGCCTTTTTGTTTGTGCTTTTCTACCTGTATCTCATAGAGATAAATGAATCTATATCTTATGCATGAAAGGTTAGTACATAAAATTTATACTTTTTTAACATCAAAACCTTAGAGATTTAATTATTTGGTACAGTCCAATGTGACTTGGGCATAGCTAGACTCAATACAGACGTTTGAAGAATGTGAACCTTGCCATTAACTCAGTTTGCACGTGCATCAAGCTAATTGAGGTCTACACATGCATGATCAACATGAACCTCGCCCAATCTGTTATTGGTGATAGAAATGCTTTAATTCTTATGATTTTTTTAAATTCTAAAATTCTGATGCTGATCTATTCATTGTTGAACATGTAAAGGAAATTCCAATGTAGATTTGTTCATTGCTTAGAAGGTGTTTGATAAAATGTTTTTTGAATCAAATTGTTTCTTTTGTTAATGCTGATTTGTTTTGTTGAACGTGATTGGAGAGAACTAGACAGAAGTGGTTCTTGTTAGAGATAGGGGGAGCAACATAAAGAAGCTTGAAGAAGTTTTGTCTTTTACATACCCAACTTCTTTGAGTGACATTTGTATTGATTGTTATTATTGCATTTATATTTTCATATGTACATCATGCATCATCATATAGAGGAAAGAATATTGTTTCTAAAGTTAGAAACTTCTTTAGTGCATAAAACTCTATTTTAATCGATTATAAGGCTGATCGTAATCGATTACACAAGTGTTTGTAGCTTGAAGAGGGATTCTCGTATCGGTTTAATCGATTACAATTTAACTGTAATCGATTACATAATTCAGTTGAGACAATGATTGATTTTTCATGAGTCTCTGCTTTAAGCGATTACTAGATAATCGTAATCGATTACTTTGCTCGTAAAAGTGTTCCTAGAAGGGATCAAGAATACTTTAATCGATCACATCAAGAATCTAATCTATTACATTGTTCTTGAAGTTTTCTAGAATTTGGAAAGAACACTTTAATCGATTGAAATGATAATATAATCGATTACATTAACTATTTAATTGACTATAGGTGGTTATAACTGTTTTCTCTATAAATAACCAACTTGGGTTCTCACTTTTACAACTTTTATGAAGAAGAAAAAGAGAAGATTAAGTGCTTAGAAAAAGTGTGCGACTCACAACTTTTAAACTTTTTTTTTTGAAGATCTCATGGTAAAAAGTGAGTTGTGAATTTCTCTCGAGTTCAAGAAGACACTCATTCACTCAAGCAAGATTCTTGCGGTTGATTGATCAGGTTGTGTCTTTTCTTGACTCTGTTTTTCGTGTGTTTTGCATGTTGTTAGCATATGCATGAATTTCTGAAGGCATGCTAGAATATGTTTTTCTAGCTTGGGCTAAGGATAGGTTTCTCTCAGGCTTTTAATCACAAAGGACCTTAGGGTTGGGTGCCTTAGTCTCTTTTTCTGGGGTAGAAACTGAGATTGATTGTGATTGCTTGTAAGAATTTTATATGCATAATGAAAATTTAATTCGGGTTAAATTAGATAACTGGATTAGCTTCTCTAGAGATAGAGAGTGAACCGATATGAAAATTGGTGTACATCTTCTCTTGATCTTATCTTTCTTTCTTATTCTAGTCTCGATCAATTTACTGAAAGTCAAAGAAAATATCTTTTTGAGAAAGAACTTTAACAAAAGATTTTATGTTAAGGGTGATTGATTAAAGGTTTATAAAAAATTAGTGATATGATCCTTGGAAAAGAAGTTTTTTTAACTCATGGTTTTTTTAAAGTTTGATTTGATTTAGAAACCAATTCACCCCTCTCTTGGTTTGTGAGTTCCATATTCTTTTTTCAGTTCTCAGACTGTTCTTAGTTGGGCTTTGTAATGAAGCGAAACGATGACATTTTACTTGATTTCTCTTGTTAGTGCTTAGCTCTACTGAGCTTTAAAAGATTGGCTAAGATTTTGTTAAAACATAAGCACTTAGACAATGAAGGAAAGCTGGAGTTGCTGCACATGATGTCCAACGTTATGTCAAGGAATAAGATCGGGCTGCACAATGCACAAGGCAAGATAAAAGTCAAGTGCAGAAGTGAAGCTGCAGGATCCACGATGTCGGACACGATGTCCTGACATCCGGCCCGAAAATACTGGACATATAAATCTGTTATATCTTTAACAGATTATTGTGCAGTTAGCAAGAGATTAGAAGATCTATCTTTAGGAACGAATTAAAAGATCATTAAAGTTCGAATTTCAAAGTAGAAGAGTTCGTTCAGGGATTAAAGATTAAAGATTAAAGATTCAAACTAAAAGATCAAAAGTTATCTTTTAGTTCTTTAACTGCAGATTTTTCAGAAGAAGATAGATCTCCTCCAGCATCAAGGAGTTGCAGCCCAGAATCGTACACGGCTATATAATCATGGAGGCTGCACGAGTTCTGTACCAAGTCCGGGATTGAAGAGTTATTTTGTGAGTTTTGGGACTTGAGTGTTTTGTGAGCCACCTTGATGGTACCCTAACATCAAGTGTTGGACCTATGTGTGTAGAGTTGATCTCTAGTGTGTAGAGTTGATCTCTTTTGTTCAGAGTTGATCTCTGGTGTGTCTTTGACTTAATTGTAAACACGGGAGTGTGAGTGAGAGGGAGTGAGCGGAGGTTCTCATATCTAAGAGTGGCTCTTAGGTAGAGATCGCACGGGTAGTGGTTAGGTGAGAAGGTTGGAAACAGGGGCTGTTAGACCTTGAACTAACACTATTGAGAGTGGATTTCCTCCCTGGCTTGGTAGCCCCCAGATGTAGGTGAGGTTGCACCGAACTGGGTTAACAATTCTCTTGTGTTATTTACTTGTTTAATCTGTTCATACAGACACACATAAACTGCATGTTCTGAAGCGTGATGTCGTGACATCCTGTACGACATCTGTCCCCAGTATCAGAATTTCAATTGGTATCAGAGCAGGCACTCGAAATCACTGAGTGAGATCTAGGGAGATAAATTCTGATGAACATGGAGAAAGAAGGCGGACCAGTGAACAGACCACCAATTCTTGATGGAAGCAACTATGAATATTGGAAAGCAAGAATGGTGGCCTTCCTCAAATCACTGGATAGCAGAACCTGGAAAGCTGTCATCAAAGGCTGGGAACATCCCAAGATGCTGGACACAGAAGGAAAGCCCACTGAAGAATTGAAGCCAGAAGAAGACTGGACTAAAGAAGAAGACGAATTGGCACTTGGAAACTCCAAAGCTTTGAATGCTCTATTCAATGGAGTTGACAAGAATATCTTCAGACTGATCAACACTTGCACAGTGGCCAAGGATGCGTGGGAGATCCTGAAAACCACTCATGAAGGAACCTCCAAGGTAAAGATGTCCAGACTGCAACTATTGGCTACAAAATTCGAAAATCTGAAGATGAAGGAGGAAGAGTGTATTCATGACTTCCACATGAACATTCTTGAAATTGCCAATGCTTGCACTGCCTTGGGAGAGAAGATGACAGATGAAAAGCTGGTGAGAAAAATCCTCAGATCCTTGCCTAAGAGATTTGACATGAAAGTCACTGCAATAGAGGAGGCCCAAGACATTTGCAACATGAGAGTGGATGAACTCATTGGTTCCCTTCAAACCTTTGAGCTAGGACTCTCGGATAGGGCTGAAAAGAAGAGCAAGAATCTGGCGTTCGTGTCCAATGATGAAGGAGAAGAAGATGAGTATGACCTGGATACTGATGAAGGTCTGACTAATGCAGTTGTGCTCCTTGGAAAACAGTTCAACAAAGTGCTGAACAGAATGGACAAGAGGCAGAAACCACATGTCCAGAACATCCCTTTCGACATCAGGAAAGGCAGTAAATACCAGAAAGAGTCAGATGTAAAGCCCAGTCACAGCAAAGGAATTCAATGCCATGGGTGTGAAGGCTATGGACACATCATAGCTGAATGTCCCACTCATCTCAAGAAGCAGAGGAAAGGACTTTCTGTATGTCGATCTGATACAGAGAGTGAACAGGAAAGTGACTCTGACAGAGATGTGAATGCACTCACTGGGAGATTTGAAACTGCTGAAGATTCAAGTGATACAGACAGTGAAATCACTTTTGATGAGCTTGCTACATCCTATAGAGAACTATGCATCAGAAGTGAGAAGATTCTTCAGCAAGAAGCACAACTGAAGAAGGTCATTGCAGATCTGGAGGCTGAGAAGAAGGCACATAAAGAGGAGATCTCTGAGCTTAAAGGAGAAGTCGGTTTTCTGAACTCTAAACTGGAAAACATGACCAAATCAATAAAGATGTTGAATAAAGGCTTAGATATGCTTGATGAGGTGCTACAGCTTGGGAAGAATGTTGGAGACCAGAGAGGACTTGGGCTTAATAGTAAATCTGCTGGCAGAAAAACCATGACAGAATTTGTTCCTGCCAAAACCAGCACTGGAGCCACGATGTCACAACATCGGTCTCGACATCATGGAACGCAGCAGAAAAAGAACGAAAGAAAGAAGTGGAGGTGTCACTACTGTGGCAGGTATGGTCACATAAAGCCCTTTTGCTATCATCTACATGGCCATCCACATCATGGAACTCAAAGTAGCAACAGTGGAAGGAAGATGATGTGGGTTCCAAAACACAAGACTGTTAGTCTTGTTGTTCATACTTCACTTAGAGCATCAGCTAAGGAAGATTGGTACCTAGATAGTGGCTGTTCCAGACACATGACAGGAGTTAAAGAATTCCTGGTGAACATTGAGCCCTGCTCCACTAGCTATGTGACATTTGGAGATGGCTCTAAAGGAAAGATCATTGGAATGGGAAAGCTAGTTCATGATGGACTTCCTAGTCTGAACAAAGTACTGCTGGTGAAGGGACTGACTGCAAACTTGATCAGCATCAGTCAGCTGTGTGATGAAGGATTCAATGTAAACTTCACAAAGTCAGAATGCTTGGTGACAAATGAGAAGAGTGAAGTTCTAATGAAGGGCAGCAGATCAAAGGACAATTGTTACATATGGACACCCCAAGAAATCAGCTACTCCTCCACATGTCTATCCTCCAAAGAAGATGAAGTCAGAATATGGCATCAAAGATTTGGACATCTGCACTTAAGAGGCATGAAGAAAATCATTGACAAAGGTGCTGTTAGAGGCTTCCCCAATCTGAAAATAGAAGAAGGCAGAATCTGTGGTGAATGTCAGATTGGAAAGCAAGTCAAGATGTCCCACCAGAAGCTTCAACATCAGACCACTTCCAGGGTGCTGGAACTACTTCACATGGACTTGATGGGGCCTATGCAAGTTGAAAGCCTTGGAGGAAAGAGGTATGCCTATGTTGTTGTGGATGATTTCTCCAGATTTACCTGGGTCAACTTTATCAGAGAGAAATCAGAAACCTTTGAAGCATTCAAAGAATTGAGTCTAAGACTTCAAAGAGAAAAAGACTGTGTCATCAAGAGAATCAGGAGTGACCATGGCAGAGAATTTGAAAACAGCAGGTTCACTGAATTCTGCACATCTGAAGGCATCACTCATGAGTTCTCTGCAGCCATTACACCACAACAGAATGGGATAGTTGAGAGGAAAAACAGGACTTTGCAAGAGGCTGCTAGGGTCATGCTTCATGCCAAAGAACTTCCCTATAATCTCTGGGCTGAAGCCATGAACACAGCATGCTACATCCACAACAGAGTCACACTTAGAAGAGGCACTCCAACCACACTGTATGAAATCTGGAAAGGGAGGAAGCCAACTGTCAAGCACTTCCACATCTTTGGAAGTCTATGTTACATCTTGGCAGATAGAGAGCAAAGGAGAAAGATGGATCCCAAGAGTGATGCAGGAATATTCCTGGGATACTCTACAAACAGCAGAGCATATAGAGTATTCAATTCCAGAACCAGAACTGTGATGGAATCCATCAATGTGGTTGTTGATGATCTAACTCCAGCAAGAAAGAAGGATGTCGAAGAAGATGTCAGAACATCGGGAGACAATGTAGCAGATACAGCTAACAGTGGAGAAAATACAGAAAACTCTGATCCTGCTACAGATGAACCAGACATCAACCAACCTGACAAGAGACCCTCCATTAGAATCCAGAAGATGCACCCCAAGGAGCTGATTATAGGAGATCCAAACAGAGGGGTCACTACAAGATCAAGGGAGATTGAGATTGTCTCCAATTCGTGCTTTGTCTCCAAAATTGAGCCCAAGAATGTGAAAGAGGCACTGACTGATGAGTTCTGGATCAATGCTATGCAAGAAGAGTTGGAGCAATTCAAAAGGAATGAAGTCTGGGAGCTAGTTCCGAGACCCGAGGGAACTAATGTGATTGGCACCAAGTGGATCTTCAAGAACAAAACCAATGAAGAAGGTGTCATAACCAGAAACAAGGCCAGACTGGTTGCTCAAGGCTACACTCAGATTGAAGGTGTAGACTTTGATGAAACTTTTGCCCCTGTTGCTAGACTTGAGTCCATCAGATTATTACTTGGTGTAGCTTGCATCCTCAAATTCAAGCTGTACCAGATGGATGTGAAGAGCGCATTTCTGAATGGATACCTGAATGAAGAAGTCTATGTGGAGCAGCCAAGGGGATTTGTAGACCCAACTCATCCAGATCATGTATACAGGCTCAAGAAGGCTCTCTATGGATTGAAGCAAGCTCCAAGAGCTTGGTATGAAAGGCTGACAGAGTTCCTTACTCAGCAAGGGTATAGGAAGGGAGGAATTGACAAGACTCTCTTTGTCAAACAAGATGCTGAAAACTTGATGATTGCACAGATATATGTTGATGACGTTGTGTTTGGAGGGATGTCGAATGAGATGCTTCGACATTTTGTCCAACAGATGCAATCTGAATTTGAGATGAGTCTTGTTGGAGAGCTGACTTATTTTCTGGGACTCCAAGTGAAGCAGATGGAAGACTCCATATTCCTCTCTCAAAGCAAGTATGCAAAGAACATTGTCAAGAAGTTTGGGATGGAGAATGCCAGTCATAAAAGGACACCTGCACCTACTCACTTGAAGCTGTCAAAGGATGAAGCAGGCACCAGTGTTGATCAAAGTCTGTACAGAAGCATGATTGGGAGCTTACTATATTTAACAGCTAGCAGACCCGACATCACCTATGCAGTAGGTGTTTGTGCAAGATATCAAGCCAATCCCAAGATAAGTCACTTGACTCAAGTAAAGAGAATTCTGAAATATGTAAATGGCACCAGTGACTATGGGATTATGTACTGTCATTGTTCAGATTCAATGCTGGTTGGGTATTGTGATGCTGATTGGGCTGGAAGTGCAGATGACAGAAAAAGCACTTCTGGTGGATGCTTCTATTTGGGAAACAACCTTATTTCATGGTTCAGCAAGAAGCAGAACTGTGTGTCCCTATCTACTGCAGAAGCCGAGTATATTGCAGCAGGAAGCAGCTGTTCACAACTAGTTTGGATGAAGCAGATGCTGAAGGAGTACAATGTCGAACAAGATGTCATGACATTGTACTGTGACAACATGAGTGCTATTAATATTTCTAAAAATCCTGTTCAACACAGCAGAACCAAGCACATTGACATTAGACATCACTATATCAGAGATCTTGTTGATGATAAAGTGATCACACTGAAGCATGTTGACACTGAGGAACAAATAGCAGATATTTTCACAAAGGCTTTGGATGCAAATCAGTTTGAAAAATTGAGGGGCAAGCTGGGCATTTGTCTGCTAGAGGAATTATAGCAGCTACTGCAATCTGAACGTGCCCAAACGAATCACTTAACATTAATAGCACGTTCACCACAAAGCAAATTCGACCGTTGCCTCACACGCCCCTCTACATTCTTCATTCAAATTTATATCTGCTTGGCATTCGTGTTTTCACCAGCATTTCCCAATAGTTTTCTGAGATTTACGAAATCATTCCAAACGCTCTGTTTTTCCATGGCTCCCTCACCAAACGAAACTTCCGCTTCTGGTTCACCCGCTGTACCATCATCTCCGCACCAGGAACAACCAGAATTCAACATCCAACCCATACAAATAATTCCTGGTCAAGCTTCTGTCCCTGAGAAACTGGTTCCCAGAAGACAACAGGGAGTGAAGATTGCTGAAAACCCTAGCCTTGCAACAAGTCCTAGGGAAGTAGACACGGAGATGGACAAGAAAATCCGCAGTATTGTGAGTAGCATTTTAAAAGACGCCTCTGTTCCTGAAGCTGATGAAGATGTTCCAACATCCTCCACCCCGAATGTTTCTGTGCCTGATGTTGAGAAAGATGTTCCAACATCTTCCGGCCCAAATGCTGAAGTACTCTCTTCCCCCAGCAAAGAGAGATCAACAGAGGAAGATGATCAAGCGACAAAGGAGACCCCTGCACCAAGGGCACCAGAACCTGCTCCAGGGGACCTCATTGACCTGGAAGAAGTAGAATCTGATGAGGAACCCATTGCCAACAGGTTGGCACCTGGCGTTGCAGAACGATTACAAAGCCGAAAAGGGAAAACTCCCATCAAGAGGTCTGGACGAATCAAGACTATGGCCCAGAAGAAGAGCACTCCAATCACTCCTACCACATCCAGAAAGAGCAAGGTTGCAATCCCCTCCAAGAAGAGGAAAGAAATTTCCTCATCCGATTCTGATGAGGATGTCGAACTAGATGTCTCGACATCTAAGAGGGCCAAGAAATCTGGGAAGAAGGTGCCTGAAAATGTTCCTGATGCACCATTGGACAACATCTCTTTCCACTCCATTGGCAATGTTGAAAAGTGGAAATATGTGTATCAACGCAGACTTGCGGTTGAAAGAGAACTGGGAAGAAATGCCTTGGATTGCAAGGAGACCATGGACCTCATTAAGGCTGCTGGACTACTGAAGACAGTCACCAAGTTGGGAGACTGTTATGAAGGCCTAGTCAGGGAATTCATTGTCAACATTCCCTCTGACATATCAAACAGAAAAAGTGATGATTATCAAAGAGTGTTTGTCAGAGGAAAGTGTGTTAGATTCTCCCCTGCTGTGATCAACAAATATCTGGGCAGACCTACTGATGGAGTGATAGATATTGATGTTTCTGAGCATCAAATTGCCAAGGAAATCACTGCCAAACGAGTCCAGCATTGGCCAAAGAAAGGGAAGCTTTCAGCAGGGAAGCTAAGTGTGAAGTATGCAATTCTGCACAGGATTGGAGCTGCAAACTGGGTTCCCACCAATCATACTTCCACTGTTGCCACAGGTTTGGGTAAATTTCTGTATGCTGTTGGAACCAAGTCCAAATTTAATTTTGGAAACTATATTTTTGATCAAACTGTTAAGCATTCAGAATCTTTTGCTGTCAAATTACCCATTGCCTTCCCTACTGTACTGTGTGGCATTATGTTGAGTCAACATCCCAATATTATAAACTACACTGACTCTGTGATGAAGAGAGAATCTCCTCTATCCCTGCATTACAAATTGTTTGAGGGGACACATGTCCCAGACATTGTCTCGACATCAGGGAAAGCTGCTTCAGGTGCTGTGTCCAAGGATGCCTTGATTGCTGAACTCAAGGACACATGCAAGGTGCTGGAAGCAACCATCAAAGCCAACACAGAGAAGAAGATAGAGCTGGAACGGCTGATCAAAAGGCTCTCAGAAAGTGGCATTGATGATGGTGAAGCAGCTGAAGAAGAGGAAGAAGCAGCCGAGGAAGAAGAAGAAGTTGCTGAGGAAGAGGAAGATGCAGCAGAGGATACAGAATCCGATGATGATGATTCTGAAGCCACCCCATGATCATCAGACCTTTTTATTTTTACTAGCTAAAGGGGCATGTCCCTTTGAACAATTTGATTACTATTGGTCTGTAATATTTGCACATTAATTTCATGCATCCTACTTTTGCCAAATTTATGTCTAAAAATGGGGAGTAATAGTATTATGCTTGCTATTATGCATGATTATGTTGAATGTATGATGTATGGCAGTAGGATAGTAGGATACGATGTATGCATGATTCATGATCTTGAGGATACGGTGTATGCATGATTCATGATCTTGAGGGGGAGTTGTATGAATATGATTTTGAGGGGGAGACTGCTGCTGATGATGACAGATGTAAGCTACTAGAAGCTGCTAGAAGATGCTGCAGTAAGAGCATGAAGACAGGGGGAGCAGATAGCGGATGTCACATGAGATGTCTCGACATCCTGGAAAAGACTAGTAGCTGATAGAAGATGCTGCAGTAAGCATGGAGACAGGGGGAGCAGTAGCAGAAAGCTGATGTCACGAGAGATGCCTTGACATCCTGGAGAAGACTTGTAGATTTGCAACTTGAAGAATTTCCGCTGTGCTTGATTACTCTGATAATGGAAGTTGCTGATCCTACTTGCGTAACTGCTCGTACCTGCTCAGGAAGTGTCTAAGTATGTTTTAGACAAAATTTGCCAAAGGGGGAGATTGTTAGTGCTTAGCTCTACTGAGCTTTAAAAGATTGGCTAAGATTTTGTTAAAACATAAGCACTTAGACAATGAAGGAAAGCTGGAGTTGCTGCACATGATGTCCAACGTTATGTCAAGGAATAAGATCGGGCTGCACAATGCACAAGGCAAGATAAAAGTCAAGTGCAGAAGTGAAGCTGCAGGATCCACGATGTCGGACACGATGTCCTGACATCCGGCCCGAAAATACTGGACATATAAATCTGTTATATCTTTAACAGATTATTGTGCAGTTAGCAAGAGATTAGAAGATCTATCTTTAGGAACGAATTAAAAGATCATTAAAGTTCGAATTTCAAAGTAGAAGAGTTCGTTCAGGGATTAAAGATTAAAGATTAAAGATTCAAACTAAAAGATCAAAAGTTATCTTTTAGTTCTTTAACTGCAGATTTTTCAGAAGAAGATAGATCTCCTCCAGCATCAAGGAGTTGCAGCCCAGAATCGTACACGGCTATATAATCATGGAGGCTGCACGAGTTCTGTACCAAGTCCGGGATTGAAGAGTTATTTTGTGAGTTTTGGGACTTGAGTGTTTTGTGAGCCACCTTGATGGTACCCTAACATCAAGTGTTGGACCTATGTGTGTAGAGTTGATCTCTAGTGTGTAGAGTTGATCTCTAGTGTGTAGAGTTGATCTCTTTTGTTCAGAGTTGATCTCTGGTGTGTCTTTGACTTAATTGTAAACACGGGAGTGTGAGTGAGAGGGAGTGAGCGGAGGTTCTCATATCTAAGAGTGGCTCTTAGGTAGAGATCGCACGGGTAGTGGTTAGGTGAGAAGGTTGGAAACAGGGGCTGTTAGACCTTGAACTAACACTATTGAGAGTGGATTTCCTCCCTGGCTTGGTAGCCCCCAGATGTAGGTGAGGTTGCACCGAACTGGGTTAACAATTCTCTTGTGTTATTTACTTGTTTAATCTGTTCATACAGACACACATAAACTGCATGTTCTGAAGCGTGATGTCGTGACATCCTGTACGACATCTGTCCCCAGTATCAGAATTTCATCTCTAACATAGTTTCTATTTTAAAGCTAAATTGTAATTATACATTATTTTTTATTAATAATTTCCTTTTTTCTTAGTTGGACTGTCTACTCAACATTTTTTATGATATGGCATCACATGTGTCTAGTTGACGTGTCATGTTAACGAACATGTCAAAACTTAACAGACTATTACTAACAGCAGGGAGTAAACACAAATTTTTTCAAATATCAAGGATCAATTACAAATTTTTTTTTTATTAGGGAGCAAACACAAAAGGAGAGTATTTATTAGGGATGACAAACATATTTAAACCTATTATGTATAGTATTTTTGAAGTATACAAAGTGTAGTTTTCTCCCTTTTTTCCCCCTTATATTAGGAATTCATTTATATGTATATATATAGAGTTTTAATTTTGGTAAGCTTACTCTTTGTTTGACACACGTGGTTGTTAGTTGTCATTGTGATGACCTTGAATTGCACGCTCAAGAGAGCATTTGACTTTTAAGGGGAATCTTCCTCTCAAAGGCATGGTAGATGGAGCAAGCACATGATTGGAGTTGCATTTTCCAAGAGTTTTATGTAATCAAAGATTTATCTTCTTTTAAAAGATCCAAGTGCATGAGACATCTAGTTTCATTCAGTTATGTTTTGCAACAACATATCTTAAGTTCTAAGTTTTAATTGCTGTTTTTGGATTTTGTGGAAAGTTTATATTGTATTTTATTAAATAAACTAATTAAATTTTTTTTCAATTAAACAAAATCAAATCCTTAGATTAATTGGTTATGTAACAAAGGTAAGTTGTTACAGCAATAAAAATAAAAAAAAAAAATCATTTACGGGGATCAATTTGATATTTAAGCCTATATTTATTAAATATAATATATAGTAAAATAATAAATATGATTAAATGTTTTATTCATTAAGTCATATGTATTCATTAAATTTTCATTAAATATAATAAATGTATAAAATTCATTTCTTTGAATATTTATAACTTTTTTTATTAAATATCAAATTTATTAAAATAGTATATGATTGATAAAAAAAATCACAATTAAATATTATATTATACTACCTCTAGTCTTTTATACAAACAAGAACATTGTTTTGGTCCAATTATAAAAAATACACACTCACTTTTAAATATATTAATTTTTTTATATTCTTAATTTATTATGATTTTTTCTTAATTATGAGACATTCCTTACTTTTGTATGAAAATAGAGACATTCATCATGTTATTATCAATACAAGTCGCACCCAATTATTTGACATGTCAAACACACTTTTTATTAGAGGTGTATATGGGTTGGGTTGGTTGGATTTGGCTAAACCTGTCACCCAACCAATAAATTTTTTTTGGATTGGATTGGATTTAGTTTTTGAAATTTTTTTACCAAACTCAACCCAAACCAATCTGGTCATTGTTGGGAAGATTCGAGGGGTACACTTGCCACATAAGGAAGCCTGACACCCAACACATCTCCCCCTCAAGTGTGAGTCTCTTCCACATGGTAGTCTCCCCCTCGAGCGGAAGTCTTTATCATCCACGAGTATGGTCACCTGCGGTACTTGCCCTACCCGCTAGTCATTCTGGCCACCTGCGGTACTTGTATACTCGTCTGAGCCAGTCACCAACTTCAACCATCGACTCTGATACCAATTGTTGGGGAGATTCGAGGGGTACACCTGTGGACCACGAGCCACCACATAAGGAAGTCTGACACCACACTCTAACCCAAAACCTTAAAGCTCAGGTTTATGGGTCTTCTCCTCACTTATATGGTGCTCAACCTTTCCACTTCTACCCGATGTGGGATTTCACCTCACACTTGTAACCCAACAGTCATGAATGAGTTAGGTCAATTGGGTCACAATATTTTAAAAATAATTTTATTTTACAAAATTTAAATTTGAATAATAAGTATGTACTAGTCTCAAATGGACTTTTTTAAAATTTGAATTGTTTTGTGACTTATAACCAATATCCTTCATGTCCATAGTCGATTTGTCCAGAACATAATATATCTCAACACTTTGAGAGTGTTTCTCATATGAAATACTTCACACGCCCAACAATAGTGATACAAAATAAAATTGGTACAAAATAAAATTGAAAGTAATAATGCATTTTGTTGGACCACAAAATAAAATTGAGTTTTGATTTTGTGTATATTATTATTAAAATAATATATATGTTTAGGTCAAATTAGTTCACGGGTCTAAAATATAAAATATGTTACCCAACCAGTATTGGATTTAATTGGATGGGGTCAAATTTGACTCAAACACTTCAAAAACTCAACATATATTTGCATTGGGTTGAATTCGCAGGTCACCAGACCCATAAACATTCCTACTTTTTATCATTAAATTAATAATTTAATAATTAAGTTTTATCCTTTAATTTTCTTCAATCGATACTAAAATTTCTTTCATCAACACAAGATACAAGGTATACATACTTATAAGTCACCATTAAAAGTATTTTTTATTAACTAAACGAAATTTTATTTTTTAAAATTTAAATTTTTAAACACGTGTATTTCTTCAGTCCGGCAGATAGAGGATGTCCTTTAATTATTATTTTTTCATCACTTGGTAACTTTTTTTACGTCCCCACCAACCCCAGGATTATTATCAAATACACAATATTAATTATATGTTTTACATAATTAAATGAAGTCATGAAGGGATCCCTGTCAAATTGAACCATATATAAGTGACTCATTCATGAAACAAATTCAAGTCTCATACACAATCCTCTTGTAGATTATTATTATTATTATATTCTCTCTTTGTAATCATCTTTGTTGGTCTCATTCTCCCATGGCGATGGTGATTCTCACAACCCTTTTGGTGATTTTTGCGACTGCTATTGAAGGTTTCATATGACACCGTCACATGTTACTGGCTCAATCCAATGCGCATAAGAACAATCATGGAGAGACAAGGAGTGCATGGTCCCAAACCTCGCTTTCTTACAGGCAACATCATAGACATGACCTCCTTTGTTTCACGAGAAATGAAAACCATCAACCATGACATTATTGGTCGCCTTTTGCCACATCTAATTTTATGGCGTGACGGATCTGAAAATTTTAAGTTGTGAAGAATAGTGTTTATATATAAATTTGTGATAATAATCATATTATAGATTTTATTTTTAATTAAATTTTAAATTATTGGATAAATTTACATATGTATGTGTGTGCCTCTATGAAGTTACGCATAATATACAGCACATATCATACGAAAATATGAAAAATAAAATTATTAATTAAGATTAAAATTCCACAAAATCAATTCTTATCGTATCTATCATTCATGTTTAAATGTATGATAAAAATTTAGAGACTATTATGATATCCCGAGAAATCTAAGAGTTTTGGTATAATTATTATTTGGGCAAACTGTTGAATGAGTTTGAACACATCAAAGAAAAGAAAAAAGAAAGAGAAAGAGAAAACAAAAAGTTTCTCAAAACTAAAACTCTTAAATTTCAGAATATACCATAAAATTTCTCTCAAATTAGTTATTCTTGTATATCATCATATATGTCCCTTTATGTATATAGTATATTTTTTGTATCAGAATATATATATATATATATATATATATATATATATATATATATATATATGTGTGTGTGTGTTTTCATATTCACATTAATAGAATATCTAATGGAACATATTACATGAGAAATGAGAACAATTAATTTAGTATTAAGTTTTAGCAGTTAATTGTTTATGATTCATGTATGTTTTTATGATAAAAACTAACTGTAGTGCATGTTTCATCAAATACGTCCTTATTATATATGTATATGTATACGTGTATTAATCTTATTTTCTTATGGGCGTTAATGGGATTATGTAGGAAAGAGGTTCCTATAGTGGAATGGTATAGAACCAAGGTTGTGCCTGACACTGAAATGATCAAGGAGTTTCTGTCAAAGTACAGTACCACATCTGGGAAATTGTGGCAGCAACAACAAGGGACCAAACATTTCATTGGGAGAGGCTTGTTGATGGCAAATGGTGAAGATTGGCGCCACCAACGTCACATGGTTGCCCCTGCATTCATGGGAGACAGACTTAAGGTATTTGTACATATATAGGTGTTGATGCTTATTTAATTAGTAACACATGAATATTTTTGGGTTGTGTTTTTTCTTAGACCCACTTTTATTTTGAATTGCTGATTGGTTGAGAGAAATTTTAGCAGTACACTTTTAACATACTATTTTAAATAATTTTTTTTATTAGCTGAAGTTATTGGGAATATCCATTCTAAAATTTCAACAATTAGTTCAATTGAGTGTTTTTGAGATTAAGTGGAATATTGTGACTATTAGTTTGGAAGTGGTGATAATTTTTAAGAGAAATATCCCTTAGAATTTTAAGAAACAATCAATTTGTGATTATTTAGGATATTTTTATAACTTGTCTCACCATCATTGTAAAGAGGTTTTTGATATGAGAAGAATGTGTCTAAACAGAAGAGATGTGAGTCTAAAAACATGCGAGTCTCTTGTGATTGAGAATGTCGGTAATTTTTTAATTTTTAAGTAGAAAACTTAAGTTCCTTCAAAAAATAAAAAGTAGTACAAGACTTCAGTTTGTACGATAGTACAATATATGCGGAGGACTTTTTTTCTTCTAATTTTTTTGCAAAAACTTGTAAGATAAAGTTTTATCAAGTTTGTCTAAAAAAACTTGAGTTTTTTCAAGCGTGTCAAAAAATTTGTAATGTATATAAGTTTTTTTAAGTTTGTCTAGAAAATTTAGTGATCTTATTTGAGATAGTAAACATTTGTTGAGAGACTTTTCTAGACATAAATAAGATGTGTCAAACTATGTTAAATTCATATCTTTCACTTTTGTATTGATGTTGCTGCTTGCAAGTGCTCTAGCATTTGATCCTTGTATGATCCTTATGTGTGCAAGGTTTTTTTCTAACACTCATCATCTTGATTATAAATGGTTTGACTTAAAATGTTGATGAATGTTTTATGTATAGAACTATGTTGGGCACATGGTGGAATGCACAAAAGATATGTTTCAATCACTACAAGATGCATTAGAGGGTGGCCAAACTGAGGTAGAGATTGGAGAGTGCTTCATTGAATCTCAAGAGTGAGTTTGAGTTTGGCACAATGTAACGACCCGCCTCGTCGCTACGGTATCCACACTCTAATATTCGATAATTTCAATTTTTATAAAAAGAACTCCCTTAATTTTTTTATTATGAAAATAGAAGTGATTTTGTCACAACATAAATTCATCCAACAACACGCCATTACTTAAGTGATTATGCATAATTACATAGAAACAATAATTCGGTACATGTCATACACATAACGAAAATTAAATATGTTCATATATATATATATATATATATATATATATATATATATATATATATATATATATATATAAAATTAAAATTCCAGTTTTACATCTTTAACTCAACAAAATAAAACTTAAAAGCCAACTACGGAGGAGTTGATTACAAAACACAACTCTCTCCCAAAATAACGCCAACGTCATCACGTCGGCTCGGCGGCTCCTCACCAGAATCTTACTCCCTACACCCTGCCACTGTCATTCTGCTCCCACGAACAAGGTTCGTGATCATCACAGGTATCAACCACACGATACAAAATTGCAAGGGTGAGTTTATTATAAAAGAACCAATACCAATTCCAAATAACCACAATTAGCAAGGGACATAGGCAAACATGATAAGCATAGACAACAATCATTATTCAACACTCATATCCAACAAATATTCATCATTCACATCCAAAGATTACTCATCATCCATCCATGGACCCAATCAAGACTGCACAGAATGATCCATGCACCTAACTCAACACTCAGATGCAATGTGGTACGTACCAACAACAACCAAATCTCAGGAAATAGCCTAAGCGTGTCCACACGACACTCTCACTTAGTGAACTGTGCTAAGTTTGTCGAGACCACCCGGTTGTGCACGTAACAGCCCCCCTCCCATAGGTGATCAGCCTGGGAGCCCAAAGGTGTTCCCTACCAGGTGACAGCCCCCTAGTACAAAGTACACTTGGCCACAGTTACTCTATTTTCTGTGTCGTATGAGCTATGATCACGGCCAAAAGTAAGTGCCCAAGACCATGGACCAATTAAAGCACCTAAGCATCCCCTCAAGAATGCTTAGATTCTCTAACCACGCTAGTTACCCACGTCTGGGCCATCCGACAAGGTCAGTGCACTCTACCCCCCTATGACATACACTTCATACGACGTATGATCGTGGCCAAAAGCTAGTGCCAAAGACCCTGGAAGGTCAGTGCACAGTGCCCCCCACGATCATACACAACATCCAACGTATGAACGTGGCCAAAAGCTAGTGCCAAAGACCCTGAAAGGTCAGTGCACAGTGCCCCCCACGAACATACACAACATGCACATGCCAATGCATTTCCAACATCAATCAACAAATCGTATTTCCATGTCATTCACAACATAAATATCATCTCATCTCAATGACGTTATCAACAACAACAACAACAACCTCATTTCATATTCACATATTCATCAATAATAACAATTCATGTTGACATGGTTTTTATTAACAACGTCATCTCAAATCAATATCATCATAATTATCATTATCATCACATATCAATTAAAATCCTCAATAGCAACATCAACAACAATTCAAACAAACACAACAATATCATTTCCACACGCACGGTCTTCAAACAACACATTTCAAACAACCAAAACAATATCATTCATCACAATACATATATATATCGCATCCCATTAGTTAAAACATAATTTTCTTTGAAGAAAAATCAGCATGCGACAAGGACAGGCAGATATCCTCATAGCTAGGTTCCCTGACCCTAACTATGGTGTTAAAACGGTAAATTTTATAATAAACTCCCATTACCTATCGTGAGCTACCCCGTGGATTCCTCGTCGCGTCACTTGAAGATTCCTTTTCGTCCTTGCTCGTCGATTCCATGTAAGCCTCTACTATGCCAAAACGAAGGAGACTTAGTATGGATTTCAGAAAACAAAGCTAGTAACAGTGCTCTGGGTCAAACACCCACATCACTACTTGAAAGAGCTGAGAGCATTTCGGGTTTTACAAAGGAACATCATTTGGAAATTCCGACCACGCCAATGTGACCGGGGTTCAGTGTAGGTTACGAAAATAACATGCATTTCATGAAAGGATAACGTTTACAAAGTCTCTTTCTTTAAGGTTTTTCAAAGGAAGCATAAGACATGCAATGGCGGTTGCAAAGTTAGAAAAGATGCAAAGACAAGATGGAACTAACAAGAAACAAGCATAGAATCATGGTTACCTCGAAAGAAAACGAAAGATCAGATTAGGGTTTTCGTTCTCTACCGAAACTGCAAGCCAAGTTGGAAATTCTGCTTCGGTTGAAGGGTTCCTCTCGGTGTGGGTTTTCAATGGAGAACAATGATGGTTTGTGGTGGCTAATGGTGGATGTGGGTGATGGAGAAAGTACTTGGAACTTTAGAAATGGATTTGGAAGAAAGAAAGAAGAATAAATGGCATTTTTCCTAAGCTACAAGAAAGCAAAGGCTGAAATGCTTAAATAAGAGATGCTCTCGGAAACGGAAGCTTCTAGCACACTCCAGATATTTTATCAAATATCCCAACGGTTAAATCATGGTAAAGTTTCTTGTGAAGTTGCAAACCAAATTTCGAGAAGATCCAACGGTTAACAAACGCTGGGCATCGTTTTTACCGAGGCAACTCCATGTAGCTTTCTCTAGAAGCTTCATTAAGAGGCTTCCTCCAGAAGCTTCCTCGTGGCTTCTTTGAGAAGCTTTCTCAACAAGCTTCTTTGAGAAGCTAGATCCTTATCTATCCACACCCCTCTATTAACTAAATTAACTTCCTTAAAAATAATTACGGATGAAAATAACGCAACAAATAATCAAACATCAAACATAATTACTAATAATATATAGATATATATATCAGGGTGTTACACACAAGCTATCAGAAGGGAAAGCAAATATTTCATCTCCTCACACAGCTACAGAGTAGAGTTGCTCAAGCAACTCGCCATCTTTTCTTTCCTGGAAGCTGGTATGTGACTTTAATTAGGATTTTGTATATAGAAATTATATTGAGGGAGAATGAGAAATATTTTTTTACCATAGATATGAATGGATCAAAATCATGAGTCTCATCCAATAAAAATTAAGTACGCCAGTTAATGATACCAAGTCATTCATAATGGATTTTAACAATCAACTGTAATAATTTTGGTCTTAACATTTTGGAAAATGAAAGGCTCATCAGTTTTGGAATTGAGAAGCCAAATTGAATGGCTACTAATGGCTTGGAATGACCAATAATGAGTGGTAATGGCTACTAAATGCATTCTTGATGGTAAAATGCTTATATATAGCACATGTATTTGAACCTTGAGCTTATCTCTTCCAATTCATCTGATACACCATCTAGAGAGAGAAAGAGAGAGAGAGCTTGAAAGAACCAAAACAAGGCAACTCTTTCATGACAATGGCTGGAGGTATAATTTGATTTTTGTTTTTCCGTATTTTGTTAATGACCTGTGTTTCTTTTTGTAGTTTGTAACATCACAAGTTAAAAAGTTTAGTTTAACATTTGGTATCAGAGCCTCAGTTGCCTCTGCCTTGTCCATTTTCAGTTTTCGGTATTTTTCCGATTTAATTTCACGAAAAATCATACGTTTTGCACTAGTTGGGTGTCGAACCCATGACTGGTTCTGCTTTACAATTTATGAAATTCTAATTGTACTTATATAATGAATTTTATCCCACAGGAATTTTTATTATATTTGTATAATTAATTGGGATAAAATGACATATTATTTTTCATGGTTTACCCACAGGCATCATAAGGTATGTATAATTTGTCCATTTTATCATAAAGTAAATATTTACGATAGAAATTAAATTATTTTCATGTTGTACCCGTAGAGCATGAATTTGAGCATGTAATTTGATTATTCTATCATAAGGTTTAATTGTTTCTTATTGAATTAAAAATTTAGCCCACATACAATTTTTATGTCACAAGATTCAATTTTATGGTATGTTTACATTGGTAAAAGATACAATTAAGATTAGTATGCCTCAAATTTTGACATAAGCCTTTGAATTTTGCAGTTTCTCAAACTAATTAGTTTTTCTAATATTCAATGTGATGTCTCCGAACTCAAAGGAGATAACTATAAGATATGGAAGGAGAGAATTCTTCTGCAATTGGGGTGGATGGACATAAACTATGCTATAAGGAAAGATGAACCACCTGCAATCACTGATGAAAGTAGCCCAACTGATGTTGCGCTATATGAGCGGCGGGAGCGATCCATCCGGCTTAGCGTGATGTTCATTAAGATCAAAATCTCGGCTGGAATACGTGGTTCTGTTGACCAGCATGAAAAGGTCTGAGACTTACTTAAGGCCATTGATGATCAGTTCATCACTTCATATAAGACTTTAGCAAGCACCTTGATCATGAAGTTCTCCTCTCTTCGACTCACTAGTGTTAAAGGTGTGCGTGAGTACATAATGAAAATGCGAGATATTTCAGCTCAACTTAAGAAACTAGAGGTTGATATGTCTGAGTCCTTTCTAGTACACTTCATTTTGAACACCCTTCCACATGAATATGGGCTGTTTAAGATTTCCTACAACACACATAAGGATAAATGGTCTATCAATGAATTAATGACCATATGTGTTAAGGAAGAAGAAAGGCTTGTAATGGAGATGGATGAGAGTGCATTGCTGACAACTGCTTATGGAAGAACAAAGCAACTAAGTCTCAAGCTAATCAGAAGGGGAATGGTAAAATACCACCTCAATCTGATATTAAGAAAATGACAAAGTGTTTCTTTTGCAAGAAGAAGGGACACATGAAGAAGAATTGCCTCGAATTCCAGAAATGGCTAGAGAAGAAAGGTAAATCAATATCATTACTATGCTATGAATCTAATATGGTTAGTGTTAATATTAACACCTGGTGGATTGATTTTGGATCTATTATTCATATTGCAAATTCTTTACAGGGTATGCAAAACCTAAGGAAACAAGCATTTTATCAGGCAATAAGCTAGGCTCACATGTGGAGGCCATTGGAACTTGCATTTTATCTTTAAGTAATGGCTTTAATTTAAAATTAGAAAGGACCTTTTATGTATCAAGTTTTTTTCGAAACTTGATTTCTGTTTCTATACTTGTACCTTTTGGATATTCCTTTAATTTTAAAGACACATCATTTGAGTTATTTTATAATTCTGAATGTGTTGGGAATGGTATCTTGTTTAATGGTCTTTAGCTTCTTGGTTTACAAAATTATGCCACTTATAGTTCAATGCATGTTCAAACTGATATTAAAAGGTGTAATATTAATGAGAATTCCTCTATGTTATGGCACCGGAGATTAGGACATATCTCCATTGGGAGGATTAAAAGGTTAGTGAAAGATGAGGTACTTAATACTCTAGATTTTGCTGACTTTAAGACTTGTGTGGACTGCGTTAAGGGTAAGCAGACCAACATATCTAAGAAAGGTGCTAACAGGAGTTCAAGCATATTAGAAATAATTCATACTAATATTTGTTGTCTAGATATGGATGCACGTGGTCAAAAATATTTTATCACCTTTATAGATGATTATTCACAATATATAAATGTTTATTTGCTTCATAACAAATACGAAGCATTGGATGCCTTCAAAGTCTTTAAGGCTGAAGTTGAGAACCAATATGGCAAGCAAATAAAAATAGTGAGATCTGATAGAGGTGGAGAATACTATGGCAGATATACCGAGAATGGACAAGCACCTGGTCCCTTAGTTTCTTCAAGAACATGGGATTGTTGCCCAATACACTATGCCTGGTTCTCCAAATCAGAATGGTGTGGCAGAAAGAAGGAACCAAATATTATTGGACATGGTGCAGAGTATGCTTAGCAACTCCAATCTTCCTAAATCCTTGTGGGCTAAAGCACTAAAGATGATAGTGTATAAATTAAATCGTGTTCCAACCAAGGTTGTCCCAAAGACACCTTTTGAGTTGTTTAAAGGTTGGAAACCGATTTTGAAACATATGTGCGTTTGAGGTTGTCCGTCTAAGGTGAGAATATATAACCCACAAGAGAAGAAACTTGACCCGAGGACTATTAATGGGTATTTCATTGGATATGCCGAAAGGTCTAAAGGTTATAGGTTTTATTGTCCATATCATATTACTAGGATTGTGAAATCAAGAAATGCCAAGTTTCTTGAAAATAACTTGATCAGTGGGAGTGATCAATTGAGGGACTTAGGTTCTGAAATTGATTATATAGAGTCTCAACCTTCCACATCAAGTGAAAGATTGGTTGTAATTCATACCCCTCAAGTTCAAAGGGATGATGAACAACACATGATTGACATTCCACAAACTGTTGTTGATAATCCAGTAGATCGAGTTGATCATCAAATTCGTGAAAATGATGAACAACCAGTTGAACAACATGATCCCCAAGAAAATGTTGATGAAACATTAAGGAGGTCTACTAGAGTAAGAAAATCAACTATTCCTAGTGATTATATTGTATATTGGCAAGAATCTGACTATAATATTTGAGCTGAAAATGATCCAGGAACTTTTGATCAAGCCATGAGTTGTAAAGAGTCAAATTTATGGTATGATGCCATGAAGGATGAGATGAATTCCATGCAGAGTAACACAGTTTGGAATCTTGTAGAGTTGCCTAATGGGACAAAGGCCATTGGATGTAAATGGGTCTTTAAGACCAAAAGGGATTCATTAGGCAACATTGAGAGATACAAGGCAAGGCTTGTTGCTAAGGGATTTACTCAAAAAGAAGGAATCAACTACACAAAGACTTTTTCTCCAATATCTAAGAAAGATTCTCTTCGTATTATCTTGGCATTAGTTGCTTATTTTGACCTTAAGTTGCAACAAATGGATGTGAAAACAACTTTTCTTAATGGTGATTTAGAGGAGAAGGTTTATATGAAACAACCTGAAGGCTTCTCCTCTAGTAGTGGTGAGCATTTGGTTTGCAAGCTTAATAAATCTATATATGGTTTAAAACAAGCCTCCCATCAGTGGTACCTTAAGTTTCATGGGATAATTTCTTCATTTGATTTTGATGAAAACCCCATGGACCAATTCATATGCCACAAGGTCAGTGGGAGTAAATATGTTTTCTTGTTTTATATGTAGATGATATGTTACTTGCAGCCAATGATCGGGGTTTGCTACATGAGATGAAACAATTTCTCTCTAAGAATTTTGACATGAAAGATATGGGTGATGCATCTTATGTCATCGGCATTAAGATTCATAAAGATAGACCTCAAGGTATTTTGGGTCTATCACATGAAACCTATATTAACAAAATTCTAGAGAGATTTCAGATGAAAGATTGTTCACCAAGTGTTGCTCCCATTGTGAAGGGTGATAGGTTTAATTTGAACTAATGTCCAAAGAATGACTTTGAGAGGGAACAGATGAAAAACATTCCTTATGCTTCAGTTGTTGGAAGCCTTATGTATGCTCAAGTATGCACAAGACCTGACATTGCTTTTGTTGTTGGAATGTTAGGAAGATATTAGAGTAATCCAGGTATTGACCACTAGAGAGCTGCTAAGAAAGTGATGAGGTACCTTTAGGGGATCAAAGATTACATGCTTATGTATAAACAGACAGACAATCTAGATGTGATTAGTTATTCAGACTCAGACTTTGCTGGTTGTGTTGACTCTCATAAATCAACATCTGGGTACATTTTCATGATGGCTGGTGGAGCTATTTCATAGAGGAATGTTAAGCAAACTCGGACTGCTACTTCTACCATGGAAGCTGAGTTTGTCTCTTGTTTTGAAGCTACATCACATGGTGTATGGCTTAAGAGTTTTATTTCTGGGCTGAAGATAATTGATACTATTTCAAGGCCTTTGAGAATTTTTTGCGATAACTTGGCTGCTGTCTTTATGGCTAAGAATAATACAAGTGGAAGTCGAAGTAAGCACATCGACATTAAGTACTTAGCCATTAGAGAAAGAGTAAAAGACAAGAAAGTGGTCATTGAACATATAAGCACTAAGTTGATGATCGTTGATCCTTTAATTAAGGGTGTGCCACCGTTTAAATTTAAGGATCATGTAGAAAGAATGGGACTTGGTTCCACTTTATGATTGTATACTTACATGTTAAAATTGAAACTTTTATGTTGTGTTATTTTCTCATATTTAGGTGCACATTGATTTATTTGAGAAAAATTATGTTTTGGACCAAGAATAAACATTGGGTTTATTTATTAAGTTTCATTACCACTTTGAGTATACTGCTTGAGAAATTGAGCATATTGTAATACATGGATGATATTACTCGTTATAAGAGGAACTATCACTATGATTCGTATATTCATTTCTTAAGAAGATTGAGCATTGAGTCAAAATGTTTGGACCAAGTGGGAGAATGTAATAATTTTGATCTTAACATTTTGGAAAATGAAAGGTTCATAAATTTTGGAATTGAGAAGCCAAATTGAATGACTTCTAATGGGTTGTAATGACCAATAATGAGTGGTAATGACTACTAAATGCATTTTTGATGGTAAAATGCATATATATAGCACATGTATTTGATCCTTGAGCTTATCTCTTCCAATTCATCCGATACACCATCTAGAGAGAGAAAGAGAGAGAACTTGAAAGAACCAAAACAAGGCAACTCTTTCATGACAATGGCTGGAGGTATAATTTGATTTTTGTGTTTTCTTATTTTATTAATGACATGTGTTTCCTTTTGTAGTTTGTAACATCACAGATTAAAAAGTTTAGTCTAACATCAACAAGGTTGACACAAGTTGTAACCACTTGTGTCCCTTAATTAAAATAGTTCACAGCTTGAATCTTGGTAGATCCTTGAGTATGAAATAAATCTGACCGAAAGGGAAATATACACATGCTCACAGTCCTCGACAAAGATTAGTTATCCCTTCTAATGTGAACTATTTCGTAGCAATACCATAGTCAGTAAAAAATAATAAATTTTAACAGCGTAACAGTCTCCATGAGAAACGTCATTGTTGTTTGTTAACCAACGCCAAAATGATGGTGAAACTAACGAAGCAATTGTCACATTGTACTTCTTGATCAAATCTAACAATGTAGTAATCTAAAACTTCTGCACAATCAGCACCGCCGCACTATAGCATGAATCCCGCAAAGGAAAATTGAATTGAGCATTTAGATGAGACATAGGCAGCTCACAGAGTGGCATATCTTTGCCGTTGAATAATGGTGCGATTTTTCACTGTCAACTAAATGTGCCATAGTGGTTACAGAGGTTTTCACGTGTTTTAACGGAGAGGAAGAAAGAACATAGAAGGAAAACTGAGAAGCATGAACAGAGAGGGATAACATTGTTAAACATTTGTGATCAATGGACGTGGCTAATTTTTATTGGATGGAACAGGGGATGAAATTGGTGATTTTGATATAGATATGAATATGTCAAGTAATAAAGGTGAATAAAGAAAATTGTAATCATGTTTTTTTACAGTCAAATTTTAATCTTATATGTACAGTTGTTTGTTTAAAATTTGTTAATTAATCTAATAATAACTAGTGAAAATTACAACAAAAATCCTATCCAAGATGAAATCAATTACATAAATCATAGGATATTATAATCAAATTCTCGTGAATATTATTTAATGTAATGTGATATCTCTCTTAACAATTTACTATAATGTTTTTCTTAGTCTCTTTCTCCCTTTTTAAAATAAGTAAAAATCATGTAATTTACTCTCATTCACTAATATTTTTAGTCATTTTCTTTGCCCCGTGCCTAAACAACATTGATTGATTTTGTATTAGTTTTTCCATAACCAACATCTCATTTCTTCGTATAATCATTTTGTATATTATCATTTTTTGTGTTGTCACATCTAGTTTAACATTCTCAGTTTTTTACTTCATCCTTCTCTCTTGTTATCCATCTTCATAAATTTCCTACATCATTTTGTAATATGGATATCAAATATTTAAATTTAAAAGCATGTGGTATGTTCTCACTTTTATTTAAAGGTCATTTTTTTTTTCTTATTTCCTACCAAAATAACAATGCATATACTCTGTGTTACTCACACTCAAGTTAAAAAAATCCTTTGGTTTCGAAATCTATCTCCAAAGCTCAAGTTTAAAGTTAACCTCTTTCTTTCCTTTCATTTCTCGATCAAAACTATATTATCCTTCAAAAACATGAAATTAAGGATAGTAATATTGTCCTTATAAAAAAAATTCTTTACTCTCATATTTTCTCACACTAATAGTTGCTCCATCATACATGTGACATGTATAACATGAATATAAGTCACACAAACACCTTTCTTTTTTTAACTCTTTTACAAAACTTTACTTGACACTTGATCATATATTTTTTCAACATTCATAAAAATCACATCCATGGCTTTTCTTCTTTGGTACCTTTCCGTCAACTCCCATAAAAAATAAATGACTTCTTTTGTAAACCTTTGTGGCACAAAACCAAATTAATTCTTTGCAACCTTAGTCATTTCTTTTAATCTATGATTAACCATTTTTTAATCTATGTATAATCACTTTTATATATATAGTTCACTCAATTTTGAATATCTATTTTGTTCTTAAATAGAGGAACCAAACTGTTCCTCTTCCATTTCCTAGACTTTAAAATCTCATTGACTTAGTGAACCGGATGATAACTTATTCTTCCACACACCTCCAAACTTTTATAGAAATACCATTTAGATCAACAATTTTACCATTAACTATTCATCATATATAGAAATTCCTTTACTTCCCTGTCCTGAATTCTACAAAAACTAGCCAAACAAATTTTGTTTATTTTCTTGAATTCCTAGTCCTTCCACATTACAAATCGTTTACAACCATAAATAAAATTTTCAAAATTAATTTTGATCAATTTTAATTCTATTCAGGTGATTAGTCAAAATTTAATCTTAAATTTATATGTTGTAGGTTTTTCCAAGCAAGTATAACAGAGAAATAAAGTATGTGAAGATGGAGGTGGAGATACTCTTGATGGAGATCATAGAGAGTAGAAAATATTGTGTTGAAATGGGGAGAAGCAATTTTTATGGGAATGATTTGTTGGGTATACTCTTGGATGAGATCAAGAAGGAGGGTGGTACCTTGAATCTACAACTAGTTATATGGATGAATGCAAAACATTTTTCTTTGCTTGACATGAAACCACTGCACTCTTGCTCACTTGGATAGCTATGTTGCTAGCAAGCAATCCACATTGGCAAGACAAAGTTAGAGCTGAAGTCAAAGAGGTCTTCAAGGGGGAAACTCCATCAGTTGATCAACACTCCAAGCTCACTTTGGTTAGTATATCTCAAACTACAATGATTTTCTCCTCCTATGTGTTTGATTTTTCTTTTAAAATATTAAGTTATATCTTAAATAAAGAATTTAATTTTGATATAATATTAGTATAATCAATTAATTAAAAACAATGTTGGATATAATTTTTAAAATAATTATTATAAAAAATACAAATATTTAATTATATAATAATTTATAATTAAACTAGAAAGTACTTGTGCATAGCACAAGCAGGAGAGAATAAAAAGCACATGACCTCTTGTTGGACAAGTGACCTCAATAACTTAAGAGGGGGGTGAATTAAGTTTCAAAATTTCTCACTAGCAAACTTTTAACCCCCTTCTAAATGATAGACTCAGAATGCAGAAGAAGAAACAACAATCAATTTAATAATGTTCTTTAAACATGCAAGATAAAATTGATTGCAATAACATAAATGAGATAAGGGAAGAGAGAAATGCAAACTCGATTTATACTGGTTTGGCCACTTCCCGTGCCTACGTCCAGTCCTCAAGCAACCCACTTGAGATTTTCCATTATCTCTTTAAATCCTTTACAGACTTTGAACACACCTTGGGATCCCTCACCCTTGTGTTCAAAGATTCTCCAAGAGACAACCCGTCTCTTGATTACAATTCTCACAATCCAAGAGACAACCAGTCTCTTGATTACAACTGACTTTATGAGATGAACAAAAAGATTTTTCTCCTTTAGAGTGGATGATACAAATTAAAGTTCCTAGAGGAAGTTTTCTCTTTTAGAGATGATAATACAATTTGAAGTTCCTGGATGAATTCTCAATAGATTTGCAAGTGTTTGCCCAAGAGTTGTTGAGAGAGCATTTAACAATTAAGTTCTCTTAGAATATCTTTCTCTTGCTTTTCGAAGTCAGACACACATATATATAGACCCTTCGTGCCTTTTCAAAATGGTTTGAAGAGATGTGTCTTTTCAAAAAACTTTTTCTGAAATTCTTCACTGGTAATCGATTACAGGTTTCTGGTAATCGATTACATAGTTATATTTTAAAAGGTCATGTCTTTTCAAAGTGTTTTCTGAAGTGTCGTTGCTGGTAATCGATTACATGATTCAAAATTCAAATTCAAAACCCTTTTTAAACCCTTTGCTTCAAACTTGTCTTCTATCTGTTAATCGATTACACTACCTGATAATCGATTACCAGAGTCTTGGATGATGGAAACAATGTGCTTTGAGACAAAAGCTTGATCTTGAATTAATCTTGAAGCAATGCTTGTTTGTTGAAGCAACCTTGTATTAATCTTAAAGCAATGTTTAACCTTTGAATGTTTGTTGAAGTAATCTTGAAAGCAACCTTGTTTGATTATTCTTTGGCATCATCAAAATCATGTATTCATACATTCACATTCCCCTCCTTTTTGATGATAACAATTATTATCAAGTGAATTCTTTTTCAGCATCATGAAAACCTGCATTATTCACATTCTCCCCCTTTTTTATGATGACAACCATTATCAAATATATTCTTTTTGACATCATCAAAACCTGCATGATTCACACCTTTGTTAGATAAAATTTATGTTTGATAAAATTAGTTGAGAAGTTAGTTGAAAGTTGGATGAAAACTGAAAAACTAATCGAAAGCTAAAAGCTTTTAACTTTATTTATTAAATTATAAATGTTCAATAAAACTAACTATTGAAATAGCTTTAAAATATAAAATAACATATTTTAAACAAGTAATAAGGAAATTGAATAAATATTTAAAGATAAAAATAATTAAAAAATAAGAAGATAACATTTTAAAAAAAACACTAAAAATTACTTTAAAAAATTAATGACTAAACAATCAAATAAGTTTTTCAGCAAATAAAAAACTAAAAATTATAACTAAAATGAGTCGCCGAACATAACCAAAATGTTAACATTGGTGGCGGGTGAGGAATACAAACGAATTAGTTTTTAATAATGGACAAACCTATCTTGAAAGGGTGCTAGATCTCATTAGAATCCGGTCATGGCAGTGGTGTTGTGCTAAGTTAAAGTCCTGCAACTTCTCGTTTTATGAATGGAATATTCATTGTTAAATATGTGGCTGAAGTTGGTGCAACCAATCAACATAGGAGGAAGGTATGTGAGTTGGGATGTAAAGGGGTGACTCTGATGCTTAGGATATTATTTTGTATATGATCGATGCTTAGGATAGCTTTATTTGATCAGTTGTACCTTTTATATTTTACCATTTTAGTTAGGACGTACGGTAGAATAATAAATAAGACTTAAAATAAATTTTAATTTTTTTTAAATTTAAATGTGAGAGATATATTTGAGGTTTTTGTGTTAATATATTAGACATTTTTTTAGGAAATTATCATAAATCCAATTATTTTTGCTGCTTATATGAAGCTTTTTTTATTTTATAAAAATGAATAAAAATTAATTTTTTATTAATTAACCTAAAGTTTGAGTTTTAATTACTTTGCCTTAAGTCGGTTAGCCCTCTTGGATTATGGTATATTTACGTGAGATTCCTTCACATAAATATAAGTAACCAGTACTAGATAAAAACCATGATCTGTACTTTTTTATTTTCTGCCTCTGGCGTTGGTATTACTTGTTCCACTATTAATGAATTGTGTTTCTTTGGCTGATAAAAAAATATACAAGTATAGATAATAGTGTAAAAACTATTTATACTACTTATTACTAATATAAATAGTATAAGATAAACAAAATCTTTACATTGTATGTTAATACATTCTACTAAAATTCCAAAAGAAATTGTGCATGAAGAAATATTATTCTAACAACAAAACTAACCTAAGGTGTTATTTGATGTTGCAGTTACAAATGGTAATTAACGAGTCAATGAGGCTCTATCCTACGGCAACCTTGCTTCCTAGAATGGCTTTTAAGGACATTGAATTTGGATTCCAGTGTTGGCCATTCATCATAGTGAAGAACTATGGGGTAAAGATGCAAATGAGTTCAACCCTGAGAGGTTTGCTTCAAGATCATTAATGCCTGGCCGTTTCATACCATTTGCTTCTGGCCCTAGAAACTGTGCTGGCCAACATTTACTATTATGGAAGCAAAGATTATATTGGCCATGTTGATCTCAAGGTTTAGCTTCACCATTTCTGAGAATTATAGGCATGCACCAGTGGTTGTCCTTACAATTAAGCACAAATATGGTGTTCAAGTTTGCTTGAAGCCTTTAGATCCATGAGACATGTTCCTTCATGTTCTAATTAGGACGTTGTAATAATCTTGCTGAGTATCTTGGTGACTTTTATTTTTCAAATTTTACAGTGTAGAAAGAGCTCAAGTAATGATGCATGGCAAGGATTAGGATATGCACATTAAAAGTTTATTCTGAATCAGTAAAGAAAATAGAGGGCCTTGTTTGAATTTAATTTTGATGTATCTTAGTATAAAAATTTAGACTATTAGTTAAATCAGTTCAATATAGTATCATCATAAAATTATATATATATATATATATATATATATATATATATATATATATATATATATTACATTGTATATAGATTTTAATTAAATTCTTTTATTTTTTATTATAAAGTTTATAATACAACATGGAATAGATGATAAAAATTAAATTAAGATACTGGCAAGTTAAAAGATATTTGATGTTAGATGTTTTTAATTAATTCGATAATATTTCAGTATAAACTTATAGGTGATGCAATAATTTAGATAATTTTTTTAAGGCAAAATTTAAACAACCCAAATTTCATTTTAGGTGGTGAAAAGACAATAGAAAGAAAAATAAAAGGGAAAAAGTGACAAATATAATAAGTGAGATAATAATAAGAAAGGAAAAGAGATGGAGAAAACAAATAGAGTAAAAATAAGATGGAAAAGAAAGTATAAGTTAATAACCCAACTACATTAAATACTTCTATCATTCCATTATGTACATATTGCATGCACTAGGACTTGGTTCCCAGAATCTTGATAAAAAAAAAAAAAAACCAGCAGACTCCATTCTAAACAAAATACCAATATCAGTTGCCATATATGCTCCAATCAGTACATTTAACTCTAGACCCTAGTGCAAAAATCTACATATAAGCCTTTGTTGTACTTTTTGTATATCTTGAATATATTTACATGCATTCTATATATATTGGTTACCTTACCATTAACTCTTTCCTACAAATATGCCTTTAACTTCTCTACTACTGTCAAAAGAGAGGAATTTCCTTCACAAGCCTCAACTAATACTTTTAATCTGGACTCTAACCAACTCTTTTCAGATAGTGGTGGCTTTTGATCAATAGCATTCATTCCCTGTAACAGAAGCTCCATTAGTAATGTGTGGCTACACCACCATAATGTATGTAAAACTGTAAACAAAGATGCAACAATGCAACATATGTTATGCCTTCTCTTGCTTCATTTAGTCCATGTCACATGCCAGATGGAAGTGATATTACAGTTATACAAATAACCAGGATGGAACTTTAGTTACACCTAAACCAATCAACTTGTGTGCATAATGATTAACTGCAATGTAAAAAATATTCATTTTCTGAAAATAGGAAAAAGAAAAGCATGCATCTTCACTCAGACCACTACTACAATTTTTACATATAACATCGGACGGTTAACATCGGTTATTCACAAAACCGATGTTAACAAAAGCGCGGTGGCATTTTTGTAAATAAGTAGACTTAGTTAACATCGGTTTTTCCGAAACCGATGTTAACTAGTCGATATTAACATCGGTTATTAAAATAACCGATGTTACTATGGAGTAGTTAACATCTTTGGAAAAACCGATGTTAGTATGCCGTTGTTAACATCGGTTTTGTAAAAACCGATGTTAACATCGGTTTTAAGAAAACCGATGTTACATAGTTGATGTTAACATCGGTTATTTTTAAAAAACCGATGTTGTTATCATTATATATTAAACTTCTGAAATTACACAACCCGCGCACTTGAACCCTATCGTTCTTCTTCTTTCTCCTTCTGCCTGAGTTCGTCTTTGTCTCAAACTGGCCTGCGCTTCTGTGGCTGCAACCACATTGTGGAGATCGTGTTTGTGGATATCGTCTCTGCCACTTATCGATTAAGGTACGTCCTTTCGTTTTAACATTAGGCGTTCGTCGTTTTAACATTTGCTCACTTTCGCAGGTCGAAGAAAACTAGGAAAGGAAAGAGTCTCGGAAAGGGTACTCTTAGGGCGTTCTTGTTATTTCTCCTTCTGCCTGAGTTCGTGTTTGTCACAAACTGGGCTGCGCTTCCGTGACTGCAACCACATTGTCGAGTTCGTGTTTGTGGAGTTCGTGTCTGGCACTTATCTTTTGAGGTACGTCCTTTGGTTTTAACATTAGGTGTTCCTCGTTTGAACATTTGGTCACTTTCGCAGGTCGAAGAAAGCTAGCAAAAAATCGAGTCCCGGAAAGGGTGGGACTCAATTTTGGAAGTCCATTGTGCTTGGCTTTAAGACTCCCAGGGAAGTCATCGAAGGTATGTCTCTGTTGTATGTTAATGATGAAAATCCATTGTTCAATGGTCTGTCTCTGTTGTGATGTTTCGAAACCCTAGTTAGACTAACTAATATGATTGATATTTGAGTAAGCTAAGACTAGGCAATATGATTATTTTTCCAAACAATATGTTTTGTTACCCGTTCATGTTTCTGTGAATTTGGAGATTTAAATTAGACTAAGACGATACTAAGTCATTATAGTTGCTTACAAGTGCTATGATCTACGAGATCTGGATTTGGCATTGTTTACTTTCCAATTGGGTGTTCTTCTTTTCTCCCTAGATTGGATTTTACTCGATTCATTCCCTTATTCTATTTTTTTTACTGTATTTGTTTGTTGTACTTTTTCAATTGGGGTGTTTGGTTTTATTTTACTTCAATTTTTGCAAGAGCTTGGTCTACTCATGCTAGTTCTCGTTTATTGTTATGCACAAAGGGTTAATCGTAACTGAATCTGTAGTGATTTAGCTTCTTCTTGGTTTTCTAGTTTGTACTTTTGGACTCACCCCCCAAAGAAAAGTCTGAGTTTTATTGCATTTTGGTTGACCATGAAGATTTGTGACTCAGGTTCCTAATACAAAATGATAACACGATTGAGGATTATCATTTTTCTCCCCTCAATTTTCAGAATGGATTCATCATTTATGCAGTTAAGCCTTTCTCTTATAAGTTTCTTCTTTTGGGAAGGACAGGGCATTGCAAGGCATATGAAGCCTTTTGATTTATATTCCACTCATGGAAATACCCTTTATTGTTGGATACACTATATAGTGTCACGGTGTCTTTGGGATATGACATTTCTTTTTAGTTTTTACATTGGTTTTGATTGTGTTTTTGGGAATCAGTCATTTAGATTAGGATCTTCTTCTCTAGTGCCTTAATTTGGTAAAAATCAGGCCCCGAGATATTACACAGAGGGTTTCAGGGGCAAAGCTTTGATTTACATATTGAATTTCATCCAAATTTTTGACAAGTCATTGTTACTTCCATCAATATTGATATTGTATCATGCTTAATTATATGCATTTGCTTATTCTGATCATTGTTTGTTGTGTGATTATTTCTTCCATCTCAGGTGCACCATGATATGACTTTACCCTTGTCACATTATTTCATATATACTGACCATAATTCCTATTTAACTGGGAATCAGCTGAGCAGCGACTGCAGTGACGTCCCCATCATAAATGCACTGAAGAAAGGTGTGCGGGTGATTGAATTAGACATATGGCCCAATTTGGAAAGTAAATTTTTTATTAAATATATTTAAGTACAAAAAATATCTTAATGGGAGCAATCATCTCCTTAGAGCTTTATGTGGATCCGTCCATGAAGGTACATGATTCCTATTTGTTGTGAGAGTGAAATGATGGGCAGCAGCAGCAAGTGAGGTGAGTTTATATTTCCTTTTTTTTGTCTTTATCTTTGTTAGTTTGTTATATATTTTATATGTTTGAGTTTTAAATGTGTAAAAAATAGAAATAGAAAGGTCTGCTGATTGCTTATTAAATACAAAGTAGGATATTTTGCTTGTAGAGTTAAATTATCCCCCAGCCACACAATAGATAAGCTTCTTTCTTTCCATTTTGCCCCCCATAGATAGTAAATAGATAGGTAAGGCTGATAAAACTGAATTAATGAGAGTGATTCTGCCCCCCCATAGATAGGCTTCTTGGCTTCCATTTTGCAAGTTTGGCTTCAAACTTCCTTATAATAGGTTGATTGTGATTATTAGCCAACTCCCACACACCATCCATGAAGATACCTTGAATAGCATTTTTTCTTCTTCTATGATTGATCAATCGATGGAAATAGGTAAAGTTGTTGTCCCCTTCTTTTAACCACTTAACTCTAGCCTTTTGTCTCAACATAGATTCATATGCATAAGTTGCCTCCCACAATTGGACTTGAAGGGATTTCTTAAGATTCACTTCCACTTGGGATAGAGGTCTGTCATTTAATCCATTCTCCAAAGCATTCAACTCGTTTTTAATATTATTAACTTTTCTAGCATTAGCTTCACCATTTGATAAGCTCCACTGCTTTAAACATTGTTTAAGGAGTTTTATTTTGTGATTCAGAACATATCCTCCCCATCCTGGAGGGTGATAATTGCCCCATTGCTGCTGCACTAGTTGCTGAAAGCCCTTATCCTTCAACCACCAATCCATAACCTTGAAAGGTTTTGGCCCCCAATCTATGTTCTTTAACTTCAATAGGATGGGGCAGTGATCAGAGTAGTCCCTGTCAAGCACGAACTGAGTAGAATCAGGCCAATGCACCAGCCAATCATCTGATAAGAGGAACCTATCCAATCTACTCATAGCACTGCCATTAGGTCTACACCAAGTGAATCTTCTCCCAACAGACCTAACATCCTCTAAAGCCATGTCTAAAATCCAAGAATTGAATTCAGAAATACTAGGGTCAACACCCACTGACTGAGCTGAGCTCACTCTCTCATCTTGGTGCCTTATAGAGTTGAAGTCACCTAATACACACCAGAGGCATGCTTGAGAAGCTGTCTTCAACTGAAGGATCTCATCCCATTGCTGTCTCTTTCTTTGTAAATCGCAGGGGGCATAAACATTGATTATGGAAACCCTCTTATTGTCTTTAATCCACAGCCCTTCCAACAGAATAAAACCTCTCCCCACTACCTTTCTGTCAACTAAAAAAGAATCATTATTCCATATACATAGGAGGCCACCAGCAGCATTACTTGCAGGTGCATACTCCAAAGAAGCATTACAGTCAGCCCATAAATACTGACATAGTCTTCTATTAATAGACTCCATTTTTGTTTCTTGGATGCAAAGAACATCAAGATTGTTGGTCAAGGTCAACTTTCTAATGGCTGACCTTTTGACACCACCACCCAGCCCTCTAGAATTAAAAGATAAAAGGACCTGTTATTTGCTTTTCTCCCTCCATAATACCAGCTTTGGCACCAGACAAGACCACCAAGCCTTTTTGCTTCTGATCCATTTCTGCCACCTCGATAACTTCTTCTTTCTGCTCCTCCGCTGCACCCCTTGGGCTCAGACTAGCTTTTTCCATTTGCATGTCTACATAGCTCCCACTGCACCCCTTGTTTACCTACAATCAGATTATGTGGTACCTTTTGTTATGCCCTCCTCCCCCCAGTTAGTGGATGGTTGTTGAATAAATCTCAATATAGAATCCAATTAGTAATTGCAGTAAACAAAAGGACAAGAACCCATTTTTTGTTTGGGGATTGTCTTCTAACGAAATGCTTGTCCTTGAATGAATTCAATAAAAACAGAAGCATTTGGGGAAATGACAAAATGCTTGTCCAGGACTAAATTGAACCAAAAACCTAGAGTTCGAGTCAAGTATGATAGGACTATAGGAGTGTATGCCAAATCCAAATCGGGGTTGGGGGGTTTGAAAATTTAACTGTGGTGGAGAGTGATTAGTGGTCGTTTTTTTTTTTTTTTGCTCAGCAAAAATATAATATATTTATAGACTAGTACCAGTGGTACTGAAAATACATAGGAATAAATGTGAATCCAGCTATTCCAAAATATTGGGAAAGAGTTGGAGACACAAAAATGAGTTACAAGAATCCACCCACACCTGCCCCTCTAATTACAGAATCCTTCCTTCAGATTGGAGGACCATTGATTGAAGTGTAGAGTGAAATCCTTGTCCATTGCTTTGGTCCATGACCATAGTAGGAGTAAAGCATCGTCCAGCAGCTTAGAACCGTGAAAAGTTGCATTTTGGAACACCACCTTATTTCTATGTTGCCATATAGTCCAGGTTAAGGCAGTCCACCAACACTTCCATCTTTTAGACTTGACTCCCTCTGCTAGCTCAGTTCCATGTTGTAAGAAATGGTCCCTAGGATTTTGTGGTAAAGCAGTGGTGAGATTGACCCAAGACATTGATTCCCACCATAACGGGAGGGTTTTGCTACAATTGAAGAACAAGTGATCAGCCCCCTCCTCCTTATTTCTGCAAAAAGGACATGGCATATCATCTACTTCTATTTGTCTCTTTCGAAGGTTTGTCTTTGTTGGTAATCTATCCCGAATTAGCCTCCAATTGAACATTGTTGTCTTTAGGGGAATTTTGAGTTTCCATATTTCCCCGAATTCAAGTTCCTGTCTTTCTTCCATCAATTCCCCCCATAACAATTCATATCCACTTTTTGTTGAGTAGTGGCCTGCAGCAAAGTATAGCAACAACAAGACAAAATTAAAGAATATGCCATGAAGTCATTACATGCTTCTCCAGAGGCTGAGAAAACACAAAACTGAAATCATAGTTACAGAACCTCAATAATGCTTAAAATGTTTCAAACCAACCAGATTGAAGGTAAGCATTATAAGTAATGAATTTCTTTTTGCAACAAAGAGAACCCTTACCATTAACTTGTAAGTTATGGATAAATATTGCAGGTAAAAATATTCAAGATGTAACACTCTGCTTCTGATAGAACACCAATTGTAATAGATCAAAAATAGGATTAAATGACACCAGATCACAAAAATTACAGCAATTTCTTGGCTGTCCTAAAGTTCAAAAACTCACAGGTTTTCTCTCAAAAATCGAGTTCTAACATTACATTTATTAAAATTTAAGTCCTATTTTTCCTAGAATATACTTTCCAAATAGTGGGTCTCTGTGGGCGTGGGTGGTCTGAGTCCTTATCATGATATCTTCAGTTTTCACAGCATAAGAAAGTTTATTTTAGTCTGAACACGATATTAGGGTTCTCTGGAAGAAGCATCAACGAGTGATCTTGTTCTGTAATGTAGTGTGGTGGCTGTAGGAAACCCTAATCTAATCTTCAGCTAAGCTGATGAAGTAAAGATTCCAGATTTCATCATTCTAGCTTCCCAAAAATGTCATAGTAAACAAGGAACGGATTTGAATAAGCTGCACAATCTAATTTGAACCCATATAGTGTTAAGAACTTAAGATTGATGTCAACTTGATCTTAAATTCAAGCTTTGTTGGCAGGAAACATTTAAAATCAAACAGCAATCAGAAATTCATCACTTTAATACTAACACAGTGCATTATAGCTAACTTACATATGGGCCTATTTCTTGCAACAGAAGCAATCTTTGAAAATGTTCCACAAGGGTAGAAGAATGTCTTCATACCTGCAGAGCAAATGTTATACTTGTTATTAGGAATGGGAAGTATTGAGTCATTGGGTGCTCTCTTGAGCTAATTTCTTTTGTGTTTATACTATCTCCTTGTTTTTTCTGCCATTCAAAGGACTGTCCAGTATAGTTTCTATTTCATCAAAACATAAGGGGTTTTCAAAGCTCAATGAGGCAACCCCTTGACAATTATTCATGCGTGATTCAACATGCAAGTTAAAAACAGAAAAAGGCAGCTTCCACAGTTACCACTAACAACATCTAGTCTGATTAAGATTCACAGAAGAAAAAGTGTCCACCAACATAAATATTCCAATTTCCTGATTTAACATGTATTCATTTTATTACAAGTGCATCACACAAGCCATATCCAAGCCTTTTCCCACTACGAGGGTCAATTACATAGATCAAATAGCACCATAATATTTTATTATGAATACTGTTTATAGAAAAAATAATTGACCTCTAAATCTTCTTAATGGTTTCGCTTATTGTTTTTTGGTCTGATTGGTGAACAGTCATTGATGTTTTTGAGTTCACTTAAGTTGATATAACGCTATAAAATTCTTCCTATTATTATTATGATAAGATTTATTGTGCTTCTGTTGACTTTGAAATTATCCTGTGGTGATAGGCATTGTTGAGAAGGCAGAGGTCATTGTTGTTTCGAAATTAATTAAAATTGGTCTTGCGGTCATTGCTGGAAAGTGAATTGTGCTGAAGCCTCGAACTCAGGTATTTATATGTTTTATTCGAAAACTATTGTCAAATTGTTTGTATGCATTACTAGTATACTTTTAGAACTGTTTGATATAGGATCACCAGTTGTTAGTCTTGTACAGCATAAATTGCAATGCCATGAAAGTAGTATTTATTTAAAAATTTGGAAAGTAAATAACAAATAATGAATTTGCAAGCCCAATACCATTGTTTGGTGGATAAATTGTTGTATTTGTTTGACTAACTTATCTAACATCACATACACACACACAACCACAGATACACACACACAGACGCACAGACCCACACACACACACACACACAGCCCCCCCCCCCCCACACACACACAGCCACACACACATACACATACATAACCACACACACACACACACACACAGCTACACACACAGCCACACACGCATACACAGCCACACACACACCCACAGACCCACACACACACACACCCACAGACCCCCCCCCCCACACACACACAGCCACACACACATACACATACATAACCACACACACACAGCTACACACACACACACATACACATACATAACCACACACACACACACACAGCGACACACACACGCACGGCGACACACACATACACATACATAACCACAGCCACACACACACACATAGACTGCGACACACACACAGCGACACACACATACACATACATAACAACAGACACACACACACACAGACTGTGACACACACACACACACACAGCAAAAAGTTGAAAATACACAAAAAAAATTTGCAGTTGAAAACACCTTCTGTCAAACCTTATTAATTTGAACTTGTGCTTGTACATAAGTTCAATTAATTTAATTTTAAAAGTTGCAATGCTTATTTTTCCACCCACATACTGCAGATGCAGCAGAATTTCTGCCTTAAATAAGCTGCAATGCTTATTTTTGTAAATGCTGCAGTGCTTGTACATAACTTCAATTAATTTGAATCTGCTCTGCAAATGCTGCAGAATTTCTGCCTTAACCAAATTAGAATTTTCCACCCAGAAACCATCAATTTCTGCCTTTCTGGAAATTGGTCTTTCAGGGGAATCCCATCCTCAGCCCAAGCATCTTCCGAGAACAGGATTTGGTCAGCCCTACCCATCTTCCACCTGTTTAGCCTATCCTCAATTTTCCTAATTATAGGATCCCACACCACCTTTCTTTTGGGATTGACTCCAATCGGAATACCTAAATAAAGAAAGGAAATTGGAGCAAAGCACAATTGAGGTAGTTTGCAGCATGAAGACACCACTCCTCAGATTGACCAACAGCTCCAAATTTGCTCTTAGCAAAATTAATTCTCAATCCAGAAACCAGCTCAAAACTCCTGAGAGTAACCTTCACAGTTTTGACATTTGCCATAGATGCTTCTCCAAAGAATATCGTATCGTCAGCATATTGAAGAACATCCACAGGCACCTTATTGCTCCCCACCAAAAAGCTTGTAAAGCATTGATTCGATACTGCTTCCCTCATCATGTGGTTGATGATGTTTACAATTTAATGATCCTTTGCTACCCTACAATGAGACACACATAGATACACAAACACACACGCATACAGACAAACACACACAGACACAAACACATACACACACATAAAGATACACACACACACACACACATAAAGAGACAGACAAACACACAAACACACTGTAGCCACAAACACACATAGAGACCCACACTGCTCAGAAGGACCTGATTTGGGAGGATATTCAAGTATTCCTCTTTTCTTATTTGATTTTGTTTAATTAATAGCCAAAAAATACATTATTGTAACAAATAAACTTTATTTGATGTTGTCAGGCAGAATTTGATATCCCAGAGGCTTCTGATAGTAGGACGAAAAGGAAGTTACTACAGACCGTGGGGGAGAGATGGAGGCAGTTTAAATCAGACCTCACAAGGAAATGGGCCCTTGCAGCTGACCAGGACGGTGTCGAGGACACTGTCTGTGAGAAATACGGCATCAACAAGGAAAAGTGGGCCCAATTTTGCCAGACTCGCAGAGACCCTTCTTGGGAGGTATGTTCCATGTCATTTAAGTTGTTTTTCATATTAAACATGATGTTGTTATACTTCATTCTACCCATTTCAAATATTATTGTTTAATTTTTTCAGGATGTGCGCATGAAGGAACAGGCCATCCAGAAGCAGAATATTGCCCCCCACGTTTTGTCTCGTGGGGGTTATGATTATTTGGAGCAGAAGCTCCTGGCTGAGAAGACGAAGAAGAAGCTACATGAAGCTGCACAGTCAGGAAGCGTTGATGGCGTCATCGACCCTCCATACCCGGTCAGACGCCACGTGAAGTGGAAGATGGCCCGCACGAAGAAGACATGGGAGATGTCGACTGAGGCCGCAAAGGAAATCGCTGAGAAGATTGTAAGTCATTTTCAACTAACCATTACAATTATGTTTCAATATTTTGAGAATGCCATGTACCACTGTGTGTTTTCTGTGTAGGATTCGTTTGAGAAGCAGGCCACACAGGGATCATTCGTCCCCCATGGACATCAGGATGTTCTCGTCGCTGCTATTGGACGTCCAGAGCACCCTGGACGTGTCCATGCTGTTGGAGCCGGTGTCACCATCAAGCAATACTTTGGATCGGCTCCACCGACGTTCCGCAGCGCTTCCTCCCTGCCTCCTGACGAATTACAACAACTGACCCAGCAGATCAGGGACCAGCTAGAGGAGTCCATCACAGAGAAAGTGACGAGGCAGGTCGTGGCATCCTTCAGCCAACTTCAGTCGCAGATGCAATCTCAGGGACTTGCAGTGCCTCTTGAGCCTCTGGTTGGTCCCTCCGGTCCTCGAGTGAGCACAAAGGGGAGTTGTGTTGATCCCTCAGGAAATGATCCTGAGATAGGTGACTCTGACAGGTGCGGCTTGTACATAGAAGCAGATCTTGCCCGCCTGGTTGCCATGGGGAGAGTTTATGAGGGATTCACTATTGTTCATAACACTCCTTTGTTGCCTGGCCAAGTAAAGGTGAGTGTAAAGGAGGTTACAGATGTAGATGCTCCTGTTCCTGTACCCACTGATGAGGTTTCCTTAGTGGGGCAGGCACTTCACACCTTCCTTGCTTGGCCGACACATCTGGTCAAGTCTTTATCACAGCAGGTACTTATTGTCCTTACTATATGTTTCTTCTTTTTAAATTAATTCATTAAGCGTGCCTCAAATTAGACTATTTAACTTTGTTTCATGAACAGGTAGCTGTGTCTTTGCCAAAACCACCTCCAAAGCCCGATCCGGAGGTCGATGATCCGCTTTATCTGATGACATTGACCATCCCAGAGCTTTTCTTGAGGCCTTATTAGGTTAGATGGGATGCCACCGTGTTCGGGGTCGTTAATCCAGATTTCCCCCTCTACATAAAGCACGAAGACCTCTCCGAAATCACACATGGTGGTCAATGTCTCAGCATATCAGTGTTACAGTTGTGGATTCTGTAAGTCTTTATATAAAAGGCTTTTAATTACCTAAGTTATGGCTTTCAATTCATAAATATTTAACTTTGACTTAACATAAACAGGCATCTCACTGAAACATGTATGCGAGTGGGGAATTCTGATATCTATTGATTCCTCGAGCCATAGTCCATTCAAAGGTCTGGGCAATCGCAGTTTGAGTCTGAAAGTTACATAAAGAGTTGGATGCAGAGTTCACAACACGATGTCTATCTTGGAGCCTACCTAAATGGGTAAGTCACAAAATAACTAAATTTAATTAATGTTTACTAATGTACTAACCCATTTTAGGTTCCACTGCAGCGGACACTGGCAGATGGTGGTCATCCTACCCAAAGAACACCTAGTTGTCTGGTTTTGTTCATTGCATAACAGGCCAGACAACTACCTTAAGGGGATTATTAATAGGTTAGTGTTCTTTTCAATACATTTGCATTGTAATACCTCAACGTACAACACCAGTTTTTAATTGTTACTCATATGGAACAGTGCTATCAAGGGTCTTGATGATGCTCCACAGCCTAAATCAAAGGCTTCTGCTAGGTGGATTGTCGTCAAGGTACGTCATTTACATAAAACTTCCACTTATATATATTTCTTTATGTGTCTGTACACTAGTTGTTTAATTAATATCCAAATTTCATTATGTATTTAGTGTAATAGACAAAAAGGAAGTACTGAGTGCGGCTACTATGTGATGCACTGGATGTCCACCATCATTTTAGGAACTTTTAGAAATAATTGGGAAGCGGTAAGTTTATTTCAAACAAAATCGATTTATTTATAATTTGTATTACGTTATTAACTTATTATGATTTATTTCATCATGCAGTATTTTAACGATCCTAGACCATTGAAGCCAGAGAGATTAAAAGCATTGCGGATCCAGTGGGCACAGTTTTTTCTCTAAGTTAGAGATCAGGCCTAGGATTTAGGGACATTATCTTTAGCTTTAGTTTACTTTGGTTTAACATTTTTTACATCTTCTATGTAACATGAACATTGAATTCATTTGATGATTGTTCTTTATGATAAATCAATTATTTGATGTTTATTATCATTAAAACTGCTTGAAAGCAGAATAAAATGTTTATTTGCTGTGAATTGGGCCTCCTGAAATTGCATTTGACAAGTACAATTTTGGGTTTACTGTAAAAACAGAAAGTATATATAAAAAAATACTTGAAAACAACATCGGTTATTAACAAAAACCGATGTTAATATCATAAACAACATCGGTTATTTACAAAATCCGATGTCGATATGAACCTTAACATCAGTTGTAATAGAAAACCGATGTCAGCGTTTGTATTTTAACATCGGTTATTTGTAGATAATCGATGTCAACTCTTGTATATTAACATCGGTTAGTTATAAATAACCGATGTGAACATTTGAATATTAACATCGGTTATGTACACATAACCGATGTTATACACAAAGAACTACACTAAATAAGTGTATGCATCATCAACGTTGACATCGATTTTCTAGCAAAACCGATGTTAATGGAATATATTAACATCGATTTTTCTAAAAAAACCGATGTTAATATATTCCATTAACATCGGTTTTACTGGAAAACCGATGTCAACGTTCATCATGCGTACACTTTTTTTGCTGTTGTTCATTGTGTTTAACATCGGGTATTTAGAGAACTGATGTTGTCATATACATGTTAACATCAGTTCTCCAAAATCGATGTTAACATTCATATATTCAACATCGGCACTTTCAACATCGGTTTTAGAACCGATATAGAATGTTCTAAATAACCGATGTTGAAAGTGTATTTTCTAATAGTGGACATAGCAGGTAGTTTATAATACCAAGTACCAATAGCTTGGACCTAAAATAAAATTTACCTAAGTGACAACACAAGCTCAGGTTTTTGACCAATTAGCCTCCCAGTCAATTGATTTGCTAACTTCTTTTTCATTCTTTGTCATATGCCTTGTTCTGTCTTTCCAAATATAATGCAATGCAAGGGCCCTTTTTTGTCTTGGAATCTCAAAAAACAAAACATTTGGTAGATGATGTGTTACTAAAGAGGAAATATAATAAATTTTCTTTATTTTAAACTGGTACAAACAAGACACTCTTTACCACTTGGAATTTATATATATATATATATATATATATATATATATATATATATATATATATATATATAATTGGGGGTCTGACTTGTTTTTGAAAGATGTAATTGATATTGTAATGATTTATATATAATAGTTGATGATAAAAATGTTTAAAAGAAAGATGACAACAAAGGGTTATTTCCGTTGTAGTATATATTGTGAAGCCTGACTAATGTTGCATCCAACAAAAATATACATCAATTACAACACATAACATACCACACTTCTAGTGATTGTCATTGCCTCTTTAATTGTATAACCAGCAGCACTAGGATCTCCCTTAGTCCGCAGATAGTCTCGTTCAGTGGCGTTATCTGTATCATGACAAAGAATTTTCACATAAAGAAAATTCAAAATTTATATGTAAACCTCCACCTTATTTCCAAAATAATCAGGATATCAATGAATATAGTAATATACAGCAAATGCTAAGATTTGATGGATAGCAATGCTAACAACCATGAATACTAAGACGGTTCTTAGAATGTATGTTTTCTAATATGGGTCTTACATAAGAAACGTCTTAGAAAGTGTACATTTTAAGACGATTCTTAGGCAGCAACCGTCTTAGAAAGTGTACATTCTAATATGGTTCTTACCTAAGAAGCGTCTTAGAATGTATGCTTTCTAATATGGGTCTTACAAAAGAAACATCTTAGAAAATACACATTCTAAGACTCTTCTTAGGTAAGAACCATCTTAAGACGGTTGTTGCCTAAGAACCATCTTAGAATGTACATTTTCTAAGACGGTTGTTAGGTAAGAACCGTCTTAGAATGTATGCTTTCAAAGACGGGTCTTGCGTAAGAAACGTCTTAGAAAGTGTACATTCTAAGATGATTCTTATGCAACAACCATCTTAGAAATTTGTTGCATTCAGTAGATTTTGACACTAGCCATGACCTTCTCAATGCATTTGAACCAAAGCATCCCCTCAATAATTTGATCATTAACCCAAATAACATAAGAAAACAACAAAACAAACACATGCATGCATTGAAAGACAAGATGTCCACAAAAAAGAAAACAGTCCATATATTTCCATTGTAGTGACACATGTCCAATATCTTTGTAGATTGACAACAGGCGTAAGAAACATTTACCACACCAATAAGATGCTAAATTCTCCATTTTCAATAGCAGAAAATCATTTACCACACCAACATATAAGGCCATGAAAGGCACAATAAGTATTCCTCATATAAAACACATTATAAGGCTATGAAAGGCATAATAAGCATACTAAACAAGGTTTGAAAAATTGGCTAGATCTTTGAGGCCTGAGAAAACAAAGAACATGAAAATCAAATTACACAAAAAGCATACTAAACAAGGTTTGAAAAATCACTATTACACTTGCTATGGGACTTCTGCTATTTGTCCAAGTCATTATCTGTTATATTATGATATAGCAGAGTATTGGCTTTCCACCATTGTCCACTATCCGCAATTGATAACACTTAAGCTGGATGTGAATGTGTTTCCTACTTCTGGATTATTATGGAAATCTTGGAAGTGAATTTAGCTTCCAAGTGAAATAGAGTTTGTGCTGGAGTTTAGTTTAACATAATTGTTAAATGATGAGTTGGGAATAAGAATATGATCTAATTGCTTATATTGTGGAATGTATAAATTGAATTTATTTGGAAATAGTCACTTGTCAGTGGCCTTGAATGAGTTTTAATACTGAAACCCCCTCCTTGGGAAAGAAAGATGAAGCTGATTAACAAATTAGCATGTTAATTTTGTTGTCTCCTTTATGTGTATGAACAATTTTCTAAACTGTTACTCTTAAGAACAAGAGCTAGCATGTGTCATAGGTGTTGGCTAATGAAGTGCGAGAGTAAGATATTATCTACAGTCTTTAGTAGGAAATTGTATTCCAGAAAGAAAGAAAAAAATCTAAGTTGGTAGAAAATGGTGTAGCTTATAATTATAGTGCCTTTTGAAAGTATGAGATATATTTTTCATGTCTTCTCTACTTTCATTTTGGCATGAATAGGTTTTCTAACCTACCTAGCTGAATTTGTCTTTCAGAAAATACCTGCAAACTTTAAAGATGGCAAGGCGAAAGAATGGCAAGTGGGCAGCCAACAACTTGAATGAAATGATTGTTCATATGGGAGTTCTATTAGCTATTACAGGAAGTGAACAGAATACTTGAAGAAACACAATGCTTATACTAACCAAAACTTACATTGAGGGTGCAAGTGCAACCACTGCATAAAAAGTAGAGCGTCATTTGAGACCTTTTAAATTGTTTTTAGGGTGATATAATGATATAGGTGATTTGTTTTGATGTTGACGATAGTGTAGCAAAAGAAATCATTGGTTAGGGGGCATAGGTGTTCATTGGTTAGTTTGGTAAACTCTGAAAAATCAAAATCAAGTTGAGTTTGCTCATTTTGGTTTATGAGTTTAAATCCAAATTGTTTCGCACATTTGTTTCATGATTTAGAACATAATGACCTCTTACTTGAATTAATTATCTCAAATTCGAGTCTTTTTACTTGCATGCACAAAATAACGTCCTTTTAGGAAGTCAATTAATTTGGACTTTCATTATTAAGCTAGGTGTTAAGGCATAAGAAACATTTGCCAATAAAAGAAAAAGAAAAAACAAAACAAGAAAGTGGGGAAAATTTAGGGAGCCTTAGGTACTTGGTATCAAGAAGGAATAACCAAAAGGATGTCCTAAAGTTTATAAGGGCTTACTAAAAGGTGTTATCTCAAAAACTCAAAATGTGTAGCTTAGTGACTTAAACAAGTGGAAAAAACCTAGTAAGGACAGTAAAGTCCCAGTGAAGGTGACGATTTTTATTAGGTTTGACCAAATCTACTTGACTGTTTGAGCTAATTAAATATATTGCTTCAATTTAGAACCAACCCTATGGATGAACTCTAGTGTTGAGCATCAAGAGAGCACAACAGAGATGGAAACATAGCATTTTAGACACTTTTTTCTCTCATTAAGGAAGGGTTTCTTCACCTAAGAAAACGACAATGGTATTAGTTGTATGTGTCGAAGCTGGAGATAAAAATTTAAAGGGGCGGTTAAGTTTATGTATTAGAGTGAAGATATCTCATTTTGATGTACACTTTTTATTGGGCTTTTTTTTATCTTTGTTTATAATTAAGTAAATATCACATAATTAATTTCTCATTGTCATGTTTTATTTTAACTTGTTTTTTTTACAGATTATGAAAAGGTAATTAATCAATGAAATAATTCATCTATAAAAATACTGTTGCATCCCCAAACAGTTTGGAACATTATATCATGTTACTTATGCAGGTCTTGATCATTGAGCATTAGTTTTTCAAAACATTATAAGATATCATCAATGATGCCTTTAGCTGCTCATGACTTGCACAGAGCACAAAAAATTCCAATTCTTATTCATGCACACCATACTTTATGACTAATAAAATACACTTTATATATAACAGGCAAGTATGCTAACAGTCAATATCAAGCATAAACACATATCTCAATCAAAGTATTTGTAATTACACTAGTCATCACACAATTTGAAATCATTACAATCCACATATACCAAACAATCACCTAACCCACAAAGTTAATCATCCTATATGAGTGTGATGCATGTTCCTATGTTAGTTATTACTACTCTTCCATTTATGATGTCATGCATGGAGTACCAAATAGTATTTATAAGGAACCCTTGGCACTAAGCCATGGAATAACCCAAAAACTTGGAATGACACTAAGCCAGAGATATCACCAAATTTGGGTGGCACTAAGCCTAGCGGTGGAAACCAAGTCCTGGGGGCTTATTTCAATTTCTTTCTCTTGACATTAGAGATGAAACGGATGGAATAAATTTTTCAAAAAACACTCGCCCGCTTTTCATTTGACAAGCCTTTTTCTCACCCATAAAACAAAATCATAAGCCTTCAAAAGAAGAAGTGTTTAGGACTAGTCAAAACATCATATATGAATCTTAAAAGTAAATGATTTTGAATTTGAATTATAATAAATAATATGGTTATAAGTTTATATAAATCTAGATATAGATGTTCATAGGTACTATTGAAGAAACTAAGTATAAGATTTTCTAAAACCAAAAGTTGCACATAAGAACCATACATTAGCTTGAAAACAATTTAGACCAATAAAAGACACTCGGGTGAGAAAAATCTCAAAAACAAAAAATTATTAGGGCTAAGAATTTACAGAGAACCTCCCAAGGTATTAAGAAAGAACTAGAATATTTCCTATAATTTTTCAACTACCACAACTTCCTCAAATCAAGTCTCATTACATCTCCAAGAAGAAAAAACTGTAGAATTTTATTCCATCCCACACTCATTTTATAAAATTCATAATCAATTCTCTAAAAATGAAAATCCACTTATTCCAAATGCTACAAGATCCTTATAAAGACTATTTTTCACTAAAAATACATAACAAGCATCAATCCATGCCAAAAAATGAAGTTTATTATTTTTATCTCATAGGTAAACAAAATCAAAATCAACATGGAGTATGCAGTGTAAAATAATCGCTAAAAATTATACAAAATTCAAAAGCAATATAAAGAAGGCAAACAAATGTACAACACTATCAAAGGGTATAAAAACAAACACTTGTAGCAAATATTGTTTAAACCATAACACGGGGTGATGCTATCTCACAATTCCAACATATAACATTAAATGTTTCAAGTCATTCATTTACTTCTAAATTCTTTCCAACTACTTATAGATCAAGAGTGTAGTTTATTTGATTTCCATAACACCTAAGGCAAAAATACAATCATAGATTCAATCGTTACATCTCCTACACCCTCCACATGCCAACGTACTCACAAGACAACTCACATGTCTATGCCTAGAAATTTAAATTTTCAGATTTTACACCAGTAATTAGCATATAGCTTGGCCAATTCATTAAACAATTATTAGTTCAAATACCCAGCAAGTTACTTGTTTAAAATCAGAAACTCATAATCTACAAGTCACTTAATAAATACACTTAAAGCATATTTCAATCTAGCACTCACACACCAATTAATTGCACTTCGATACACATCCTGTTTTGCACCACAATTCAATTCACTTAGAGAATTCATATACACAAGGTAAGCATCTCTCAAACACCATTCACAACTCACCACTTACAATTTAACCATACAATTGAATTCTCTCACAACCAATATAATTAGCACTAGATTGAGCAGATTTCAATGGAGCATTCACACACCAATTAATCGCACTTCGATACACATCTTGTTTTGCACCACAATTCAATTCACTTAGAGCAGTCATATACACAAGGTAAGCATCTCTCAAACACCATTCACAACTCACCACTCACAATTTAACTATACAATTGAATTCTCTGACAACCAATATAATCATCACTAGATTGAGCATATTTCAATCTAGCACTCACACACCAATTAACCGCACTTCGATACACATCCTGTTTTGCACCACAATTCAATTCACTCAGAGCAGTCATATACACAAGGTAATCATCTCTCAAACACCATTCACAACTCACCACTCATAATTTAAATATACAATTGAGTTCTCTCACAACCAATATAATCAGCACTACATTGAGCATATTTCTCTTAATTGGAAATAATTACATAAATTTAAATAATAAAAGGACAAATTGCATAAATTAAAACAATTACGCCCACAAGTCTCAATGATAACAATTCATATATTTTAAGCATAACCAACCATCAGACTTGGTATAAAAAGTTTATTCATAACTCATTCCCATATTCCCTAGTTAGTCAAGCACAACTCACTCCATTAAAGATTTTAAGCCATTAAAGACATTATGAAACAAATCTCACAACATGGCTAGCATTTTCAAGGATGTAAAGCCAAATGAAATCATAGTGAGGAATTCTCCAAAGGTATGTGTACCCAATTAAGAAAGATACCTCAACATATTGAATAATCAACTTTACCAGGTGTTGCCCTAACGAAAGGAAGATACCTCACATTCTCATTAAGCTTAACTCGGTCTCCTCACTCGATTAGAAAACAACATACAGACACCCTTTCAACTGAGATCAAGGTGTGTCAACAGTTGAAGGACAGGGGTTCTTACCTACACAGACACCTTTGACGGAGAGTTGATAGATGAACTACTTTGGCATTGCTTCGCAGACCTTCAAGAGAGAGACGGCCTAGTCAAAGCTTGAGTTACAGAGTAAGGGTGACTTCGAGGGTCATAACTGTGAACATAAGCAGAAATGAGGGTCACACAAAGTGGAAGAGAAACATAGAACTAAGGGGGCTTTGAGGGAGTTATTGCATGTATTCAAACCTTCGAGGGAATGATCCACAACTTCGACAACGATGAACGAAAGCAGAGAAAAAGGTTACGCGTGACTGATATCGATTGAGGACAAAGCTAGGTTAATTAGTGATTTCGGGATTAATAATAAGTATATTATTCAAAGACGGTCAAAAGAAAAAAAAATGTCTTTGTACAATCATACAACTATGAAGGTCTTTGTCAACCCATCATTTTAATCATTAAAGTCACTATTAAAGACGGTTATTCAATAACCATCGTCGTATGCATTCATTAAAATTACAACAGTGCCATCGCGTATCCTTCAACGATGTTTTCTTTTTAATCATCGTAGTTATTGTGTCGTAAATTACAATTATTGTAGTAGTGGTCTCACAGTTTTTTTTAATTCTATTGCATTGCGTTAAGGGAAATCCATTTTTCAACATACTTTAAAGAGGAATGCTAAAACACACAATTTCATAGACTTAGCAATGAGTTGAGCGAACGGGAAGGAGAAAGACACGAGGGAGGTGTATATATTTTTGCTAAATTACAATTTCTATCCCTTTTAATTCCTTTAGAAAAATCACAAATTTAATTCAATCATCAATTTTGTATATACTTTATTTCTTTTATTTTGGTCCAATCAAACCCTAGATCTATAACATATTAACTTAAAATATCATAAAAAATAGTTTAATTAATTACTACTTTTGATCCTTATTATAAAATCTAAATTGAAAATGTGATTTGATCCTTTTTATAAGATTCAATCTAAATATCTCATTTATTAACTATTTTTCCAGAAAAAATATTCTTAATTAAAGCTGGTTCTATAATGACATGATAAAGTGAGAAACATAACCTTGTTGGTTTTGTTTGAATATATATATATATATATATATATATATATATATATATATATATATATATATATTAGTTTAGGACAAATTAATACACTTAACTAACTTAACATACTTTCTTAATCTTGATGAATTAGTTAATTGGACCTTATAATTTTTTATCAACATTTGTTAGTTGTTAGTTTGTTAGTTTTTGTTAGTGGTAGAAATTTAAACTCATGAGTTCTTCCTCTCCCTTTTCCCTTCAACCATCAAGTCAACATTATAATTCCCAATTTAACCTAATAATAAGGACCATATGTAGTAAAATATAAAAAGTAAAAGAAATGAACATATGCAAAATTAAATATTAGACCAAAATTATAAATTTTCTAAAAAATTAAATTACAATGACCACCTGAGGAGGTTTGTCTTAATTACACCCAACACCCCTACCTTTTTTATCCTTACAAAAAATCCCTTAATTTTAGCAAGCCTGTTACACTGAGCCCCTTCATGTTATTTAACATAAAAAAAACCATTAAGTTGAAACTCGCATGACTTTTAATGTTTTTTCCCAAATTGCCCTCACCCCCTTCCTTTTACACTATACTAACCCTCATCTTATTTTTTTTTCCTTTTCCTCTACTAATTTTGACCCTCCAACTTTGTATCTTCCCAAGTTCCCTCCCGCCACATCAACCACCACATTTGAATTTTGGGATGACAAAGAATTTGAACCCCACCTAGAGCCTTTGATCCCAAACCCCCTAAAAATGCCAACACAACTCAAACCCCCAAACCATTCGTGCTCCTTCACCGTTGAGATCATTTGTGGAAGCTTTCGTGGGTGGCATAGTTCAGCCTCTTGGATATCGGTGATGACATGCCCTTGTTGCTAAAGAAAGGGTAGATGAAATTCAAGTTCTATGTGAGCGGGTGATGAAATTACTTCTGCTCTTATTTTGTTTTGTCTTTCTTTTTATTAGGAGTGATTGAGTTTTGAATTTGAATTTTTGAGGAGTCACACTGGTTTGATTGTTGTTTGGTTGTAGGTTTCAAATGGATGATGATGTAGAAGGAATTCTCTAAATTAAAGGATAGAGAAACCTTTAAGAAGATACTAGAGAGAAGAAATAGACAATATTCTCATTGATAACTTTTCACCAATATAGTAAGGATTATATAAAGGACAACAATCCTAACACTCAAATATTTTCCCCAATTCCCCTCTAACAGAATTCCACTACTAACTTTTAGAATGGTCCGTTAATAAACCCCACTATAATAATCCTCTGTAATGAATATAAACAATTCAATTTTTTGGCTTCATGCTAACTCACTTGGGCCTCTCCTTAATAGCTTGTTGGGCTTCCTTAGTCTATTGAATACTAGTCTTATCCATATCAATACCCACCCCATCGAAAACAAGCTTGTCCTCAAGGTTATGGATAACACACAATTTATACTAGTTCTCCCAAGAAGTGTCATCTGAAGATAATCCAAGCCATTGGACTAAAGCCTAGCTAGTGGGAATACCATCCATTGCAATAGTGAAAAAGTAAAGCACGGTAAGAGGAGTGATGATAGGAGAATTTTTGCATGAGTGGGGGGGGGGGGGGGGGGATGTGATCAATGACAAATGAGGGTGGACCTATATGAGGTTTCAGAAGGGAACAAATAAAAACATTGTGGATCTTTGAAGTGGAAGGAAGATCTAACTTTGTAGGCTAAAGGCCCGAAATTGACCAGGATCAAATAAGGATCATAAAAACGCTTAGCTAGTTTGTGATACTTTGCTATAGAAAAGGAAGTTTGACAATGAGGTTGTAACTTGACATAAGCTCATGATCCCTTTGGAAGGTCAATCTCATGACGATGTCGATTAGCCTATTTTTTTCATGTGATTTTGAGCTTTAAGAAAATTGATGCAAATGAGTGTAAACTTTTTCATTGCGAGAGGTAAGGGTTGAATCACAAGCTGCGACAAAGGATGAACCAGCAATGTAGGCAAGAATGGAAGGAGGTGGCTTTCCATATATGACCTGAAAGGGAGAAAAGCCAATAACAAAATGTACATATGTATTGTAATGGTATTCGGCCCATGGCAAAAAATGGAACAACTCTGATGCTAAAATAAGAGCATTGGGCAAGGCAAACTTTAAAGCCTCAAAGGAAGTTTGAGCCTCTAAGGACCAACCAAAATTGTCCTTCTTAAACAAGGTAGTCAGAAGGAGTGCAATTACGGCATAATTGCAAAAAAAATTGCAATAAAAGCCCAACAAACATAAGAGGATGTGCAAGCCTTTAATATTCTTAGGAATTGGCCACTTAAGAATCGCCTGGACCTTGGAAGGAATAAGGGCCACTAAACCCGCAAAAAATGACATGGCCTAAGTAGACAACTAAGGCTGATAGAACACACATTTCTCAAGTTTAATAAAAAAAAACTAATGATGAGCCAAACTTTCAAAAACTTAAGAGAGATGGGATATGTGAAGATCATGGTCAGCACTATAGACCAAAATATCATCAGAAAATGCAATCACCGTTTTGCACAACAGAGGGCAAAAAATGTCATTCATAGTGGCTCGAAATGTTGTCGGAGCATTACAGAGGTCAAACGACATCACATGATACTTGTAATGTCCACCATGAGTGTGAAAAGTTGTTTGGGATTATCTTGAGGTTGAAGGCAAATTTGATGAAAGCCAAAGGTAAGGTCAAGCTTGGCGAAAACACACTTATGACCTAATTCATCCAGCAATTTGTCAACCATTGGAAGGGGGAAACAATCCCACGTAATTAAAGCGTTTAAGGCATGATAGTTTACACACATGCACCATGTATCGTCTTTCTTTTTTAGGAGAAGCACGAAAAGGCTAGTGATGGGCTGAATCCACCCATTGCAGAGGAGCTTGGTGTGAATCATGCAGGTTTTGATGATGCCAAAAAGAATTGACTTGATAATGGTTGTCATCATAAAAAAAGGGAAAGAATGTGAATGTATGAATACAGGGTTTTGATGATGCCAAAGTATAATCAAACAAGATTGCTTCAAGAAACATTCAAGGTTAAGGAAATAGAGATTGCTTCAAGATTAAATCAAGACCAAGAAAACAAAGATCAAGAAGAAAGTTAAGTCTTAGTCTATCTTTGTTAAAAGAGTCTCTTAGGGATTGCAAAGGTTTGGCCTCACAACATAGTTTTTAAATCGATTATAAAAGTTTTTAAAATATTTTTAACATTTTCTGAAAAAGGCATTTTTCCACTAGAAATCGATTACCAGACATTGTAATCGATTACCAGAAGCAAAATTATTTTTAAAAGCTTTTTCAAAAAGTTTGAAATTTTAAATTGAAATTTTAAATTTGAAATTTGGAAATTGAAAATTGAAATTTTAAATTTGAAAATTTCAGAAAAGCTTTTTGAAAAGACATTTCTTCAAACCATTTTGAAAATGCACAATGGGCCTATATATATGTGTGTCTGACTTCAAAAAAGAAGAGAGAGATGTTCTAAGAGAACTTAATTGTCAAATGCTCTCTCAACAACTATAGGGCAAACACTTGCAAATCTATTGAGAATTCATCTAGGAACTTCAATTTGTATTATCATCTCTAAAAGAGAGAAATTCCTCTAGGATCTTCAATTTGTATAATCTACTCTAAAGGAAAGAAGTCTTTCTTTTTAAAAACTCAGTTGTAATCAAGAGATTGATTGTCTCTTGGATTGAGAGAATTGTAATCAAGAGATAATGGTTGTAATCAAGAGACTGGTTGTCTCTTGGAGAATCTTGAACACAAGGGTGAGGGATCCCAAGGTGTGTTGAAAGTCTTTAAAGGATTTAAAGAGATAGTGGAAAATCTCAAGTGGATTTCTTGAGGACTGGACGTAGGCACGGGAAGTGGCCGAATCAGTATAAATCGAGTTTGCAATTCTCTATTCCCTTATCTTATTTATCTTATTGCAGATTATTTTGTCTTGCGCAGTGAAAAGAACATTATTAAATTAATTTATTCTTCTTCTTCTTCTTCTTCTTCTTCTGCATTCTAAGCCTATCATTTAAAAGAGGGTTAAAGTTTGTTAGTGGGAAAATTTTGAAACTTAATCCACCCCTCCTCTTAAGTTATTGAGGTCACTTGTCCAACAAGTGGTATCAGAGAAGGATTCTTGTTTAAAGTTTAAAAACTTCAAGAATAATTATGGCCTCATCTAACTTTCCATTTCCTGAGGGAAATTCTATTAATAGACCTCTTATTTTCAATGGTGAGGGTTATCACTATTGAAAAACCCGTATGCAAATCTTTATAGAAGCCATAGATTTAAACATATGGGAAGCCATTGAAATTGGTCCCTTCATTCCTACAATGATAGTGGGAAATGAAACTATAGAAAAACCTAGAGAACAATGAGATAAAGATAAAAGAAGAAGGGTTCAATATAATTTAAAAGCCAAGAATATAATTACTTCTACATTAGACATGGATGAGTATTTCAGAGTTTCAAATTGTAAAAATGCAATAGAAATGTGGGATACATTACTAGTTACACATGAAGGTACAACTGATGTTAAGAGATCTAGAATAAACACTCTCACACATGAATATGAACTGTTTATAATGAATCAATATGAGACCATACAAGATATACAAAAGAGATTTACACATATAGTTAATCATCTTGCATCATTAGGAAAAATATTTCCTAATGAAGATCTCATTAACAAAGTGTTGAGATGTTTAAGCAAGCAATGACAACCAAAAGTAACTGCAATTACAGAATTAAGAGATCTCACCAACATGTCTCTTGCAACTCTTTTTGGGAAGCTTCAGAAACAAAAAATGGAACTTATGATACTAAACCAACGTGAAGAAAATGACAAGAAAAAGAAATAAATTGCACTTAAAGCTTCATCTTTTATTCAAGAAGAAAGTGACAAAGAGGACTTGAATGAAATAGAAGAAGATGATGATTTTAGGCTCTTTGTAAAAAGATTCAATAATTTTCTAAGGAACAAAGGAAATCAAAGAAGAACAAACTTCAATTCAAAGAAGAAAGGAGAATATTCCTCTTTTGTTCCAAAGTGCTATGAATGTAATCAACCAGGACACTTGAGATCTGATTGTCCTATCTTTAAAAGAAGAATGAAAAATCCGACAAGAGAAATTTCAAAGAAAAGAAAGAAATACATCACTTGGGAAGATAATGACATGGATTCATCAAGTGATTCAGAAAATGAAATCATAAATTTGGGCCTCCAGGCCAAAGACTATGAAAGCGGAGAAGAGGTAATGTCTTCTAGCTATGACTTATCTATTTCTTTTGATGAACTTCAAGATGCATTCAATGACTGGCATAAAGAATCTATCAAACTTGCCAAATTAGTTTCATATTCTAAGAAAACTATTTCAAGTTTAGAAAAGGAAATTTTGAAATTAAATGTAGAGTTAGAAAATCTTAAATATGAAGTTAAAATTTTAAAATTAGTAGATAAAAATCAATCTTCTACAAAATGCTTAATACAAGAAACCAATAAAGCATCTTATTCATGTGAATGTTGTGATAAATTCAAAGAAGAAATTGTAGATTTAAAAATTGATCTTGCCAAATTTACTCTTGGTAAAAATAATTTAGATATTATATTAGGTAAACAAAGATGTGTTTTTGATAAGGCTGGATTAGGATGTAATCTTAAAAATCAACAAAAGATGTATAAAAAAAATTTTGCCTCCACTCAAAAGACTAGTTCTCCCTTCTTGACATGCTTTTACTGTGGTAAGAAAGGTCATAGTGTATCAACATGTTATATTAGAAAGAATGATAGTAGCATAGGAAAAATGGTATGGGTTCCAAAAGGATCTTTAGTCAAAACCAACATTCAAGGACCCAAGAAAAATTGGGTACTGAAATCAAAATATGATTATATGAATTGTGGACTCCTTGAAGCAAAGTTGATACATTGATAATGGTTGCTCCAAACACATGGCGGGAGATGCATCAAAGTTTATTCATATTTCTCCCAAAAATAGTGAACATGTGACCTATGAAGACAACAACAAAGGTAAAATTGTTGGAGTTGAAAAAATAGGTATGAATCCCTCTACCTCCATAAAAAATGTTTTACTTATTGATGGTCTTAAGCATAATTTATTAAGTATTTATCAATTATGTGATAAAGGCCTTTTGGTATCATTTGATTCTCATACTTACTTTTGATGAGACTAAATCTATTAGGCCAAGAAATCATACTTTGAACGGTATGGCATGCTCTACTCTCTTAATTCATTATAACTTCCTAAATGTTTTTCTTCTCTCTGCTCATGATTTGTTTTTTATGTTGACAAAAGGGGAGAGATAGATAAAAGATAAGATAGTAAGGAGAATTGTCTATTTTTATCGAGACAGTTGTCTTTTATATATGAAATCTATGCAATCTTCAACTGTTTCATATAAGCAATCATTGCAAAATCAAGGGGGAGTGAACTACACAAATAGATATTCTTTTTACTCCTAACCTACAGATAGTTGTCATCATCAAAAAGGGGGAGAATGTGAATCATGCAGGTTTTGATGATGCCAAAAGAATTTACTTGATAATGGTTGTCATCATCAAAAAAGGGGAAAGTGTGAATCATGCAGGTTTTGATGATGCCAAAAAGAATTTACCAGATAATGGTTGTCATCATCAAAAAAAGGGGAAGAATGTGAATGTATGAATACAGGTTTTTGATGATGCCAAAGTATAATCAAACAAGATTGCTTCAAGAAACATTCAAAGTTAAGGAAACAGAGATTGCTTCAAGATTAAATCAAGACCAAGAAAACAAAGATCAAGAAGAAAGCTAAGTCTTAGTCTATTTTTGTTAAAAGAGTCTCTTAGTGATTGCAAAGGTTTTGCCTCACAACATAATTTTTAAATTGATTATAAAAAATTTTTAAAATATTTTTAACATTTTATGAAAAAGACATTTTTCCACTAGCAATCGATTACCAGACATTGTAATCGATTATCAGAAGTAAAATTATTTTTAAAAAAAAATTCAGAAAATTTGAAATTTGAAATTTGAAATTTGAAAATTTGAAATCTGAAATTTGAAAATTTCATAAAAGCCTTTTGAAAAGACACATCTCTTCAAACCATTTTGAAAAGGCACGATGGGCCTATATATATGTGTGTGTGTCTGACTTCAAAGAGAAAGAGAGAGATGTTCTAAGAGAACTTAATTGTCAAATGCTCTCTCAATAACTATTGGGCAAACACTTGCAAATCTATTGTGAATTCATTTAGGAACTTGAATTTGTATTATCATCTCTAAAAGAGAGAAATTCCTTTAGGATCTTCAATTCGTATCTTCTACTCTAAAGGAGATAAGTCTTTCTTTTCATCTCAGAAACTTAGTTGTCATCAAGAGATTGGTTGTCTCTTGGATTGAGAGAATTGTAATAAAGAGATAATGGTTGTAATCAAGAGATTGGTTCTCTCTTGGAGAATCTTGAACACAAGGGTGAGGGATCCCAAGGTGTGTTCAAAGTCTGTAAAGGATTTACAGATATAGTGGAAAATCTCAAGTGGGTTGCTTAAAGACTGGACGTAGGCACAAGAAGTGGCCGAACCAGTATAAATCAAGTTTGTAATTCTCTCTTCCCTTATCTTATTTATTTTATTGCAGATTATTTTATCTTGCACAGTTAAAAGAACATTAGTAAATTAATTGCTTCTTCTTCTTTTTCTTTTTCTTCTTCTTCTTCTTCTTCTTCTTCTTCTTCTTCTTCTTCTTCTTCTTCTTTTGCATTCTGAGCCTATCTTTTAAAATGGGGTTAAAGTTTGTTAGTGGGAAAATTTTGAAACTTAATTCACCCCCCTCTTAAGTTATTGAGGCCACTTGTCCAACACTTGGCAACTTGATGTTCAATCTCCAACTTTTGAGCATGCAGGTACCAATAGGGTTGTATATTTATCGGAGCTAAGCCAGGAAAAAAGGGAATGGCATGGTCGAAAGTACGGGGCAGTGGTGATTGTGTGGGTTCCTCGAATAGGGAGGAGTATAGAGAAAGGAGTTGCTACATCTCTAGGTGAAGAGGAGGCAATGCAGGAGAAGAAGGTTGGGCGAATTCAGGATAAAGAACACAAAGGAAAAAAAATTGGGTTGCATGGTCGCCTTAACAATTTTGCACAGTTGATGGAAGCTAATAGGAGCAAGGTTGATAGTGGTTTCTCCTTTCAATTCCATAAAATTGGGCCCATGTAATAATTTCATTCTGAGAGTTAATAGTCCATCAAAATTGTCCTAAGTTGTTTTAACTATTGGGCTTCTTAGACTACATCAAACCCACTCATCTCAAGGACAAAAGGTTCATAGAAAAGAAGTGACCCTATAGAGAAAGAGAAACATTCTTACACACCTTACATTGGGGTTCTTCCTCGTAAGAGATCAATATGTCATACGGACTTACAATAGAAAAGGGTGGATCATCATCTTCCTCAACAACCAGAACAAGAAAGTTGCCCCGACAATGATGACTATGAGAGAACTTCTAGTCGCAGTAAAAACATTGTCACATCTCATGACGTTCATGATTTCAACATCAGAGAGATTCCAGTAACGCAAGGTTGGTTCTAGTGTCGACAACAAAGGTGGCAAGGACTTCAGAAGTGATGAGTCCAACTGAGGTCGAGGAGGAACAATGAAAATTTGTGTCACTATGTAGAAGTCCACAATGGCAGTCAAGACCAAAAGGACCAAGATTAGTCCAGTAATTTGTCCTCATGTAGACGAGCAAGTCCCAATGCATGGGAGAGAGAAGTGGATTGATGTGCCAGAACCTCTCATTTGATATCAGTTTTAAGATCGAAAACAAAACAGCTCAACAAAACTAGTGAGGGTAACCCAATAATGTGATTAGCAAGTGCCTCGAACTCACTAAGGTAATCAGAAACAGAGGAGGTCTGGGTTAGCTTGAAGAGCTTACCATGGGGGTCGTTGTAAGTAGTTGGGGTGAAATGCGTCTCAAGTGCCTGAAGGAATTGGAACCAGGTCTAAATATGAGTGTTTTTGTACATCCATTGATACCGAGACAATGCAGGTTCATCGAGGTAGAATGACACCGTGGTAATTCGTTCTTCATCAGGTGTAGTGTGATACTCAAAGAACTGAGAAATCTTGAAAACCCATCCCTGAAGGTCATCACCAGAAAAATGTGGGACATCCAATTTCAAGAAGTGTTTTGGGTTGTTGTAATGTGGTGGATGGTAGGAGTTTACTGGCGTCGTAGAATTGGTGGGGGAGAGACTTTCGAGGGTAAAGGTCGTTTGGATGCTTGACAAACGTTGCATAACATCATGAAGCTTGTTGGAATTGGAAGTGGAGTGTTTAGAACGAGTAGTGTCAACCATTGGAAAGGAGAGAAACTCTCAACGAAAGCACCGATGATGTAGAAGGGATTCTCTGAGTTAGAGGACAAAGGAACCTCCAAGAAGATATTAGAGAGAAGAAATAGACAATATTCTCATTGACAACTTTTCACCAATACAGTAAAGATTATATAATGGACAACAATCCTAACAAACTCATATTTTCTCCAATTCCCCTTAACAGAATTCTACTACTATCTTCTAGAATGATCCACTAATAAACTTCACTATAATAATCATTTGTAATGAATATAATTAGTCCAATTCTTTGGCTTCATGCTGACTCGCTTGGGCCTCTCCTTAATAGCTTAATGGACTTACTCAGTCTGTTTACTACTAGTCTGATCCATATAAAAGGATCTAGAAAAGCAATGCACTAGTTTGATTGTTTTTTGGTTGTAGGTTTCAAATGAATATAGGAGAAGGATCTAAAAACATTGCAGGGCGATTTTGTTGTTGGGTATAGTAGAGGTAGTGAAGGTTGGTGGTGCCAATGTGATGACATTGGGGTTAGTCTTTGTGGTCGTCATAACAAATATGTCCACGAAACGATTGGCTTTGACAAAAAACTCTTGATGCTTCAATGAAAAAAATAAGGACCAATCAAGAAAAAAATAAACAATTAACTTAAAGGGGCAAAATTAGATTTTCAAATTCATTTCTTTGTTGATTTATCAAATTAAATAAAGGTAGATTGACAACGTTAAAATAAGTCTTTATAATTTACTTTTCTTCTTAAATATTATATCAAAATAAAATAAAAATAAAGAGATCAAATTTTGTTGGATAATCAACGCTCCTACAAATAAAATTATCCACACCCATAAATGATCGTGAGAACACAACAAAGATTGTACCGTAGAGAAAATAATAACAAACACAAGAATTTAACGTGATTTGACACCTCTTGACTACATCCACAGAACCGACTCAAAAAGTATTTCATTATCACAAAAATGATTACAAGATTGTAACTTATTCCAAATAGTGTATCACTTTACTAACCTAAGTACCATACTCAATGATTACAAGAAATGATAACACTCACATAAAGACATTTTTCCCTCAACAAAGTGATTTTGTTTCACAATTTCTCTTCTCACATACTCTCTCTTCATGTGTTGTGTTTCTCCACTAATTATATTCTCTATTTATAGTGAAGATTGTCACCAACTATAATAAATAAACTCTCTTAGAAGTTCATCTACTAAAATATAATCTTCCACTATGCATTTAAGTCACATAAATCTTAGTGATAAAAATTCAATTCCCTATATATATGCACCATATCTTTTAACTTGAAACTCTACAAATTCACATATCCAAAATTAAAATTATGCAAAATCTTGTCAATTTTTTTCCTTTCATTTTTTCCTACTATACTTAAAATTCATCTCACTTTCTAACTATTTTTCCTTCATTTCATTCGTTTTACTAACCAAATAAAGAACTAATATCACAAGCTAAGACACAAGAAAATTAATAGTTTCTTTATTTATTTGAAAAAAGAAAATAATTATATCATTTTTTTCTATTGAAATATTGAATAGTAAAACTTCATGCACATTCAGCCAGAATCATTTCATTTGCAATAAATACTTGTAATTCTCTAATTTCTTTTTATCTCTACATATTTTGATATCAACCATGTTTGTACAACACCGCATTCACAAAGATTAACCCAAGTTGTAAAAAAAAATTTAAAAAAAAAAAAAAAGAAGCATAATAACAACAACTGCTTCTAAATTTCTCATCTCACCTACAAGTTTCTAGAGAATAAAGCCGGTTAAGCCAAATCCAAGCGAGCCATTATTCAAGCCGGGTACTCAAGCCCCAGCTCCATCTTACACGAGTCTTTCTCAGCCGAGTCACCATAACTCTTCGACGCAATTATCTTTCTCTTCTTCATTGGAACCACGTGATGCACACGTGAGACCGGTTCAAACCCGAGCGTCAATTCCAAGCCGATTTCATTACCACTTTCACCGGTTCGATCACTCGTCTTCGCAACCGACTCCGGTTCTTCGTGAAATAGATTCGAAGTTTCCACTGACACATCGCTTTCGCTTTCTTTGCTTTCTCCCTCCACCATCACGGCGGCTTCCGACAAGTGGCTCAGCCCCGACTCGTGGCTTGTGGTCCGGTTTGCTGTCTCCGGTTCAACCGGTTCAATCGGAACGAACCCAGTTGGGGTTCCCTTGCTAGCCTTTGGTTTAATGAGTGTGCTACCGGTTCGGTTGAACCGGGACCGGGTCTTGGCCTTTGGAGTTTCGTTTGCCGAGTTCTCGTCTTTTGACACATGGCGTATGTCGTAGGCCTTGAGTGGTGGGGCCCGCCCATTAGCCGCGGCTTCGGATGTTATCGGCGTGATCGGCTCGCCTTTCAAAATGGCTTCCACGGCGGCTTGACATAGCTGCCAGCTCCCGGACCATAGCAAACCCACCGAACCATAAATTGGGTTCACAATTCGACCACATGCTTCGTATAACAAGGATCGAAAAATGGCTGCAAAATAAAATGTCCAAAGCATAATCAATTAAACGTTTCTTTAGTGAAAATTTGCTAATTTTCTAAAAGATCATGCTATATATAGTCCAAGAACTGCATGTAAGTTAATTTTGAGTCAAGATATTGTTTATTTAGCACTTTTTTTAAAAATTAGAAAAATTATCTTCCTTTTTTTGTTAATTTCAGCTTTTTTCTTAATTATTTTAAAGCTTAATCTCTTAAATTATTTTTGTTAAAATAAATGGTCTTTATCAGTTTATTACTGTATATCAAAACACGACAATATTAATGAGAGATATTACATTGTATTAGTAACACTTTAAAAGATCATTTTTTTAATTATAAAACCAAATTAAAATATAAAAAAAAACAAGTGAATTTTAGCTTGATAAAAAAATTCTTTTACTCTTTTATTCTAAGAGATAGTGCTATAGTCCAAGACAAATTGCATGCTCGTTTTTCAATTAAAATCGAATTTTAATTCACTTCAACAAATTAAATTTAAAAAATTGTCATGCAAATCAGAAAAGTAAAACTCGAATTCTCAGAAGAAGAAAAAAAAAACCAAAAATTCCTAAAGAATTAGACTCAAGTTTTGTTCGCAAAAACTTAAACATGCAACCGAGAAAATAAAATAAAAAAAATTGAAGGAAAAAAAAAACACGAACCAGGACGAAGGCTTTCAGGACCAGCGTTGATGAGGTTCATGAGGCCAGCACGACCATAGAACTTGGCAAGAAAAACAGTTGCATTAGCTTGTGACTCCGGGTTCTTGATCCATTGCAAACACGGTCTTATACTACAATCTTCGCTACACCCTTTGCGCAGAACACGACATCCGTTACAACTCATTCGCATTTTCACACAACCTTAATTAACTATATAGTATTTTTGAGCACAATTTAAGGTTTCAAAGAAGAAGATGGTTATATGTGATGTGACGTGATGTGAGAGAGGAAATTGGAGAAAGAAGATTGTGATTAGAATTGTGGAAGTGTGAGAAAGAGGGAGAGCTATATAGTTGTTGGGGGTTCCGGCGCTGCTGGGTTTTTCACATGTTGTGGGTTTCTTAAGAATAATTGTTTTTATTTATTTTTTAGTATTATTATTATTATAACATGAAACAATGGTTTTGAGGTTTTTCCACGTTCAAGGGGGTTGGAACTTCGAACCACTTTCTAGTTTGAAGCGAAATATAATGATTCCATTTGTGTTGGGATGACGACGCCCACTCTCGGCTCACGCGCGTGTGTTCCACTCCCTATCGGTGCAGCTCACGTCACCGGCGTCGAACAACCCGCACATGCCACACTCCAACTATGACGATCGACGGCACACATGTAAAATTCATGTACATATTCGTGTTTTTTTAAAATAAATAAATAAATATATATTTAAATACAAATTTTTTAGTATTAATTTAAATATATTGAAATTTATAATTTTTTATGATTGTTGTAAAATGACCATTTTAATTGTTAAATATATATGCATACGATAATTTAGTTATAAAAGAACAAAAATATTTTCGGATTTAGATACATGTAAAAAGTATAATAATTATCTTATAATTATATTATGTGATTAAGTTTTGTGAAATTATTTTATTTATTAAATTGTGGTATTTAAAATCTAATTTATTATACAATTTAAAGATTAATTTTTTAATATCTTTATTATTTTATTTATCGTTTAAAGTTATTTTGCAAGAATCAAGAAATAAAATATTTTTTATTTAATAAAATAATTATGAATTTTTCTATTTCACTCTTTCCTTTTTCTATTTCATGATAAATACATATTTAAATTAATTAAAAATAATAAAATATATAAAAATATAATTGATAAAAGTGTAGTTAATATGATGTTAAAATTTACAAACAATAAATAAATAAGAATAAAAATTCTATAAAATTCAACAACTTATATAAGGATGTAATTGTGTAAATAAATTAAAATTTTTATTTTAACAAAAAATAAATTATCATTAAATTACTATTCATATTTAGGTACTAAAATAATTATTTATTTATTTTTTAAAGCAGTCATTTATCTTTCTTATATTCACACTTTTATAAATTCTAATTATTAATAAAAATCTATTAAAAAATAAAAAATATTGAAGGGTGTGTGTTACTTAAATGTAGTTTAGCAGTACTAAAAATTGACTAGTACTGGAAGACATACGGAACTCTCGGGCCAAAGTGACTGTTTTCTGTTTTCTGTGTGCGAAACGCGCAGTGACAGACACATAAATGCCGCAGAAAAAGAAAACACGGAAGGGTAAAAGTGGAAAAAAAATGGTGTCAGATGCATGCAAAAGGGCACAAATTTTGAGGAGCGAAGAACATGGCGCGTGGCACGCACGCTCAGGTGTCACAGTGCGGTCGAATCGCCACATATTGGGGAGTAATAAGGGTGGTTTTTGAACGTTAAAAAAAAAAAAGCTCCTGGTTTTCTGGAATGAAAAGCGGTTTGGAGAAAAACCGAAGACCGGTTTCCGGGTTTGGGGTTGGGACTGTGGGCGCAGCTGAAGAAACTAGAAGAACCGAAGAAGAGTGACCAATGCGATAAAGCCAATGGTTTTTCACTTTTTTGGGTTTAAAACTTGATCTAATCAAGTAGTAGGAGTAATAGTTACAACAATGATTAAAAAAATAAGTATGATAACTTTAAATTAATTACTCTTATTTTATTGTTTTCAAATTTATTATTCCCTCTCTTTTTATTATATATAAGACTCAATTCTTTCATTCTTTAACAATAAAAAAAATATCAATTTAGTTGATAATAATAAATTTATCTTAAATTTATTATTATTTTTTAAAATTATTCTTATTATTAATATCTTTTAATGATTTTTTAATATATTTTATTTTCTTTTAATAAAGAGTATTTATAAAATGTTTTATTATAAATTTTATTACTTAATTTTTATTTTCTGTAAATTTTATCATTTAATTTTTATTTTCACAAATTTTTACCTCCTAAGTCTTCATTTTTGTGCATTTCACCATCATGTAAAAAAATATAAATAATTTTGAATTTTGACATGGTGTAATTATAACAAATATATAAAAGTAATTTTTTACATTAGTTATAATCACAATTGATGTAAAAAGCTATTTTTCTACATCAATTATATTTACAACTAATGTAAAGAAATATGAAAAATGGTTTTTCACTTTATTTTGTTACCAACGAATAATAAAATGAAAAAAAATCAAAATTTTGGATGATAAAATTTGCAAAATGATGAAAGTTAGATGATAAAAATTGTAAAAAAGAAAAACTTAAGTGATAAATTCTATAAAATTATGAAAAATGGGTGGTAAGATTTAAGAAAATAAAACTTGAGTGATAAAATTTACAAAATAATAAAAAATTAATGATAAAATTTGCAATTAAACTTTAACACAGACAACATTATAGATTGAGTCTTATAAAAAAATAAATATTATCACAAACTTGTATCTTATAAATAGGAAAAAGATAAAATGATATTATTTCATCCCATAACTAAAGTAGTAACATTTAAATGTTTATGAAAGTAAAAATAAAGTTACTAATCTAATCTATGTTCAAACTTATAATCTTAAAAGTATTAAAATCATTTTAAATAATATTTTAAATATTAAATTAATTCTTTATGTTAATTCTTAAATTTTATTGAAATACATTAACATAACAACTATATCAAAAAAGTTAAAGGAACGTTCATCATTTCATATCAATTCAATGAACATGATAATTTAAATTGAACTAATCTAATTGGTTTGGATTTTTTTTTTATTTGAGTTGATCCTAACCAAACAGTTAAAAGTTAAAAACTGATGTTGATTAATTTGGGTATCAAATTCACATTTTTTCAAACTTAAATCAGCTCGGACCAAATCAATTAAATATTTATTATTTTTCTAATGTTTAACTTACATATTGTGTGTCTTTTGAATCTTTTTATTATGTTTTGGTTTTCACTTTAGTTTGTATTTAAAATCCAGGTTTGTGTTGGATATTTTGATTCATTTTGTTTATATTATTATACACAGATGAAGTTTTATGATTAATCAATTAATTATGTGTTATTTTTTTTAATTTATGTTATTATTTAATTGGTATAAGTTAATTACGTGTTGCTTAATTATTTTATGAAAACATTATTTGTCAAATTTAGAATAAAATTGTTATTTTTTAAAACTTTAAAAATTGATTTTTTATTTTATTTTTTGGCTGGGTATCCAATGACCTGAACCGAAGCACTCCTTTAACACGTTTTTCTTACTATTTTTATTCATTCGAATAACACATGTTTTTCACTTTCTTTTGCTATTTTTATTCTTCCTATTTTTTTTCTATATTTCACTCAATCCATAACAATTTAAATTCACAGATAAATGTATAAAAAATTAAATAAGGGATAAAATAAAAAAACTACATTTTAAATAAAAAAAAATATTTAAACTATGATTGAATAAATAAAATATTAAATATATAAGGAAAATGTGTTTTTATCCTAAACTTTCAATCAAACTTAGATTTTAGTTTCTATATTTTTGGATTAATAAATTTAGTACTCAAACTTTTTAAAATATGCAAATTTAATCTCATCCAAATGTGGGATGATAAAAAATTGGCACCCGTTAATATTAAGTTTAAATGTAATAAGACTAAATTTATATATTTTTAAAAGTTAGAGGACTAAATTTATCAATTTAAAAAATGAGATCAAAATCAAGTTTGACTGAATTAAAAGTTTAGATATCGAAATCACATTTTTCCCAAATATTTATATTGTGAAAAATTGAGTAAAAGTTATTTAATAATTTGAAAATATATGGTGAAAACAAAAGATTTTGCATACATAGCAAAATTCGTAACTAAGCACCTATATATGTTGGAGTAAAATGGAAGAGACTTAATTTTTAACTACACTAGCGAGAAGTCCGTGCCGATGCACGAGTTCATACTCTAATTTTGGCGATCATTACTAAATTTTTGATTCAGAAAACTAAATTTTTTATTCAAACTGGAAAATGGAATTTATAAAGGATGCACATACAACGGCAAAAATGGGTAACAGACAAAATGAATCCACCAACCATCGAAAAGTAAGGTATAGAAAAAGATAAACTAATGATAAAATGAAGAAAGGTCCAACCTTTTGTCTTGTTGGACTGCGAAAACATAGATATCATAACAAAAACACATACACCAATATTGAAACCTCATGATACAACTGACATGATTAAGCTGCATTGGTCCATGATAAAAATAAAAATAAAAAAACGTGGCAGTTGCAGTCAGAATGAGCAACAAACATAATGATAATTCTATTCACAACGTAAATGAAAAAACAAAGATAATTGCTGAAGAAAAAACAAAGATAATTAATGAAGAAAAAACAAAGATAATGATATATACATTCAACATAATAAATTGATAGAAATTAATTGTGCCGCAGAAAATTAAAGAAATTGTTTAATACCCTAAGGTATTGGATTAACAACATTAATGAAAATATAATAAAATAATATTAAAACAAAAAAAGTCATGAACTTTAGGCATGGTGATTCAAACCGGGAGGTCTTCATCCCACATAACTTGTTTCCTAAATATGACCTCCCATACATGTTTGTCAAACCTAAAGAAGAACATGACTTCATCTCCTGCAATTAAATTAGGAAGAAAGACAATGAAAAATGGAAACCATGGAGAGGAAATCCAAACGGGAGAGAATTCAGAGGTCACAATGAAAATGAAAATCAGAAAAATGCAAAGGCATCAACACTGCAGAGCCAAGCCCAACTCGAAAAGACAAAACAATAAGTGTAGCGTTGGTGGAAACGAAAAAATGAGGGAGGTAAGTGAAGGGGTACACACAAAGGTAGTAAATAATGCACATGCAACATCAAAACCCAACAAAGCCCGAGCAAAATGGTACATAACAACAAACCACCCAAGAAAATCGAAAAGCTTCGCACCCAAGAAAATCAAAAAGCTTCGTATACAACAGAACAAACTCATGATAAAATTAAAAAAAATCGAACCTTTTGGCTTGAAATACCATCATACATGCCGAGCCAAGCCGAAAACGAAAGACAAAAATGAGGAAGAAAGACAATGAAAAATGAAAACCATGGAGAGGAAATCCAAACGGGAGAGAATTCAGAGGTCACAATGGAAATGAAAATCAGAAAAATGCAAAGGCATCAACACTGCAGAGCCAAGCCCAACTTGAAAAGACAAAACAATAAGTGTAGCGTTGGTGGAAACGAAAGGCGCATCGGTAACTGAAGGGTTACCTAGAAAACGACAAAAGCATTAATGGCAACGGTGGGCGGGAATGAGAAGCACTGGTATCGCGACACGTAAGCCCTGGCAATGCCACGTAGGCATTGTCAGGGCCTTGTTTGTATCATAGTAGATGATAATCTCATATTTAACGTTCTTTTTAGACAAACACTCATAAAAAATTATATGAAGGAAGAAGAAATAAATAAAAAAATGAAAATAGAATCAAATGCATTACAAAAAAACAAACTCGTACACTAATAATTTATGTTTTACATTTAAGAAACTAACTGCAACATAGGTTTTGTAATTAAAAAACTACAATTTGTGTGTATTAAAAGATATCAATATCAATATCTCCTTCAAAAAAAATATATCAGTATCAATATCAAAGTAAACTCTTAAAAATAGCTCTTATTCAAGTGCTTATCTTATTACTAATTTACACTAAGACCAACCTGCCCAACTTGGAAGTTTTCAGTGGCTGAGTTTTATTGAATCCATTAAAATAGCAGCTAATGTTTTAATACACGTCTTTTCCAATTCATTGCTATTTTGTCTGCTTCCTATTCTTAGGATAGGACGATACTAATAATTGTTAAATTAATTCTACACTCATCACATTGATAAAATAATTACTTCTTTTAGTCTTAGGATTGTGTAGTTTGGTTGTCCCCGATTTTAATCATTTAATTACCTGGATTTGATACTTTATTCTTCATCGTCACAATTTTGAATTGAAAAATATGTGACCGTGTGCTAGTTTGTCTGTTTACGAAGTGTAGCCATATACATTCTGACAAAGTATGTATATTTAAATAAAAGCACTCTACTTATAAAAATATAAATTTAATTTTGATCCATTCTTTATATAAAAATATAATTTAATTATATTAATTTTAAATTTTTATTCTAATAAACACATGTAAACCAAATTTATTTTATAATTTACTTATGCAAGATATATTTGCAAAATTTGTTAAATATATGTAAGTTTAGTGACTTACATAAAAGAAAAATTGAAGTTGTAGCTTTCACATGCAAAAGTTGTAAATTTGTTGAACTTTTTCGGCTGTTATTTTTAACTTTATTCGCAAATAATAGAACTTATTATTATTATTATTATTATTATTATTATTATTATTATTATTAAATTTCTTTAAAAAAGTCTTTCTATTATTTTATCAATTAAATTTACAGCAGAAAATTCTTCAAGGAAGAAATTAGCTATATCAAAACGTGTCACTATATAATATAACATAAAAAAATTTACAATAAAAATGTACAGTACATTGAGATAATCATGTAATTTTTTCAATAAGCATGATAAGCAATAATTTTACAATTTATAGGATAAACACAAGTTTAACTGGAGTTGATTAATTTCTTGGCCGAAATGAGCTCCACAATCTCATGATCAACTTTTGTTGACCACGATGATATAGGCTCAGGTGAAACACACTTCTGCTATATATATTTTGTTATTATTAAATTATTATTACAAACCTGCCGTGAATTAATTTGTGGTCATAATTGTATGTTTGCCGTGATTTAATTTAAAATTCACAAATAGTATTAGTACGTAATAAAAAAAGCATCTTCCATTAAAAAAAGTATCTTATATTCTTAATTTAAAATTTAATTTATATATATATATATATATATATATATATATATATATATATATATATATATGATGCAAATTTATAGTGCGTTTGATCACGCTTCATAAACATGATTTTTAATATCAAAGTAAAAGCTTTTAATTCTAACTTTTTACATCATTCAAAAAAAGTCAAACTTTTACATAAAAAATCTAAGGTGATTTGTTGAGGGGAAAATATGCTTCCAAACTTGCACTAAATAAGTGGCTAGAACTTTGTTGTTAAATTAACGTCAATTAATCATAGGTTTTATTATTAATAATCATTGAATCTTATGGTGATTGTTTCAAAATTCATATACTTATTAAGATATTTTTTTTTTTTTATAAATTTTTACATTTTTTTCTTAATAAGAGAGCATAGATATCCTCCAACCTATTAAGTTAGATATTATTTTTGTTTGTGATATATGATTATTGTTTGTCCAACAAAATTTTACATATTATGAAAATTAAATATAATTTTTTTGTTAATAGATCCTGCTTAATATAATAAAAATTTTCATCGCATATAAAAATTATACATTAACAATATATAAAAATTATATAAAATGTATTTATATTTTAAAGTAATTTAATTTATCATTTCAACAAATTAATTATTCCAAACTTCTTTTTAAAATATTTATTTTTCTAAACACAAACTATTTTTAACATAAATTATTTCAAAATCACTTTAATCATTTTTTTTTATTTTAGAAAATCATTTCCCTTAGATGAGAAGTTCAGTTCTTATTTGTTATTCCTTCCTTCCTTGCTGTCGCCGAAAAGTTTTCAAGCATCGTTAGTAACATTGAACATGTCCATTATTCTGCCATGAGAATGCTCTTGTGCCTCGTCTTCAGTAGAATATATCCTAGGTTTATTCAACATGATGGGGTCCCACATATGAAGTATATATAGAATATTAAGATACAGGATACAGTTAAGAGTAGTTGGACATATATAATAATCAATTAAATTAAATACACAAGTTATATATTGACGAGCTAGCTAGAGACAACTACAAAATATGCATTATTTGTTGGTTTCAAACTTCTCAAAATATGAAAGATACATGGTAATCAAATGTTGGCGTAATGATGTAAGACTCTACAATGTTTATATGAGTGAAAATGATCTATTTATTGAGTAAATTTACGTTCAACTCATCCTGTATAAAATTTTTTTGGACCAACAACCGTCATACATCGTGAGTGAAATTAATCTCTAATCCAACGAGTTAAGAGATATCTGTAATATCTGATTAAGACAAAAAAATTCATATACAATAGTCATTCACGTTACATTGATTACATGCATATAATTACTTATTAAAATCATATGATATCGTTAAAAAAATATAAGCAGAATTATTCCAATTTAATCAATATATTGGTTTCGAATTCAAAATATGATATTGCTATAAACATACAAAAGAAGAACTTTATCTTTCATATATAACAATCTTGTGTGACTCGACTAAGAATATCTTTTGTATAAGATTTATGTGGTTTGGAAAAAGGTTATACCAAAAAATATATTTATTAATTATTGATGACTTCATAACTTGATTAAGATACCATACATGACAAAATAAATCAAATACTTTAAATATTTAAATAAAGTTATCAATTTATTTGAGTATTTTTTTCATTTTTTATAAGACTTTTACAACTAATTCATACACTTAAAAAATAATTAATCATATTAAATTTATTAATTATTTGTACTATTCTTTGTAAATTATCCTTCATTTCTCTTTTCACTTAATTACTTGTCATCTTGGAGTAATTAATGTTTGGAGAGAAAATACTATAATTAATTAAGAATATTATAGAAAAAAATAATTAATGCACCAAACAATTATAAAAAAAAAGTCTTATAAAAAGAGATAAGTAATAGAGTGAGGATCTTATATACAAAGACAAGGAGAGTGATAGGTAAGTTTTTTTCTACCAAAATACGTTAAAAATGAAAATTAATTATCATAATGAGATTATTAAAGAAAATATTTATTAAAATGAGTTATTTTTGTAACTTAGAAAGTAACCGTCGTTACTTTGGTTGACAACTAAATGTTTATGTTAAATGACTAAATTGATGTGACATGTGACAATTTTTACTCAATAGTGTCAATTTAACCGACACAAAATACCTATAAAGAGTGCTTCTAGTTATTATGCCACATTTGACATGTATTTTTTTTGGAAGTTATTACGAGTTATAACAAAAATCGGCATGCATGTGTTGAGCCGAATAGGTGATAAGTTCATTTCCCTAAATGACATGATGTGACTATTTGATTCTAACTCTAACATAGGTTATTAGTGGATAATCTCAAATCTCAACATAGAGAATTCACAACAAAGGACAAGAAGAATTTAAGCATGAAACCTAAGTTACAAAAGACCAATGCATGAGTGTCTAGGCTTTTCCAAAACTAATTTCACTTAATAATGATGATCTGTTAATGACATCGTCCATCTTATTGAAAATGGTGATTAAGATGTTATTCCCTACCTTCCAGGGCAATGATGACAATGTCCTAGATTTAAGACTTATTTTACTTAAATATTTTTTTATACTTTGATTTACTATTGTTTATGTATTTTATACTTTGGTTAATAGAATAATACATCAAATTAGTCATTAAAATTATGAAATAATAATTATTTTAGTTCTTATCGTTATAATTTGAGGAACTAAAATATTTGTCATTTGATATTATCAAGGATTAAAAAGACTTTGTTTTTAAAATTTTGAATTAAAAAGACTTTTTTTTTGTATTAGGAAAGTAACTGATATAAGTAATTTCAATAACTAATTTGATATATCATTCAATTAAAATTATTTTACTTATGTATGATTGTGGCGATTTCAACAAGTAGGATTTTTAAATGGTAATGCTTACAAAACAAAATATTATTAAAAAAACTAAAATCTCAGTCAATAAATATTTTTCACTATATATCTAATTTAGCAATTAAATAATTTTATTGCTAGCTTGTATGCCATTAGAGATTAGCAATGGCAGTCTCAGTTACTAATTTGGCTCTCAAGCAACCATGTATAATGACTAATTAAGTTACACGAATGATCGATTTATTAGTTTCTAACATATATTACCGATCAATTGTAGTATTTATTGTTGACAATATTAATGATTTGTTTGAGATGGACATGAATGATGTGTCTTAGGTGGACTGTTGACATGTCCGAGATGGATAACTAGTGTTGGACTAAACTTTGGCGTGCCTGATAGCTTAAGATCTGAGTTCTCTTTAGGTCAGCTAGTGCTTTAGTACTAACCAAGACACCATGAAAAATGAATAGATACATATACTAAAATACTCTAATGCTCAAATTAGTAATAATCTTATCAAAATGATAATATATATATATGATAAGATATTCTATCAGTATTCTTAGCTTAGTTAATCAGTTTGCATTTGATAGAATATATTATCAGAATATAAGATAAGATATTCTATTATTATTCTTAGTTTATCTTAAGCATGTAATCCTTTATATAAGCTAATGATGTTTAACAAAAGGGGAGAGAAAAATATTCTTTCCCTCATCCCTAGAGCTAGCTTTTGGGGTTGAGTTAGGCCCAAACTCACCTTCTAAGATGGTATCAGAGCCCTAGCGCCTTCCTTTGGCATTCGCACACAGGCCCTAGTGTCGTTCAGCCCCTTTCTTTTTCTTCTCCATCACCATGTCTCACTTAAACTCTATCTTTCACACTGCTCTTGTTGTCTCCAACATCAAGAATCATGTCCCAATCATTCTTGAGATGGAAAATGTCCAATACGTGACATGGGCTGAACTTTTCAAACCCAGGTGAGCCTTTTTGCTCGTTGTCTCTCTCAAATCACTTCCCTTACCTTACCTTCCCTCCATCTCTTATTTCTTCTTCTTCTCACCGCCATGACGGACAATAAGAGTTCTTTCCATTCGTCTCTTGCGGTTTCCAATATAAGGAACCATATCTCCATTACTCTTGAAATGGAAAATGTCTGTCGAAGAGCTACCTCGTCATTCAACTTGTTTCGGGTCTCACAAGTGCATATCGAGGTGTAGGGACATTAATTCAGCAGAGTGATCATCAACCTTCATTTTATCAGGCTCGGTCGATGCTCACACTTGAGGAAGCAGGATTGACAATGTTGGCTACCTCACAATCCATTTATGACTCAAATTTCTCTCATTCATACTAACAACGACGTGGGAAGCCGTCTGGATATCACAAGAATTATGAAAAAAAAAATTAGTGGCGGTGGTCCTGGGTCCAGTTCGAGACAGTCTCAGTGTTCGTGTTCATCGACCTCTCACTTCGACTACGAGGGTGTGATAGAATATATTATAAGATATTCTATCAGTATTCTTAGCCTAGTTAATCAGTTTGTATTTGATAGAATATATTATCAGAATATGAAATAAGATATTCAATTATTATTCTTAGTTTATCTTTAAGCTTGTAATCCTTTATATAAGTTAATGATGCTTAACGAAAGGGGAGAGAAAAATATTCTTTCCCTCATCCCTAGAGTTAACTTTTGGGGTTGAGTTAGGCCTCTCACATTATTCATTCTAAGAATATTCTTACTTGCATGATGGCATTGGTAGTATAAATAGGCATCAAAATTGGGGTGAATTTCTTGACATAAAACTCAAGGTCTCTCTTGAACAATTATATCCTAAGTTTACTTAAGGTCAAAATATGATTCACCATTCATTAGCGTAGGCTAATTTTTTTATTGTTGGCGTTGACCAAGGTCAACACTTAATGTTTCAAGTTGTCCCAATATATGAATGTTAAAAAGTCATTATTATACATATTACGCTTAAAACTAGTATGTAATTAAGAGTTAGCAGTTATCATAATACTGTCAAATGCATTTGACCAACTATTGATTAGATTATTAACTAAATTTGGTAATGTTTTTGTCATTAATTATCTTTTTTAGTGAATGTATATTTTTTTCACTACTATAATAATAATATTTTACGACATCAAATTAAAGTCGGTTTTGAAAAAATGTCTTAAAATAAAATACAATGGCAAAGTTGTAATTAAAAGAAGATGAATGACGACTGTTTTTACCAAGACTATTGTTGTTAACATTTTTCACTTTCCAAACACAACGAGTTTTAGAAAAAATCGTCGTTGTCTAAACATTAATTTTCTTGCTCCCTTCTCACTTTTCACACTTCCTCCAAACCCTCTCTGTCACTCTCACTGTCACCCTCACTTCCTCCAAACCCTCGCCTCCCTCTTTTGCTTCACTGTCACCGCCAAAGTCCTCTCCTTCAAGTTCCTCGGCTTTGATCTCAACTTCTAATGGTTCATTGATTTCGGCAGCCTCTACCTCTCCGCCTCCTAGGGCGGGATCCAGTGGGAGAAGCAGGTCCACACCTCCGCCCATATCCACCGTCAAGGCAACATGTCCGTTCTCGTCATCGGCGCAGTTGGCTTCGTCGGCTCCCACGTATCCCTCGTGTTAAAACGACACGGAGACGACATTATCGGACTCGACAAGCATGATGTCTTCATCGTCGAAGGCGACCTTAACGAAACCAAGCTCTTGGCAAAGCTTTGACATACATGATGCACCTTGCAATGCAGGCCGTGTTGATGATGCAAGAAAGAAGGAGTTTATGATGTTGTCAGTATCATCTATTTGGGTTTTATGGAGGTCCCGAGGGTCAGAATGTCAATAAAGGTCCGTTCATTGTTTTGTTTCATTTCACTTTCTGCCATGCTGAGGAGTCTTATTAGTTTTGTTTGTGTGTTTTGATTGGACAGTGAACACCGAGCTGGTGTTTATTCTGTTAAATCTCCCTATAAATGGCTTATGCAAAATTTCACTACGTAATTTGATATGCATGTCCCTGGTAACTCGCACCTTTTATGGAGCATCAAAGTTCTCATTCAGGCCAAATTTTTTGCTTGGTGTGCTTGTTGGAACTATCTTCCCACCCGCATCAAACTCCACTCCAAAGGTATTAATTGTTCCCATTCTTTTGAAAATTGTTCTGCATCCCAATTTTGTCAATTGGGGTTTGTGCATCAAGAATGAAGTTGGTTTTTTCATCATAGCTCGCACAACTTGGTCGAATCAACCTCTTTCTATTTTTGAAGGTGAAGCCTGGGATCACCTCCTGGCTATACGGTGGCTTCAAGGGATTATTGTTTCCCATGGATTGCAAGATTGTTGTTGACAAGCTCAGGGTTTCCTTTGCAGATCATTCTGAGCTAGGTTCTATCATTAAGGAATGTCAATCCCCCATCTCTTATTTACCAAAATTTTCTGTTAATTAAGTTTGTTCCAAGGCAAACTAATGTAGTAGCTCATTCCCTTGCTAGGGTTGTTGCATCTCACGCTAGTCTTTTTGATTATCATATCATTCCCTAATGTATTGACTCTCTTCTTATTAATGATACGAGTTAAGTTTTGTTCTCTACAAAAAAGAGGTAATATGGGTTTAGAAAATTTGCTAGTGTTCCATCGTTTTTGTTGGGTGTTGGGTTCATTGCCTTAGTTACGAGTATTATAAAGCATTGTTGGTTATTTTTAGTAAGGGGGGAGAAGGGTATATACTTGGTTCACTACGTATTTATGTCTGAATTTTATTTGTTGATTGTTATTGCCTTTTGGTCTTTACATTGAGGAAAAACAAGAACTGTAATTTCAATGTTCTGTCAGGCTTCATGATATGGTTGAGTATATTTTTTTTTTGTGTTGTGAACATTTTTCACACCTGAATTTGCATTGAGCTCATCCTTACCATATAAGTGTCAGGAAAACGTGCTAAAATTAAAGGAATGGGGTCCAAAAGATGCAAATGCAAGAGGATCAACCAGACTAACTAATAATCTTGTTGACATTCCTAACAAAGGGAGACGATTATCAATGGATGCTAGAATTGAAAATTTCCATGTTGGAAGCTCAACAGTAGCCACTAATAAGATTAGGATGAGGGAGAGGCAAATTTTGGGTAAAAGCCATAAAGAAATTGAAGAGATATGGTTAGAGGTACTTGAGAGGATACAAGTTACTAGTCTGAAAGAGTTTATGTTTAAAGAAGACAAGTTGATCTCTGTTAGTTTTAGGGAAGGTGAGTGTCAAATCTGCATAATGCTTATTCAATAATGCAATTAATTATATTTTGTATTGATATGATTAAAATCTTCCTCTTAGAAATGTCATTTTGTGTTAATATAATATTCATAATTTTTCGATACATTTTAAATCTAGAAGAACTAGGGGATAAATTTGTCTTGTATTTGATTGCACTAGCTATAGCATCATGCAAAGGGCCTGAAAATTCTGATATGGTAGCATTATTAATGTTCTTATTAGAGTTTATCATAAAGGTAAAATGGTTAACAATCTCGTGACACTCAGCTTTTAGTAGTGTCATTACCAGTGTTAATATAACATGCACAAGTTATGATAGAGTTGCTTTATTTGACATTTGCTTTACTCGTCAACATTCACTATTTATCTAATGATATTTGATGGTTTTTTGTACAGCTTCAATTGTGCAGCTAATGTTTAGTTCTCAATTGACCAAATCTATTGCTGAGAAGTTCAGAGGTCATATCTTACAAGCATTTGAATTTGTCCTTGGATCTTCTATAATAATAGAAATTACTTGTGAACATGGGAACCATGGATACCCATGATTCTTATGGAATTTTGCTTATGTTTACCCTGCTACAATAGAGCAGTGGCATATCCATTGATTTGCACGAATTTATTGTGAATTGAGCCTCAAAATACTCTCTTTTGATGTTCCATAGGTTAATACATTAAAACTTTAACTTAATTTCATATTATAGTGATGTTATAACTTGTTTGTAACACTTTAAAACTCAGATTCTGCCAAAAACATAAAATCTGTCGAGCACTGGTTCCTGTTTTAATTGTATGAAACTAAATTACCTTTAAGTGTGTTTTTAAATTACAAATACTGTTAGACCCTAATCCTATGGTAATCAACCAAAACATGAAAATTAAAGCTTGTATGGCACACTTTTTGGCTCAATTTGTTGCATAATTCTGTAGTAATATACAACAACATTTAACTTAGCTATAATTCATTTTTAGTGAGCCAACCAAACGGGTCACTTAAGATGCACTATTTGTACCTTGCTGCGGGATTGGAAATCTGTCAAATTCATGTGGGTTGTTATGGTATTGATTTCAAGCTTAAATTCAGGAAGTTAATTTGTTTTGAGTGTATTTTGATGATTCAAAAGTTACTAAATCATTACCCTAAGGGTATGTGACCAAACTACGCATTTTCCCGTGCTTATAACATGTATATGTGCCATTTTTTTGCATAATTGTCCAGAACATATTGGCTGCATATATCTATGTTATAACTTATAATAGCTGCTTATTAATTTGAAAATCATTTACTCCTCTTAGGAGACTAGAACCAAGATCAAGGAGCTTGCTATGCTGGAAAGCATCAAGAGTAACCCGATGAATTTATTGCTCTTTCTCTCAAAGGAAAAATGACCCCATGTACAAGGAAAAGGTAACCTCTTATTGCTTTTTATGTGCTTCCTGACTATTTTGACAATAAAAATTGTCAACTTGGTATGACTTTGCCTTTTGATTATTTCAAGCTGAAAAGTTCATCAAAGGTCTTTATGAAACTTTTCTAGAGGATGGGTTGCTTCCTATATACATTAATCCACTTACTGGAACTTGAAAATGATAACAAACATGCGCACACACAAAAAAATATATCTAGAACATCAAGGGTTGAACTAATTGTGTACTTTCTTTGGCAGGGAGATCTCAACATTAATCACTCAGACAAACTGGAGGTGGTCAAGAATGAATTTAGGTACACTATGGAGCAAGATCCTTTTGTAATTGACATAGGCTTGTCCCTAGCATTTTCTACTGCCAACTAGGATTCTTTATTTTCTTAAAATGTTACCTTATCTTTTGCAAATGACATTCTAATTGATGAACCTATAGTGTTTTCATCTCCTCAAAAAATCGATATTGACAAGAGAGGTACATCTATATTGTTTTATTTTGCACAAAAATTATTTTATGATTTTATCTTTTGAATATTGAATGGTTGCCTTGTAGATAAAGGGAAAGGAATAGACAAACAACTTACTTGAAGAAGCAAGCACAAACTTGAAACCAAAAGCTAGAACAACAGATGAAATTAAGGCTAAATACATAAAGACGGGCACATGGGTACATCTATATTGTTATTTTTCTATTTAATCATGTCTTGTCATATTTTACTAGATATCTATTTTAATTTTATGACGCACATATTAGTGTAATTCTTTTACTAGAGATATATTTTAATTTTATGACGGGTACTTGGGCTCATTAACTTTAGCATAATGCCTTAATTGTTCCTTTACTTGGTATCATTTTATTTGCTAATGTCTTAATTGTTCCTATATATTATGATTCCAAAATAATTGAACACATCTTCATTCTTTCCTATTACTACTCCCACCAATTAAATACTTATCTTTTAGAGCCTAATTTTATATGAGCTTATGTGGGTGTTGAATTTGACAATACAAAGAGAAAACGAAACTTCTTGAATTTAATTTGAATAAGTTATTTTTTATTTTTTTATATAAAAAAATACATTCTAAGTCAGTTCTCTAAAAAATCGTTTCAAAAAATCATCTTAGAATCCTCAATATATTTTAATTTTTTTGAAAATATTCTAAGACAACTCTCTAAAAAACCGTCTTAAAATGATGACATTTAAAAATCATCTTTAAATGCTACCTTTCTAAGACCGTTCTTATAAAACGATTTTTATGGAACCGTCATAAAAAGTTGATATTTTCTACAATGTTGCCTACAACGACAGTTAATAACCGATGTCGAATGTGTGAATTAACCGACATAGAATGTATTTTTTTCAATAGTGTTTACTCTATTATTAATATGATATATTTTATTGATAACTAATCTACGTTAAAAAATTTAATTAATCATATTTAAGGAAGTGTCCCATCCCAAATTCATTTTCTTGGTTCATAAGGCTTAAACACTATTAAAGGCTAATGCTACTTGTACTAAAGTAATGTTGATAATATATATATATATATATATATATATATATATATATATATATATATATATTAAACCTACATATATTTATAACAATATGTATGGAAATTTTGTCATATTCCTCTTTGTTAAGTATATTTAAACTTTAAAGACCTGACAATAGTTTAAATTTATTGTCAATTTTAATTGGCTAGTTGCATTAAGTTCTTAATTGGACTGATGGATGGGGCGTGCATTTTGTTGTTGTACCGAATCAACATGTTACTTTAATGATTTATATGCATATGGATGCTTTTGTGTCTAAACACAAACCAATTTCTATGACTAGCTAGTGCATGTGTGTCTATCGATCATAGCAATTTACTGTTTGCCTGAACCAACTGCCACCTTTCTATATGGGTGCAAATTAAAGACAAACATATATTTTTTTTAAGAAACAAAACATATATACGACTTGAATTAGCTTATTATCAAGGATTTGTTTTCAAATTCCCGTGACATTGTTTTCATTAAATGGTTTCAATATTTTGACAGCTGATAATAAATTTTTGGTATTTACGTTGTTACCGTATATATAGCATTATACTATTTACCGTATATATATAGCATTATACTATATTAATATTATTTTTTTCTTGACCATGATACAAAGTAGTCCCCACCCCAAATACTACTATTTTATTTTGACACAACTCAAATTTATATTTTGTCAGGATATTGTTTTCTTTCCTGGTTTAAAACTTTTAACAATATGAACGCAGTGTGATACGAAGAGGAAACGATAAACTGTAACTGCTGAGCGCCATTCATTTAAAAATGTATTATTTTTTTACTGCAAAAAAATATCAATATTTATAATCAACCTATCAGATCAACTTAGTGAATTATGAGGACCTTAATAGTTTATATATAGTCTTGCCTTAAAAAAATAGTTTATATATAGTTTTATTATTTAATTATATACGAAAAATATAATAAAAATAAGTTATATTCTGAATAGTACGTATGAAGTTGTATTATCAAAATTCCCTCTCTCCCCTCGAAAAAAAAGAATCAAAATTCCCTCTATCTCAAATGCACACGCAAAGTCTAGTGAATGAATTTGCTCATGATAGATTATCACGGGACTTTATGTTAAAAATTGTGCTTAATTCTCTTTTTATTATTTTGCTGATGCTATGAGCCATGATGGTTGTTATAGGCTTTGTGAATAGTTTTTTTCTCTTTTGTTTTGGCTTTTATTTTTTATATTTTCCTATGTATAAAAAAATACTTGCAATTTTTCCTAACATATTTATCTAATATTTATAAGAAAGCGATACATAAAATTATCGTAATTTTATTTTCTGTAAAATATTTGTTATTTTTAATTCATAATTTTCCAATCATCTATAGTGGTTTTTTTTTTTGTTGATAGAATCTATAGTGGTTAACACTTGCTGATTTTGCCACTTAGACCATACAATTAATTAAACTATAATAAACAAGTGAATGAGTCATCATGAGAATATTATAGTTAGACCTATAATTGATGATGGAATAGTACGCCTAGATGCATTGCATTTGCATATATAAAGGTTATATAAAGGTTCTCTGTGGAACCTATTCGTACAACTTGTAATGAATGAATACATTTACATTTAGATGAGTCTATATTATATCATACGTGACACGATATGAAGTACGAATTAAATTCATATCACAGGGTGTGAACCAAGATCTAATACATACTGTGTATTAGTTTTTATTTGTTTTTATCTATAATATTTTTTCTTTTCTTTTCAAATCAGATAAAATTACTGAGAAAAAACAATTTCTCCCACCAAATTTTAGCTTTATTATTGTAAAAAATAAATTATATTATATTAAATTAGTATCCTTAATTATACATCTAATTTGATTCTTTTAATTAAAGATAATTAATGTGAGATTTTTAAAAGGTACTGAAAAGAAAAAGATAAAAAATAAAAGTCAAATAATCCTTGATTATGATAAAACTTATCTAGCTAGCTAGCACATTACTAGAGATAAAGATGGAAAATGGAAAATTAAGGAAATAATTTGAGACATTGGAATCTACAGCAAGAGATTTGTGAAATTAAATAAAAGAAGATTACATGGATTTGAAAGTTGATCACCACTTTAGGAAAGTCATCACGAAAGATGGAGTAATTAAGTTTTTCCAATGCTAGAGATAAAGAGGAAATTAACATGATTATAAACTTTTTGAGATTCTGTGAATGTAGTTGGATAAGATAAGGTTGAAAAGAAAATCGAAGCAGCAAAGTAAATAGTCAAAGTTCAAATTAAGTTGGCACTTACAATGTCTAGCACCCCAATTTACCATAGAATTTTTGTCCACTAGGCACTTGCCCCAGCCTCCATGCCTATTGGAAATGGAAATCAATTAAGTTGAGTTTTCAATTCACCCTAAACCGTCGACACCATGTGCGCCTTTTGTATTTCCATTAATTGTCTCCGGCGGCCATATATACAATTCTAGAATATGGGGATTGGTTAGGATAGTGATTGTTATAAAAAAAATTAAATATAATATAGTTTATTAAATATTGAGTTTAGCTATTGAATGTATTATGGATCAATGAACTATTATGGGATTATCTATCCAATATATGTAATAGAAAGGAGTAGTCCGTTGAAAAGTTTAAAATGGACATCTTTAATCGTTGACACCTGGCGTGATAACAAATAAATTTGTAATTTTAATGGGTTTTTCCTCTGTGTTTTATTTTATTTCAAACAAGGGGCCCCAAAACCCAAATCCTAATCTAATTCGCTTGCGATTATGGCGTCCGAGAGTGCTTCTCGATTGACTTCCATGGCTGATTCGTACATTGGGAGCTTGATAAGCTTGACCTCTAAGAGTGAGATCAAATACAAAGGTATTCTCTACCACATCAACACTGAAGAGTCCAATATTGGCCTCAAAAATAGTATTCTTCTGCTACCCACTTCTTTTTTCTTATGAATTTCCTTTCAAGATGTTAATAATATGCGTCACTCGAGAATGAGTTGCATTTGCAGAGCCTCTCTGACCGCATGGCGGAGCTAGAGATCTTGGGGCTATTCATTTTTGTGCAGATTCGGTTTTATTGTTTGCAAAACAGAGGGAGCGGTGAGTCACTGATGGCGAAGGCAGTGATGATGGGTGGGGTCCTGTTTGGAAAAAGCACTGTTGTTGGTGCTTAGCTCAGTTGGCTGAGTCTAATTATAGGCAGGTTTGCAGTACCCTAATTGTATTTTCTTATGTATATATTGAAATTAATTTCATAGCATCTATTCAATGCAATGTTGTTGATACTCTTATTGTATTAATATATATATTGAAATTAATTTATTCAATAAACCTGTCTATATTTTCTTATTTTTGTAGTACTATTTTTGTCTATCTCCACATTCTGAATTACTTTATATCATCATCTACTTCACCAAATTGCCCATAGTGAAATATTACCGTTCAAAAGCAGTGTTAGAGGATTGCTGCTGACCTTGTTGCTGCTGGCATTCAAACAAAGACTAATGATCAACTAATATAATTATGCTAAAACAATAATACTTTACTCACTTGGAAATAATCTTTTATTATCTCCTAAAAGATTTGGAACTTTTGTAGGGTGGATATGATAGCAAAAAAGAAGAGTTGTTGAGCAACAAACAATTATTTATTGAGAACCTTGATTATGCAGTTGATTTATTTTTTATATGTGGTAACACTGTCAATCTTCCCTGGATTTTTGTGTGAAAATACTCGAACACATCAGTTAGGCACATGGTGAGTGTTTAATTTATGCTTAGTCTTTAATCCAATTGCCTTTTAACATAATCAGTTTTGGAGCAAACATTTTCCACTTAACATGATTAGAATGTAGATATAACGTTCCCCAAATGCAAAATAAGCATATGCCTAATACATAGCTTGTGACCATGGCTTTAAAAACTTTAATTAGAATATTAGATCCTTTGATTTTTGTGTTTGTCCATTTTGTCATTTAGATGGCTGATGGAACTGATAGGAAAAAAAGTTAAAGGAGTTTATTTTAGAACTAGTGGTGATCATTGCAGGTACCCAGTTGTTTTAATTGGTATGTATAGTGGATTTCATAGCAAGATGTATTCCCCTTGTGCCATGGCTAAAGTTTCAATCAAGTAAGGGTCTACTAATAGCATTGTTTTCTAGATTCTTGTTGATCCCAGCATTCTACTTCACAACAAAATATGGTGACCAGGGATGGATGATCCTGCTAACCTCCTTCTTGGGACTCACCAATGGCTATCTCACTATTTTTGTTCTCACTGTGGCACGAAGAGGTTACAAGGCAAGTTCACCCAACCCACAATTCACAAATGAAAAACTAATACAAATACATTTTATGGATTTAATTTCTATTTAAAAAGAGAAATGATATTTGAGAAATCAATACTAAATATTTGCTCATCTAATCTAATATACTTTAAAAGAGCTTAAGCCTTTTGGAGAAGCTGAAGGATAAAGCCCGTTGGAAGACCAAAATTCTGCCATATAACCATACCATTGAGTAAGGTGACTAATTTTTAATTTTGTTGCTAAAACTCTTGGAAATCCATTAAATATTCATTGCATAGAACTTATGTTACTCTAATTGATTGACATGGTTAGCACATTAGAGACAATATATAAGTCAGTCAGTGATTCAAGGGAACTGTTATCGGTCTGTCAGGATTTATTAAATTCCTTGCAAATCAATGTACTCAAGTACCTCTACATGATTTTAAATTTTAGTATGTTAGAAATGTCAAGTTAAGTAATAGTGAGTGAATTCTAGGTGTTTATGGCATAATTGAGTGAAAAGTCACTTAACTTAAAATTGATGTGGCATGGTAGGACTAGGACCCATAAAAAGAGTTATGAACCCCTCCTATGGTGTTCACTGTTGGATGATGACCTTATCATTTTCGCTAAGAACTCTATGGATTTGTGTTCTGTTTTACCTTAACTCCTTTGGGTTTCATTTATATTTTTTGAATATTTATACATTGTTTACTATGGTAGAGCGTTATTTTCAATATACATGACTACAATAGTATAGTACATGCTAGTTCAAATGAGTAATGGGTTGGGGCTTTTAGATTGGTATCAAGGGGCTAGATGTGCAAGTTTATATAGCTTACCATGTTGTTATGTAATGTACCAATGAGTCTATGGGTTTAGGGAGACATTGGAGGTATTGTCAATGATTTTTCTGTTTTTAGTCCTTTTTTCTTGGATTATGATGGTTTGTGTATAAAACTTTATCTTTCTGGGATTTTTTTTCCTATTCTATTTTTATTAGTGCAGATTATATAAATTAAGAGTGAACAAAATTATTTTAAAATTTCTTCTATTTTAATGATTGTGTTACTCAATCGACTTGGATGGGCATTTGAAGAAATTTCTTTTTATCATTTTTCTCACTCAAAGACGTGATATAAGAACAAAATAGTGTGAGGAAAGTTACAAGTGATGTTGCTTTTTCTGATAATAATGAAATATCTTTGAGATTTGATATTGTGTATGCATGTACATTGATCAAGAGTTATGATGGAATAAAATAAATATTTTACCTAGACTTAGCTTTTGACGGTAAGGAGAAAATTTTGAAAGCTGGTATGACTTACTTTTCATTTTTAATACCTTGTATTTCATACTTTCTTGATTTCAGATCTGCCCTCTGTCCTGTCCATTTTCCCGTGTCTGTTATTTGGATTCATAACAACATAGGGAAAAGCTGGTATTGAATGGAGTCTAATGCCCTTCTGTCCTTGCATTGGAAAAAAGAAAACTGGTCATAATTTATTGATTTTAAACTAAATAGGAGTTCAACTTCAATACACCCATATGGACTTGGTGCTTGATGTTATGTATGAAAGTTTGAGTAAATTATGATTAAGTTAGCAATTGTATATAACGTGTAATGCTGGGGTTTGAGGTTGGAGACATGATGATAGGTGTAATTAATTGGTGTTTGAGCTTGAAATAGAATTACTTCTCACAAACTAGCATTTGACATCGATCTTGATTGAACTAAATTGTTTGATCATTTGGTTACATACACTCATCATTATTGTGTTGGTTTTGATTGAGTGCTAGGTAGATTCGATGAGAAAAGAGTGGTTATTGTATTTTTTATCAGCCAAAAGTGGTTATTGTATATATTTTTTGTTTTTGTCATTTTTATGTGTCATTATGAGTATGTCAATTGTTATTATAAGAAAAAAAAAGACTGAAATTAAAGGAGAAATATGAATCATGATCTAACTGATTCTTAATCAAATCACTATTTTGCTACTAAAACAAAAACAAAAAAAAGTGCGGAACCACCCTGCGTATGCACGGGTTCAAAGCTAGTTTTAGTTTAAAAGGTTAATTTTGTATTCGGAGAAACTTGAAAAGAAAATTGTATCACTTGTATAATTAGTTACATTTAATATGTAGTTGAATGTATCATGGTGTATTTATTTTTGATATCATTGATACGCGTTTTAATATAATATTTATTTTACCGAAAAAAACATAGTTTGGGTTGTGATCCTTGTGGAGAATATCTGGTTTCTACCAAAAAAAAAAAATATTAAAAATATTTATATTATTAATTAATTAAAATTTATGTTTAAATTGTATTTAAATATTTTGCATTGGTTCTCATATGGAAAAAAATGTTGTTCGCATCTTGTTGAAGTGTTTAAACACTCGTCTTAACCCAAATTTAGTCGAATAACTTGGTTAAATCTGATCATTTTTTTATTTATAATTTTTTACTATTTTATTATTATATTACTTAACCTGAAATTTTTTTTTATTTATTTGTAAATGAAGATACTGAAAATATTAAAAGGTAGGAAAGTTGTTATAGATTTCTTGGATTAACCTAACATGTTATATTAGTGTGACTAAAATTGAGATATATTTTTCAAGCAACATCTCGTTTGATTTTATAAAACAAAAAATATGAATGAATTGAAAAATTACACTAAAAGTTATCAATTAAATATTTTGACAAAAATTAATTAACTTCATAAATACTTTATACCGATAAAAAAAAGACATGAGATTATCAAATTCTTGACCCACTAAAAATATTTTCACGACTGTATGTCCAATACTTTTTTCTATGGGACAATGTTATTATTAATTTATTAATAAAAAGAATTCAAAAGCTTAAATGCATAACTTAGTGTTTTACTTATTTTTTCTTAAATATAAAAACTTAAATACATGTGATATAAAAAATAATAAAAATAATAAACAAATAGTGTCTTTCATAATCACCTAATAATTTTTCTCATAACGCGTGGCAATTAGGTTCAAATATCATGACAGAATTATACGCAATTTTTAATTTGCCAACTTGGCTGGAATCTACACGTCACCATGCCACTTTACCTCCTGCTCTCTAGGAACCCGATATCTATCTACTTTCTAGTCTATTATTAATCCTACTTCATTTAATTAGTTCATACTATTTACTGATATATTATCTAAATATAAAAAATTAATATTATATATAATGATTTCTAATTCTGCAAATTGTTTTATGCTGACGTACATTTACATAAAAAACAAAGTCTAAAATTGTAAAACAAAATGTTTTTTATTTTATTTTAATACTCACAAAATAATTTCTAATAATTTAATTATTATTACTCTCTAGGGGTAAGCAAATGGGTTTAACCCAATCTCACTCCGACATAACCAAACTAAGAAAATAAATTTGGGAATTAAAAAAAAAAATTTGGGTGGATTTGAATAGTCAACGAATAAGCAGGTTTCAAATTCGATCTCAAATAATTTTTGATGGTCGGATTTGGGTTCAAATTTTTTAATCTGTTGGTACCCGACCCGATAATATAACTATGTGAGACACATATAAGAGTTTAAAGGCCCAATCTAGCAAAGCCCAATGCCTCCCTTGCATCCCATATCAGACACAAATAGTTGCGTAAGTGTAACCCTAATCTCATTTCTTTTCTTGCATCGCAGCCTCCTCTCAAGTCTAAAAATCTTATCGGTTTGCTTGAGCCTCTTGGTTTGTCTCCTTCCTCTTTGTTCGCTTGAACCTATCTTGTGTGTTGCATCGTGAAGGAACTCATTGAGCTAAGTTCACTTTCATCTACAACTACTCTCATACACCATGGAAGCCAATGGCTGCCAAGACTTGTACGACATTAGTCCTTGTTGCGTTTCAATATTAGGTAAGTCCCCTTGTTGCGTCTCTATATGTTTTTTTTTTCTCACTACTATATTTTAGTATATTGGAGTATGAATTATGAAAGGATTAATTTATTTTTTTGGCTAGGACTTTAACTAGAAAATGACTCTTTATTTAATTTTGCAACAACAACCATTAGTGTGGAGGTCCATTCACTAGACTTCCATTTTTTAATGTGTAATGTAACTTTTAATTAGCTTCAACTTCTTCTTTTTCTTTCAATGGGTGTTATGATTATTAACTTTTGATTATTTTCTCACTTGTTAAAAGAAATGCTCAATTTAAAGCTAGGAAGATTAGAATTGAGAATCTAGAAAATTCTCTAAACCTTCAAAGAATATCAAAATCAACAACAACACCTTCACATGCTTCGAATGTGGGATGCAATGTCACATCAAATCTTAATGTACTATTTATCTTAGAAAACTACTTGCTGAAAAGAAAGAAAAGAAGGACAGAAAATAGAAAAAAATGCCTACATAGCCTGGGAAGACAATGCATCCACATCCTCCGACTCTTCTAGTAAAGATGTTGCAAATATATGCTTGATGGAGGATTCAATGGATGACTCTTCAATCATTGAAGAAACTGAGATAAATTCTGAATTTGAAGAAGTTTTGGAAGCATTTAATGAAATGCATGATGAAACCCAAAGGCTTGCTATTTCAAACAATAAGCTGAGAAACAATCTAAAATTACATATCACTAAATTGGCTTCAACACAAAGTGAGATGGATAAATTTAGATAAGAAAATGAAAATTTTGTTTCAAGCTATAAAGTCACTGGTTGTGTTTGTGCATCTACTACTCTTAATATGAATGATTACAAATCTTTGCAAATTGAATTTGAAAAGCTAAAAAAAGATCACTATGAAGAACGTATAAAGTTGCAAACTGAGTTTTCCTATCTTAAAGATTTGTTTAGAAAATTGAACAAAGGAAAGAGTGATCTTAGTCACTTGCTCAGTGTACAAAAGCATACTACCGATACAACTGGTTTGGGGTATAACAAGAAAATTACCTTTTCTAAGAAAACCAAGTTTGCATTCCGAAAAGGTGAACCCAAACAAAATCTCCAAAAAGAAAAATATAATGCATTCTATGCTTAAAGCAAAGACTTGTCATTATTGCATGAAAAGAAAACACATCTTATAAATGCTATGTTAGGAGATTTGACGTACCTAAAGGTAAATATGTTTAGATTCCTAAAGATTTAATTGTAAAAATTAACCCCATTGGACCCAACCTCAATTAGGTACCACCTCTATCTAATTGATTTTGTCTTGTATGTGTGCCTAAAAGCAAGGGACTCATTATGGTACTTGGATAGTGGCTGCTCTAGGCACATGACGGGTGACAAGTCCAAACTTATTGACTTTGTGTCAAGGGAATGAGGATATGTCACTTTTGGAGACAAAAATATGGGAAGAATTTTGGGAGAAGGAAACCTTGGAAATCAGCACAAGACACAAATAAAAAATGTTCTATATGTTAATGGACTTAAGCACAATCTCTTGAGCATTAGTCAATTATGTGACAAGGGCTTCAAAATTGAATTTAACAAGAATTGTTGTCCTATTTATGAAGCTATTTCTGGTGAGGTTTTTCACATAGGTAAAAGAATATTTAATGTCTACATGTTGAATATTGAACATGCATCATTTCATGAACTTAGTTGCTTGGTAAGTAAGTTGATGATTCTTAGTGTAGACAAAGGATCAAGCTGAAAGTTTTGATGATGCCAAAGGATTACATGAATCATATGCTTCTCAAAGATTTACTCAAGACAAAGCAATTAGAGTTAATCAAGATGGATGATCAAGACAGTCTATAGAGTCTTAGAAAGGATATTAAAATGGAAGGGAATTCCAATTGGATTAGCAAAAGGTTTGGCCAAGAATTTTAAGCTAAAAAGTGTTTTTCAACAAATTTACTCTCTGGTAATCGATTACCAGAGGATGTAATCGATTACCAGTGGCCAAAACTGATTTACAACAGCTATTAAAATTTGAATTCAAAATTTGCACTGTGTAATCGATTACACAGATATGGTAATCGATTACCAGCAGTTTCTGAACGTTTTAATTCAAATTTTAAAGAGTGTAATTGATTACACACTTATTGTAATCGATTACCAGAGGAGTTTTTCAGAAAACATTCTCATCAGTCACATCCTTTCATGTGGTTATTGAATGGCTTTCATAGGCCTATATATGTGTGACTTGAGACACGATTTTGATAGAGTTTTTCAGAACAAAAAGTGTTTATCCTCTCAGAGAGCAAATTCATTTTATCCTCTTAAGAATTCCTTGGCCAATTCAATTGCAATTCATTAAGGAATTATTTGAGCGCTTAATCTGTAAAAATCTATCTCTTTCTAGAGAGATTCATTCTTCTTCTTCTACTCATTCTCTAAGGAATTAAGAGACTGTGGGTCTCTTGTTGTAAAGGAATTCTAAACACAAAGGAAGGATTGTCCTTGTGTGTTTAGAACTTGTAAAAGGAATTTACAAGATAGTGGAACTCTCAAGCGGGTTGCTTGGGGACTGGACGTAGGCACAAGGGTGTGGCCGAACCAGTATAAAACTGAGTTTGCATTTTCTCTTCCCTTAATCTCCTTTATTTATTATTGCTTTATATTCATATTCAAATTGTGTTATTTGAATTAATATTTAAGAAGATTGTCATTAAGGGAATTCATAACTTGAATAAAAAGTGAAATAGATTTTTAATTAGGGCAAGTAGTTTGGAATATCTTAATTCAATCCCCCCTTCTTAAGATATCTGAGGCCACTTGTCTAACAAGTGGTATCAGAGCTTAATTCTTGTATAAAGTTTAGAAGCTTCAAGAAAAAGATGGCCTCAGCAAATTCCTTATTTCCAGAAGGGAATTCTATCAATAGACCTCCAATCTTTAATGGAGAGGGTTACCACTACTGGAAAACCCGAATGCAAATTTTTATCGAGGCAATAGATCTAAATATCTGGGAAGCCATAGAAATAGGGCCTTATATACCCACCACAGTAGAAAGAGTTTCAATAGATGGTAGTTCATCAAGTGAAAGCATAACCATAGAAAAACCTAGAGATAGATGGTCTGAAGAGGATAGAAAACGAGTACAATACAACTTAAAAGCCAAAAACATAATAACATCTGCCCTAGGAATGGATGAATATTTTAGGGTTTCAAATTGTAAGAGTGCTGAGGAAATGTGGGACACTCTTCGGTTAACACATGAAGGAACTACAGATGTTAAAAGATCTAGGATAAATGCACTAACTCATGAGTATGAATTATTTAGAATGAATGCAAATGAAAATATTCAAAGTATGCAAAAGAGATTTACACATATAGTAAATCATCTAGCAGCCTTAGGCAAAGAATTTCAAAATGAGGATCTTATAAACAAGGTGTTAAGATGTTTAAGTAGAGAATGGCAACCCAAAGTAACGGCCATTTCTGAATCAAGAGATTTGTCTAATATGTCTCTTGCCACTTTATTTGGAAAGTTGCAGGAACATGAGATGGAACTATTGAGATTGCACCAAAATGAAGAAAATGACAAGAAAAAGAAAGGAATTGCTCTTAAAGCATCATCCTCAATTCAAGAAGAAAGTGATCAGGATAATGATCCAGATGATGATGATGATCTAAGTCTTTTTGTAAGAAGATTCAACAAGTTTCTTAATGTAAGAGGAAATCAGAGGCGACCAAATTTTAAATCAAAGAGAAGGACAGAAAATTCATCCTCTACTCTAAAATGCTTTGAATGCAATCAACCTGGACATCTGAGAGTTGATTGTCCCATCTTCAAGAAAAAGATGGAAAAATCTGAAAAGAAAAATCATAGTGAAAAGAAACTGAAGAAAGCATACATTACATGGGATGAAAATGATATGGAATCCTCTGAAGATTCTGAAAATGAAGAGATAAATCTCTGCCTTATGGCTAAAAGTTACGAAAGTGATGAAGAGGTAACATCTTCGAATAACTTATCTATTTCTTTTGATGAATTGCAAGATGCATTTGCTGATCTACATAAAGAGTCAATTAAACTTGCAAAATTAGTTTCATCTTCAAAGAAAACAATTTCAAATTTAGAAAATGAGATTTCGAAATTAAACAAAGAATTAGATCTTCTTAGAAATGAAGTCTCAATTTCTAAAACAAATGAAAAAGTTAATATTTCCACTATTTCTGACAAGAAAATATCAGATTCTTGTAGTTGTTGTGATAAATATGTAAAAGAAATTAAAGAGTTGAAGAATTCACTTTCAAAATTTTCATATAGTAAAAATAATTTAGATGTTATATTAAGTAAACAAAGATATGTGTCTAATAAAAATGGACTAGGGTATAAATCTGATAAACAACAAAAGTTTCATAAAAACTTTTCCACTTCCACACAAAAATGTAATTCTAATTCTATCACTTGTTTTTACTGTGGAAGAAGAGGACATGGCATATCAACTTGCTACTTCAAGAAAAATTACAGTAACATTAAAATGATATGGGTCCCAAAAGGATCCTCAGTTTATACTAACATGCAAGGACCCAATAAAATTTGGGTACCTAAGTCAAAAACTTAATTATGCAGGTATCTTTGAGAAAGAAGTGGTACATAGATAGCGGATGCTCAAAACATATGACTGGAGATGCATCAAATTTTACACATATCTCTCCAAAGAAAAGCGGGCATGTAACATATGGTGACAACAACAAAGGTAGAATCCTTGGAGTGGGTAAAATAGGTACAAATTCTTCAAACTCCATTGAAAATGTTCTACTTGTTGAAGGACTTAAGCATAGCCTGCTTAGCGTTAGTCAACTATGCGACAAAGGCTATCTAGTATCATTTGATTCTCAGAAATGTCTTATAGAACATAAGCATGACATTAATATAAAGCATATAGGACATAGAGTCAATAATGTTTACATGATAGACTTAAGCATAAAACATGAAAACAATCATTGCTTTCTTAGTAAAGATGAAGATCCATGGTTATGGCAAAAAAGAATTGCTCACATAAACATGGATCACTTAAATAAATTAATTTCAAAAGATTTAGTAGTTGGTTTGCCTAAATTGAAATTTGAAAAAGATAAACTATGTGATGCATGTCAAAAGGGCAAATAAACAAGAGTCTCATTCAAACCTAAAAATGTTGTTTCAACCACTCAACCCTTACAATTATTGCATATGGATTTATTTGGTCCATCTAGAATCATGAGTTTTGGAGGAAATTACTATGCTTTAGTTATAGTTGATGATTTCTCTAGATATACTTGGACATTATTTATTACACATAAAAGTGATTCATTCCAAGCATTTAGAAAACTAGCTAAAGTCATACAAAACAAGAAAAATCTTAAGATTGCATCCATTAGAAGTGATCATGGGGGTGAATTTGAAAATAAAGATTTTGAATTATTTTGTGATGAACATGGTATTGAACACAATTTTTCTGCACCTAGAACCCCTCAACAAAATGGAGTTGTTGAAAGGAAAAATAGGTCATTGGAAGAAATTGCAAGAACTTTATTAAATGATACTTCTCTTCCAAAGTATTTTTGGGCTGAAGCTGTCAATACTGCATGTTACATCATGAATAGGGCCTTGATAAGACCCATTTTAAAGAAAACCCCATATGAGTTGTATAATGGTAGAAAACCTAATATTTCTCATCTACATGTTTTTGGTTGCAAGTGCTTTGTGCTTAATAATGGTAAAGATAATCTAGGAAAATTTGATGCAAAATCTGATGAAGGTATTTTTCTTGGATATTCATTACAAAGCAAAGCATATAGGATATATAATAAAAGAACTATGAATATCGAGGAATCCATTCATGTTACCTTTGATGAATCTAATGCTATATTGTCAAGAAAGAATATGCTAGATGACACTGCAGATTCTTTAGAACATATGAACATTCATGAACAAGATTCCAAAGGAAATGACAAAGGAAACAATGAAGATCCTCCAGAAGAAGTCAAATCCAATGATGAACTCCCAAGAGAATGGAAAGCTTCAAGAGATCATCCCCTCGACAACATTATTGGTGATATCTCAAAAGGGGTAACAACTAGACATTCTCTTAAAGATTTATGCAATAATATGGCTTTTGTATCTATGATTGAACCTAAAAATATAAAAGAAGCCATAGTAGATGATAACTGGATCATTGCCATGCAAGAAGAACTAAACCAATTTGAAAGAAATAATGTGTGGAAATTAGTAGAAAAACCTAAAAATTATCCTATCATAGGAACAAAATGGGTTTTTAGAAATAAATTAGATGAACATGGCATAATTATTAGAAATAAAGCCAGGTTAGTAGCAAAAGGATATAATCAAGAAGAAGGAATAGACTATGAAGAAACATATGCTCCTGTTGCAAGATTAGAAGCCATTAGAATGCTATTGGCGTATGCATCCATAATGGATTTTAAACTTTATCAAATGGATGTTAAGAGTGCCTTTCTAAATGGCTTAATTCAAGAAGAGGTATATGTTGAACAACCCCCTGGTTTTGAAATTCCTTATAAACCAAACCATGTTTATAAATTACAAAAGGCTCTTTATGGTTTGAAACAAGCCCCTAGGGCATGGTATGAACGCTTAAGCAATTTTCTTCTAGAAAAAGATTTCTCCAGAGGTAAAGTGGATACCACATTGTTCATAAAGAGAAAGCATAATGATATTTTATTGGTTCAAATATATGTTGATGATATAATTTTTGGATCCACTAATGACTCATTGTGCAAGGAGTTTTCCCTTGATATGCAAAGTGAATTTGAAATGTCAATGATGGGAGAACTAAAGTACTTTCTGGGATTACAAATCAAGCAAACTCAAGAAGGTATATTCATCAATCAATCCAAGTACTGCAATGAATTGATCAAAAGATTTGGGATGGATAGTGCAAAACACATGTCTACACCGATGAGCACTAATTGTTACTTAGATAAAGATGAATCTGGTCAGTCTATAGACATAAAACAATATCGAGGTATGATCGGATCTCTTCTTTATTTATCTGCTAGTAGACCTGATATTATGTTTAGTGTATGTATGTGCGCTAGGTTTCAATCCAACCCCAAACAATCACATTTAAGTGCAGTAAAGAGAATCATGAGATATCTATTAGGAACAATCAATTTAGGATTATGGTATCCTAAGAATTCAACATGTAACTTAATAGGATATTCTAATTCTGATTTTGCCGGATCTAAAACTGATAGAAAAAGTACAAGTGGAACTTGTCAATTCATTGGATCGGCTCTTGTCTCATGGCATAGTAAGAAACAAAACAGTGTTGCTTTATCTACCGCTGAAGCAGAGTATATCTCTGCCGGTAGTTGTTGTGCACAGATTTTATGGATGAAGCAACAATTATCTGACTATGGCATCATTCTTGATCGTATACCTATTAAGTGTGATAATATTAGTGCCATAAATCTATCCAAAAACCCAGTTCAACACTCTAGAACTAAACATATAGAGATTAGACACCACTTTCTTAGAGATCATGTCCTAAAGGGAGATTGTGTATTAGAGTTTGTTGATACTAAGAATCAACTTGCTGATATTTTCACAAAACCTCTCCCCAAGGAAGTGTTCTTCTCTATTAGAAGAGAGTTAGGTCTCTTAGACGTAAGAGATTTAGAAAAATAGGAATTGATTGGATGATTAATTGATTGATTGGTTCATTTACTCTTATTTATTGTGTATAGATTATTTTGTTTGTTTGATCTTGTTTGAATTCTTGTTTTTATGAATGATTGATTGTGTTTTGATTTAGTATAACGCTTGTGTTGTTTAATTTAATTTACTTTTTGTTAGTATAATTAATTATTAAGATAGTATAAGTTTTTAGACTTAGAAATAAGTTTTTCTTTTAGAAAAAGGCTATTCTTTGTTCTGGTAATTGATTACATGAATACTGTAATCGATTACACTAGAACAGATAGCCTGTAATCGATTACAGTATTCATGTAATCGATTACCAGTAGGCTGCCTCCTCCTATAATCAATTACCATTACTTGTAATCGATTACCACGCGTCCTGCTCTATAAATATCACATTTTCCAGAAATCCATGTGCAGCCCCTTTTCTCTCACGACGTTCCTCCATTCCCAAACCTCCAAATCTTCGTATCTCACTCATTTCTTCATCAAATCAACTCCCATAAATTGCGATCTTCTTCTTTTTCATTTCTCTTTTGATTTCACCGATTAAAATCTGCAAAAACTCCTTCAAATGGCAGAATCGTCAAAGAAACGAAAGGGTTCTTCCGCCTCCGCTTCGGCTTCAAGAGCTCATCGTTCCGGAGCCACTAGCGCATCCACAGCACCAACTCCACCCTCATTGTCCTCTTCCCCAGTGTTTTCTTCCGACGAACAGCAGAAACGGTACTCCAATCTTTTCTCATCTTGTTCCATTATCGACCCTAAGTTTATTGATATGGAATTCTTTTCTGTTGAAACCTTTGATTGCATTCAAGCCTTTCAGAACTTAGGTCTTCTACCTTTTATGTCATTACAATTGCCTATTTATCCTGAATTGGTTAAAGCTTTTTATTGTAATCTTGAAATTCAGGACAACACTCTGATTTCTGAAATTTTTGGGATAAAAATGGTCATTGACCAGTCCCTTTTCCATGACTTAACCAAATTACCCAGTGACGGTGTACCATTTGAAGGTACACTGAATGACGACTGGAAATTTGATTTCTCTGCCCATGATGCCCGCCAGTTGGTTTGCACCAACAATGCGGATATGACCGGACGTCTTCTTGCCGGGTCATTGGCTTTTGAAAGCCGCATCCTTCACTATTTAATTATGCGTATTTTGCTTCCACGGTCTTCCAACCTTGCCCAGGTTTCTGAGGAAGATCTAATTATCATGTGGGCCTTTCATACAGGGCGTCAACTTGACTGGGCACACTTAGTCAGATATCGCATGCATAAGGCATTGCGATTAAATGCTCCACTACCATATCCACAACTTGTCACTCTCTTTTTCCGCCATTTTCAAATTCCTCTTGATTCTGAACCTTACGTTCCAATCAAGAGATCCTTTTTAATTGGTGCTGCTGTGATTTCTTCTTTTGGTTACCGCAAAGAGCATGATGGATCTTGGGTCAAAAAGGGTGCTCCACCCGCTGATGATGAAGGCAACCAACCAGTTGAAGATAATTCCTCTTTTCTTCGAAAGATTTTGGAAAAGTTCGATGGTCTTCAAACTTTTGTTGGTGACAAGTTTGATAATATGGAATTGCAAGTCGACATGCGGTTTGATGCCATGGAATCAAGGATCACCAAAGTTGAAGAAGATGTCTCCTTCATCTGTACTTGCTTTGATCCACCACCACCGCCTCCATCATCCTCTTAGCTTATATGTTATTATTAAGACTAAGTATTATTAGTGGTTAAGTATTATTAGTACTCTGTTTTAACTCCGTGTATTTGGCTTTTTATTGCTCTAGTTATCGTAGTCTTGCACTATAATTATATTTCTAGACATTGCTTTTGTTGATTATGCAAATGTATGGTTTTATTTTGGTTTAATGGTTGGCTTTGTTTGGATATTTATTGTGTTAATGTTTGGCTATTGATTGCCTTGCTCTAGTTCTTTTTGATGTTGCCAAAGGGGGAGAGAACTTGGGAGAGAACATGGGTTAGAAATCAATTAGAAATTTAGAAATTTATCGTTAAGAAAAGTTAGGCATAAATGCCAAAAGATAGGGGGAGTAAGGGTTGTGTGAACGTGCTATCATCTTGTATATAGCTTGTCTTGATTTCAGGTGTTGTCATCATCAAAAAGGGGGAGATTGTAGACAAAGGATCAAGATGAAAGTTTTGATGATGCCAAAGGATTACATGAATCATATGCTTCTCAAAGATTTACTCAAGACAAAGAAATTAGAGTTAATCAAGATGGATGATCAAGACAGTCTATAGAGTCTTAAAAAGGATATTAAAATGGAAGGGAATTCCAATTGGATTAGCAAAAGGTTTGGCCAAGAATTTTAAGCTAAAAAGTGTTTTTCAACAAATTTACTCTCTGGTAATCGATTACCAGAGGATGTAATCGATTACCAGTGGCCAAAACTGATTTACAATAGCTATTAAAATTTGAATTCAAAATTTGCACTGTGTAATCGATTACACATATATGGTAATCGATTACCAGCAGTTTCTGAATGTTTTAATTCAAATTTTAAAGAGTGTAATCGATTACACACTTATTGTAATCGATTACCAGAGGAGTTTTTCAGAAAACATTCTCATCAGTCACATCCTTTCATGTGGTTATTGAATGGCTTTCATAGGCCTATATATGTGTGACTTGAGACACGATTTTGATAGAGTTTTTCAGAACAAAAAGTGTTTATCCTCTCAGAGAGCAAATTCATTTTATCCTCTTAAGAATTCCTTGGCCAATTCAATTGCAATTCATTAAGGAATTATTTGAGCGCTTAATCTGTAAAAATCTATCTCTTTCTAGAGAGATTCATTCTTCTTCTTCTACTCATTCTCTAAGGAATTAAGAGACTGTGGGTCTCTTGTTGTAAAGGAATTCTAAACACAAAGGAAGGATTGTCCTTGTGTGTTTAGAACTTGTAAAAGGAATTTACAAGATAGTGGAACTCTCAAGCAGGTTGCTTGGGGACTGGACGTAGGCACAAGGGTGTGGCCGAACCAGTATAAAACTGAGTTTGCATTTTCTCTTCCCTTAATCTCCTTTATTTATTATTGCTTTATATTCATATTCAAATTGTGTTATTTGAATTAATATTTAAGAAGATTGTCATTAAGGGAATTCATAACTTGAATAAAAAGTGAAATAGATTTTTAATTAGGGCAAGTAGTTTGGAATATCTTAATTCAACCCCCCCTTCTTAAGATATTTGAGGCCACTTGTCTAACACTTAGTTATGGCATTGTAGGGTTGCACATATAAGCATGCATCATCTCAACCATCTAGTTAAAAAAGACTTAGTAATTAGTGTTTGGAAACTCAAGTTTGAGAAAATTAAATTGTGTGAAGCATGTCAAAAAGGGAAACAAGTTAAAAATTCTTTTCAAAGTAAAAAGTTGTTTCTACTTCAAAATCCCTTGAACTACTTCATATAGATTTATTTGGACCTTCAAGAAGTATGAGTTTAGGTGACAACTACTATGACTTAGTAATTGTAGATGATTATTCAAGGTTCACTTGGACTTTGTTTTTGAAAACCAAAAATGAAGCATTTGATGTTTTTCACAAACTTGCCAAAGTTATTCAAAATGAGAAAAGTCTTAATATTGTTTCAATTAGAAGTGATCATAGAGGTGAATTTTGAAATGAGTATTTTGAAAAGTTTTGTGAAGAAAATGGAATTCACTACAATTTTTTCGCCCCTAGAACACCTCGACAAAATTGTATTGTGAAAAGGAAAAATAGATCCCTCAAAGAAGGAACTAAAATTCCTCTAAATGAAACAAGGCTACCAAAGTACATTTGGGTTGATGTTGTTAGCACTATTTGCTGTAATTTAAATATGGTACTTATAAGACATATTCTAAAGAAAATCCCTTATGAACTTTACAAAGGAAGAAAACCAAATATATCTCACTTAAGGGTCTTTGGTTGTAAATGTTTTGTTTTAAATAATGGTAAAAAAATCTCTTGGCAAATTTTATGCAAAAGTTGATAAGGCTATTTTTCTTGATTATTCGTTGCAAAGCAAAACATATAGTGTTTAATAGGAGAAATTTATATGTAGAAAAATCTATACATGTTTTGTGTGATGAAACTAATTCTATTGTTCAAGAAAATTATTTGGAAGATAAAGATGCAGGTTTTCTAGATAAGGATACTACTCTTGAAGATGAAACCAAAGTTGAAGAGATTGAACAAAGCAAAGAAATCACTGTCATACCTCCTAAAGACCTCCCAAGAGAATGGATAACTCAGAAAGACCTCTCATTGGACAACATTATTGGTGAAATATCAAAAGGAGTTTCTACTCGCTTTAGACTCAGGATTTTATGCAATAACATGACTTTTGTTTCTCAATTTGAACCAAGAAACATAGATGAAGCTTTGTATGATGAGCATTGGTTACTAGCTATGCATGAAGAGTTAATCAGTTTAAAAGGAATGAAGTGTGAGACTTAGTTCTTAAACATGCCTCTCACAAGTCAATTAGAACAAAATGGGTGTTTTGAAACAAACTTGATGAATCAGACATCATACTAAGGAACAATGTGACACCCTTTATCCCGACATACATATAAATAAATAAATAAAACATAAAAATACAGATAAAAAAGTTCACGTGGGTAAAAGGTTCACATTCATTTCACCATTATCAAATAAAACTTATTAAAAACATATCAGACTCAGAACAAGGTCGTCAAAGTTTACAAAAGAAGTTTTGTTAAATCAGTGAGGTAAAACAAAATAAAATAACATCATACAATTAAAATAAAAATGCATCCCCAATGTCACATCCTATCAAAGCATTGTGTCCCAACGTCCTCTAACACGATATTCTTTAAAGTCATCTACCTAGGCATCTGCTCATATGAACACAAGGTTCAAGATTATCACATGATCTAAACACAAATAGCACACAAGGAGTGAGTTATCACATTTCTAAAAAAAATAAACAAAGACATGATTATAATAAATTATAAAAGTATTTATAACATAGCTCAACTTAATACAATCCATGTCAGTTCACCACTTTATCATTTAAAATTCATTTTTCAATCACCAATCACATTACACATGAATCACACACTTGGGTCAAGATGTAATAACACTCATCAATTTCATAATAAACAATTAGCAGGTGTTATGCAACAATTATACTAAGACTCAAGCCTATATGCAATGTAGTACCATGTCAGTGAAAAATCACAATAGGGCGCTAAGGAGTACACAACAAAACACACCACACAATGGGTATGTCAGGGCACTCTCACTAAGTAAAATCATAAAGTGACCAGTCAAGGTCACTCTGTTTTGCAAGAATGCTCCAACAATACGGGATCAACATAGGCTTAAAGGAGTACTTAAATTAAGTGTCTTTACCCTAAGGCCTAGATTCCGAAGAATCCGTTAGGGTCTCACCTTCCTGATTCAGGTCCAATCTCTAAAATAATTTTTGTACGTAGACACTGCTCATGAATTATACAATACCCACGACCTCATACTCGTGTTTCAAACACGTTTAACACATTGTGCTATAATTTAACACTTTAGGTTCCTAACTAGGAATCCTACACTTTCCCTTTAATACTGCGCATAAACACTTTTCTCAAGGTAATCACCAGTCGGGTTATTGTATAATTCATAACTCACAACACAAACATTGTTACATCAAGTGTTAACCACACACTTATTCACAACAAAATTTCATGTCCACAATTTTAACATATCACAACATCACAATCCACCATCACATGTTTACATGTATCTAAAAAATTAACACATGTTCAATTTTGCGCTTATGCTCAATCTCAACAACAATGTTATAATCTCATTATAACTATTTATCACGCTTCAAATCATATGCACATCACACAATAATAATATTTGCATGACACAAAACACACACACATATATTAAATCAAACTATATTATTTTCAATTAAAAAGAGTTTCTACAATAATTAAATTAAAATTATATCGAAAGAAATTACTACTAGGCATTAACTTTACAATTTTCTTTAATTTATTATTTTATTACTTTAATTATTGCAATATATACATAACATGTTGATCATCATCGTGGGAAGATACAAAACAAAGACAATAATTTGTATAAAATAAGCTATTAAAGAGAAGATTATTTAGAGTACAATTTACGTTAATTAAAAAAACTCAATTTTTAGGGTTCACACTTAATACAAGAACACCTAAAAACATATATAATTTACAATTATAATTGTAAAGATAGGATCGAAGTTTGTAGAAACACCCAAAAACTCATTCCAATTAATTCTTTAAGGATCCCTACACATGTTCTCACTACTTTTCAATTGTGAATAACTTATCCCTTATCTCTAGGTGGGCCCACAGATGTAGTCCGATAGTGATACCGACAACTCTAGTGGTTTTGTGAGTCTCCTTAAGTTTTTCTTCTGATTGTTATGTTAGGATTTTCAAGCGTGATAGAGAACAAGAAGAGATTGTAGCCTTCATTTCATTGTTAAAGTGTTAGACTAATTTCTCTCTTCAAAAACATTATTTCACAAATTCCAACAGTGAAAATGTGCACAGGTGGTGTCCAAATTTCATGATGATCCAACGGTTAGCGTATCATGGATCGTAGTTTTACTGGGATAGGTTTGGGTGTATGCAGGAAAAGAGAAAGCTCAGTGCGAGGAATATTTCTTCCACCACAGACACTATCTTGAAAATCCCAACGGTGGACGTGTGTGTAAATAAGTTGCGAACCTCGTGTTCAAATTTCACAATAATCCAACAACTAATGAGTCCGGGATCATCGTTTTACGAAGACATATTTGAGTGTATGCAGGAAAAAGAGGGGGTTTTGGGAAATGAAGAATGAAAAAGAGATTTGAAAGAAAGAGAGAATGTAGAGATGTGTGTCATAAATGTAAAAAGTGACCTATTACATCTCTATTTATAGCTAGGGTATCCTGAACCTATTATTTACTCTATTTTTCTTTGTTTTATCATTTTATATTAAGAAAATCTATTTTACTCCATGTTAAATGAATAAATAAAATAATTTTTCTTCTAAAAACATATATTTATATTTACCTTAAAACTATTATTTTAATTAATAAAACTATTTCTCTTATTTATTTAATTACAAAAAGCTCATTATTTTCTTAAAATTCTATTTATTTTAAATAAAATTATTTTTAATTTATTTTATAAAAAATGGGATGTTACAAACAAGGTTAGATTGGTTGCAAAAGGATACAACCAAGAGGAAGGCATTGACTATGATGAAACCTATGCACTTGTTGCAAGGTTAGAAGCCATTAGGTTGTTGCTTGCTTTTGCATGTATTATGGTTTTCAGGTTATTCTAAATGGATGTGAAGAGTATTTTTCTCAATGGATACATCGAAGTAAAGATATATGTATACCAGCCTCCTGGTTTCATAGACTTTGAACATCCTAATCATGTTTACAAGATGAAAAATCCTTTGAATGGTTTGAAACAAGCACCTAGATCTTGGTATGAAAGATTGAGCAATTTCTTAATTGATCTATCTTTTGTAAGAGGTTAAGTTGAAAAACATTATTTATCAAGAGATCAAACAATGAGTTGTTAGTTGTGCAAATCTATGTTGATGATATAATTTTTTATGCTACTAATGAAACTTTGTGTAAGAAAATTTTCAGTTTTATGCAGCAAGAATTTGAGATGTCTATGATAAAAAAGTTGAACTTCTTCCTTGGACTTCAAGTCAAGCAAATGAAACATGGAACCTTCCTATGTCAGAAAAAATACAAAATATTGCACAAAACTAATTAAGAAATTCAGCATGGAAAAGTGCAAAGAAGCATCAACATCAATGGCAACATCAACTTATCTTAACTTAGGTGAAAAAGGTAAATTAGTGGAGGAGTCAAGGTATAGAAGTATGATTGGTTCAGTTCTTTACTTAACTAAAAGTTGATCCAAATATTATGCTTATTGTTTGCTTGTGTTCAAGATATCAAGCTAATCCTAATGGATCTCACTTAACAACTGTTAAAAAAAACATTAAGTACTTTAAGGGCAAAACCAATATTGGTTTGTGGTATCCCAAAGGTACCTTCTTAAATCTAATTGGTTTTTCAGACTCTGACTTTGCAGGATGCAAGCTAGACAGGAAAAGCACAAGTGGGACATACCATCTTTTAGGTAGCTCTCTTGTATCTTGGAATTGCAAGAAACAAGCTTGTGTAATACTATCCACTGCAGAAGCAAAATATATTGCAGCTAGAAGTTGTTGTGCTCAAAGTCTCTGGATGAAACAACAACTTGAAGATTTTGGAGTAATCCTTGATCATATTCCTTTGAAATGTGACAGCACAAGTGCTATTTATCTGGCTAAAAATCCTATCATGCATTCTAAAACCAAACATATAGAGATAAGACATCATTTTCTTAGAGATCATATATTAAAGGGTGATTGCTGCATTGAGTTTATTTATAGTGAACATCAACTAGCTGACATCTTCACTAAACCTCTAGCTAGAGACAGGTTCTAGCATTGAATGATGTTATGCTTTGTACATGTAGCCTATTTATATGCTCTCTATGTCTATTATTTTCTTTTATGTCTTAGTATGTTGATATGTTGATGTGTAGTTGATTTTTCTCTAAAAATACATGTTTACTCTGTCATTTCGTGTTTTTCATTGTTTTAATTGATTATTCTCTTGTGTAAATCGATTACACTACATTGTTGTGTGTTTATCAGTTTTTTAAACCGTCTGTTTCAATCGATTACCTTATGGTTTAATCGATTACCATTTATGCGTTTGTGGTGTTATGGTTCAAAGTTTGTTGTTTTAATCGATTACTAAATTGTTTTAATCAATCACGTGTTGGACTTAAAACTTTTTCCTAGCGTTTTGTTCTATTGTAATCGATTATGGCTTCAATTTAATCGATTACATGTTGTGGTTTATGGATTCTTTTGGCTTTATGTTCTGTTTTGTCGATTACTATACATTTTAATCGACTACAAAGGCCTCAGGGGGAGTTTTATTGGCATATTTAATCGATTACACTTGTGTTTTAATCAATTACTTATACTAGCTTTTGTTTTGGGTGAAAACAAGGGCCAATTTAATTGATTACTATGTTGTTCTAATCGATTACTTGCATGTTTTTTTGTGTGTAATCCGTTACATATTTTCATCTTCACCTCATCAACCACCATTATTACTGCCTCACCACCCACCTCAGCCAACCAAAATGATTCAGCCTCTCTTTATAAGCCAACCCAAACCTATCCACAAATCACACTAACACCTCTTCTAAAACCTCCTGTTACCACCCCTCTCTGAACCCAAGCATTTTATACTCTCAAACCCTTTGTCTCCTTTTCAAGATGACAAATAATCCTTCAAGAGCATAGTAGAAAGCAAAAACTTCCAAGAGGAAGCAAGAAGAATGCTCACAGGCTGCTCTCAACCATTTAGATACATGGTTCACAAATTATAGCAAGAAGAATGACTACATGATGATTTATGCTATAAAAAATGTGAGGATCCCTAAGTATTTTGACTTGGAATGGTTCTCTCAACAAGGGTTTAACTTTCCTAATCTACTGAAAGCACAAAGATTGTCAAAGCTGGTGCAAATGAAATGAACTTTTTATCCAAAGCTAGTCAAGGTTTTCTACACCTGTGCACGTATTGACCTTGAAGGTAACGTCTTCTCTACTGTAATTGGAGTAAAAATGGTCATTGATGTTGTTGTGTGAAAGAAAGTAGTTGGTCTGGACATGGGTGGAGTCCACAAGTTCGATGAAACGCCTGATGGGTACAGTAAGATGCAGACATATAGGGGAATGCTTCTTGACCCTACTAGGAACTTGAGGAATCACTTAAGAGTTGGTGGAAAAATTACAGAGGATAGAATGCTAGTTTAACTCATTACCTACATTCTCACTCCAAGGTCAAGTTATCACGCTTAGGTAACGAATGATGATCTATAAATTGTTTATGGTTTGAAATCAGGTATCAAGATAAACTAGGTACTGCTGATTAAAGACATTATGCTGAAACGTCATCGCCTTGTGGATTATGAATTTCCTTATGATATACTTGCCTCAAGATTCATTAACTACTTCAATGTTGATGTCTCTAATGAGATTATGGACTTTACCAAAACATCTAGTGAAATAACCAAAAGACACCTCAAGAAGCTTGGAATGAGGTTTGTTGATCATGAATGGATAATGGTTGGAGAGCCAGCAGCTGAAAACATTGATCAAATGGAAGAATATGCTAAAGTTGAAGCTCCATAAGAGCCAGCACATCAACAAAGTCCTTTTGAGTCACTTATTATTCCAAAGATGGACGTTGTGTTTCACCTCTATCAAGAGCACTCAACTAAAGTTCACAATTAGTTGGAGAATATAACTACCCGACTGGAAAACATTGAAACTAGGTTGACCCTTAGCAACTTCCTTAACCCTGGTGAGGATTAAGCTTAGTTGTGTTTGAAGTGCTTAGTTCTGTTGTTTGGTTGTCCTTTCTGATTATGTTCAATTCTGTTTCTGTCTTTATTTTTGATTAAGTAGCTATGGTCTTTTAAAATGATATAATGATTAGTTGTAATTTTTTTTATGAATGAAATGCTATGATCTTTTCCTTTATCACATCATATGTTTCTCTATTTACTCTATGAGTAGTTGTGACTTTTTGGCCTTGTTATACTAAAAGGGAGATAAACATTGCATTAGTATTGCATTAGGAAGTATTAATGCATTGTATACATATATTCATACACAACTCTACCTAATGATGATGATGATATGAATTAACACTTCTCTTAGTATTCAGAAACTTTTAGGTTTTCTAAGAAAAGTCTCTACTCTTAAGACTCTCCAAATGCACTCAAATGACAATTCAAGTTCGGCATCATCAAAGCCAAAAAGGGGGAATTTGTTGGAGATAGGGGGAACAACATGAATAAGCTTTGGAGCTTGAAGACGTTTTGTTTTTTTACATGCTCAACTCTTTAAGTGACATTTGTATTGATTGTTGCATCTTAGTCTTTATATTTTCATATGTAGATCATCCATAATCATATAGAGGAAATAAGATTGTTTCTAAAGTTAGAAACTTCTTCAGTGCATAAAATTCTCTATTTTAATCAATTACAAGGTTAATCGTAATCGATTACACAAGTGTTTGAAACTTGTAGAGAGATCCTCATTTTGGTTTAATCAATTACCAGTTAACTGTAATCGATTGCACAATTCAGTTGGGACCATGTCTAATTTTTATGAGTCTCTACTTTAATCGATTACCTGGTGATCGTAATTGATTACTTCACTCTTAAAAGTGTTCCCAGAAATGATCAAGAACACTTTAGTCGATTACATCAAGAATCTAATTGATTACATTGTTCTTGAAAGTTTTTAAGATATTGGGAATATCACTTTAATCGATTGAAATTATAATATAATTGGTTACTTCTTCGAAATAATCGATTATATTGAATATTTAATTGATTACAGGCGGTTATAAATTTTTTCTCTATAAATAATCACCTTGTGCTCTCACTTTAACAACAACGAATAGAAGAAAAAAGAAAGAAAGAAGAAAAAGTGCATAGAAAAAGGTAGAGATTGTTTCCACATGTATATGGATGAAAAAGGTAGGCTAAAGTCTTTCTTTAAGGTTGAATGTGCTAAGGTAGCCCTCACCACAAAATGCTGGACTTCTATTCAGAATTTGGATTACTTGACACTAACATATCACTTTATAGATACTGAATGGAAGTACCAAAAGAGGATTACTAGCTTTAGTGTAATTCCTAACTATAAATGGAGATAATAGGTAAGAAAGTGGAAAAACTGCTAAAGGAATAAGGCATTAGAAATGTATCCACAATAATAGTAGATAATGCTTCATCTAATGATACAATGGTGGCACATAAAAAAAAATTGAAGATTATGGGTGGTCTAGTGATGGATGGTGAGTATTTTCATGTTAGATGTTGTGCTCTTATATTAAATTTAGTTGTGAGTGATGGCTTGAAAGAAAACCAAAATTCCCTAAATAACATTTGAAATGTCATAAGATTTGTACGATCTTCACCCCAAAGGTCTGCCAAATTTAAAGAATGGATAGAGTTTTTAGGTATATCGTGGAAAAAATTGTTGTGTCTTGATGTTTCAACAAGGTGGAACTCCTCCTATTTGAAGCTAGACGCTGCTAAGAAGTATCAAGAGGCCTTTGAGAAGATTGTGGAATAAGACCCACAATGTATACCCTTTTTTGGGGATGATGGCCCCCAAATAATGATGATTGGGAAAATGTTCGAGCATTGACAAAAAATTTGAAAATTTTCTATGATGCCACTAATGTGTTTCCAACTTCACAACATGTAAGCTTAGACACTACATTTCACCAATTGGCTAACATCCATTTTGAACTTCATGAGTCAGCCATGAACTTGAATACCATTTTGGCCACTATGAGTTAAGCGCAAGTATGAGAAGTATTGGGGTGATATTGATAAGGTGAATAACTTTTTGTATTTTGGTGTGATGTTTGACCCCGATTTCAAGCATGAGATTTTGATGTGGTCTTTTGTAACCTTGTTTAAGTATAACAACATCTTTACTGAAAAATTATGCACTTCTATAAGAAAAAATTGTAAAAAGGCCTATAAGGAACAAACTAAATCCGAACAGTCTTCTCATGGTCTAGGAAACTTTGCTTCTGCAGCTAAAACAAGTGTCTGTGCTGAAACTTCATCATACTTGGCTAGGACTAATGCATTTAAGAGGCATTTAGCAGAGAAAGATTCCATTGATATACAAAATGAGTTTGAGAGGTATTTGGCTGAAAAATGTGTAGATGTTGATGATAGTTTTGATGTTCTTGTTTGGTGGAAACAAAATGCCTCAAGGTTTCCTACACTTTCAAGAATGGTTAAAGATATTTTGGCCACTCCTATTTCAATAGTTGCTTCTGAGAGTGATTTTAGCATTGGGGGTAGGGTTATAGATTGTTTTCGAAGCTCTCTAAATCCTCAAATGGAAGAGGCACTAATTTTTGCACAAAATTGGTTGAGGCCAATTTTAGCCCAATTGAAAGGACTCAAAATTATTGAAGACATTGAAATTTCAGAGGCTCAATAGGGGGAGCATCAGGAGGAGTTGGATCTGCAGTTGATTATCCCCAAGTTGAGTTCATGTTGTGATTGTAAATTGGCCAGTTTTAGCAGGAAAGTAGCAAGTGGGAGGGAAACATATTGGTTATGTTAGGTTCATTGAAGTGCTTATGAAAAATCCGATCACATAAGGGTGACGTTTATGGGCAATCACATAAAGGAACTTAACACCACACATTAACCCAAAACCTTAAGGCTTGGGTTTATGAGTCTTCTCCTCAATTATATGATATTCAACTTTTCCACTTTTACTCGATGTGAGACTTTATCTCACACTTGTACTCTAACACAAGTTGAGGTTTTGATCTTATAGAAGAAAGACTCCCCACTATGAAAGTTAAAAGCTAGAATTAGATGTTACATGAAGTCATGAATATCAAATTGACCGTTGTTTTTAAAATGTAAAATGTATTTATCATTATGACATGTAATAGCCTATGGAAGTAGTACATTATTAGGCTGAATATTTGGTGCTTCAAAACTTTTCTATGCTTTAGAGATTCAGTTTATATTTGAACATCATTTACTCATCCAATCATTTATTGTTTTATTTTTAGCCTTCTGACCATTTAATTTCAATTAAAGAGTCCAATACAAAATTTTATGGACAGTAAACAACAAAGAAAAAAATTGAATGATAAAATTTGACTTGAGAATATAGGCCCAACCCAAATGAATAAATTAAGTAGGAATTTAAAAAAAATTAAGCCCAAAGTGTCTTGGCCCAACTCGTTTGGATCTAACCGATCAAACTGTAACCCGTCCACCTCGAAGACAAAAAATAGTCAGAATTAGACCTTTCTGTAACTTATCCAATTCACCTGAATTACTTGAATTAGGCTCGAATTTGCTCAAACTCGATCCATGCTTAGCCCTACTCTGCACTACACTGGTTTTGGAGTTAAAAAAAAAAAAAAAGATGCTTGGTTTTTGGTTTGTCTTCACTCCTATGAACAAACACACAAACTTCATTTCTTTAGTTCCGTCGGCCATTAATCCTCCATAATAATAATAATAATAATAATAATAATAATAATAATAATAATAATAATAACATCTTTATAAATACCTATAGAAGAATTAATTAAAATAATAAAATTGATTTTTTATATAAATAAAATTTAATTTATGCATACATGAGTTAATTTTAATTTATAGAAAATAAAATAATTTTATTTTTCTTTCTTAATTATTTTTGTAAGTGTTTATTATAAAAATTATCCCAACATAGTAGGAAATAGAATGAAAATAGAAAAATAATAGTATTAGGTAAGACAATTCCAAAGTCAAAATTCACCCGGTAAAATAATAAAAATGGAGAAAAGGTTAAAATGTATACATTTAAAAGTTTAAAAACACAAAAAAATAAGATTGAATGATTGCGCTGATTTATGATATTAAAATCCCTTTTTCAATTATATTTTCTCATTTATACTATTCAAATCTCAAATATCAAATTTAATTTCATTCAAACTAATAGCTTATTAGTTAACTATCTGATAATAGCTTATCGAAATTCTAAAACCTTATTTTTAATTTATAGGTAAGTTAGTTTGATTTTATGATTTTTTTTCTTCTCTAACCATTTATATTATTTATAGAAAAATTTATCTAAACAATATCCCTTAACCCCGGTGGCCCCATCCTCTGGACATCTAAGTAAGATTATGGATCTATGGCTTAGATTAGTCATAATCTAATGAAGCACGCTTTCATAAGTTTGTGGTCCAGGGTGCGTGAATCCAAACACCCACCTTCTTCAGAACCTTCATTTTTAGTTCTTTATTAATCAGAAATATATACTCTTCTTTATAGAAATAATCAAACCGCACCTTCCTAATTTTAACGATGAAGTTAAATCCTTAAATCCTCTAAATTATAATAGGATGTCGGTCGTGTAATGTATTTTATGTGTATTGTACAGTCACCAAAGGGCAAATGTTCAAACTTCGTGCTCGAATCAAAATTATATGATTGAGGCTTCACTCCGTAAGACTTGCTTCTCAAGGCATATATTTATTATATGGGTGTACAGTTTTTTTTTTTCACAATTGTTTTATAATTTTTAATTAATAATAGAGTATGGGTAAATTTGTTTTTTCCTAACACTCCTCTATTTTCAAATCACGTTACAAATTTTGGTTTGTTTGACATTTCAATTCATTTTTATTTTTTTATCAGTTGAAAAAATTCATTTTATTATTTGATAAATAAAATTTTTAGTAATTTTTAGTATTTTTGAAATGTTATTTAAAATAATATTTTTTTAACAACTAACTTCTAAATTTTAATTTTTTTTATATATATTTTTATTCTTAATATATTTATTAAATCTTTCTTTTATTATTTTTAAATAAATCATAATTTTATTATTTTTTAGTTATTTTATAATTTTTATTATTTTAATAACTAATTTTATCAAATACTTATAATTTAATAAATTAATTTTTTAAATTTTAACTATTCATTTTCAATTAACTTTTCAGCTTTCGATTAACTCAACATAACCTTTAAAGTTACAAAACTTGGAAAGTCAGGGGACAACCACATCTAGTTACAGATCTCAAAGTCCTGTTCATTTTCACCCACTAGATGTTAATTTTAACTCTTAAAGATTAAGCTACCTTGCTAGAGAATGTATCATTAAAGAATAAATTTTCCATATCTTCATTTTCTTGAAAACAAACAAGTGTCAAGTTTATGAAACAATATATTTATTATGTTATTTAAAATGTTTTTTGTTAAATATAATTTTTCTTATAACTATCTAGGACATCTTAATTTGGCTCTCCTATGATTCGGGAATCCCAAATTATAAGACTAATCCTATAACCTATTAACTAAAGGAAAGAAATAACTAGTATTTAAAAAGTACAATTTTTTGTATAATTAAAATTTAATCTATATACATTATTATTGTAGGATATTTTTACACATATATATTAAATAAAATTTGATGATTTTATCATGTCATACAATTCATTAATACAAAGTGAGAACAAAAATAAATTCCTATTAAGTATTTTGTAATATTATTTTCATACTAGTAATATATATAAATTAAACCCTTATAATTATCTTAAAAGTAAATTTAGTTTATCTTGAAAGTTGAAACAGAATTAATTATTTCAATACTTAAGTAAAATCTAAGCTAAACCGGTTCAAATAGGATACAAACCGAACCGGCTTTAAAAAAAAGCGTTATATCATTTATTTGATTGAGGTGCTAGTTTCATAGGCTCTTATTTTTTATATTAAGTTCCAATAAAAAATAATTTGAAAAAAAAAGTTACTTTTTAATTGAAATTAATATAACTATATACGGCTAATTAACTTTCTTAGTGAGCCTGAAATGTTTTTTTCTTCTTCTTATATTTGAGATGGGAAGAAATACATTTTAAGTTGCTAAGGAAATGTCAGTATTTAATCTTTTAATCTCCTGAAAAAAAAGTTATATGTTTTAAGTTTCTTAAAATGTGTTAAGTGTAGTATCTGTTCTTTTCTTGGACTTAGTACTAGTAACATGAAATACAACGCCAATTTTATAAACAAAAATGATTCATCGACACCTTATGCTAATGTACTCCTAAAGAGAGAAACGTGGATGTGATAAGAAGAGACATTGAAAAAAATGAGAAGTGCCAATAAAGTGTTTGTATTATAACAGATGTCCCTGGATCATTTTTCTTTTATAGACAAGGAATTAAAAAGATGATTTTATTTAAGGAACATTTTCTTATTTACAGGAATAAAAATATACTATTCAAACTTTTTTTTTCCTGCAGGGTGAAAATTTGAGTATTATTATCCTTTTGACTGTGTTTACCAGAGCGCCACCTGCAACATTTCCTAGAGCTGAAAAAAAGTAGAATATGCTCTGCTCTTAAGCATGAATATTTATCTGAATTTTTAGGATAAATTTTCCTTTGAGGGTTCCATTTAAAAAGTATTTATTAAACAGGATCTCTTTTTAAACTATTTACAAAAGGGGTTCGTTTTTACAAGGAAGTCGCAGGAGCTATTGGCGATATATGCTTTCCGTGCATGCCACCATTCTCATTGGCGAATCTGCTGCCATTCTCATTGGCGAATCTGGTGACGTGGAGAGCAGATTGCGAGAATAGTTTACCATGTTTCGCTTCTAGTACCTGCGATATATAGTTTTTATGAGCAGTTCTTATATAGCTTTTTCTGAGCATAAATAGTTTTTATGTATTCTGTTATTAATATTATAAAAAAATTATTTGAGTTATTTAATTGGAGTAATAATTTTTAATGTCTAGTTTAAGTTTAATAGAGCAAGCAAATAGATTTTTTTTAATTTTTATCATTCACAAATTATTTTTTTGAAGTAATTATTTTTTTTGTTAGAATAAAATTTTAAGCTGAAGTTTGTGTATTAATTTTTGTAATTAGAATTTTTATTTTAAAGTTATTTTTATCACAATTAATTATTTATAAACCTTTGTTGATGTTTTTTCTACCTTAAAAATTTTTACGTGATAATATCTTCATACTAACTAACCTAAGCTAAGAATACCTATTAACACAAATAATTTTTTTATAATATTAATAACAGAATACATAAAAACTATTTATGCTCAGAAAAAGCTATATAAAAACTGCTCATAAAAACTATATATCGCAGGTACTAAAAGCGAAACATGACAAATTATTCTCGCAATTGGTAATTGACAAATTATTCTCGCAATTGGTAATAGCGATATATGCTGGCCTCCTGCAACCTGCTGCCTCTGCAAGCTGCTCTCCACGTCACCAGATTCGCCAATGAGAATGGCGGCATGCAGGAAAAGCCTATATCGTCAGTAGCTCCTGCGACTTCCTTGTAAAAACGAACCCTTTTTGTAAATAGTTTAAAAAAAGATCATGTTTAGTAAATACTTTCTAAATGGAATTCTCTTGAGGGAAATTTGCCGAATTTCTTTGCCGAATTTCTAAATAAGCGCAGAAACTACTTAGTTTGGCTTTATGTTGACAGCTAAAATATTGAAAATGTTGAGTTCAGTATGATTGTTGTACCATTGTTCTCAATAATATTGATCATATTCATGACTGATGTTTATTCAATTGATTGGAGGCTATGTTAGCCTTTAGTGCTGCTCAAGTATTTTTATGTGACAGATCTGTCATAATGAATATGGTATTTCAAATGCATGTGGAATATGGTATTTTTCTCTAGTTATAATGAATATTTCTCATCTGTAGTCTGTTATACAAATGTTTTTATATGATAGATCTGTCACATGGTGTTTTTAAACAAATGTTTCAGACTTAGTGAGTAGTGTAGGTCACATGTTGTACAGATGTCGAGAAAGTGTTGGTGCTAAAAATTTGTCTAATCACTGTGCTTAACAAGCTTCACTTATCATTCCGTAACTATTGTGTTTTCCTTTAGCAGCCTTTTCCACTACTTTTATCTCTTGTTCTGTTCTTGTCATCCCCACTTGTACTCACGGTCACTTGTTGCATCTTATTCTCTTGATCTTTGTATGTAGTTAAGTACATTATCAGATTTTGTGGCATGCAGACACGAGATCTCTCATGTTTTTTTTACCAATTGGGGGTAAAAAAATTCTCAATTTTTTATTTGGGAATATATTTCAAAAAATTATCTAAAACAGGGTAAGTCGTAACAGTTGTTACGACTTCTGAAGTCAGAAGTCGTAACACCTGTTACGACTTTTTAATTTTTTTTATTTTTTAACTGAAGTCGTAAAAATATTTACAACTTCAGTGTAAATATAATTTTTTTTACGACTTTAAATTTGTATTTTTTTTAAAAAAAATCAAAGTCGTAAAACTGTCTTATTTATTTTTTAAATTTTTTTTGAGGTATACAACTTTGAAGTAGTAACCTTCCTTTTTTTTTAAACGTTATTTTACTATTTGCAGTCTATTTTTAATTTGTTAACCTTTTCATAAATTTGTTTTTTTAATTTAATAATGTTAACGATTTTATTTTTTTAAAATAAAAAAGTTAAAAAAAATATATATTTAAATATATAATAAATAATATTAAGTTGATTTTATTAGTATATTTTTTATGATTTTATTTGATATGTTATTATTTTATTTTAATGTTTAATTATTTAAAACATGTTATATATATTTTTATTATAGTTTACTTTAAATGTTTTTTTATTTAAAGTTTAAATAATCTATCAATAAAAATTAAAAACAACATAATTAATACATTAATATAAAACACACAATACAAATGAAAGAAAAACATAAAAATTACAAGTTATTTTAGTCATGTACTTGTTTGTATGGACAGTTACTCCAATTATGTCTTTCAGTTTTGCATAATGAGCATTTCTTAGGCCTATTTGAAATTGGTTCATCCATCTCATTATGTATCTGAGTAGTGGTCGGCCTGCCTGATGTCTGTCGCCATTTTGAAGGATCAGACATAAAATGCGGACCTAAATATTGGGGTCATGTGTCTTCACTTCCAAGGGAATGAAAATGATGTTGATAAACTTTGAAAATATTTTCCAACTTGTATACAGGGTCAACAAAGTCATCATAATTTAAATTGCAAAAAGCACACGCTGCAATTGCATGTGAGCAAGGTAGTCGAAGTGCTTGAAATTGTCCACAATCACACAACCATTCATTCAATTTGACAGTGCATGTCATTGCTCGTCGACCAAGTCGCGTATTTGCAATTTCTTGAACCTCAAACTCCCCTGTTTCTTGAACATACATGCGAACATAATGTGAGATAGCAATGTGTTGATTTTCTTGCATCATGGCATATATGTCTTCGAAGTACCTATGCCCTGCCTTTATCATATTCATGATTTTGATGTCGTTAGTGACAAATGAATCATTTATTTTATTAAATGTTTCATTGACTAAGGCAGTAATAGGTAATGTTCGGGCTCCTTTCAAAACAGAATTCATACATTCAGCAAGGTTGGTAATCATATGGTCATACCATTTTCCTTCATTGTAGGCCTGAGTCCATTTACTCTTAGAAATTTGATCCAACCAATGCTGCTTGTGGAAACTCTGCTCGCATAGCGAGCAACTTAGCCTCAAATCGTGGTTTCCTCATCTCATACCCTGTGCGAAAAGATAAATAATGAGTAATAAATTTAGTGAACATGTAATAAAGCAAGAATATGATGCATGAAATAGGAAGAAACATACCCATATTGATTACTTATTTTTTTAAGTCAACATTTTTAAACTGTTTGTTGAAATTTGATGCAATGTGGCGAATGCAATACACAACAAAACATTTGGTCCATTCCAGCCAATGCGTTTGGATTGTAAAGTTGCTAGCAAACGGTTCCCCTGTCTGATATAATACATAAATTTGGTTGCGGTGTAACATATCTTCAAATAATGCAAGAACCACATCCAAGGCTTCTTTAGTCTCGCTCTCAACAATTGCAAAAGTAAGTAAAAAATTGTTCCTACTACCATCTTGTCTGATGACAGTCAACAAAGTACCATGATATTTGCCAGTTAAAAATGTCTCATCTACTTGCACAAGTGGCTTGCAATATTTGAAGCCTTCAATGCATGGATTAAACGCCCAAAATACACGGTTAAGAATCACCCTGGGAGGGTTATCGTCACCTTCCTCCATTGAAGATGAAGTTTTGTATTTTACTATGGTACCTGGTACAAAGTGTTAAGCAGCTGTGAACCATATAGGCAGGTAACTATATGATTGTTCCCAACTTCCAAATGCCATTTCAAGAGCTTTTTGTTTAGTTGTCCATGCCTTTTTGTATGAAACAGTGTAATGAAATCGTTGTTGCATGTCTGCAATCAAGGTTTTGATTTTGATACTTGGATTTGTTTTCACTAAATGAACAATATTATGGGCAATTACAGAAGAATCTAACCTAACATGATCTTGTGATATGGTAGAATTTGTGCATGTGTGAATACCGTTTAATTTCTTCAACTCCTACCTTTCGCGTATTTTGCTGAACGATACTCTCGCCCTCCAATAACATCCATTACCATATTGATTACACATGACAACATACTTGTCACTCTTGTTCTCGACCACATCAAAATTAAATGAATGCATAAAATGGAATTGTTTAATGGCATTCACAGCGGCTTGTTTTGATTCAAATGTCAACCCTTCATAAAGGTCATTTGTACTAACACTCGCTGTCATTTGATAAGGATTTGAGTATTCTTGATTTTCAGAAAGTTGGCTACTAATAGTTTCAAAATATGAAGATGACTCACTTTGATTGCTTGGTTCACCATGTTCACTAAAATCATGTTGTTGCTCGTCATCACTGAAGTCACTAACATTATCTCTTATTATGGGTTCTTCAGTAGCCATCTGCAAAAAAAAAATATTGATTAGTAAGAAATCATTGGATTACATGTAACGTAAAAAATTAAAACCTTTTTAAATATCTTTTTCGTGTATGTAATACTAAAAAAATTATCTCAGTATGACTTTAACACGTCAAAATCAGAGAACCAGGCTGATTGTTGGAATGCAACAGATGCACCGAAGTGAGAATGAACCCTCCTTTTATAGGTTTCACGGGAGTGAACAGTGTAATAATAATTTGTCTAACTCATATTCTAAAACACAAAATAATAACTAAACCGTAAATTAATAATAACTAAACACTATTATTCTAAAACATAAATAATAATTTAACAAAATTAATTGATCATCTATAATAATTTATGTAACTAAACTGTAAATTAATAATAACTAAACACTAATATTCTAAAACACAAAATAATAATTTAACAAAATTAATTTAACATCTATAATAATTTATCTAACTAAATCGTAAATTAATAATAATTAAACACTAATATTATAAAACATAAAATAATAATTTAACAAAATTAATTGATCATCTATAATAATTTATATAACTAAACCGTAAATTAATAATAACTAAACACTAATATTCTAAAACAAAAAATAATAATTTAACAAAATTAATTGATCATCTATAATAATTTATATAATTAAACCGTAAATTAATAATAACTAAACACTAATATTCTAAAACACAAAATAATAATTTAACAAAATTAGTTTAACATGTATAATAATTTATCTAACTAAAACGTAAATTAATAATAACTAAACACTAATATTCTAAAATACTAAACCATAAATTAATAATAACTAAGTGATATTAAAAATGTAAAACTAATTAATAGTGAAGTCGTACTCCAAAGTAAAAAGCAGTTTATAAACAAAAAAAGAATTAGAAAATTGAAAGGCCATCACTTGTGCAGCACAGAAAACAGCAAAGAAAATCAGAAAACAGGTCCTTGAAAACAGCATGTGCAGTGTATTGTTAACTCATGTTGTAGCACTGAAATAACAAAAAACTGCAGGCAAGGGAATAGCTTTAGAACCCGTGAAGGTTGCATAGACAAGGCAGTGTATTGTTAACTCATGTAGTCATGAAGCATGCTTACACGATTCCCAACTTGCAATAATTAACACCTATAGCTGTTTCATGAAGCATATTTTAGAAGTTGAAAAATAATTAACACGACTGCTATATATATATATATATATATATATATATATATATATATATATATATATTATTAATAAAGCTTTATTATATGATAGCATGGGAATTAACACGTATAACAATTACTTTCAAGTTTTATCATGTTTTGCTTTAAAACATATTTACTTAAGATGAATTAAAAATGGGGTGTAGAATTTTTTATGGTTAAAAATTGTCACAAATAATTTAATATTTAATAAATAGTCACACAAGCAATTTCTACCGTCAGAAAATAAACACTAAATAAAATAATAATAAAATTAACATTACATCATCATTTAATGGCATAAATAGAAGGTAAATACTAAAATCTTAATGAAAAAATTGTTTAGAGACTTTAGTCAGTTAAATTTTAAGGACTAAAACTTAAAATTTGATTTTTAAGATTAAGAACTTAGTTAACTCTTGAAAGCATATTTTAAGTCAAATAAAAATCACTCACAAAATGTGTACGTAAGGGAATCCAACTTTTATGATTTATGATAGACAATGGACAATTTATGATAGCATGGGAATCTTGCAGCTGCTACTAGCAACCTACATAGTGAAATGATTTATCATAAAATAGAATCTTGACAAAAAGCAATAAAGTAGTCAAATTTAACTTATTTTGTACAAATGATTTATCATAGCACGGACCAACTTCATTGTGTATATTATACTTAAAAAATTGTTGAGCAATATTCTACAAGTTAACATATTAGACTTCAAAAATTGTTGAGCACGGACCACCCTCCTTTCATACCTCCCCCCTTTCACTTTTCCTCATTCTTATTTTCATCCTTGTATCCATTTACCAATGGCATATGCACAACCCGAACCAGTTGATTGTTCGTTGTTGCGCTTACAAGACAATCATATTTCAAATCAAGTGTGGGAAGACCAAGAGAGAATCATCTGTCCGAGGTATACTTCTGTTTGGGCTTTTACCCACTTGGATCAAATAGATAATCGGGTAAAAAATCTAATCAATTTAGCTGGTTTCGGACATATTATAAATGCTGGAAAAGTTGATATTAACCAGCATGTGGTTAGTGCATTGGTTGAACGTTGGAAAACAGAGACACACACATTTCATTTTCCACATAGAGAGGCAACCATCACTTTACAGGATGTGGCCCTACAATTGGGCTTGAAGATTGATGGATTGCCGGTAACCGATTTCATCACCGGCAATGTACGTGTTGCTTGTTAGACATTACTCGGGGAAACTCCACCTGATAAGTATGTAAAAGGTAAAATGATTTACCTAACTTGGTTGCGGCAAAATTTTCAGCAACTTCCCGTTGATGCTGATGATGTTGTCATTGCACAACATGCTAGAGCTCATATGATGATGATTATAGGCGGTTGTTTGATGCCAGATACATCAGGTGCAAGAGTTCATTTTATGTATCTTCTTTTATTATCAAATTTAACCGAGGCAAGTCATTATAGTTGGGGTGCAACAGTATTAACATCCCTTTTCCGAGCTCTAGATCGGGCTGTGAAACCGGACCAAACAGAAATTTGTGGATGTTTGTTGTTGCTACAGTCATGGGCGTGGGACCGCATTAAATGTATTACTCCAAAGATAGATCACCTATCCATGGAAGAAGTACAACAAGGACTCAGATTTCCTCTTGCACGAAGGTGGTCTCATCCAAGGACCGAACCAAATATTCCTAACAATTCAGTGAGATTGATACACATCATATTTGATAAACTACATATTAATGAGATTCATTTTTTAATTTTCATGAATTAACTATTTTTTCTAGTTTCCTATTCCATTATAAATATGTTACAATAATAATGTATGTGTTGCAGTTCTTGTAGTTTCCTATTCCATTATAAATATGTTACAATAATAATGTATGTGTTGCAGTTCTTGTAGACTTCTTATGACACACCAGAAATAAGGCCATTAATTAATGATGTAGAGGTATCAATGATTGTTCGAGCAAAAGTCCCTTTCATATGTTTTGCAATTGTCGAATGGTATCCAATAGACAGGGTCATGAGACAATTTGGACTGCGACAAATTATTCCAGATGACCCACCAAACCTAGATCTAATCCACGACATAGATATGAGAGGGAGAACAGATATTTTTTGGTCTCACCATCATCGTCAGTGGATTCTCAAATGGAATCATTGGAATAATTATATTGTTCATGGTGAAATGGACCAAGGTCTTTTACATGAAAATTCAGAATACATGCAATGGTATATACGTTGAACAAGACGATATATATCATGTGAAGGAGCAGTATCTACAAAGGTTGTAAATCTACTTTACAATTTTAATCATTCTTGATATCATTATTCATTGTTATTTCTAACTTTATAAATTTGAATCACAGTATTATCCTGGTCATCACCAACATCAGTCATATGTGGAACCTAATGTACCTCCGGTGCATGTTCCTGAATTTATGTCCCAACATCATCCATCACAAGCACAATATCAATCAACAAGTTTTTCCGGTCATGCATCTCAAGGATGTCAACAAAGTTTTCAACCACTGGGATTCTCATCATATATACCTCAATATTCATTTCAAGTCCCTTCTATCTCAAATGTTTTTTTTGGCTCCTCACAAATGCTTGCCACCACTTTCAACACTCCTCCATCTACATATAATCTTGCACCATTGAGTTCTTGTTATCGTCCATCATTAGCTACTCAAATATGTGACATGAGTCACGAAGATGAGGACGAGAATGAGGACGAGGATGTGTTGGAAGCCCACGTTATGTGCACGTTGCACGTTCCTTTATATTTTATTACTTTGGAAAAATTTGTTACTTCTGAATCTGGTCCATTTTCCATCCACATTCATCTCATATCTTTGTAAATATATTTGCAACCACCTTCAGTAACAAATCACGTACCCATCATTTATCTCACGTACCCATCATTTATCTCACGTACTGATAACTTCTTATCTCACGTCTGATAACTTCCTATCTCACGTTCTGATAATAAGTTAAGAGCTCTGTGATGGGCAGACTCTATAAATAGGATGGGGTGCTCTCAGTTTTGTATCACCAAATCCACTTCTCTATTCAGAAAAAATACACCATCTATTCAGAGTGAGTAAGGGTCTGGAAGAACAAAACTGTCTTTCAGGTTCGTGTGTGTGCCGCTTCTCGTTCAATTTGCAATGGCTGGAGGTACGCTCGTAATTTTTTTTAATTTTCGCTGTTTGATCTAAATATGCTATTTAAATTTATTTGCATGTTTAGATCAGTATATGTATATTTTTACATTTGGTATCAGAGCCTATTTGTACCTCTGTCTTGCTTATTGGGTCGTTCCTATGCGAAGTTTATTTTCTGAGTATATGGGTGTTATGTTTTAAGCCTCCTTAATTCAAAATAACATCAAAATTAGGAATGATATGAGCTTTCTAATTTTTCTATGATTTAAAACGTATTTTTGGGTGTCTAAAATACATATAATGATATGGGTTTTTCGAAATTGAGGTAATAATTTTTTTTCCACTGCTGGAGGTTGAAGACAAAGTTTTGCGAGTTTTGTTTACTGTCTTGGAATTGTTAATGTACATTTTAAATTAACAATATTAAACAAAGCATGAGTTTGTCCAGTGGTAGATGTGATGTGTATTACCTCATTGTTCTGGGTTTGAATCTCATTGCTGCCTTTTGTTGCTTGTTTTCGTTTTAATTAATTAAAAGGAATGTATAAATGAAACGAAAACACCTTGGGTTGGTTTCGAACTCTCACCTTACAAGCATGAAAGGACTCCCTTTGCCGCTAAGCTATTGCAATTTAATTATTTATTAATTGCAGTTCATGTATATTTATAACTTCTGAAGGATAAATTATTTATGCACAAACTGTTTAAAATTGTGTGTCTCTTAAGTTATGCTGAACATGCAATATTATGTTAAATACTGGTATGCATTGGATTTAATCCTTTAAAGTTTATTACATGTTGAATGAATATATGTGCAATGTTATTGGTATACATGTAATTTTTATGATTCAATATTGAGCACATTTGCATTATTAAATATGTTTATGCAAGGATTATTTTTGAATGTTAAGTGATTAATATAATTTTATTAAATTAGAGAATAGCCACAACGTCTTTAATTGAGTAAAATTATATGCTAAATTTATAATCACATTAGAAATATTAATTGTGATTAATCATATGTAATGTGATGAAATCTACCCACAAGAATTTTGTTATATTTGTATGATTAATTAGGATAAAATATTAAATTATATTTCTTAATTTACCCACAGGAATTAAGGAAAAGAACATGATTTAATAGTTTTATCATAAAGTTGCATGATGAATCTAATTGAGTAGGACTTTAGCCCACAAGCAAGTTTTGTGTCACTAGATTCATATATTGAGACATGATTTGCATTGACAAAACATGACATTTGTTTAGTCTCAATTTTTCTTAATGAGCATGTGTGTTTGTTTGCAGTTTCACAATCTATGAATATTTCTTGTGACCTTCCCATTTTGAAAGGTGATAATTATAAGGTTTGGAAGGAAAGAGTTCTCCTTCATTTGGGCTGGATGGATATTGACTATGCTATAAGGAAGGATGAGCCACCGGCTATTACTGAAACTAGCGAACCTGATGCTGTTGATCTTTATGAAAAGTGGGAGAGATCTAATCGTCTCTCTGTTATGTTCATAAAAACCAACATATCCGCTAGTATCCGGGGTTCAGTTGACCAGCATGATAAGGTCAGAGATCTGTTGAAAGCCATTGATGAACAGTTTACGACCTCTGAGAAGTCACTTGCTAGCACACTCATTATGCAATTCTCTTCCATTAAGCTTACTGGAACGAGAGGTGTGCGTGAACATATCATGCGCTTAAGGGACATAGTGGCTCAGTTGAAAACCTTGGAAGTTACCATGTCTGAATCCTTCCTGGTACATTTCATTTTGTGCACCCTACCTCAACAGTATACACCCTTCAAAATCTCCTACAACACACATAAGGATAAATGGTCTATTAATAAATTGATGACCATGTGTGTTCAATAAGAGGAGAGATTGATAATGGAAGAGGGTGAGAAGGTAAATTTTACTACTTCTACTTCTGGAAAGGATAGGAAGAAGTCTGTAGGCACCAATAAAGGAAAGATTCCGACTCAACCAACAATTAAAAAGGAGTCAAAGTCTTTCTTCTGTAAAAAGAAAGGACACATGAAGAAGGACTGCCCCAAATTTAAAAGTTGGTTTGAGAAGAAAGGTACACCATTTGCCTTTGTTTGTTATGAATCTAATATGATTAATGTGAATCATAATACATGGTGGATTGACTCTGGTTCTACAATCCATGTTTCTAATACCTTGCAGGGTATGGAAAGCCTAAGGAAGCCAGTGGGAAGTGAGCAGTGCATCTACTCAGGGAGTAGGATGAGCTCGCATGTAGAGGCCATTGGAACGTGCGTCTTAGTTTTAAGTAGTGGCTTTAAATTACATTTGGAGAAAGTTTTTTATGTTCCTAGTTTCTGTAAAAACTTAATTTCTGTTTCTAAACTTGCACCTTTGGGATTTTATTTTTACAGACTTTGGTTTTAATTTACTAAATAAATATGAAATTATTGGTTGTGGTCAATTGGTTGATGGTCTTTATTCAATTGAATTGCAAAATGATGCTACTTCTATGCACGTTTCTGTTGGGTTAAAACGATGTATTGTGAATGAATAATCCTCTATGTTGTGGCACCGGAGATTAGGACATATCTCTATTGAGAAAATCAAGCGATTAGTAAATGAAGGAGTACTTAGTACTTTGGATTTCGCTGATTTTGAGACTTGTGTAGATTGCATTAAGGGTAAGCAAACTAACAAGTCTAAAAAGGGTTCAAAGAGGAGTTCTAATTTATTAGAAATCATACATACAGACATATGTTGTCCAGACATGGATGCAAATAGTCCGAAATACTTCATAACCTTTATAGATGATTATTCACAATATATGTATCTCTACTTACTTCATTCTAAGAATGGAGCTTTAGATGCCTTTAAAGTTTTTAAGGCTGAAGTTGAGAAACAATGTGGAAAACAAATTAAGATCGTGAGATCAGATAGAGGTGGGGAGTACTATGGTAGATACACAGAGGATGGACAAGCACCAGGTTCATTTGCGAAATTTCTTCAAGAACATGGGATTGTTGCCCAATACACTATGCCTGGTTCTCCGGATCAGAATGGTGTGGCAGAACGAAGAAATCGAACCTTATTAGACATGGTGAGAAGCATGAGGAGTAATGTAAAGCTTCCTCAATTTTTGTGGATTGATGCTCTTAAGACGGCTGCGTATATATTAAACCGAGTTCCAACCAAGGCTGTCTCAAAGACACCTTTTGAATTATTCAAGGGTTGGAAACCAAGTTTGCGACATATACGCGTTTGGGGATGCCCGTCTGAAGTAAGAATTTATAATCCACAAGAGAAGAAACTAGACCCTAAGACTATTATTGGGTATTTCATTGGATATGTTGAAAGGTCTAAAGGGTATAGGTTCTATTGTCCATCCCACAACACTAGGATTGTGGAATCAAGGAATGCAAAGTTTCTTGAAAATGATTTGATCAGTGGGAGTGATCAATTTCAGAATATTTCTTCTGAAAGGGATCACTATGAAGCTGAACCTTCTGGGACAAGTAATAAGTTGGTAGTCATTCCCACGCCTCAAGTTAAAATGGGTGTTAGACAACCAGTGATTGAAGTTCCACAAGCTGTTGAAAGTGATCATGTAGATCAAGTTGTTTGTGAGGAACAACATGATGATATTGAACAAACTGGTGAAGAACCAGTTGAACAAGTTCCTCAGCAAGATGACCAAACAACATTAAGAAGATCTACTAGAATAAAAAAGACAACAATTCCTAGTGATTATGTAGTGTACCTACAAGAATCAGACTACAACATTGGAGCCAAAAATGATCCTGAGACGTTTTCACAAGCCATGAGTTCTAAGGAATCAAATTTGTGGTATAATGCTATGAGGGATGAGATGGATTCTATGGCATCTAACCAAGTTTGGGATCTCGTTGAGTTGCCTGTTGGTGTAAAAGCCATCGGATGTAGATGGGTCTTCAAAACAAAGAAAGACTCAGAAGGCAACATTGAGAGACATAAGGCAAGACTTGTTGCTAAAGGATTCACTCAAAGAGAAGGAATCGATTACAGAGAGACCTTTTCCCCTGTATCTAAGAAAGACTCTCTTCGAGTAATTTTGGCATTAGTAGCTCATTTTGATCTTGAGTTGCATCAAATGGATGTGAAAACGGCGTTCCTGAATGGTGATCTAGAAGAAGAGGTTTACATGAAACAACCTGAGGGATTCTTATCTAGTGTTGGTGAGCACTTAGTCTGCAAGCTTAATAAGTCTATCTATGGATTGAAACAAGCTTCCCGCCAGTGGTATTTAAAATTTCATGAGGTCATTTCTTCATTCAGCTTTGAAGAGAATGTCATGGATCACTGTATATACCAGAAGGTCAGTGGGAGTAAGATTTGTTTCCTTGTATTATACGTAGATGATATTCTGCTTGCGACTAATGATAAGGGTATGCTATATGAGGTGAAACAATTTCTCTCAAAGAACTTTGATATGAAGGATATGGGAGAGGCATCTTATGTCATAGGCATAAAGATCCATAGAGAAAGATCTCGAGGCATTTTAGGCTTGTCTCAAGAAACCTATATCAACAAAGTTTTAGAGAGATTTAATATGAAAGATTGTTCACCAAGTGTAGCTCCCATTGTGAAGGGTGACAAACTTGCTTTGAGTCAATGCCCCAAAAATGATTTTGAGCGGGAACACATGAAAAATATTCCATATGCTTCAGCAGTTGGAAGCCTTATGTATGCTCAGGTTTGCACTAGACCTGATATTGCATTCGCTGTTGGAGTCTTGGGAAGATATCAAAGTAATCCAGGTATTGACCACTGGAAAGCTGCAAAGAAAGTGATGAGATATCTTCATGGAACAAAAGATTACATGCTCATGTACAGACAAACTGATTGTCTGGAAGTGATTGGCTACTCCGACTCAGACTTTGCTGGTTGCGTTGATTCACGAAGATCAACATCTGGTTATATTTTTATGTTAGCCAGTGGAGCTGTATCTTGGAGAAGTGCCAAACAAACCTTGACTGCTACTTCCACTATGGAGGCTGAGTTCGTTTCTTGTTTTGAGGCTACCTCGCATGGTGTATGGTTGAAGAGTTTCATATCTGGCCTTAGAGTTGTGGACTCTATTTCTAGGCCATTAAAGTTGTATTGTGACAACTTTGCTGCAGTGTTTATGGCTAAAAACAACAAAAGTGGAAGTCAAAGTAAGCACATCGACATCAAGTACTTAGCCATAAGAGAACGTGTTAGAGAAAAGAAAGTGGTCATTGAACACGTCAACACTGAGTTAATGATTGCTGATCCTTTAACTAAAGGCATGCCACCAAAGAATTTTAAGGATCATGTAGTGCGAATGGGACTTGGTTCCATGATGTAATTTCATTGTACGTACATTTGTTATTTTCAATGAAACTCTTATTCAGTTAGATATTTTCTCATATGGTTTTGTGCACATATTTATTTATTTCGAGAAAAATCATTCGGTTTAGATATAGAATAAACATATGGTTTATTCATTAAGTTGAGAGCTAGTGTTGAGAGACTTGATATATTGTGGTACATGGAAGATACTACTCATCATCAGAGGACCTATCGCCATGACTCATATATTATGTTTCTTGTTATGGTTGATGTTGAGTTAAATGGACCAAGTGGGAGAATGTTGGAAGCCCACGTTATGTGCACGTTGCACGTTCCTTTATATTTTATTACTTTGGAAAAATTTGTTACTTCTGAATCTGGTCCATTTTCCATCCACATTCATCCCATATCTTTGCAAATATATTTGCAACCACCTTCAGTAACAAATCACGTACCCATCATTTATCTCACGTACCCATCATTTATCTCACGTACTGATAACTTCTTATCTCACGTCTGATAACTTCCTATCTCACGTTCTGATAACAAGTTAAGAGCTCTGTGATGGACAGACTCTATAAATAGGATGGGGTGCTCTCAGTTTTGTATCACTAAACCCACTTCTCTATTTAGAAAAAATACACCATCTATTCAGAGTGAGTAAGGGTCTGGAAGAACAAAACTGTCTTTCAGGTTTGTGTGTGCGCCGCTTCCCGTTCAATTTGCAATGGCTGGAGGTACGCTCGTAATTTTTTTTAATTTCCGCTGTTTGATCTAAATATGCTATTTAAATTTATTTGCATGTTTAGATCAGTATATGTATATTTTTACAGGATGAGCATAACAACAATAACAATGATGACGATGATGATGGTGATGATGATGACAACAATGGTCATCATGTTTCTCAACAACAACGGACAATTACACGTCAGCATCCTAGAACAAGAGGAGGTAGAGACCGTAGACCGAGAGGACAACAAACACAGACAAATCCAGTCCAACAAGATGAGAGACCCAGGCGCATTTCTAGAAGAACTCGTTGTGGGACATCGTCTTATTATTAGTTTGACAAATATGTAATTTTTATTTAAATATAATCAATTTTTAATTTAAAGTCTTTCAATTTTTTTAATGTATTTTTATTGATAGATTATTTAAACTTTAAATAAAAAAAATTTAAAGTAAACTATATTAACTTAATATTATCACAAAAAATATACTAATAAAATCAACTTAATATTATTTATTATATATTTAAATATATTTTTTTAACTTTTTATTTTTAAAAAATAAAATCATAAACATTATTAAATTAAAAAAAACAAATTTACAAAAAAAGGTTAACAAATTAAAAATAGGCTGTAAATAGTAAAACAATGTTTTTTTCTTAAAAAGGAGAGATTACGACTTTGAAGTCCTACCTCAAAAAATTAAAAAAATAAAATAAAAATTTTACGACTTTGGTTTTTTTTTTTAAAATACGACTTTAAAGTCGTAAAAAAAGTTATATTTATACTGAAGTCATAAATATTTTTACGACTTCAGTTAAAAAAATAAAAAAAATTAAAAAGGCGTAACAGGTGTTACGACTTCTGACTCAGAAGTCATAACAATTGTTACGACTTACCCTGTTTTGGGTAATTTTTTGAAATATACCCCCAAATGGAAAATTTTGAATTTTTTTACCCCCGATTGGTAAAAAAGCCGATCTCTCACCATCCTTTTAATTATTCTTGTCATAAGCAGCACATAACATAACACTGTTTGAAGCAATTTTAATGTGAACTCCTTTGGATGGATGCTAATTCCCAGGTTTTATCTTAAAGTTGTTCTTCTGACAATGTCATCCATTTTTAGCTTTAGGTTGTTAACCAAAATACAAGCAAGGTGGCAGCTGTTGCTGAAGAATTCTGATTATTTGTGTCCTCTGATGTACAGATACTTCATGGTTACATATCCATATTTGTATCATACTTGTAATGAATACCCATAGCATATAATAAGGCTTCCTAAGTCGGGTATGCATTAAATCTAGACTTTTATTCAAACTTCTTATATACAATATTTCTTTAAATAGGGAAACAATTGTTATCATTAAGTTTTTTAATAAGTTCGATAAGAGATTGAACACCAATGATGATAGGATGATGGAGATGACCCTTCAATAGATATCATCTATATTAAGATATAAAGAAATTAATAAAATATAAATAATAATATAATTTTATGTATCACATTGCACCTAATACTTGTATGAGTTGTATCCAACGCCATGAAACAAAATGTGTCAGATATCAGTTAGATAAGATTCAGTTCAGCAGGCAGGTTGGATAAGAGTATTGCTTATGTATATCTTAAAAGAAAGTTTCCTATTTGACAGAATGTGGGTGTTTTTGTCCACCTAGGAGCTTTTTACCATGTAATCTGACATAGGCTTTATGATCTGCACTAATCTTTTGAAACTTCATTTTGTCACATGTTAATAAGTTGAAAAAGAAAATATTGTTTTAGGAGCTAAAGATGAATAAGCAGCTAAAGGAAAGTTATATAGAATTAGTAGTAAAAGAGAAGAGTGTAAACCTATTTGCTATTTGCTTCAGTACTCAAGTGCTGGTTCCGTTACCAAATTTCAGTGGTTTTGGTTGAATATGTAAGTCAGTGGAAGTGGTGCTGAATAGTGGAGGGAATGTTTGGAGTACATGATTTGAAAAGGGGAGAATGATTAAAAGAAATAGAAAATTGACTGACCAATATTGAAGGTTTCATAGGAATGTTGAATGTTAGTAAATTGGAAAGATGTTACATACCATTCATCTTATTAGAAGCATAACTGTTCCTTTTTGTATATTTTCTGTTACCTTCCTTTCCTTCAAAATATGGCCTTTGAATTTTGAACCATTAACTGAGTTGGTATAGTGGTAAAGTCATGTAGATTTTTGTTTTCGTTTTGTGGGGATATGAATGAGAAAAATCCTTACAACCAGACAAAGCTGTGGCTCAGAAGAAAGAGAAACATGCCTCACTTCTAGAATCACTGGAACTAACATCTTGTAAACAAACTGTTATACCAAACTTTCCTAAGGTGCAATTCTCAACCATTAACCAATTTCATCTCAAACAACACTATCAGTTCTTCAGTCATGAACTTCCCATACTGAAAATTTGTCACCTATTTCTTTTATAGGCAGTGGCTTCTTATGAGAGTCACACTCTCTGAACTTCTAATGTAAAACTTGACTTTTCATTTTGTGCTTTATAATTGTTATCTCATGCATTGCCCTTTTAAGATAAGGTTGTTGTGCATTGTTTGGTTGAGTACAACGATTTACTGATGACCATAACTATTTGTGGATCTTATATTTTCAAAAGTGTATGCTTGGTCATTAATCAACCAAGCTTGATAAGCTCCATCACCTACCATCCCCTTCTATGCCATATACACATTTTGCTTATCTACATTCCTACTGTTACTCTCAAACAAGTCTAACAAATAATAAGTGAAGTTAATGAACTTTTTTAGTAATATTATTATAAGGATTGGTCAATGTAATGGTGAACAGAGAAGCATGCTTTCAGCTACCCAACAAAATGGATAAGAGTGTCAGTTGATATGGTTCTCTTGTTTTTTTTTTTTCAATGCAAAATCACCTTTAAAATATAAAAGATCACTGTAACAAAGGGACAAAGGGTTTTCACCTAACCCATGCATGAGATATGATGGTCACAAAATATGTTAGGTTTAATATGGAATGAGGGCACAGTACAAACCACTCACAAATAATATCAAACTCCACCACCATCACACATTTTACGTTCTTCCAAGGAAGAGATAAGATAATGAAGCCTCCTCCACGTGTCACTTCCACATGGTACCTAACGATAAGGCTACCATTCAAAATTTTCCTCACTCGTGTGGCCAATATGCTGTAATGTCATCACTTATTCAATCCAACGGTTGTAACTTCTCAGCAACCAATCCCCTCCATTTCACACCATCGGATTAGTACTACACAAATCACACTATTATATATAGTAAGTTTGAGCAGAAGCTTGGATATCTGGCAGCAGAAGAACAAGTAGTTGAGAACTAAGAAGGAGAAGCAAATGGCTTCCTCAATGATCTCTTCCCCAGCTGTTACCACTGTCAACCGTGCCGGTGCCGGCATGGTTGCTCCATTCACTGGCCTCAAGTCCATGGCTGGCTTCCCCACCAGAAAGACCAACAATGACATTACCTCCATTGCTAGCAACGGTGGAAGAGTGCAATGCATGCAGGTATGACAACTCCACACATATAAATACACAAGAGGCACCAAAATGATTATAATTCATGTTACATATTTAGGCATGTACCAAAATGTTACTTAAATAAACATGTTAGTCATAGGTTGCTTAAATTTTAGTCATAGGAAAATTTGCACATGTGCTAGTTAATCTGTTAACCCCTTTACTCAATTTTCATGCAAATTAATTACTAGGTGTGGCCACCAGTTGGCAAGAAGAAGTTTGAGACTCTTTCCTACCTGCCAGACCTTGATGATGCACAATTGGCAAAGGAAGTAGAATACCTTCTTAGGAAGGGATGGATTCCTTGCTTGGAATTCGAGTTGGAGGTCAATTTCTTGCAAACACTTTTGGTTTAATCATAGATTTTCTTATTCTTAGTTTGTTTCAACTTATTTTCAAGAAATAATGGCTTCTCTTGCTAGTGTGCTAAAAGTACTTTTGGAAACAAAACAAAAAATGGTTGTGTTCCAAAATTTAAATTTATCTAACAGATTTTTCTATTTGAGAGTTATCAATATGTATCAAATCTGTTCCTATCTCTGACCAAATTTTATTCTTCCAAAACAAGCACTTGGTTTTGAGTTTTGATGGTTGATCTGTTTGTTTGCAGCACGGTTTCGTGTACCGTGAGCACAACAGGTCACCAGGATACTACGATGGACGCTACTGGACCATGTGGAAGCTGCCTATGTTTGGTTGCACTGATGCTTCTCAGGTGTTGAAGGAGCTTCAAGAGGCTAAGACTGCATACCCCAACGGCTTCATCCGTATCATCGGATTCGACAACGTTCGCCAAGTGCAGTGCATCAGCTTCATCGCCTACAAGCCCCCAGGCTTCTAAGTGTGAAAAATTTGCAAAGCATTTGTAGCCGCCACCCCACTTTGTTTGTTTGTACTTAAACTACATTCCCATTTGTTTTTGCTTTTTGAGATTTCATCATCCTGTATTTTTGGTTTCTGTTTTCGGACTTCAATGGAAATTAATGGATGAGAACTAATGAATAAGCTATTGTGTTGTGTTGCTTTGTTTCAAAATAACTTCAATAACCCATCGTCCTTGCATTTCTCTCTACTGGGCTGAAATTAATCATTTCTAAATTTAAGTTAATTAATTGTGTCTCTAAATGATGGTTAACAGGGGAACTCTGTGTTATTCAAGTGCACTGCTTAGTTTAGCTGAGCTTGGCCTTACTTTGTCACAAGTCACAAATCTGATGTATGAATGTTCTTTATACTTTGGTCTTCCAAGAAATGAAGTTCAAGACACATAGTTTGTAAACATGTTGCTAGGAAGCTACTGAACTTTCAAAACCAAATATGAACTCGATAATTCTTGGAAACACAGATATTTTGTATAGTATATAGCAACAAAAAACCACTAAGGAACTGCTACCAAATCGTTTTGTTATTTATGTGCAAAGAAAGCGATATCAAATTCAAATTTTTATTGGTTTCAGAATCTTTTCTTTCCAAGCAATAACCACCAACTGCAACGAAACCGTTTTGTTTGTTCCATTTCTCACTCTCCTCACTGCAATGTTCAAATTCTGATTTGGAAAACAGCACATAAAAACACAAGATTTGGTCATGCTCTGGTTCTACCAAATACTACATTTGTTTCTAGAATTGCCAGAATCTGATCCTTTTGCTGACAATTAATCTCTAGAAGATTCTTTTGCTTGTAACTTGGTAGTTATGGATTAGCAACTGATAAATAAATCATTTAGTGGGCTCTATGTTGTGAGTAGTGATAGGTAACTTATGTCGACACCTTTTAGTAGATTGCATTAATATTTAGACTGGACCCTTTTGATAGCTACATTTGTGAACAAGAATACAATACGATAAAGAAATAGATAAGAAGTTTCACCTCCTATACTCCCATGACCACATCATGACATATTCAATGCCAATCGTGAATATACAAATCAATAGGATTTGTTTTCTTCCAAATATTTATTTGTGGACGTGAATCTACTCACCCTAGAAGCAAGTTTCGTTAAATTTCCTTTGTTTAATAACTTTTTGTGAACATTCATTCTTTTTTAATTCAACTTTTATATAAAAATAATTAGACTCAAATTCCTTAAACAAGGTCTCAAGTTCAAATTTTGTGAATGAAAAATATAATTAAAAGAAGAGACATAATTGAAGTAGTCAGTCAAGTTATGACAAAGCCTTACAATTCACAAAATAACTAAAATATTATATCAATCAACTTCATTTTAATGGATAGTAGTATTATTCTTTTAAAATACAAGTAAATGTTAACTATAAGATAATCTTTATGGTAATATATTACAAAATATAATAGTTAAGGGTCTCTTTGGGGGATTGTTAGTTGTTAGTTTCATTTGTTTTTAAAATAACAATCAATTTTTAGTTTTAGTATAAAAAGTTTTTAAAACCAGTCTTTAAAATTTGATTAGTTTTCTAACTATTAGTTTTAAGATTAAGTCATTTTAAAATTTTCTAATCTTTTTAAAATTAATTTAAGAGTGTATTTTTATATATGATGATAACGACACCAACAACAACAATGGTGGTATTTTTGGTGGCGATAGCAAAGTCAATAGTGATAATAACAGTGTCAATGATGGCAGTGATACTAGTGGTGGTGTTGGTGTTGATAGTTATAATGCAGTATTGCTAATAATGGTAGTGATTGATAGTAATGGGAGCAGTGATAGTGTTGACAACGATAGTAATAGCGGTGATGTTGGTTGTTGGTGTCAATAACAATGGTGACAGTGTTGATAATAATAGTGATTGTGTCAATGATTATGATGATGATCATAATGACGACATAGATGGTGGTCCTGGTGTTAGTAGAGGCAATGAAAAGTGTCATTATCAAATGTAGAGAGTGTGTACTTTTTTAAAATTAAAATCAAAATTACAAATATTTTTTGCCCAAAACTTTTGGTTTTAAAAATTACATTTAAAAATAAAATATAAAAAACTCACAATTACGTGACCAAACCCTAAGTCTTTTAAATCAATTAGTATTCTATAAAGAAATAGTATTTTTGAAGTATTTATATAATTTAAGTATTTACTTATTCTTAGAGTGAATAGATCCCTTTCGTTTGTTTTATTCATCATACAGAATCAATAATACAGTGGAATCCTTCTGAATATTTTCTTTTATATATATATATATATATATATATATATATATATATATATATATATATATATATATATATAATGTACCTGGAAAAAATAATCTTCCATTAGTGAGACAGACAAATATAACCTTATTTCCATAGAGCCTGCAAAAACCTAACTATCCAGTCAATATTTTATATTTCCATAGTTTTTCTGACAAACCAACTTCTTTAATATATTTTTCAAAAGTTTTCAAATAAGTTATATAACATATCATAATATTCAAGGTTTTCCAAGAGGAAATTTAAAAATTGTTATTTTGACAAGATAAGTGCTACATAATTGTGTGGTCTATACCGACTAATGAGTCAAGGCATCGTGACTATGTCGTAACAAAAAAGGTAAAGAAAAACAAGTCATTATCATAGCATTATTTGAAGTTGAAGAATATTACGTAGTGTGATATGATTTATTTATGACTGTTTTGGTTGTTTCCGTTGCGTTTTATGAATGGAAGATCAAATAGCTAGCTATAAAAAGACCCTAAACAGATAACAACCTATTGGTAATTTTTTTTTGTTTTAGGCTATTCAATTAGATATAGGCTCATATATGTAGATTTTATAAGTTTAAGCCACAAAAAATATATTTTTATTAAAACAATAAAAAGATATTGCCGTAGTGTTTATACGAGAAATGGCGCATAGTGAGGTGCTCGATCGAGTCTCTATCAATTTGCTTTTGATGTGTGCAAAGGAAAAGAAAAGAGAAAAGAGGAAAGTTACAAAGTGAATGCTTAGATACTTATATCTTAAGTAAATCCTTGTGTCTTTATAATAAAGTTGGATAAAGACACATTAACACTCATCTTATTTTTTTAATTCCCTGAGTATTTAACTCAATTAGATACTTAAAGATTTAAATTTGAGGCTGTTATTAGTTAAATTAAAATAATTTCACATAAATTGATTCAAACACATATTATTTGACATCTTAAGAGAAAAAGAAAAAAAAATGAAATGTAAACAAGATAAATTATATGATATGATAAGAAAGAAAAGACAAAAATAAATTGAAGATGTCAAATAAATATCCATGTATCATTATTAATTAAGTTTCAAAATCAAAGACTGATACATGATTTTTTTTTTAAAATTCAAAATATATCTCAGTGAAAACTATTTAATGTTTAAAATAACATTCATATATCAATGTTTTATTTGAGCACTAGTTGTTTTGAATTTATTTTTGGCATCTCTCTCATTTCCTTTTTCTTGATCACTGCTTCCTTTTTCCCATTTATTTTCCCGACAAAACAATTTTAGTACAACACATCCTACATGCACCATCTAAAGGCTCTCTCACAAACCCAGTCTAATTAAGGACAAATTAATACGGAGAAATTAATTAGTTCTCGACTACTACTGTATATTTATAATATTGATTAATCTTTACCAAACATGATACGTATTAAAGTTTTTTAATTTAAGAAAAAATTAATAATGCTAAATTGTAAACACTCTTAGATTGCTTAATAATTTATTCTCTTAAAAAATTATTAGATGTCCAAAACCATCCTAGACTCTATTAAAACAAGGCCACTTATATAATAAAAACATAATATACAAGACTATTAATTTTTTTATTATTAATTAAAAAACCTGAATATATATATATATATATATATATATATATATATATTATCGGTAAATATTATTAGTTTTTGTTAACAGAGAAAATCAAATTTATGACTTTTTTTTTTCTTTTTCCATCTCCCATAATCTTCTAATTCATCTTATATTTTCAAAATTCTGAAAAGGTATCATACAAATTGATTCAGGCCATAGAGATGTAGTGATCCGAAACTACTTAATATATAGTTTCTTCCACACTCACGGCACTCAAATATTTCATTTCCTCACACATAGACTGCACCTCCCCCCTCACACACTCACACACTCACTCATTCACAACACCACACTGACTTATTCATATTCATCCGTCACATGAAAGGCAATGGCAAGCACACACACAAGTTACACAGCAAATCCAAACTCTTCAGTGGCCTTATTTGCACCATGCAACCATAATATCCACCCATTATAGATCTTATAGACAATAGCATATATAGCCACACCATATGCATTATGAATCCATGGAACAATCATATATCATTCGTGAAAAAAAAGTAAAACAAGTCTTCAAAGCTTTTCCCAACCATAGAACTTCTCAACCAAGTCTTTAAACCTTCACGTGAATCTGTCATCAAGACAGCCCCTAAATTAAGCTTGAGCCATCTGTGTCATACACGTATAAGAGGTCACGCATGGTTTACATCAAGTAAGAAAAGAAGCTATCATAAAGATATTACTTCTATTTTTTGTTGTTGAATAAGTCTAGGGTATAATATATTGTTGATTTCTCAAAATAGTTGAGAACGATAGTTTTAGTTCTTATTAAAATTTAATATGTTTTTATTCTTTATATTTATTAAAAGTGACATGATTTTAATTCTTTCATCATGAACTAAAAACACATACATCTGAATAAATATAAGAACTAATAACACACACACACACACACACACACACACACACATATATATATATATATATATATATATATATATATATATATATATATAATTCTATTTGTATTTTATCTCTTGCTTGGTTGTCGTGGTAAAGGCGTAAGGCATAGCCGCATGGATATGAACTTATCATAGGGCTCCATTGAATCAGATCAGTTTAAACTTAAAGCTTTTGAAAATTATTATTAAAAAAATGAAGTTTTGAGGACATCAAAATTACGTCACTGAAAGAGAATAATGACTTCTTTTAACTTTTTTTTTTCCCTGTTGTAAACTTAGGATTTTCAAAACCCGAGTTCCAAATTTGCAATGGTTTCTTGTTTTTGATTCGTAAGTGGATTACACAAATTTCATTTTGACGCAAACTGTTGGATTATTTTAATATTATGTTCTAGTTGTAATTAAAAGCCATTAGGATTAATTTAGAAAACTAAGAATAAATCTATAATAAATTTCTCTTATCTTTTCAAAATACTCATTAGTCTTTTTAAAAAAAACCCACACCGAATAGTATTTTTTAGCCATAAAAAAAATAAGGGAACGAAAGACTGAGGGAGGAAAGCCATTTTAATTAAAAAAATAGAAAATGAAAAAAATAAATTGAAAACACAAGAAAAATATCGGGCCAGAAAATAAATATGAATTATAATAATCAAGAGCTTCATGCATGCTTAGTAGTTTTCTGTGCATTAAAGAACTCTAGAGAAATTATGTGTTATGATCTATTCTTACAAAAACATATGCCATAGCCTGTGAACGGGATCCGTGTTCATGGTCTCTTGTATATGCTTTTGTTCTTTAATTGTTAATAATTAAGAACACATGCCGTAGTGCAAGTTTAAATCATAAAGAGTTATGGATACCCATAATATTCTAAGAGATATAAAATAAAGAAATAATTAAGTTTTTCATATTTGAAATATAGTTTATTTTTAAAAAATTACTTAACATTCTTTTTTTTCTCTCTAATACCTAAAAAAATTTTGCATTTCATTTTAGTACTTGTCGTTAGTCCACATCCATTAAATAATGATATAGCAAACGGAGTATCACGTCATCACACCTAATTACTAAACACATATGCACAAACATTCACATCATTAATTTTTGTTTTTGTTTTTTTAATATTAAAAAATGAAAGCCAAAAAGGAGAGGGGGAGTCGTCCGTGGTGGTGTGGGAGGCGCGGCCACCACCGTCTTGGACACTCTTTGGAACTTCACCTTCGTCGCCGCCATCGTCACCATCTTCTTGAGCTATCCACTGGATAGGGTCCATCGTCAAGCGATGATTTCCCACAGAACAAAAAATCTGCTATGCTTCACTTTCTTGCTTTTGCATTTTCTTGTGGAAAAAAAATCCTCACAACAAAAATAGGTTGTCCTTTTCTTTGATCTACCAAAGCTTTAAATTTTCCTTAGGTGCGTACTTCAAATTCTTCTTCTCCTACTCCTAACTGCTCCTTTTTTTTTTTTTTCAAATTCTCTGTGCGTTTCTAAGGATTTTGCATGTTTTGTTCTTCTCTTTGCTGTGTGTTTTGACTTTTATTGTTTGCGTGTGTGGCAGTTTGGTTTGTTTGTGAGTTTGGAGTGTGATGCCACCATCGGCGGTGATCACGGAGGAGGAGGGGCAGAGCAAAGATGTCTTCACTGATATTGAACTCGCGGAAGTTGAATTGCCAGATTTAGGGGCTCTCTGTGCCCCAGGTAAGGAGGTTCCTGTAGTTATACTCGTCCACGATTTCACATATCAACGCGAACTCCTCCTTGAGGTTATCATTCCAAACTTCCTTGATTTGAACCGAATCGCCTTTTGGTAAAATCAACATATCAAACGAACAAATCTGAGTAGCAAAGTGAGAATCACAATCAAACCCCCCATATCTGTAACAAAAACATGCGGAAACAATTCAGATCTCAAAACCTAACAAATCCAAAACAAAAATCGATGATATTTCATTGAACGAGGAAACAAATATAAACAAAATCAACAAGCCGCGATACATAAAGAGGATTTGAGTGAGTAGAGCTTCGAATCGGGGGCATGCAATCAAGCTTCGTATCGACGACGACGACAACAACGAAGGCAGAGTTCCAGAGAGTGTCCAAGACAGTGGTGGTCGCCGCCTCCCGCACTATAACATCCCAATTTCGTGAATTAAATTAAAAAGGTTTTTCATTTAAAATAGAGTTTTAGAAAAAAAAATGATGAGGTTTTTGTAATTAAATAAATAAGGAGAAATAACTTTATTAAAATAATGGTTTGAAGGAAAATAAAAAGGATATTTGATTTATTCATTTGATAGGAAATAACATAGAGTATTTGTTAATAAAATAATAAAAATAAAAAATAGAGTAAATAATAAGCTAAGAGTACCTAGCTATAAATAAAGACATGCTAGGTTATTTTTCAGACTGACGGTAGTCTCTGTGGTTTCTCTTCCTTTCAGTTTCTTTTTTCTTTCTCCTCCTCCCAAAACTATTTTTCCCGCATACACTCAAGCCTATCTCAATAAAATTATGATCTCGGACTCGTTAAACGTTGGATCATTGTGAAATTTGAGTACTAGGTTTAGAACTTAATTCCAAATATTCTCACCGTTGGAATTTGCGAAACTATATTGGAGCTGAGAGAAACTCCCTTCGTATTTTAGCTTTCTCTTTTCCCGCAGAGACCCGAAACCTATCCCGGTAAAACTATTATCCTGGACTAGTTAACCGTTGGATCATTGTGAAATTTGAACACCAAGTTTGAAATACATTTCCGCATATCTTCACCATCGGGATTTGCAAAATGATTTCTGGGGAGGGAGAAACACTCATTGCACGTAGACAGTGGAATGAAGGATTCAAATTCTTTTCCTTCTCTCTAATATTTGGAAACCTTATCAGAACAACCAGAGAAAAAGCTTGAGGAATCTCAGGAAATTGTTAGAGATTCCACTATTGCTGTCAGAATACACACGTGAGCCCGCTTAGAGGTAAGGGATGAGTTATTCATAATTGGAGAGTAGTGAGAACATGTGTAGGGATCCTTAGAGTATCAATTGGAATGAGTTTTTAGGTTGTTTTTGCAAATTTTGATTCTATCTTTACAATTGTAACTGTGAATTATATATTTTTTTACGAACCAATTGATGTTCCAATTAGAAATTGCTGTGAAATTCATGTGTTCTTGTGTTGAGTGTGAACCTTAAAAATTGAGTTCTTTTTATTAACGTAAATTATACTCTAAATAATATTCTTTTAACGGCTTATTTTATACAAATTATTATCTTGTTCTGTATTTTTCCACAACGATAATCAACATGTTATGTGTTTATATATATATATATTGTAATACAAAAATAATAAATTAAAGAAAGTTGTAAAGGTTAATGTCTAGTAGTAATTTCTTTTGATGTAATCTTAAATTAATTGTTATAGAAATTCTTTTTGATTGAAAATAATATAGTTTGATTTAATATATATATATATATATATATATATATATATATATATATATATATATATATGTTTTGTGTCATGCAAATATTATTATTGTGTGAATATATATATATATATATATATATATATATATATATATATATATATATATATGTTTTGTGTCATGCAAATATTATTATTGTGTGATGTGTATATGAGTTATGAGACGTGATAAATTATTATAATAATATTATAATATTATTGTTGAGATCAAGTATAAGTGTAAAGTTAGACATGTGTTACTTTGTGAAATACACATGAACATGTGATGGTGGATTATGATATTATGAGATGTTAAGTTGTGGTCATGAGATTTGGTTGTGAATAAGTGTGTGTTTAACACTTGATGTGATAGTATTTGTGTTGTGAGCTATGAATTATACAATAACCCAATCAGTGTTTACCTTGAGAAAAAGTGTTTATGCGTAGTGTTAAAGGAAAAGTGTAGGTTTCCTAGTTAGGAACCAATGTTAAATTGTAGCGCAATGTGTTAAACGTGTTTGAAACATGAGCGTGAGGTCATGAATATTGTATAATTCATGAGCAATGTCTGCATGCAAAAATTGTTTTAGGGGTTGAAACTGAATCAGGAAGGTGAGGCCCTAACGGATTCTTCGTAGTCTAGGCCTTGAGGGTAAAGACACTCAGTTTGAGTGCTCCTTTAAGCCTATATTGATCTCATATGGTTGGAGCATTCTCACAAAACAGAGTTATCCTGACTGGTCACCTTATGATTTTACTTAGTGAGAGTGACCTGACATACCCATTGTATGGTGTGACTTGTTTGTACTCCTAAGTGCCCCGGGGTGGTTTTTCACTGACATGGTACCACATTGCATATAGACTTGAGTCTTAGCATAACTATTGCATAACGCTTGCTAATTGTTTACTATGAAATTGATGAGTGTTATTATGTCTTGATCAGAGTATGTGATTCATGTGTAATGTGATTGATGATTGAAAAGTGAATTTTAAATGACAAAGTGGTGGAATTACGTGAGTTATGTTTAAATAAGTTATATCTCATTTATATGATATGTATATCTAGTTGTCTTGTTTCTCTATTAGTTAGAAATGTGATAACTCACTCCTCGTGTGTTGTTTGTGTTTGAATCTTGTGATGATCTCGAACTTTGTGTTCGGGGGAACATATGACTAGGTGGATTGCTTTAAGGAACCTTATGCTGAAGGATGTCGGGACACAATACTCTGATAGGACGTGACATCACGGCATAAGTTTCTATATTAATTGCATGAAGTCTTGAACGACCTTGTTTTAAGTCGAGATATTTTCGTATTTATTGGACAAGTCATTTTATGATGTTAGAAAAGTAAATGTGAGCCTTTTACAATTTTGAAATGCTTTTATTTAAATGTGCTTTAAAAACTTTTAATTAATTCTAAATTCTTATTTCTTTTATTATTAGTACATATATGTATGGGGTAGAGGGTGTCACACGTACCGCCACGAACGACTCTCCCTCTCTTTTTTGGCTTTCATTTTTTTAAAATAAAATAAAAAAAAATTAATGATGTGGATGTCCGTGCCTACATGTTTAGTGACTAGGCGTGATGACGTGACACTCTATCTGCCACTTCATCACTCAATAGATGTGGACTAACAACTGGTACGAAAATGAAACGCAAAAATTTTCCTAGTAAAAATGATAATATTAGGTAGTTTTTTTAAAAATGGATTATATTCAAGGTATGAAAAACTTAATTAAGTCTAAAATAAACTATCCTTTTTGTTATTGTAAAATAAAAATTTGAAGACCATCTAATTCACCTCATAATCAGTTTCAAGTCCAACCAATTCTATTCATCCATGCTTCACTCAGGTTCTTTTGAGACCTTTTAAGAAAAAGAAAAAGGAAATGACGAGGCCCTTATTTAGATGTAATAGAGGTGTTTAAAATTAAAAAAAAAGATCGTCAGCAAAAAATTGAAATGAATGTGCATGCAAAGTTAAAACCTAAAAGATTAATCGATCAATGATGGAACACCCAAATAGTCGTATTTTAGTTTCTGCCAAGCTCCAAAGGGAAAAAGCATTTTGTAAAATCAGTCAATAAGTTAGTAGATAAATATAAATTGACACAAAAAAATATATGTAGGTATTTGAGGTAAAAAGTGATTAAAAAAACGAGTGAGAATAAAAGAAAGCTACTAACTTATAAACTAGAGCTTATTTTCGTAAGTTAATTGATACAGTTTATGAAAATAAACTACAAGTTAATAAAATAAACTTAAACTTGTGTACTAAACAAACTTATAAGTTGATTAAAGTAATTTGTAAGCTATTAGAGTATCATACGAAAACATTTAGTATTCATTCAGAGTCGCAAGTTGCTAGTTTTGGAACTTGTATTTAGAAGTTTCTCTCGGTGCTTTAAAAATTTGGAGGTATTTATGGTCTCAGATTAAGACTTGTCACTTCATATTAATTTTTGCTTAATAATTGCATGTTGTTCCTTTCCTTTATTTCATTTTTGTCATATAACTAGTTACACTATTAGAAAATACACCTTCTACATCAGTTATTTAAGACCTTTTACATTGGTTTTTAACCGATGTTGAAAGTATTATCGTTAACATTGGTTTTACAAAACCGATGTTAACGTAAAATTGACAACATTGGTTATCTAAATAACCAATGTTATATAATAAGAATTACACCAAAAAAGTGTATGAATGTTGATAGGTGACATTGATTTTTCCACAAAACCGATGTTAACTTATATATTAACATTAAGACCTTTTACATTGGTTTTTAACCGATGTTGAAAGTATTATCGTTAACATTGGTTTTACAAAACCGATGTTAACGTAAAATTGACAACATTGGTTATCTAAATAATCTATAAGTTAACATCGGTTTTTACAAAAACCCGATGTTAACGTGTAGATTAACATTAGTTTTTAAACAAAAACTAATGTTAATCTATAAGTTAACATCGGTTTTTACAAAAACCCGATGTTAACGTGTAGATTAACATCGGTTTTGTATAAAAACCGATGTTAAGTTACACAAACAACATCAGTTTATAGAATCCACAACTGTATAACAAATATGCTGAGACATTGACCACCATGTGCAATTTTGGAGAGATCTTCGTGCTTGATGTACAATGGGAAGTCTGGATTAAACACCCCGAACACGGTAGCATCCCACATAACCTAGAGAGGCTTCAAGAAAAGCTGTGGGATGGTCAATGTCATCAAATACAGGGGATCATTGACCTCAGGATCCGGCCTATCTGGAGGCTTTGATGGAGACACAGTTGCCTGTTTATCAAACATAGTGAAATAACATAATTTAATTACAGTGAACAAATCAACTGAAAAAAGCATATAATCATAGTAAAATACTTGTTCTAATACACGCTTCACGAGATATGTCGGCCAAGCAAGGAAAGTGTTCAGTGCCTGCCCCACTAGTTGAACCTCGTCAATGGGTACAGGAACGGGAGCCTCTGCATCTTTAACCTTCTCAACACCAACCTTCACGTGGCCATGCAACAAAGGGATGTTGTGAACAACTGTGGATCCCTCATAAACTTTTCCTAGGACAACCAGGCGGGAAGGATTTTCTTCGATGTACAGCCCGCATTTGTCTGAGTCACCCGTCTTTGGATCGGTCGGTGAGGGATCAACGCAACTCCCTTTTGTGCTAACACAGGCAGCTAGGGGACCAACCTCAGGCTCCAGAGGCAGTGCAAGTCCCTGTGATTGCATCTGTGACTGAAGCTAGGACTACATCTAGTTGAAGGATGCCATGAGCTGCCAAGTCACTTTTTCTGTGATTGACTCCTCCAACTGGTCCCTGATTTGTTGAGTGAGCTGCTCAAGTTCTTTGGGAGGGATGAAGGAGGAATTGCGGGAGCTTTGTAGAGTGGAGCCGAAGTATTGCTTAATGGTGACACCGGCTCTAGCAGCATGCACACGGCCAGGGTGTTCTGGTCACCCAATGGTAGCAATCAAGACATCCTGACGACCATGGGGGACAAACGAACCCTGTGACGCCTGCTCCTCCAAAGAATCTTGTACGTAACACATATATTTGTCCAAGGCATTCACATAATAAACAAACATAATTACAATTCTTAATTTACATTTGACTTACAATCTTCTCAGCGATTTCCTTTGCGGCCTCAGATGTCATCTACCCAGTTTTCTTGGTGTGAGCCATCTTCTACTTCACGTGTCGTCTGATGGGAGATGGAGGGTTAATGACGCCCTTAGTGCTTCCGGACTGAGCAGCTTCCTCTAGTTTTTTCTTTGTCTTCTCAACCATTAGCTTCTATTCTAAATAATCATAACCCCCACAAGACAACACGTGGGGGGTGGTGTTTTGCTTCTAGATGGCCCGTGCTTTTTTCCGCACATCCAGCAAAATTCAAACATTAATCAAAATGATTTCTACAATCTATTATAAGAACTGAATTTTTAGTGGAAACAATTCAAATTACAAAGTACATACCTCCCATGAGGGATCTCGGCGGGTCTGACAAAACCGGACCCATTTCTCCTTGCTAATGTCGTACTTTCACAAATAGTGTCGTCCACACCGTCCTTGTTGGCTGCAAGTGCCCATTTCCTGGTCAAATCGGATTTAAACTGCCTCCACTGCTTGCCCACCGTCTGAAGACTTTCTTCTTTGTCCTACTGTCAGAAGATTCAGGGATTTCAAATTCCACTTGACAAACAATAAATTAGGTTTTATTGTTAGTAAATTATAAATTTTGGCTACTAAACAAAATCAAAGAAGAAAACAAACATACCTGAATATCCTCCCATATCAAATCCTTCTGAGCCGCAGGGACTTCCTTCCAGGTCTCGTATGTCACGTCGACCTTATCACGAGCGACAATCCCCAAATATGTTCTTAATTTCTACTTTTAGGGACCGTCGGCCTTGCCAGTCGCAGGATCAACGTGGACCACTGGTCTGCACACCGGTGTTGCTGTCAACCCATTTACATTTGAAAACACACACAGTAAATTTGACATAGTTAAGCTCCCAAATTTCATTAATGAACCCAAAGTAAGGGATGGAAGCTACACAGGGATTGTCATCATGCACACTTGCGAAGTGCTGACATTCAGCCCTTAGGGTGACCTCGCTGTTTTGCATTGTACTTTTGTCGTCTTGTGCTTTTGTGAAAAAGGAATACTTGTTTATGTTGTATCCTTGCCAAGTTATAACATTTCTTTTAGGCCCATCTGCTAGCTTTCTAAATGTTTATGAAGCATTTTCATCAACAAAGATTGTATCTTTAAACCAATCAGAGAAAGTCTTGTTATGCTTTTTCAAAACCCAATTCTTTGACATTTTTGGATTATTTTGTTTGACTAAAGCTTCATGCTGAAGTGTGTATGACAAAACTTCATTACTGTTGTTCAACACATACAAGTGAGCTTGTAATAAATCTTCTACACTTGGAGTGATAACATGCAGTCCTCTTGAACCCTTACCACCCACTCTGTCGTTATGACGAGACTTAGAAAGGCCAATAGGTTTAGCCTTTTCAATGTACTCTGAACAAAATTCAATGGCTTCTTCTGCAATGTACCTTTCAACAATAGATGCTTCTGGATGATGTAGATTCTTGGTATACCCTTTTAAGATCTTCATGTATCGCTCAACCAGGTACATCCACCGCAACTAAACAGGACCACAACATTTGATTTCTCTGACCAGATGAACAATTAAGTGAATTATGATGTCAAAGAAAGCAGGAGGAAAATACATCTCCAACTGGCACAGTATAATTGCAGCCTCATTTTCCAAGTCATCAAACTTGACAGGATCAAGGACTTTGCTACATATGGCATTGAAGAAAAAGAACAGGCGAGTTATGACTAACCTGACTTTGTTAGGCAAAATGTCTCGTAGGGTCACGACTAACAATTGTTGCATCAACATGTGACAATCATGAGACTTTAACCCTACTAGCTTAAGCTCCTTCAACTGCACAAGGCTCTTAATATTTGAAGAGTATCCTTATGGGACTTTCACCCGACGCAGACATTGACAAAAACTTATCTTCTCCTTTCTGGACAAAGTATGACAAGCTGGAGGCAAATATATTTTTTTCCATCAGACCTTGGATGCAACTGCAATCGTATACCCATGTCAGCTAGATCATTATGGGTATTCAAACCATCTTTCCTCTAGCCTTGAATGTTAAGGAGCGTCCCAATGACATTGTCACATACATTTTTCTACACATGCATAACATCAATACAATGTCTAATATCTAGATTAGACCAGTACGGAAGATCAAAGAAAATGGACCTCTTCTTCCATATGCAAGTCTTACTTTTATCCTTCTTTTTCGTGCTCTTGACTTCTATTAAATGCTTTTTTCAATCGCCTGTAAGGGTGATGAGGTTTTAGAAAACGTCGATGCCTAGTGTAAACTGTTTTTCTACCATGTTTTAGTTGTATGTAGCTTGTGTCTTCTTCACAGATGGGGCATGCATAATGACCCTTAACATTGTAACCGCTCAGATTCCCATATGCTGGAAAGTCATTAATGCTACAAAAAAACATTGCACGCATTTCAAAAGTCTCATTGCGAAACCCATCAAACACTAAAACCCCCTCCTCCCAAACCTTTCTCAGGTCTTCAATCAACGGACTTAGATAAACATCAATGTCATTTCCTGGCTGTCTTGGGCCCGATATTATCATAGACAACATCATGTATTTTCGCTTCATGCACAACCAAGGAGACAAATTGTAAATTACCAGTAGAACTGGCCATGAACTGTGTTGAGTGCTTAAATTGCCATATGGATTCATTCCATCACTGGCTAATCCTAGCCTAAGATTTCTTGCCTCTTTGCCAAAATCCGGATACAAACCATCAATCTTCTTCCACTGGGAGCAATCAGCTGGATGATAGACCATTCCATCAGAGTTTCTCCCATTTGCATGCCAGGTCAGGTCTTTTGCGTCGTCTCCATTTGCAAAAAGACGCTTAAACCTTGGAATGATGGGAAGATACCACAACACCTTTGCTAGAGGGCCCTTCTTTGAGTTTTCATCAGAACTACAGTCCTCATCATCCTTCACCTTGTGCCGTGACGCCCCACACGTAGGGCATTTGGACATTTCTTCGAATTCATGCCTGTACAGTATTTAATCATTCAGGCAAGCATAAATCTTCTGATACTCCATACCCATCAGACACAATATCTTCTTGGCCTGATAGTAACTTTTAGGCAACGTGTTTTCCTCTGGAAGCAGCTCATGAACTACTTGAAGCAGTGAAGTAAAGCTTTTGTCCCTCCACCTATATCTGGCCTTGACATTAACCAAACTTAACACCACCGACAACAACGTCAAGGAATTCTTGCACCCCGTATATAGAGGCTTCTGTGAAGCATTTTGCAATCCTTCATACATAGGGGCATGTGCTTGCTAAAAAGACTCTTGCCCAAGGTCACGAATCATATCCTCCAAACGATCTCCCATTTCTACATCAAACGGTTTAGATTGGGACCCACTCTACATGTCTATCAATTCACCATGCCATATCCATGTTGTGTAATTCTTCTTAATCCCATTACACAATAGATGCTCTCGTATGTCGTCCAGTAGTTGTCGTCTTCCGTTCAAACAATTGATGCAAGGACAATAATATTTTCCATCTTCATCCGGTCAACCTCTTTCTGAAGAAAATTGCAAGAACTGCTCGACGCCTTCCTCATATTCTAGGCTGATGCGACTTTCATTCATCCAACTTTGATCCATCTAAGTAATAACTCCGTGATGCTCACAAAGTTATTCAATGCATGAAAATCTCACTTTTTTATTATAGGTGTGGCCCTATCCGATTCAGGAGGACAGTCTTTTATGGTAGCTTCATACGTCAGGGGTAATTCTATTTTGTTAAATTTGACAAAATTTTGGCAGCATTTCGCATTGGTCTCCAAGTACACGATATGAAATTAATTTCTTGATAATCAAGTATGGACTCAGAGAACAACTCGAAATGCATTGTACAGAAATTTCATCAAATTAAACAAAATAATGTTAACCTTAACGCATGAATCTACCATAAAAATATCAGTCTCTCCAAACTGTCCAAACAAACAATTCAAGATTGAATACAATGATTAATGCAAACTGTCCGCAAGAATCATTGCATTCAGTCTCAAACGGGAATCTAAGGTTCACTCATCATGAACACAATTTGTATAGCATATATCAATTGTCATTAATGACAATGAACAAGTAATAAAAATATTAATTGGTAACAAACATTTGTACCTGTGATGATGAACAACACGGTCCTAAATGAAAGCAAGAATCAAAGATATAACTCAATGACCACCTACGTCAATCAGCAAACTGATATAAATATGTGACAATGAGTAGGCTTAAAGTTTAAATTTGCTTTAAGTGCTTCATCAAATGAGTAGGTTGTGTGTGTGTGTGTGTGTGTGTGTGTGTGTGTAAATATGTGACAATGAGTAGGCTTAAAGTTTAAATTTGCTTTAAGTGCTTCATCAAATGAATAGGTTGTGTGTGTGTGTGTAAATATGTGACAATGAGTAGGCTTAAAGTTTAAATTTGCTTTAAGTGCTTCATCAAATGAGTAGGTTGTGTGTGTGTGTGTAAATATATGACAATGAGTAGGCTTAAAGTTTAAATTTGCTTTAAGTGCTTCATCAAATGAGTAGGTTGTGTGTGTGTGTGTGTGTGTGTGTGTGAAAGTTGCAATCTTAGATTTATAATGCTCTAAAATCTGATAGGAATATAGATAAAGCTGTATTGTTGACAGCTGTGTAACTTACTTAACAGCTTGCTGCTAATTAATAGTAAATATTATAGAGATTCAAACCTAGCTTCAGCTTTCACAATGGTGACAAGGGCTTCCCAAAAGCAAGCAGTAGAGGTACTCCCTATGCCTTGCAGCTAAAGCAGTTGCAGAGAAGCAAGCAAAAGCCAAAATAGTTGCCACAAATGCACTAATGATAAGGCTGCAGAATGAAGAAAAATGACAAAACATCATTCAAAACTCAACACTAGTCACAGAAGCAACTGGCCATTAATCACAAAGCAATTAACTCAACAAATACCCCAATCACAAATCAATCATTTTCCCCTTTCCTAACAACAACTACTTTCTGGTTTCCTCATTAAGTCCTTCTTTCCTTATAATTGACAAACTTGATTCACTAAATGCATGCAATCTACTCTTTAAAGGTTTAGTTTGATTTCTCACATTCAATTAGTTTTTTGTGATCTACTCACAAAACCTTAGAATATGCTTTCCCTGGTCACAAAGAGTTTGAAACAATGTCCATTTATGTTAATGATGTTATCCTAGTTATAGGTCCATCTTATCTAAACCACAGGATTGGTAATTTGAGTAAATTACGCAGTAAAACTACAAAACTGGATCAATCAATAGAGAGAACCATGCTCAAGTTGCAATGAATGAAGATAATACGAAGACAATGCTAATGGTACATAGACTTCTTGCTTATGAGTAAATGGCTAATGGTTCATTGGATAAATGGATATTCAACAAGAACAAAGAGGAGTTTATGTTGGATTGGGATACAAGGTATAACATAGCACTTGGAACAGCAAAAGGACTTGCTTATCTACATGAAGATTGTGAGTCAAACATTATTCATTGTGACATCAAACCAGAAAACGTGCTCCTAGATGATAATTTCAGGGTCAAGGTTTTTGATTTTGGTTTGGCTAAGCTCATGACACGTGAACAAAGGCATGTGTTCGCAACACTTAGAGGCACTACAGTGTATCTTGCACCTGAGTGGATCACAAACTGTGCCATATCAGAGAAAAGTGATGTTTATAGCTATGGTATGGTGTTGGTAGAGATCATTAAGGGGAGGAAAAACTATGATCCCAGTGAAACTTCAGAGAAATCCTATTTCCCATCTTTTGCTTTTAAGATGGTGGAAGAAGGGAATGTGACAGAGATTCTTGACTCAAAGGTGGAAACTTATGAAAATGATCAAAGGGTTCACATTTCTGTGAATGTTTCATTGTGGTCCTAATCATAAATATTGCTCTAATTATAAATATTGCTTTAAGTAGAGACATGGTCCTAATCTCTTACATAGACTATGACATCCTAAGCCTAGGAGTACCACCAAAGACAAACTTTAAGGCAATCCTTACTTCTCATATAGTTTTTATTTCATTTTTAGTGAATTCAATTTATAGTAACAGCTAACAAGGTTTTAGGCTAAGCAATCCAAAACAAAATGGGATAAATACCTTGGTCTTCAGATTTCACCTCAATAAACACAGCTGATGCTTCACGTGGTTGCAACTTTTGAACCATCTCTGCAGCTACTTCCTACAAGAAACAACACAGATTATAGACAATTGTTAAATATATATTGTAGACAACTATATTGTGTACACAACTGTGTAGGTAAAAGGCTATTTTGAGTGTGTGTGTGTGTGTGTGTTAGGTTGAGTGTGTATACAACTTTATGTGTTGTCATGTTGAGTGTGTGGGAAGCTGAGTATCTAATCCTTATCCAAAGGTAGCCTTCCCCTCTCTCTCTCTCTCTCTCTCTCTTTCTCTGTACTATATGTGTGTGTGTGTGTGTGTGTGTTAATAAAAAGCTAATGTATGCTGAGTGTGACAATTATCTCCACTCATTCAAATTCAAGTTCTGGAGTATCTCAAATCCTTAAGCAATGTAGTCCTAAATTTTCAACAACAATGATGGGTAAATATTAGGAACTAGAATTAAGTTAGGGCTGAAATTAACAATGGGGGGACAGCACAGATGATGATAGCGTAAGTATAGGAGCAGTAGAAAAAGCAAGGGATTATTTTGCACTGATGATGGATAAGTATGAGATCGAGCCATCGTGCATAAGTAGAAGCACAAGTTTTTGGCAATTGAACCAAATGAAGGAAGAAATCCAAGAAAAAGAAGCAAAGGAAGAATCTCAGCAAAAGGAAGAAAAGATGCTGCCAAACCCTACCTGGAAAACTCAATCAGGTTGCTGCAAAATCAATTTGCAAATCTGGACCTATAGTTTTTAAGCCACAAACTGCAAATATCATAAGAAATTATGCAACCTACAAGCAAAGGAGAAATGGTAAGACTTTCATTTTTAGTTGTTCATGACTCAACTAAAGAATCAGGATGCAAATTTGATTACACAAATTGAATATATTTCAGATTTAGATCTAGACAGCTATTCTCCTATCCTCTAACATCAAAGATGTTTATTCTTTAAGAAAAAGAACAGAAAAAAAGGAAGCGACAACGCCCAATGCTCTCCCTTATGTTGTTGGAGAGGCTTGTCTCTACCCATGTTTACAGCATGTAAATTCACATACCCCTCTTCAGTGACTAGGAAGTTTCTTTAACAACACAGAGAAACAGGTTGAGGAGAAAAGGGCCAATTGCACCTGAGCAAATGTTCTATTCTGTTTGTTACTATTATACTTTTCTGATGTGTATTCGGTTTAGTAATATGTGTATGATATCACAACATGTCTATATTTATCAATGTTTCTTGTTGAGTTTGGAGGGAGTTAGGAGGGAATAGCTTGATTGATATTGCTTGTGGTGTACTGCTTTTTCAGAGCATTTGGTTATAAGTATTTGAAACTAAAAAGGAAGCATTTGGTTATAAAGAAGATAAAAAAAATTGAAAATAAAAAGGAAGAGTGCCATTTAAGTGTTGAAAGCTTCCACAGTGTTGGGTTGTTTTTGGCAGGTAGGAAGAGAAGCAAGTTGCAACAAATGATAATTGGGAGTAAAAAATTCAAAAAGCAAACTCAAGAAACATGTTCTAAATCCTATGTTAAACCGGATAGCTCATTCATGAACTTGATTTCAAACATGATCAAAGGATGCTCACAATCAACTCAAGATGAGGAAAAGTCTTTGGCTCTTAACCTTGAAAATCCTAATCATCATCTTCAACAGCCAGATCAGAAACTTCTCAAGTGCAACAAGAATAAATATTTAGAGCTAAAAAATGCAGGGTTCAGATCAAATTTTTAGTCTATGGTTGGTGCAAAATTTAAGAATGTTGGAACAAGAATGTCTCAAGTCGGAAAGGCTTCTAAAGATTTTGAGCCAGGTACCAAGGTACATGGAATTGATGCCACTCCAATAACCTTCTATACAAAGAACAATAGCCTTTACAGACAGTATTTTCAATCAAATAAGTTTGAAATATCTGAAGGGAGATTTGATGCCTGTCCCCCATTACAGTCGCAGATAAGACCTATAAATTCTCTCAACAGTCATCAACACTGGAAAAATAACTCAACAGAGAATGAAAAATTGTTACAACTTGGAGCTAACTAAGGAGAAAGAAGGAATGGCATTACTATCATTACATTCACCTTCAACTAAACAAAACAGAAATGATAATGAGAATGTCAAGTCTTGTGCAATGTATGAGAGTAAGGAAATGTGTCATAGAAGTGATAATGTGGAAGGTCTTTGGATAAATCGTTTTTTTTTTACCAAAGTCAACTTCCCCCTTGGTAGTTTTTGATCACCTTAATGAGAGAGGTGGTTCTGAAGTTCATTCTGCGTCAATATAGAGGATTCCACTATCCTTAAGGATGATAAGGGAAATCAATATCACACAGCAAAGATGAATAAGTTCAAATCCTTTACATATTTCCCTGGATTGAGAGCTGCAGGGCCAATGGTGTCCATGTTTGCAAGGAGATTAGGTTCCATAAAAAAGGAAGCATTTGGTTATAAGTATAAACTGGATAATAATTTATTAGAGATAAACTAACTATATCTTAATTAACAAGTATGATAACATAAAGTATTAGCAAAGCTACATACGAATCAAGTGTTGCAGCCAAGGCACAACTTGAGGTAGCCAAAGCTAGATATACAACAGTTGTTTCAGATTTAATAGGTGTGAAAGAGGAGCTGTAAGCATTGCACAAAGAACCTATTTCCTTAGTGACTGATAGAGATGTAGCTATTAAGAAAGCTGGAAAGTAGATTACTTGCAGCTCAAAAGGTGAATATCAAACCAACCATCAACTTCCAGCTAACATGTGCTTATTTAAAACTGTCAACGAAGTATTGCAGCATTAATTTGATAGAAATTGATCAAGAACAATGATTACACAGATAACTTGGCAGTTTTGGCTTACACCATAGCCAACATTTTTTTTTCTTTTTTGGGACTTGGGTACATGAAAATTTATGGGGAGGAAAAGTTGTTGCATTCCAAGTTCATGACATAGCACAAGCCATTTGAAATGGTACTTAAAGTTACACATGACATGCCAATGGGCCTCATTTAGATAAATTTCTCAACAAACACTTATAGGAAAAAAAATAGGAGGTAAAATGAATGAAATTTCTCCCTTAAGTGAAAATCAACTTGTGCACCTAGCTTATGGACAAATTAGATTAGGGAGCTTCTAAAAAATTAATGGGAGAAGTTTAATTCAATAAACCTCTTTATTTTCTTATCTTATAAATGCTTGTTAAAAAGTTTATTCAAACTGGGCTTAAGTAGATAAAATTTGATCCTACTAGTTGAAGTTAACCCTCATTAACAGAGTCTACAATTTTTGCTAAATAAAGCTACAACTGAAACTACCAAGACATGTTAATTGTACCTCAGAGAAAGGAGATTACTTGCAGTTCAAAAGGAGATAGAGGCTGCAAAGCCTTCTGAAAATTTGGCAATAGCAGCAATTAAAGCATTGCAAGAAAAAAAGGGTTCAAATAAATAATAAAATTACAAACATTGCTTTCATTAGTTTCAATCTGAATCATTCATTCACAAAATTCAGTTAAGATTCGCTTTTCTTAAAATCTCATTTCTCCCTAGATATGCTTTGATATACAAGTGTGACTTCAAAGTAGGTTTAAGGGCATGCAAATACATATCCAAACCCACTCTCACTTCTGCAAATTGGTAAAACCCAAACTCACTCAGCCAAAGCATACTTCTCCATCAAAATCAGGGCATTGGATATGAGTAGCCATGGTTTAAAGATTTAATAGCCATACCTAGATAAAACACTCTGATTGTAAACTTCTGGTGACTCAGAAAGAGTATCACTAATTCCTATGGATAACGAGTGTTGTCAACTTTCTGGTACCATCTTCAATTCCTATGGATAAAAATAAAATGCATATGCTTGTGATATTCTTTTTAGAGAAGAATGTATTAGGGCACATTAACATTAGGTATGCAGTTTGTTGCTCATACAGTTATTCACAAATCCAAGTCTCATGCACAAAAATCTGGAATTCTCATACAGTTTGCTGCTCGTAGAAGTTGATTTAAACTCAATTAGATACATACCTGGCAGCCACTTGTACCTTTTTGTGAAGAAACTAATATGGACTAGTAGGTCCATACTAGATCTTAGCCTAATCGCACCCGCACGATCAACTATCCAATGCCCTACGGGGTGCACCTTTTATACAAGAACACAGTAAGGGTAAGGGATATTGCGTTAAATATAAAATACCCTAGCCATGTTTACTTCACTAAGTGTGCGATAGATGAATGCAATCAAATATTTATACAGGATTAGACGAAACATACCTAGGTAAGGTGGCGAAGGAGAAGAAGCAGAGAGTTGTGACGATGCTCAAGCTTAGATGAAACGATGCTTAGATGGAGAACAAAGAGCTTCAAGGTAGATGGAGAACAAAGAGCTTCAAGGTAGACGAAGAACAGAGACCTTAGATGGAGAAGAAAAGAGAGCGAAAGCTTAGATGGAGAAGATGAGAGCGTGAGCCATATCTTAACTTATCAAACGTTAACATCGGTTTTGTGAAAACCTGATGTTAACAAACTTATGTTAACAAACCGATGTTAACTAATTAATGTTAACATCAGTTTTCCAATAACTGATGTTAATGTCACTTCATTAACATCGGATTTTCACAAAACCGATGTTAACGGATACACAGTATTTACAATTATGCCACCGCGTTTACGTTAACATCGGTTTTGTTAACAACCAATGTTAAGCCGCCGATGTTAAATATGCCTTTTGTAGTAGTGTTAAACTAGCTTAACTATAAGCTACTATTGAGGGTTTTCTCCTAGCTGCATCATTAGGGTTTTTTAGATCCTAAGGCTTCCATGTTTGTTTTTCCCATGTGGTTGTGGCTCTACCTAAGCTGATTTGCTGCCTTAATTTGACACCTTCTACCCCGATATACATATTTATATAGTAGAATACATGAAAATGCAAAATTACATAAAATGATTTTATTCAATAAACATAAAAAAGCTCACGTGGGTAAAATGTTAACATTCCCGTTAATCACAAAATTAAAAACTTATCAATTGAGGGTATGAAAACATTTCCAACTCAAAACAAGGTTGTTCAAGTTTACCAAAGAACTCAAGTTAAGTAACAAAATAAAAAAAGTAAAATGACATGTTTGGAACATCATGCAATTAAAACAGAAACCCATGCCCCAATGTCACATCCTATCATAGTATTGTGTCCTAACATCTTCCAGCACGAGGTTCCTTAAAGCAATCCGCCTAGCCATCTACTCTTATGAACACAAGGTTAGAGATCATCACATGATCCAAACACATACGGAGTGAGTTATCACATTCCTAAACAGGTAAAGATAGCCAAAGGCTTATATATATATATATATAGTATGAGTATAACAAGTTCAAATTAGAACAATTCATATCACTTTATCACTCTTTGCATAACATCACTTGTCCCAAGGATTTAATCATATTCCACACCTTCACATTAATCACGTGTTCAAAACAACAAATCTCAAGTACAACATAACATCTCACACTCACACAATTCATTATCCACCATCACGTAGCAAGCCACATGGATCATTACACAGGTGTTATGCAACAGATACACTAAGACTCACTTCTATATGCAATATGGTACTATGTCAGTGAAAAACCTCATCGGACGCTTAGGAGTACATGACAAGACAGACCACATACTGGTAAGTCAGGTCACTCTCACTAGGTAAAATCATAGGGAGACCAGTTAGGGTCACCCTGTTTTGCGAGAATGCTCCAACCATGTGGGATCGACACATGCTTAAAGGAGTACTCAAACTGGATGTATTTACCCCTAAGGCCAAGACTCCGAAGAGTCCGTCAGGACTTCTCCCTCCTGATTCAGGTCTAACCCATAAAACATTTTAGCACGCAAACTCTATCTATAAACTATACAAAACACACGACTCCTCAATTGTTCTCAAAATAATTTGAACTCATTGTGCTTCAAAGTGATTCAACTCGTCGAGTTCCCACAGTGGACCCCATCACAATACTCGTCGCACATTTACTCGTCGCCCTTAAAGGGTCTTAAAATCGTGTGATTTTACAGTTCATAGCTCAGACCTCAATGCACACAACATCTCAATACATGTGTGATCTCTCAATTTAACACATACTCAACTTATCACATACACTCAATCTCAATCACAATGTTATAATCTCAAAGCAACATGTTATCACACCTTACAAATCATATACATATCACATAATATTAATATATACATGGCACAAACACATACTTTACCTATAAACTATGCAATACACACAACTACTCAATTTTTTTTAAAATCATTTTAACTCGTCGCACCTCAAAGTGATTCAACTCATCGGATTCCTACAGTGGATCCCATCACAATACTCGTCTCACAAAAACTCGTCGCCATTAAAGGGTCTTACAATTGTGTGATTGCACAATTCATAGCTTACAACTCGATACATACAATATCTCAATAAACATGTATCTTGCAATTCATCACATATTCAATTTATCACTTACACAATATTTCAATCACAAATTCACGATCCTAATATAACAATTTATCACACTAATCTAGTAAATCTTGTTCAAAACACAAACAAATTATACAAAAATGTTTCTCGCAACATGGGAGAAAAACCCCTCGAACAATTTCACATACTCATATAAAAATAAAAGGAATCAAAATCATAGGTCAAAAACATAAAAACACCAACAACACTCAATTTTATCAACCAATTCACATCAGGGCATCAATTGGTCCATCAAACAAAATAATATCATAATTATAATTGTAAAGGAAGATATACAATACAGTAAACATCCCAAAATAAACTCTAATTTGATCCTCTAAGATCCCTACACATGTTCATTCTAACCCCAATTGCGATAAACCCATCATTTACCTCTAAGCGGGCTCACTGCATAGTCCGACAGTGATAACAGGGTCTCTAGTGATTCTGTAAGATTCCTGAAGCTTTTCTTTTGGTTTCTCTGCTAGGTTTTCCAAGCATTAGAGAGAAGGAAAAGGGATTGGAGTCTCAATTTCACTGTCTCTGTGAGAGCGGTATGTCTCTCTAAAAACATTATATCCCAAATACCAACGGTGGAAATGTGTGGAAATGAGTTTCGGAGGGGGTGTCCAAATTTCTTAATGATCCAACGGTTAAAGAGTCTGAGATCATAGTTTTACTGAGACATGTTTGAGTGTATACGAGAAAAAGAAAGAGTTTTGAGAGAGGAAGAAGGGAAAACGAATTTGAGAGGAAGAAAGAGCGTAAGGACATATCATAAATGTAAAAACTGACCTAATATATCTCTATGTATAATTAGGGTACTTTCAGCCTATTATTTACTCTATTTTTCTTTATTTTATTATTTTATAAAAATGAACTTTATTTTACTTTCATTGAATAAAATAACCAGTTAAAACATTCCTTTATTTTCTAAAACATCATTTAACTCTATTTATTTTCTAATACTATGAAACTCTTATTTTAATTAACAAAAACCCTTTTTCTCTCATTTATTTAATTTCTAAAAACTCTATTAATTTTTAAATAAATTTCTTTTTATTTATTTGACAAAAAAATGGGGTGTTACACCTAATATCATATTTATGCCTATTTGGTACTTATGAAAACGACATCAAATGGATCATGGAAAGAACCTTGACCTCATTGATGAGGAAAAGGACATATTAGAGTTGTCAGAACAGGAGGAAACAAGTCAACTGGATAAAAAGGATGTGGAAGGCTATTAGCTCGTTGGCAAATTCTTGAAGCATGGATCGATGAACGTAAGGGTTTTCAAAGCCACAATGGCCCAAGCATGGAAAATGAAGGGAGGACTAGAGGTGAGAGTTGTGGAGAAGAATCTTTTCACCTATTGTTTTTCCAGAAGAAAGCAGAGACATGGTTATGAGGCTGGCTACATGGAATTTTGATAGGAAGCTAGTGGTTCTAAGTGATCTTGATCAAGACAAAAGCCCTAGCATGGTTTATCTAAATTGTTGCCCATTCTGGGTAAGGATTTATGATTTGCCCCTTAACCTGAGGGTCAAAAGAGTGGCTCAAACAATTGCAAACACCATACCCCAATTTATGGAGTGGAATAAGAATGAGCAGAATCGGTTGGGTCGCTTTGTAAGAGTGTGAAACCTCATGGATGTTATAAAATCTCTACGGAGGGGAACACAATTGAAACAATGGACGTTGCTACGCAACCTCACCGAGAGACATAAATTCCTTAGCTGAAATTGATGTGGGCTTGGGAGCCCATGAGCAATTTGATCTTTGTGGAGACTTCTTTCTGATGAAGGTCTTGACTTGGTGTTCTTTATGGAAACCAAGAAAAAGGTTACTGAACTGAATGGTTTGAGATAAGGGGTTAAAAATATGATAAGGGGGGTTGGTTTTGTTGTGGGGTGACTACATTGAGGTTGATATCATCTTTTCTCCCAAAACCATATTGACGTGTGAATTTTTGTCCATTCTCAACAAAAAAAAAAAGATTCCAATTCTCAAGTGTGTATGGCTTTCCTGAGGGGTCTCACAAACACTTCACCTAAAATTTTATCTGAGATTTACAACATGAGAATGAATCCCCTGGGTTATGTCTAGGGGATTTTAACAAAGTTCAAAGCCCAAATGAAAAGATTGGGGAAATCCAGTGTGTATGAGTCAGGTAAAAAATTTCAATGACACTCTTAATGATGTTAGCCTAAGTGACTTGGGGTATTTGAGCTATAAATTTATTTGGACAAATAGATGGAAAAAAGCCCAACAACATACAAGAATGCTTAGATAGAGTAGTTGATGATGCTTAGTGGAGGAGTTGGAGGAAAGAAATGTTAGGTGTACCATCTGTCTAGATTCGAGTCGGACCATTGCTTGATCTTTGTTTAATTCTTGGTGCAAAAAAGGAGGAGGAAAAGAAGGGCAAACATCTATCATTTTGAGCAAATATGGTTAAAGGATATGATTTATGGTATCTTAGAAATAGAGGCAAAGCAAAATGATCTCCTCCTCAAAGAAGAGTTTTACTGGTCCAAAAGGTCCAGAGCAACATGGTTGGTCCAAAAGAAACAAAACCAATACCATTGAGAAGGTTAAGGATGGCAATGGTGACTTCAAAGATGATGAGAAAAGAATTGCAGGTATTCTAAATAATTATTTCTCCACTATATTTTCTTTATTAGTAACAACTGGGTGCATGAGGTATCCTACATGGTTGGAATACGATTATATGATTAAATGATAAATATTTTAAATGGAAAGTTTAGTGGGGAGGAAGTGGAGTAAGCATTCTTTCAAATGCACCCAACAAATGCTCTAGGCCTTGATGGCACCCCTACATTATTCTATCAACAATTTTGGGACCTTGTTGGTCTAGATGTCAAGAGGTTGGTGTTAAATAACTTTAATGATGAAGGAGACCCAACCACAATAAACAAAACATTGATTGCACTCATCCAAAAAGTTAAAAGACCCACAAATGCAATTAGATTTAGACTAATTAGTCTTTGTATTAATGTCATCTTCAAAATTGTTAAAGACTATGGCTAACAGTTGATGATGGTTCTTCCTTCCATGCTCTTATTGCTTTTGAATGCTTCCACTATACGAAGAATAAGAGAAGTGGAGATGGATTTATTTGATCAAGGCCATTTGCATGGTCTAAAGATATGTATTTCTGCTCCTATTATTTCACACTTGTTCTTTGCAAATGACAACATTATTTTTACAAGGCAACACTAGAGGAGGCAATGTGTCTAGTAAGTATTCTAAAGACTTATGAGGGTGCTTCTAGACAGAAAATTAACCTAGATAAATTAGAGCTCTCGTGTAGTTGAAATGCACCTAGTACTAGAATTGATGAACTAACAATGCTTCTTGGAGAAAAGGCGGTGGAGACCTATGTGAAATATTTGGGTCTTCCTACGTTGATAGCAAAATCCGAAACCTAAGTTTTCAAATTTGTCCGAGATTGGGTCTGGAAAAAACTCAAAGGTTGGAAGGAGAAGGTTTTGTCAAAGGCGGGGAGAAAAGTGTTGATAAAATCTATGGTTCAATCTATACAACCTATGCCATGGGTTATTTCTTCTTGCCACTTTCCACTTGTAGAAAGATAGAAAGTCTCACAACCCATTTCTATCGAGGGAGGGGATGTTGATGGGAAGAAGATCCATTGGATGAGCTGGAAAAATTGACTAGAAATAGGAACCATGGAGGGCTTAGATTCAGATTTGTTAAATCCTTCAATCTAGCCTTACTAGCGAAACAATAGTGGATACTCATTTTCCACCCAGACTCCTTAGTGGACTTTTTTTTTACCAAACAAAGTGATTTTGTAAAATTATATAGCAAATTTGGTATTTTCAAAAACTATTTATCAAATATGAGTAATTTTGACTTTTGACATCAGTTATAATTAATCACCTATTTCTGGTAAATAGTTTTCAAAATCACCTAGTTTGGTATATAGTTTTACAAGAGCTAGTTTGTTAAAAAAAAAAGTCTTCCTTAATATGGCTAGGGTTTATAAGGCATGTTACTTTCCTTCCAAGTGCATCCTTGAGGCCACGAAAGGTTCTGATAGTAGCTATATGTGGAGTAGCTTACAAAAAGCAAAGGGGATAATTGAATATAAGGTTGCATCTGGAGTTTTCGAGATGGTTTGATGACCTCAATAAAAAATGACACATGGATGCCGTGTGTGCCCGGAGGAAAGATTCCACTTTTTGAATATGTGGATATTCCTGATGAAATGAAAGTTTCGGAGTTCATTAATGTTGAGTCGGATTGCTAGAATACTTAAACTTTAAAATTAACAAAATTAAGACTATAATATTATTATTTACTTTTTAATATCGACATTGTTTAACAATTGTCTAAAAATTTTACCTAATTTTTTATAATATAAAGTAGGAAACTTTTGACGTGCTTTTTTCCTCTTGAAATAAGGGTATTTTCAACAATTTTTTTATAGTTATTTCATTATTTCATTTATTTTTTTTGGTGAATCTTTTATATAATACAAAATAAGAAAGTTTTGGTGCACTTTTTTCCACCCAAAATAAGAATATTTTTGACAATTTTTTTGGTTACTTATTTTTTAGTTATATTTTTGGTGGATGAATAAAACTGAAACATTTAATAGAAAATGAGTTTTAAATGCATATTTATTTATTAGGTATTGAAAGAAAGATAATAGGTTCTAAATGAGTTTTAAAGCGTATTAATAAGTATTTAAATTCATTCATTGGTTTATTATATTTATAGAGATTTATAATATCTATGAAAATAACGGCTAGGTGCATTGGGTCCATGTTTTGTTAGAGGCTAAACATGCTTTAGTTAAGTATCTCTTTGGAACTTCAAAATTTTACATGTCTTTGATGTTGTTCTTGATTGTATTTATCACGTCATAAGGGTGAATTTAACTTCTTCAAAAGCTTTTAGACTTTAATAATATTTTCATTAATGAAAAAACTATTATATTTTTTTAAATTGGAATTTAAAAATAAGAATATCATATATTTTAAAAATATTATTTAAAATTAATAAGAAAGTTTTGACACACTTTTTTTCACCTAAAATAGGTATACTTTAGACAATTTTTTTGGTTATTTCATTTTTCTTTTATTTTTTGATAAATAAAAAGAGAGACATTTAATAGAAAATGAGTTTTAAATGGATGTTTATTTATTAGGTATTGAAAGAAAGATAATAGATATTATTGATGTCATTAATGAATATTTAATTTGAATTCATCCATCAAAATAATATGAAGTGCATTGGATTCATGTTTTGCGGGAGTCTAAACAAGTTGTTGATGTTTTAACTAAGTATGAGCTGGATCTTTAGAATGCTAAGCAAGTCTTTCATGTTGTTCTTTTACTGTATTTATCATGTCATAAGGGTGAATTTAGGTTGCATTAGTTTTTTTATAGGCTTATAACCTTTAATAATATCTATCATTAAAAAAATATCATGTTTATAAATTTGCATTTGAAAATTAATAATATCAAATTTAAAAGATAAAAAAGAACTAAAGGTATTAATCTGTCATTATAGAATCATTTATCAATTGTAATTATATATTACCCTAGCTTGATGGAAGAGAGCTATGAAGGAAAATGAAAATAGTGGTAGCTTGATCACCCATTTACATTACCCTTATGTTTTATTGTCATTGGAGAATACTTTAAAAATTAATATTTGAGAATAATGTCTATTGAATGTCTCATATAGGAATAGAGTGATGTTTATTAGTGTCCTGTAATTCTTTTTCTTAAACAAATCATTTTGCTTAACTTGCTAAGTAGCTTTAAATGATTTAGCTTTTTCCACTTGAAGAATTATTCAAGATTAGAAGATTTAAGAGGATTGAAATAATACTAAGATTCTAGCTCATTGAATGGAGAAAAATAATTTTTGTTGCCAAGATGTTGCCAAGTATCACCAAAAAAACCCAACTAGCTTGTTTTTATTGTTGTTTCCAAACCCTGCACATCAACTGCTTATGTTTTTGTCCTTATGAACTATGTTTTGTTTAGCCATCTAAATTTAGAAATGAACTTTCTTTTTTGCAACCTTTTCTTAATAACAAAAGCACCCTTGCCTAGTTGTTAAATTTACACAAAAGTCTAGTACAAACAAATCGTTGAGGATACGATCTTTGTACTTTGAAAATACTACATAGATTGGTATGCTTATCGATGATGTAACAAAGCCCCACCCCCATGGTGGCTCCTCTCCTTGTGCCGCCTACATCAAGCCCTCCCTTGCCTCTGGAAGCCACCACCACCTTGTCATGTGCAAAGGCTACGAGTACGACTTCCACCCAGCCACCACCAATTAATTAATGATATTTGATTATAGAAGTCATTTTAAAAATATTTGCAAAATATATACATTAAAATTTAAATACGGTTATAATTTATCCAATATAAAAATTTTGGGCATCACACAGGTACAAGAACTAGAACAATAATAAAAGTCAGTAGTTGACAACATCAATCCACTAATTTAAGATGAGAGAGATGATACCTACAAATATACTTTTAAAAATTGAATTTATATTTATAAAATTAAGAAAAAAAGACATGCATATTTAATTGGGTTAAAAAGTAAAGAGAAAAAAGATATTTCATTAGGACATACTATTGGGTGGATTTTACAATAAACCCACTCAACAAATTGTTCACCAGTAAACTAATAATTACAACCATTAAATATATTTTAAAAAAAATAAATTATTCAAATTCAGAATTATAGTTAATTTATCTAGTTAGTTAAATTTAATTATTCTTATAATCCAATTAGAACACCACCATTTCTCTGAAGAGAAGACCACACCACCGTGAACACTATCATACTCTCACTTACTGAAATCAAAACAAAACACCACTATCTTCTTTGTCTCAACAAAAATCAAAACCAAACAAAATTTGATTTAGGAATTTCTTGTTTATTCAACAAGCACAATCAAAATCAAAATCAAATCATCAGCAAATACAATCTTATAATCAAAATCAAATCATCTACATATGTTGTGGGGTGTGTGTGGGGTGATGTGAGGTATTTACGGTATGGTTTGGCTTCATTTTTGATTGAAAAGTCATTTGAGTCAAACATAAAAATTTAATGTTTTCAGTTTGGTTTGGTTTGAATATAATATCAAATTCAAATCAAATCAAACCAATCTTTTGTTGTCTGATTTGGATTGATTTTTGTGATTTTTAATATTTTTAATTTTATCTTTATATGACCTTTAAAAATATTTAATTTAACTAACAAAAAAAAATTGACACTAAAACTATCAAACATTCAAAACCTTATTTAGACACTATAGCCCAATAGTAGCTAATAGCTTGGTATACATTTAAAAATTTGATGTATTTTGACTTCTTGTAGATAAATTATATGAAGTATAAACTAATGCTCTAGTCAAAACAGTAGTTAAGCTCAAATTACACTTAAAAATATTTGTTTTTATTTTTTAAGTGATTTTTAGTTTTTATTTTAGATCGGATTGGATTTGAGCACCCTTAAAAATGACATTACTTTACAAAAAAATGGCGACAAAACGTCACTTTTTAGAAACACATCAACACTTGGTTATGCATTTAAAGGATTGGTAAAATGCACAAAAATTAGGAAAAACATAATAGTATAATTTGTGGGAAAAAAACTTGAGTTATAAAATTCCCAAAATAATAATAGCTAAGTGGTAAAATGTACACTCAAGCCATAAAAATATAATATAAAACTTACCTAGAAAAGTGATACAAAGATGTAAAAATGATTAATCCTTTAATTTATTCAAATAAAGAACTTTATTTCAAAACCAACATATTATGGGAAGATATCAGTTGGAGTTGCTACTTTCCTCCTTTCCTTATTAATGCATATCTCTGGGTGCTTTTGCATGACCAGGTGGTGCTCAACTCTAGGTCCATTGTGCCAAATGTCACCCAACAGGTCCTTGTTATTACTTGTTCAAGTGCCTTTCTAAGTGCCCTTGTCAGGACCGGGTACTACACATGCCCCTAAGCTCTAAGGCATGTGATAACGACTGTTGAATCGCTTCAAAACAAATAAAACTAAGAAATTTTGTAATACATGAGTAACCTAGGCCAACTCAGAAATACGATTCAATTTGGTTTCTACTTCAATTCACTAATAAAGAGTAGGGAGAATTTCAACAAATAGTTTGAAGGCAAGGTAAAGGATTGCGAAAACTCAAAAACAAAATTGTAGAAACAAAACAAATTTTTTGGAAACAAAATAACATAATATGAATCAAGTTTAATAGCATCAATCTAATTCACCAAACCAATGCAAATCGAATCATCATAGTTTTGCAGAGAATGATCATGTTGTGAAAGTTCAATCAATGTCATTAGAGTTAGTTCAATCAAATTAATTTCTAAATTCATTGAGATCGCAAATTAGGGTGGAGTATCATCCAAACAATTTTTTATTAAATTTCAAAATTAGGAAATGAATACATTACCTAATTCGTTTTCAATCCTAATCATATTCATAATCATGAAAATTTAAAATAGGATTGAAGAAACATATGAACATTCACACAAAATAGAAGTACTAAACCAGAATTCAAATTTAGCCTTGCTTGGAGTGGATCCTAGGATTGATTGAGTGTTTTACCTTTCATGATCATCGCCAATGGAAGATTCATGAAATTTTTGCAAGAAAAAGGAAGAATAAAAGTGAAAAGAGGAAGAAGAATGAACAACAATTGAGAGAAAGAGATAAAAGAGTTTGATCTTAAAGCTTGCACAACAAGTAACTAAATTTGTTTTTGTACAAAATGAAGTAACTAACTCACTAACTAAATAAATTCTACTAATATATATAGTTACTACTCAGAAGGAAGGGATGGGTTTTGATTAGGCTCATCTAATCTACCTAATTAAACTAATTACACAAAGCACAGTCCAAATTCGCAACCTAATTATTCAAGTGTAGAGGTTCTGACTTCCAAACTTAATTTGACCCTCGAAATAGTAGAATTGGCCCAAGCTTATTTCTGACAAAATTGAATCTCTCTTTCTTAGCTTTCTAGGGACTACTCACATGCTCCATTTGGAGTTATGTAGTGCCTGATAGACCTTGCACAAGATAGATAGGTCAAGTAAGTAAAAAAAATCCAAAAATAAGCCACAATTATCAATTAAGCTCAATCATTTGCCTAAGACCAAAACTGAGTTAAGATAGGAAAATAGGAGTCAAAGAGAGAGGTAATGTCATATGAGTAGAAGTATTTGGTCCTAGGTCCTTTAAGCTAAGTGCTATCGGTAGGTCTTGATTTTGAACTTTTGGAAGTTGCATTTCTCTAATATACCCTTTTTGCATTCAAAATCAATTTTGATTGAAAGTATTAAACAAAATTGATGAAAAATCACTTTAATTGTAGTTACTCCAAGGCTGGAAAGAGTTACCTACATACGGACTAACCCTTAAAGCTAAGTTAAGCATTGTAGAGTGAAACAACCAAGATGTGGCTCTTAAGCAGTTGTGATCTTGCATTGACTAGCGATGCGGCCTAAGTTGTGGTTATAAAGCTTAGACAATCTTCATCTTACAAGAGACTTTATGGTGTTGAATTAGGTTAAAAAGCCCAAATTCTAAAAATAATTTCCATAAAAATCATGTTTTCGATATCGGATATTGTAAAAAAAAAAAAGTTAAAACTATTGTGCATTTTGTTCTCTTCTGAACATACATAAACAACATTCTTCCAATTTAAAAATAAGATGTTGTCACGTGATATGTGAGGAAGGAAATATTACAATTAGTTGAAACAACTGTGCATTTTGTTCTTTTCTGAATACACTTAAACGCCATGATTTTAAATTGTGATCACGGTTGTGGTTGCAATTGTGGTGTGTCAGAAAATCTTTACCCTCAAGGCCTAGACTTTGATGAATCCGTTAGGACCTCACCTTTGTTATTCAGGTCCAAACCCTAAAACAATTTTTGCATGCAAACACTGCTCATGAATTATACAATACCCATGACCTCACGCTTGTTCTCAAACACGTTTCACATATTGTGCTACAATTTAACACTTCGAGTTCCTAACTTGGAACCCTACACTTTCCTTTTAACACTTTGTGCATAAACATTTTTCTCAAAGTAAACACCAATCAGGTTATTGTATAATTCACAACTCACAACACAAGTATTGTCACATCAAGTATTAATCACACACTTATTCATGACCATATCTCATGTCCACAATTTAACATCTCACAATGTCACAATCCACCATCACATGTTTATGTGTATCTCACAAATTAATGCATGTTTAACTTTGCACTTATACTCAATCTCAATAACAATGTTATAATCTCAAATCAACATGTTATCTCACAATTCATCATATATTCAATTTATCACTTATACACAATTTCAATCACAATTTCATAATCTCAATATAATAATTTATCACGCTAATCTAGTAAATCTTGTCCAAAATACAAACAAATTATACAAAAATACTTTTCCCAACATGGGGAGTAAAACCCCTCAAACAATTTCACATAACCATATCAAAATCAAAGTAATCAAAATCATAAGTCAAAAACACAAAAACACCAAGAGCACTCAATTTTATCAATCACTTCCCATCAGGACATCAATTGGTGTGTCAAACACAACAATATCGTAATTATAATTGTAAAGGAAGAATTATAATTCAATAAACATCCCAAAATAAACCATAATTTAATCCTCTAAAGATCCATACACATGTTTATTCTAATCTCAATTGCGATAAACACATCTCTTACCTCTAAGTGGGCTCACGTGTGTAGCCTGGCAGTGATAGTCTAGTAGTTTCCTAATTGCCATAAACTCATCACTTACACAAATTTTGTCCGAGACATTTGTACAAAAATTAAAAAAAATGGTGGTGATGCATGTTAAAATACTAAATGAGTTAACATATTGAATGAATAGTATCACGCTAAAATTTTAGAAGCATTGAAATGAGAAGGAAAAATATTTTGGGGTGGCCAATTTCATATTTCAAATATTTTAGAAGGATAAAAAATATATTTTATCCAATAATTAAGTTATATATTTTTTATTTAATAAAATATTTTTTTAATTTGTTAGATAACTCTAGAATTAGATTTCTTCAAAAAAAAAACTTTAGAATCAAAAGATTTAATGCATATATGCATATAACACAAATATACCTTACCAATGAATAAGAAAATTGAGCATTGATTTGGCCAAATAAAAAGTAATACAGATTTGTTTTAACTGAATTAGATATAATAAACAACAAAATTTAAAAAAGAAATTTTTATTCCAAAAATAAGTCAAGCATTATCCAAAATACTTGCAAGGGAAAATTAAATATGAGAAATAATCAGTAAGATTCTATATACAATTAACAACATGTAATAAATTAATTTTTTTAGCTTTGGACAAATGATCTATTTAATTTTTTATCTTCATTTTTTGGTTTATTTTGATCTTATCTTTTAGAAATTTTATTATGATCTTTTATGTTCTGAAAAAGAATCAAAATGGTCCTTTCGTCAATGCAAAGATAACGTCGTTAATGAAGTAAAGATATTAATGGCTAAAAATTATCACAAAATATAATTTCTTATTTTCTTTAGCTTTCTCCTTCCCTTATTCCCTTGAACCAAAAAAATAAAATAAAGAATCAAATAGGCCATTTGATCTTTTGTTTAATATACCTAAACATGAATCCATTAATTAAATGATTTGCATATCTGTTTGTCAAATTTTGAACTTGCATAATATTTTTTAAATTAAAAATAAAAACAATAAGTGTTCCAAAAATTTGTACTCAATTTTTTTTAATATTTTCATTGAACATAAAATAAAAGACATAAAGATTTTTTTCAATGACTTACATCATTTATCAAAAAATGTTACCATCTTCGCTCTATCCATTCTTTTAAGTAACCCCCTATAAGATAAAGAAATTTATCATAAGCCTTTTTGCATTTTATTATAAGCATTATATAATAGATTGGAAAGAAAATTCATAAACAGAATGAAAACCTATAATTATTCTCAATATAAAGTATATTAGACAAGATAAATTTAAGTATTGAATTACCTTTCCTTATATATTGTGATATACTTGTCTATCAACCATATTAGAAGTAATATGATCGAGTATCTTGATCTTCACCATCTTTTACCAAAATATTTAACCCTTTTTTTATGTAACTCTTGATATAGTAACATATAATTGTCCATGAAAAAAATTGAGGCAAAAATAATCCAACATGTTTTAAAGATTGTTCTTGAATCTTGTTGATAGTCCTTGCAAAAGAAGTAGCCAAATGAAATTGCCTCGGTTGGAACTTGAAAAGGATCCTTGCATTAGAAGGAGTTAATGAAAGTCTTGGAATAAACACTTTGAGACCAATGTTGCTTCCAAATTTAACATTTCCTTCTAGAACATATTCCCCATTCGTGTGACAATTATTAGTCTAGTACCATTACATAATCCTAATGATTGATCAATGTCATTTGGAAGACCCGAAGCACTAATAATGTTTAAGAACTTTGGAGTATGCACATCATCTGGCCTATTAATCTCTTCATTTTCTGATGAAGGAGTATCTAAACTTAGATTTTTCTTTCCTCCCCAAACATCAATGACAACATGTAACAATTTCATTTTTTTGCTAAAACAACCTTGACTCTAAAAAAGGATGAATCATGAATATTTTCTAAGAAAGATGGATATATAAGTATTACTAACAATGGATTCAAGAGAGTTGGTGTCACTTCTAAGCAAATCATGGTATGTGTGGTTTCCTATATTATATGTTTAAAAGGGACCAGTTTGGGGATTGTATTTTGTATGTTTCTTCCTAATACTGGTACCAAACATAGTAATTCAAATTAATTTTAGTGCACCCCTAAATACCATTTGGACATTTACTTAAGTAGAAGAAGCTACCTAAGGAACATAATTTTTTTAAAATTAGTTTATTTTCTATAGATGATAGTGGTAAATATTATCATGAGTTGTTTGATGATTGTCCAAATGGAAATCAAAAAGCTATCTAGGATGGAGGTGTTGGAATTGTGTAATTTTGTCACATTGCATTTTGGCATAATTACCAATAGGTCTATAGATCTGATAATAACTTTTTTACTCATTACTTGGTCATTTTAGGTTCTCAAACACTTGGTTAGATTCATTGTTTTGGTTAAACTAAAAGATATTACTTTCATTCTAAAATGTTTGCTTTTTTGTCATTTTAGGGACATGTTTGACTGAAATCTCCTATCACTAGTGCAAAATACACATTTTATAACAACTTTTTAAATAAAAATTGTTTTAAAAAATAATACGGTGGTACTTTCATAATTAAAAACAGTTTTTAGATTGGTTATAAGAGAACAGATATAAACCTAGATTTTAAATCGGTTAAAAATGAAACCGATATGAAAGGTTATCTTTTTAAACCAATTCAATTTATAACTAATGTAATTAAAGGGTGTTTTTAGATTAGTTAATAAAGTAACTGATGCTATAAGACAAAATTGATTTTAAAAAGGATGTTTTTAAAATAATCTAGGCATTAATTTCATATTATTTTTTAGATTAGTTATATAGGGATCTATCTTAAAAACTAATCTAATTTAAAAGATAGTTACCATTGAAGACCGGTTGAAATCTAATGTTAAATGTCAAAGTTTTTATATTTCCTGCATAGGCATCGGTCGTACAACCAATATAAAAAGTCATTTTTTAACCTATGTAAAAAAGTGTTTCTTGTAATAGTGTACCCTTTTTGTGCTCCTATCATGTATAGAGATTTTAATATCACTTACACGCAATGATGAATCCAGAAATTAAGTCGTGGGGGCAATACACATACAAAATTTTGTTGCATTAAAAATATTACATGTTTTATTTTTAAAAGTATAAATATTCATCGTAATTGTTCTTTATGAGTTTTTGTATTCCAAAAATAATTGATAATTTTCTCATTTTTCATATCAAAATTTTTATGATAGTCAAGATCTATCAGTTGATGAAGAAAAAAACCATAATATAGCATACTAACTACAACAATATACATATTTTGCACAATTAGTTTTCAAATTTGAGTGCAATAAGCTTTTAGATGGACAAATATCCTTAGAATATGAGTCTTAGACAACAAGGGAAATTAGGATTAAAAAAATATGTTGTTTGATGATAAATAAGTAAATGTTTATGAAAGCGTTAGAATGATTATCCTTTAATTTATACATTTTGCACAATTAGTTTTCAAATTTGAGTGCAATAAGCTTTTAGATGTACAAATATCCTTAGAATATGAGTCTTAGACAACAAGGGAAATTAGGATTAAAAAAATATGTTGTTTGATGATAAATAAGTAAATGTTTATGAAAGCGTTAGAATGATTATCCTTTAATTTATACATTTTTGCACATTTGCTAGATAATAAATAACTAAATAAATAAAAATGTTTTTTTAAGAAAAATAAATAAAAATATTAAATATTGAAAAGTGGGAATAAAAATAAAAAAGAGAATCCAAATATTTATTGTTTACACATTTTTAATTTATATTAAGATTGAAATTATAATTATAAAATCATAATATTATAGGGGGGCAAAATAGTACTATATATTCCGTCCTTGCTTTCATGTTGATGATTTCTCTCAAGCCAGCAACACTTACATTGGAAAGTTGAGGTTAGTCTGATCTTTCTGCTCTTGTTTCTTTAAATATTTGAACTATTGGCTTGATTTGTAAACATTAAGTGCTTATAATGGCAATTGATTTATTACTTGCTGCAATAATATAACCGGAATTTGTATATTTTTACTGCATTGTGTTTGTAAAATTTAATTTACATCAAATTGTGATTGTCTTTTTGTTGCATTATTACTTGATCTGCTTCTTGTCCTTGTCATTAGTGTGCATATTTCCTCTCTTGCAAGGTACCATATATAGTGATGTATTGTGTTTAAAAAAACAGCTTATGTTCCGCTGCATAATTTTATGGTTTGCACCTTTATTTGTTCTTTATATCATGAATTTAACATGCTACAGCCTTGATAGGGTGTGGTCCAACTTCATGTATTGATTGTTAGATGTAGTAGTCAATACTAGAAAATAGACTTTTAACATCGATTATTTTTTACTTTCAACATCGGTTTTTATCTAATGTTGAAACCATCGACGTTAACATTATCCATGTTAATATCAGTTTTCAAAAAATCAATGTTAACATACACTACACAACATCGATGTTCACAAAAACTGATGTCGTATAATAAGAAATATACAAAAACAGCAAAAACAACATCGGTTTTGGTCAAAACCAATGTTGTAAGATGAATAAAAACATCGGTTTTGAAAAAAAACCGATGTAGAAATTATTTTTACAACATCGATTTTGCTCAAAACTGATGTTGAATATGCTTACGACATTGGTTTTGGTCAAAACCGATGTTGTAAGAGCACTTTCTACATTGATTTTAGACCAATAGATGTTGTTTTTTTTTTTTTGCAAATTTTTATAATATTTTGTTTGTTTTTACAATGAACCAACCATAACCAATTTATAAAAAATATATTAATTATAAATTAAAATATTTAAAAATATTATTTTCATTACAATGTTACATTACTTACAATTTCATAATATTAATCTAGATTTATAAAATTTATTTTAAGAAAGCAAGATAATTTCTCTAAAGGTCAATTGTCTCCAAGAAAAATAAGACTGATATGATATCCTAAATGTCTAGCTGCAAAGCTCTTATAAAATCCACAGAAGAGATGATATGAATATGTATATAAAAGCTAATAGAATAAATATAAATGTATAAATATGTATTACATAGGAAGGATGATACCAATTAATTAATAAATAAAAATAACTCTTATTCCAAATTAAAAATAGATAGAAAAGGTTTAAAGAAAGAAATTACCTCTACAAGAGCAACAAAGGATGTCATCATCATGGCAAAGGCTTCACCTGCATCAAATGTAAGTGCTCCCCTTCGAAATGGATAAGGAACTCGTATCCTACAAACACAAAATACATGTTGAATACATTCCCATAAGCTTCAAGTCATAAGGCTATGACTAAATAGTAAATTAATAGTGAATAATAAATTAATATCTCAAGGATGCAATAGTCTTGCATAAAAATGTCAATTATGCCCATGCTCTAAGCTTGATTATCATAGGGAGTTCAACATCAATAACTTGAAATATTATAAAGAGACAAACAATTAATCAAGATCAATAGCACTAATTGCACATGTGTTATTAGATTTTAAGGTTGATACTAAGGATATAAAAACAAAAAAAAATCATAAATTAAAAAGAGAAATACTAGCTTTTATATTTTTAACATAATATATGTTTTTAGTTTAATGAACAAATTTAAATTAAGTTGCATCCTTGACATCAAAACCCCTTAAATTTACACAATGTTTGGACTTAGGGTGGCTCAAAAGTTGGTAGAAGCTAGTTAATTGGACTGTGTCATTGCGCAGACTTTGAATTCACTTTCACAACAATGTAATAGTCAAGTATCTGAGTGTAGATAGAATAATCACACCTTCAAAGGACCCTTTTCACTAGCTTTCTCTAGAAAGTCTCCTCCACCAAAATCAACCTTTTTCCTTGGTTCAAAATCAACCATCTCTGTTTCGTGAGTGTGCAAAATCAAAGTCCAAAAGTGAACAATTATGACATTGAATGACTAGATTATTTATTTACTTTTCTTTTCTAAGTGTTTCTTTTAAGTCCACTATGGACATGGAACATTGGGGGTGGGGGTGGACTGGCTTTTACTACTACCGGGTAAGTTCCATTTAAACACTTAAAATATGAATTTAGACTTTTCAAACTGTTCAGGACAACCACCATGTTTTTTTTGCATAAGTCACACTTTCATGTACTAAAACAAGTCATTTTAACTTCATTCGCTCCCCAAACATTAGGGATTTCATGTACTAACCACCTAGCACTAAAAAGATGCAACTGTTGGTCAAGTGGCCTCAATAAATTAAGAGGAGGGTGAATTAAGTTTCAAAATTTCTCACTAACAAACTTTTAACCTGATGAGGACATGACCAAGAGCAAGGGCAAGGATCCACTTGATGGACTTGGAGGACCTATGACAAGGGCTAGAGCAAGGAAAGCAAAAGAAGCTCTTCAACAACTATTGTCCATACTATTTGAATACAAGCCCAAGTTTCAAGGAGAAAAGTCCAAGGTTGGGAGTTGTATCATGGCCCAAATGGAGGAGGACTAAATGACACCACTTTGTCTCAATTTTAGAGTGTTTAGTTTGTCTAAATAATGGCCCAATCCTTGTAAAGTTGGCTGACCAAAAATATGTTTTGGGTTAATCAACTAAAGGGGCTTTAGTTTGGTTTAATTCAAGTTGTAATAAGGGCCCAATTGGCAACTTAGGCATCAACCTTTGGGAGACCAAATGGTGATTGGCTTGATGGCTTTTAGGGTGACTTTTGGTTGCCACAATTTCAGTTACACTCAGCCATTAAGTTCTTTTCATTCCCTATGTTAATGGATCATTACTAAATCTAAGTGGATTGTATTTTCCTTTAATGAAACATATGTAAAATCTGATGGTAAAGCTTCTTTATATGCTGAACCATTTTATCAATAAAGACAAGTTAAGTTTTATTCAGAAAAATTAGAGTTTATCTCTTTTATCTTAGTGAGAGTGATTCTCCTAAGTTCTTGAGTGATTCAAGAACACCCTGGCTATATCAAAGGAAGTTCACATCCTTTGTGTGCTGCCCTCGCCGGAATGAGTGATTCTTTCCTTCCACCATTTCATCTTCAACCTTATTCTTTCAAACCACAATTCTCGAAAATCCAATTCTGCCCAAAATTATCTTGTGACATAATTCTTGTTCTACTTGCTCAAATTAAGTGATTCTTGAGCCTAAATTGAAATTCAAAACGAGATCTTCCACCTCGTTTGGGAATCACCTCATTTGGAACTCTGTAGCTTGAGTTATAGTCATTTCTATATTTCTGTCCAGCCGTCACTTCACCTACATTTTTACCATCTCATTCATCCCTTTTATGTCAAGATCCACCTTATTAAGGCCTAAGAAATTAGCCACTGCCCAACCCTTGAATCTTGCCAATTTCCCATCCTTTTCTTAATCAATTTCCAAATTTTCCATCAAGGTTTAATCCTAGACGATCTTAAGTCAGCCCTTGTGCAATGAAGGTTCATATCATAACCCCCTTCTAAATGATAGGCTCAGAATGCAAAACAAGAAGCAACAATCAATTTAATAATGTTTTTTTAAACATGCAAGACAAAATTTATTGTAATAACATAAATGAGATAAGGGAAGAGTGAAATGCAAACTCAATTTATATTGGTTCGGCCACTTCCAGTGCCTATGTTCAGTTCTCAAGCAATCCACTTGAGATTTTCCACTATCTGTGTAAATCCTTTATAGACTTTGAACACACCTTGAGATCCCTCACCCTTGTGTTCAAAGATTCTCAAGGAGACAAACCGTCTCTTGATTACAACTGACTTTCTGAGATGAACAGAAAGATTTCTCTCCTTTAGAGTGGATGATACAAATTGAAGATCCTAAAGGAATTTCTCTTTTTTAGAGATGATAATACAAATTGAAGTTCCTAGATGAACTCTCAATAGATTTGCAAGTGTTTGCCCAACAGTTGTTGAGAGAGCATTTGATAATTAAGTTCTCTTAGAATATCTCTCTCTTGTTTTTCGAAGTCAAACACACATATATATTGGCCCTTCGTGCCTTTTCAAAATGGTTTGAAGAGATGTGTCTTTTTAAAAAGTTTTTTCTAAAATTCTTCACTGGTAATCGATTACTCAGTTATGTTTTGAAGAGTCATGTCTTTTCAAAGTGTTTTCTGAAGTGTCATTGCTAGAAATCGATTACAAACATCTGGTAATCGATTACATGATTCAAAATTCAAATTCAAAATCCTTTTTAAAAGTTTTTTTTCAAAATTGTCTTTTGGTAATTGATTACACTGCCTGGTAATCGATTACAGCTTTTAAGTTTCATATTCAAACTTTTCTGAAAGCTGTTAAAACTATTTTTGCTTTTGGTAATCTATTACAGCCTCTGGTAATCGATTACCAGAGAGAAATACATATTTTTCAAAATGTAATATTTACTTCAAAACTTTATAAGATATTTGAAAGCTTAAGTCTTTTAAGGCCAAACCTTTGCAACCTTTTTAAGAGATTCTTTTAACATATAAAGGTTTATCGTAAATCGTTTCTCTTGATTTCTTGATCTTGACTTGAATCAATGTTGAATAGCTTTAATCTTTTGGCATCATCAAAATCTTCATACAACATATGCACTTACAATATCCCTTTTTTTGATGATGACAACAATCTGAAAACAAGATAAACGATATACGATTTGTAATGCTTGCACTCACTCTTACTCCACCTTAAATTTGCAATTTATTGCCTAGTTTTTAGATAAGATCTACCCTAGTTTCTCTCCCCCTTTGGCAACATCAAAAAGCCAAAAAGACTGGAGTAAATATCAAAGCCACAAAATCTAGAGCAAGCATCATAACCAAAAAACCAATCATCCATTGCAAAACAAAAACTAAATATCCAAAGCAAAGCATAAATCAAATGCTAAATATCTAAAGCAAAGTATAAACCAAATGCTAAATATCCAAAGCAAAACACAAAATTAACCAAAGTGCTAAATAACTAAAGCCAAATACAAGGCAAAAAGAGTAAAAATGTCTAGAAAATTAAGAACGTAAAATACTAGAAATGTCTAAGAATCCGCAGGAGGATCAAAGCAACGTTGAATGAAGCTCATGTCGTCTTCAAGACATATGATATGGGAGTCCATGGCATCAAAGCGATCGTCGATAAAAGCTCAAAGATCCCGTAGCTCAATGAGGACGTCATTCAATAAGGAGGAAGAGGTATCTCGTTGCGGTGGTGGAGAGGGTGTGTGTTCATCGAGAATGGGAGGTGGCAGGTCTTGCTTATGAACCCATTGGCCATCCATATCCTTCCAGTATCCGAAAGAAGTAACAACACCAGCACCAATAGCAAAAGATCTTTTAACCTTAACAAAAGGCTCATCCTCTAAAGGAACATTGAAATGTTGAAGAAACAAAGTAACAAGATGAGGATACAGAAAATGTGCATTGGCCAGTAATGCCTTATGCATATGGTACCAAACAAGATGGGCCCAGTTAATTTGGCAACCCGTTTGAAGAGCAATAGCAAGATTAAATCCTACTCAGAGGCCTGAGCAAGATTGGTGGACCGGGGAAGCAAGACTTGACAAAGGATATAATGCATGATGCGACACTCAAAGGTGAATGAGCCAGCAAGCAATCTGTCGGTCATATCAGCATGGTCATTACAGATCATTTTACAAGCATCATGACTAGAATAAACATGTTTTCAATCATCAACTAGAGTGCCCTCAAAAGGAACACCCTGACTGCTTAGTTTAGTAAGAGAATAAAATAGAGATTGATCAACAACAATAGGTATTTGATGCACCTCAGAGAAAATGACTCCATCCTGAATTTTCAAATTATTATAAAAGACTCTAACTAATTCAGGATAATACAAAAATGGCATAGACATAAACTCAACTAATTCAAAATTTTGAAACACTTGATAGCAACCAAAGGTTTCCCCATCAAAGAATTTTACATCTAAATACTTAGGATCGAGAATGACACGATTGGAGAATTGGGAATAGTACCTTTGATGCTGGTCATTAGAAGAAAACAAAGTTAATGACCTGTGAGATGAAAAAGAAGGAGGATTTGGTGCTGGTGGGTCACCGGATGTGTCGTGGCGACATTGGCCTACAGCGGTGGTGGTGGAGGAGGATCCCTTTCTCTTCTTTGAGGATTCTGCCATTTTGAGCTTGTTTCTGAAAATTTTGATCAGTGGGTTTTGTAGAGAATTGAAAAAGAAGAAATTTGAGCTTTGTTTGAAGTGATTTGGACAAGAAACGAGAAAGTTATGGAGATTTGAAGTATTGAGAAAAAGGGGCGCCGTCAAGGAGAGTGAAAGAAAAAAGGGCTGCACAAGGAGAGAGCAAAATGCAGTATTTATAGACAGGGACGAGCTGTAATCGATTACAGCTCATGGTAATCGATTACAGGCGTAACCTGTAACTGACCAAGCCCGCTGGTAATCGATTACAGCCTATTGTAATGGATTACAGGGAGTGGTAATCAATTACCAGACCCTAAAAACATGGATTTTTCATAAAAATCTAACTATTTTTCACTCACAAAACACACATTTAGTATAACAATCATCAACAACAATCAACAATCAAAATATACAATCAAACCAAGTATAAAAAATTCTCAAACACAGACATCAAAGATAATCAAAATTTCAAGAACAATCATCAACAACAATCAACAATCATCATAACTATCAAAACATAATTATCAAAGACAATCAAAACTCAAGTGAAAACAATCATTAAACCTCAATCAACAATAATCATTAAAAACAAACACAATCATCAAGGGCAATCAAAAGTTTAACAATCACAAGAAAAGAAAATAATAAACAAACAAATTAATTATTTATCTAAGTCATTGATATCTAGGAGTCCTAATTCTCTTCTAATAGCAAATAAGGTTTCTTTGGGGAGAGGTTTTGTAAAGATATCACCTAACTGATTCTTTGTGTCAACGAATTCTAGTACACAATTCCCTTTTTGAACATGATCTCTCAAGAAATGATGCCTAATCTCAATATGCTTGGTTCTCAAGTGTAGAACAGGATTTTTGGATAGGTTTATTGCACTCGTGTTATCACATCGAATGAGAATATGATTAAGAATTAATTCATAGTTAGAAAGTTATTGTTTCATCCAAAGTATTTGTGCACAACAACTGCCAGCAGAAATATATTCCGCCTCAGCAGTGGATAAAACAACACTATTTTATTTCTTACTATGCCATGAAACTAGAGCAGAGCCAATGAAATGACAGGTTCCACTAATGCTCTTTCTATTAGTTTTGCAACCGACAAAATCAGAATAAGAGTATCTTATTAGATTACAAGTGGAACTTTTAGGATACCATAATTCTAAATTAATAGTGCCTAATAGATATCTCATGATTCTTTTAACTACACTAAGGTGAGATTCTTTGGGATTTGCTTGAAATCGTGCACACATACAAATACTAAACATTATATCAGGTCTACTTGCAGATAAATAAAGAAGAGATCTGATCATACCTCTATATTTCTTTATGTCTATTGACTGATCGGTTTCATCTTTATCCAGATAGCAAGCAGTACTCATTGGAGTAGTCATATGTTTAGCATTTTCCATCCCAAATCCATCATTGACATTCCAAATTCATTTTGCATATCTTGAGAGAATTCCCTTTAGATATGTCACCGATAATGTTATCAAGAGGGTGGTATCTAGAAGTTCTCCACCCTTTTGGAAGATATGCACTTGATTTTGTTTCATCAATTTGAAAGTCTTCATCATTTCCTTTTCCTTTGCCTTTGTGATCTTCACCATGAATATGCATTCCTTCTAAAGAATTTGAAATATCATCTAGAGTATCTTTTCTTGGCAAAATTAGGTTAGTTTCATCAAAAGCAACATGGATAGATTCTTCAATGATCATAGTTTTTTTGTTATAAATTCTAAATGCTTTACTGTGCAAGGAATATACCTTCATTAGATTTTGCATCAAACTTACCAAGTTGTCTTTGCCGTTGTTTAGCACAAAACATTTACATCCAAACACATGAAGATGAGAAATGTTCGGTTTTCTATCGTTGTATAATTCATATGGAGTTTTCTTTAAGATTGGTCTAATTAAAGCTCTATTCATAATATAGCATGCAATATTTACAACTTCAGCCCAAAAATATTTAGGAAGGATTGTATCATTAAGCAAAGTTCTGGCTATCTTTTTTAAAAATCTATTTTTCCTCTAAACTACTCCATTTTGTTGAGGGGTTCTAGGTGCAGAAAAATTATGTTCAATGTCATTTTCATCACAAAATGATTCAAAATCCTTATTTTCAAATTCTCCTCCATGATCACTCCTAATTTTGAGATTTTTCTTATTTTGAATAATTTTAGCAAGTTTCTTGAAAGCATGAAAAACATCTCTTTTATGAGTGAGAAATAATGTCCGTGTAAATCTGGAGTAATCATCAACTATAACAAGAGGATAGTAGTTTCCTCCAAAACTCATAGTTCTAGAGGGACCAAAAAGATCCATATGCAAAAGTTGTAAGGGTTGAGTTGTAGATACAATATTCTTTGATTTGAAAGAAACCCTTACTTGTTTTCCTTTATGACAAGCATCACATAATCTATCTTTTTCAAATTTAGGTTTTTGTAAACCAATAACTAAATCTTTAGAAATTAGTTTATTTAAATGTTTCATGTTTATATGGGCAATTCTTTTATGCCATAACCAAGGATCATCATCTTTACTAAGAAAACATTGATCATGATTTAGTGTTCTATCTAAATTTATCATGTAAACATTATTTGATCTATAGCCTATATGTTTTATATTTCTATCATGTTTGTTTTCAATAACACAATTATGAGAGTCAAATAATACTAGATAATCTTTATCACATAATTGACTAAAACATAGTAAATTGTGCTTAAGACCATTAACAAGTAGAACATTTTCAATGGAGGTAGATGAATTCGTACCTATTTTTCCAACTCCAAGGATTATACCTTTATTGTTGTCGCCATAAGTCACATGTCCACTATTCTTGGGAGAAATATGAGTGAACTTTGATGCATCTCCCGTCATGTGTTTAGAGCATCCACTATCTATGTACCAACTCTTCTTCAAAGAAACCTCTTCATCGCTTTCATAATTTTTGGCCATTAGACTCAGATTTATAACTTCATTTTCTGAATCTTCGGATGAATGTTGTCTTCCTAAGTGATGTATGCCTTCTTTGCTTTCTTATCATTGAAGGTTTTCTTTTAAGATCTTTCTATTCTTTTCTTGAAACTCGGGCAATAATCAACTCTCAGATGTCCTCTTTACGAAGAAACTGAAATCATCATCTTCCTCTATTTCATTCAAATCTTCTTTATTACTTCCTTCTTGAATTGAAGGTGAAGCTTTAAGTGTGATTCCTTTCTTTTTCTTATCATTCTCCTCATGTTGATTCAGTCTCATTAGTTCCATTTCGTGTTCTTGAAGCTTTCCAAACAAAGTTGCAAGAGACATGTTAGTAAGATTTCTTGATTCTGTAATAGCCGTTATCTTTGATTGTCATTCCCTGCTTAAACATCTTAGAACTTTATTAATAAGATCCTCATTGGGAAATATCTTTCCTAATGATGCAAGATGATTTACTATGTGTGTGAATCTCTTTTACATATCTTGTATAGTTTCATTTTGATTCATTCTAAACAATTCATATTGATGGGTTAGGATATTTATTCTAGACCTTTTTACATCCGTTGTTCCTTCATGGGTTACTTGTAAGGTATCCCACATTTCTTTTGCATTCTTGCAATTTGATACTCTAAAATATTCATCCATTCCTAATGCAAATGTAATTATATTTTTGGGTTTTAAATTATATTGTACCAATTTCTTTTCCTCTTCATCCCATTGTTCCTTAGGGTTTTCTATAGTTGCATTTCTTGCTACCATAGTAGGGATGTAAGGACCAATTTCTATGGCTTTCTAGATGTTTAAATCAATAGCCTCTATAAAAATTTGCATACGGGTTTTCCAGTAATGATAACCCACACTATTGAATATAGGAGGTCTATTTATAGAGTTCCCTTCGGGAAATAAAAAGTTTGATGAGGCCATGACTATTCTGGAAGTTTCTAAACCTTATACAAGAATTAAGCTCCGATACCACTTGTTAGTCAAGTGGCCTCAATAACTTAAGAGGGGGGTGAATTATGTTTCAAAATTTCCCACTAATAAACTTTTAACCCCCTTCTAAATGATAGGCTTAGAATGCAGAAGAAGCAGCAATCAATTTAATAATATTTTTTTAAACATGCAAGACAAAATTGATTGCAATAACATAAATGAGATAAGGGAAGAGAGAAATGCAAACTCGATTTATATTGGTTCGGCCACTTCCCATGCCTACGTCCAGTCCTCAAGCAACTCACTTGTGATTTTCTACTATCTCTGTAAATCATTTACAGACTTTGAACACACCTTGAGATCCCTCATCCTTGTGTTCAAAGATTCTCCAAGAGATAACCCGTCTCTTGATTAAAACTGACTTTATGAGATGAACAAAAAGATTTCTCTCCTTTAAAGTGGATGGTACAAATTGAAGATCCTAGAGGAATTTCTCTCTTTTAGAGATGATAATACAAATTGAAGTTCCTAGATGAACTCTCAATAGATTTGCAAGTGTTTGTCCAAGAGTTGTTGAGAGAGTTTTTGACAATTAAGTTCTCTTAGAATATTTCTCTCTTGCTTTTCGAAGTCAGACACACATATACATAGGCCCTTCGTGCCTTTTCTAAATGGTTTGAAGAGATGTATCTTTTCAAAAAGTTTTTTCTAAAATTCTTCACTAGTAATCGATTACATGGTTATATTTTAAAGGGTCGTGTCTTTTGAAAGTGTTTTCTAAAGTGCCGTTGCTGGTAATTGATTACAAACATCTGGTAATCGATTACATGATTCAAAATTCAAATTCAAAACCCTTTTTAAAAAGCTATTTTTCAAAATTGTCTTTTGGTAATCAATTACACTGTCTGGTAATCGATTACAACTTTCAAGTTTCAAATTCAAACTTTTCTAAATGTTGTTAAAATCATTTTTGCTTCTGGTAATCGATTACAACCTCTGATAATCAATTACTAGAGAGAAATACATATTTTTCAAAATGTAATATTTACTTAAAAACTTTATAAGATATTTGAAAGCTTAAGTCTTTTAAGGCCAAACCTTTGCAACCTTTTTAAGAGATTCTTTTAACATATAAAGGTTTATTGTAAATCGTTTCTCTTGATTTCTTGATCTTAACTTGAATCAATGTTGAATAGCTTTAATCTTTTGGCATCATCAAAATCTTCATACAACATATGCACTTAAAGCAAGATGGCAACAGAGTAAATTATGCAGCAAATTTTAACCTTTCAAGGTCTCCAACATGACTTTTTATACATTATTTAATCACCAATAGACTAAGGAATCGTCTGATAACCTTTGCAACACTAACCATACCTCTGAGCACCTTAATTTTATTATTTTAAGGACAATTTAAACTACAAGGCAGCAGTTGCGACTCTATTAGGAAAATCATTAAATAAAGTCAAGATATAATCTCAAGATATCAAATACATCATTGAGTTATCATTGAATGGTCTCATGACAACACCTTATATGTAGGTTATCAATATATCTAACATGAGTCGAAGTCATATATAAAAGTTATTTGGCAACAAGTTCATCTGCTTAGGAAATGCACTTAAACCAAAATCGAAAATCTTTATATTTCCTAGTGAATCAAGTAAAAGATTTTCAAGCTGCACAAGGAAAAAAGGAAAATTAGAAGAAATCACCATAAGGGCAATAGACAACTTTTCAGATCTCACGCAATGCAAACCTTTAAATCTATGTGATAAACTCCGTTACAGTGGCAATAATCTACATTGTCAATAAGTTGTTGGAAATATCTTCTAGAGTCAACTTCACTAAGATGACCATGATATATCTGCACAATCATATTATTCACCATCAAACATTTCCAATATCTCGAATGGTGATTAATAAAAGCCACAATAAAATCCACACAAAAAAGGTTCCATCTTGAGCTACTCACAATTTTATAAACAATTCACCACCCGTGATGAACTCCAATATGATATAAATCTTGGTACAACTTGCAAGAACCTGAAGTAAACAACGTTTCACAACAAAAACAAGTGCTTGTGAGTGGCATCAACTAACGAGAGAAACATTAAGAATTACTTCTCAGAGCAAATATTGAGTCGGCATGGCTCTTCGTTTAAAACATTTTTTTTTCATTTAATCAAGGAAGATTCTCAAATATCAGAATATGATTTTAGAACTATCCCTCACTCCAAAAGTCCAAACAATCAAAATAAAAAAGAAATTCTATAATTCTGGTTTCTGCATTGCACACTTTTCCCCAACCCTAAAAGCATGACATGATTCAAATGTTATTCACAAGCTTTGCATTTTTTGGGTTTTAATTTATTAGTTTATTATTAAGTGTCTTCTTGGCAGGGAAATAGAAAAACGAAAAGAGAACAACAACAACATCATTCTTTGAAAATTAAACCTGTGTTGTTTATGGAGATGCTCGTGCAAAGACCTCACATGATTATGGTAAACATGTGCATCCCCAATAATATGGATAAAATCACCTGGAATGAGATCTGACAAGAAGAACACATAGTATAAAGATTGATTATTTTATGTTTAAATTACTTTTAATGTTGTATTTTCTCTTGTGATATTATCAAAATCAATAAGCTTCTGAACCTTGAATCTACCTAGACTGGAACTTCAATTAAAAACTTATTGATAAACTTATGAAAACAACTCTATCAAAAAATCTATAAAAATAATTGAAAAGTGCAAATAGGCCACTAAAATAATCAAATTAGTTAAGCAATGGAAAACCTTTTCTATACAGAGATAATCTATAACAATTTTTTCCAAAATTTGTCATGATTTCTTAATGTTACCATGCTAGGTAGATGGAAGTTGATGAGTCCATGAGAACCTGGAACAGTGCAAATAATGTCTATGATATCCCAACATACATATTTATATAATATCATACATGAGAATGCGAAATTAATTAAAATAATTTTATTCAATAAACATAAAGGAACTCACATGGGTAAAAGGTTTACATTCACGTTAATCACCAAATTAAAAACTTATCAAATAAGGGTATGAAAACATCTCTGGCCCAAAACAAGGCCATCTAATTTTAACAAAAGAAAACAAGTTAAGCAACATAATAACATAAACTAACATATTCAGAACATTATGCAAATAATATAGAAACTCATGCCCAATACCACATCATATCATAGTGTTGTGTCTCAGCATCCTCTAGCGCGAGGTTCTTTAAAATTATCCACCTAACCATCTGCTCCCACGAACACAAGGTTCAAGATTATCACAGGACTCAAACACAAACAACACACGGGGAGTGAGTTATCACATTCCTAAACAGGTAAATCTAAACGAAGCACATATATATAATATAAGTATAATGAGCTCAACTTAGCATAATTCACATCATTTTACCACTCATTGTGTAACTTCACTTGTCCCAAGGATTTAATCACAAAATCATTTTCATACCTTCACATTAATCAGGTGTTCAGAACAACACGTCTCAAGTACAACACAATATCTCACACTCACACAATTCATTACCCACCATCACGTAACAAGTCATAATAGTCATTATGCAAGTATTATGTAACAGATACACTAAGACTCAATCTTATATGCAATGTGGTACCATGTCAGTGAAAAACCTCGCCGGGAGCCTAGGAGTACATGGCAAGACAAACTACACGCTGGTAAGTCAGGTCACTCTCACTAGGTAAAATCATAGGAATACAAGCTAGGGTCACGCTGTTTTGTGAGACTACTTCAACCATGTGAGATTGACACAAGCTTAAAGGAGCATTCAAACCGGGTGTATTTACCCCAAGGTCTAAACTCTGAAGAGTCAGTTAGGACCTTTCCTTCCCAATTCAGGTCCAACCTAGAAAACATTTTAGCACGCAGATTGTATCAATGAATAGTAAAAAACACACGACTCTTGAATTATTCTCAAAATAATTTTAACTCGTCGTGCCTCAAAGTGATTAAACTCGTCGAGTTCCCATAATGGATCTCATCACAATACTCGTCGTGCATTAACTTGTCACCCTTAAAGGGTCTTACAACCGTGTGATTGTATGGTTGATAGCTCACAACTCAATGCACACAACATCTCAATACATGTGTGATCTCTCAACTTATCACATACACTCAATCTCAATCACAATGTTATAATCCCAAAGCAACATATTATCACACTCATGAATCATATACACATCACACAATATTAATATATGCATGGCACAAACACAAACTTTACCTATAAACTATGTAATACACACAATTACTCAATTGTTTTCAAAATCATTTTAACTTGTCGCGCCTCAAAATGATTCAACTTGTTAGGTTCCCACAGCGGATCCCATCATAATACTCGTCGCGCATTAACTCGTTGCCCTTAAAGGGTCTTACAGTTGTATGATTACACAATTGATAACTCACAACGCAATACATACAATATCTCAATACACATGTATCTCACAATTCATCACATATTCAATTTATCACTTACACACTATCTCAATCACAATTTCATGATCTCAATATAATAATTTAACACACTAATCTAGTAAATCTTTTTCCAAAACACAAACGAATTATACAAAAATGCTTCTCACAACATGGGGAGTAAAACCCCTCATACAATTTTACATAATCATATCATAATCAAAGGAATCAAAATCATAGGTTCAATAATCACAAAAAAAAAACCAAGAGCACTCAATTTTGTAGAAGCAAAGCTTCATGGAGAATCAAAGGTAATTTAAAGGTGTTTTGATGATAACAATGATGATAACAAAAGATGATGACAAAAGGTGATGACAAAAAGCTCAAAGATCAATCAGAGAACAACTCAGGTGAATCAAGAACAATTCAAGAGTTCAAGATAAGAATCAAGAAGAATTCAAGACTCAAGAAGAAAGTTTAGAGTCAAGAATCAAGATTCAAGGTTCAAGATCTCAAGAATCAAGATCAAGATTCAAGAGTCAAGAGAAGGCTTAATCAAGATAAGTATGAAAAGTTTTTCTCAAAAATTGAGTAGCACATGATTTTTCTCAAAACATGTTTACCAAAGAGTTTTTACTCTCTGGTAATCGATTACCAGATTGTTGTAATCGATTACCAGCAGCAAAATTGTTTTGAAAGAGTTTTCAAATTGAATTTACAACGTTCCAATTAATTTCAAAAAGCTGTAATCGATTACAATGTTTTGGTAATCGATTACCAGTGCCTTTGAACGTTGAAATTCAAATTCAAATGTGAAGAGTCACATCCTTTCACATAAAAGCCTTGCGTAATCGATTACACTGATTTGGTAATCGATTACCAGTGATTGTTTCTGAATAAATCAAAAGATGTAACTCTTCAAAAGGTTTTTGACTTTTTCAAATTGGTTTTAAGTTTTTCTAAAAGTTATAACTCTTCTAAATGGTCTTCTTGACCAGACATGAAGAGTCTATAAAAGCAAGGTTTTGTTTTGCATTTTCATTCATTCATTCAATCTTGAACACTTATTCAGACAATCCTTTATAAGCCTTGAATCTCTTTAAACGTCTTCTTCTTCTTTGTACCAAAAGCTTTCTGAAGTTTTTCTGGTTTTCTAAACCTTGAAAACTTGTGTTATTCATCTTTTCATTCTCTTCTCCCTCTACCAAAAAGAATTCGCCAAGGACTAACCGCCTGAATTCTTTTTGTGTCTCTCTTCTCCCTTTTCCAAAAGAACAAAGGACTAACCGCCTGAATTCTTTTGTGTCTCCCTTCTCCCTTGTCAAAGAATTCAAAACGACACAGTCTGAGAATTCTTTTGATTCTTCCCATTCCCTTATAAAAAAGTGTTCAAAGGACTAACCGCCTGAGAATTCTTTTGTATCCCTATTCACAAAGTATCAAAGGTTTAACAGCCTGAGATCTTTGTCTTAACACATTGGAGGGTACATCCTTTGTGGTACAAGTAGAGGGTACATCTACTTGGGTTTGACTGAGAACAAGAGAGGGTACATCTCTTGTGGATCAGTTCTAGTGGAGGGTACATCCACTAAGTTCAAAGAGAACAAGGGAGGGTACATCCCTTGTGGATCTTTGCTTGTAAAAGGATTTTTACAAGGTTGAAAGAAATCTCAAGGACCGCAGGTCGCTTGGGTACTGGATGTAGGCACGGGTTGTTGCCGAACCAGTATAAAAACTCTTGTGTGTTTGCTTCCTTCTTCCCTACTCTTTTACTTTCTGCTGTGCATTTAATTTCCGCTTTTACTTTCTGTTAAGTTTCTCTTCTACTCCTCATTCTCTTAATTTAGTAAAAGCCTTAGAAGAGTAATTTTTTAATTAGTAAAGGTTTAGGAATAATTAATTCAACCCCCCTTCTTAATTATTCTGAGGTCACTCGATCCAACAAATTTTATCAACCAATTTGCATTAGGATATCAATTGGTCCGTCAAACATAACAATCTTGTGATTATAATCATAAAGGCAGAATTATCATCATAAACATCCCAAAAAAGATCCCAATTTGATCCTCTAAGGACCCTTACACATGTTCATTTTAACTCCAATTGCGATAAACTCATTCATAAGCGGACTCACGTGTGTAGTCTGATGACAATAACAATGTCTCTAGCAGTTCCCTGGGATTCCTCCCTTTGGTTGTTCTGTTATGATTTCTAAGCATTAGAGAGAAACAAAAGGGATTGGAGCCTCAATTTTACTATCTCTGTGCGAGGGACATTTCTCTCTCTATAGACATTATTTCTCAAATCCCAAAAGTAAAAATGTGCGAAAATGAGTTCTGAAGATGATGTTCAAATTTCACGAGGATCTAACGGTTATTGGGATTATAATTTTATTAAGACATGTTTGAATGTATGCAAAAAAAAGAAGATATTAGAAGAGAAAGAAGGAAAAAAATTTTAAGACAAAGATGGAGGGTACAAATGTTTAAATTAAGTTAGTTAGGATACTTACTTTCAACCTATTATTTACTTTATTTATATTTTATTTTATTATTTTATAACAAAGGAAATTTTATTTCTCTTTTATTAAATAAATAATCAATTAAAACATCTTTTTATTCTCTAAATCATTATTTTATTTTATTTATTTTCTAATATTATCAAACTCTTATTTTAAGTAATAAAAAATTCTTTTTTTTCATTTATTTAATTTCTAAAAAAAATTATTAATTTTTTATTTTACGGAAAACGGGTGTGAGAATGCCATTGAGAGTGCTACTCTCCATATCTTCTCCGTCCGCAAAACAAACTTAACATCCTTCAAGCATTTCACCGGCAAATAGTCAAGTTCACGAAGTTAGTATAAGACAAATTGCAATCAATAGGTAAGAATGCTCAGCTCTGCTCCTAGGTTAACCTGTGCTATGAAGGTACCCGAAGAATAAAACTATAAAGAAGCACATAAGCTACTAATTCAAGAAATGAACATGTGAAGAGTGGTGAAAGCGATAACGAATAGATGAGAATCGGATCGGGGCAGCTAAACGATGTCGTTTATCAGAGCTTGTGAAGGGTTTGATCAAGGCACATCCCGTGTGTCTCAAAGCCATGGAACAGTTAATGTCTCACATTCTTTTTTTTTTTTTCTTTTTCTTTTTGCACCCACTTTCAGATTCAATTGGTGCCTTTCTTGGTTTTTTCTTGTACCCTTTGGGGTTTTATCATTTAGCTCCAAAATGGTACCTTTTGCAATGTTTGCCATTATTTTGCATTTCACTTTTTAGCATAATTTATTTGTTTCTGAATCATACTGAGGAATGTGGTGCTTGTGGTGTTCAATTCTCCTGTTTTGGTCTACATTAGGCATTCTGACTTCTGAGTTTAGTGATTTTAGGAATTTTTGGGATGTCATGTGTTTTGTCACCTAATTTTGATTTTCAATGTTTATTTAAAGTTTAGTGTTTTTTTTTTTTTAATATATACTCTCTCTAGTCATTAGGCATTAGAAAAAAAACATATTTTTCTCTTATCATTCATTTGATTGAGGTACTAGTTTCATAAACTCTTATTTTTTATACTAAGTTCCAAATATAATTTGAAAAAAAGTTACTTTTTAATTAAAATTGATGCAATTAAATATTGCTAAGTAACTTTTGTTAGTTAGCGTGAAATGTTTTTTTTTACTTCTTATATTTGAGATGGAAGGAAATACATTTTAAGTTGATAAGGAAATGTCAGTATTTAATCTTTTAATCTCCTGAAAAAAAAGTTATATATTTTTAGTTTCTTAAAATGTGTTAAGTGTAATAATATCTGTTCTTTTCTTGGACTTAGTACTAGTAACATGAAATACAACGCCAATTTTATAAACAAAAATGATACATCGACACCTTATGCTAATGTACTCCTAAAGAGAGAAAGAGAGAACAAAGAGAAACGTGAATGTGATAAGAAGAGACATTGAAAAAAAATGAGAAGTGCCAATGAAGTGTTTGTATTATAACAGATGTCCCTATATCATTTTTCTTTTATAGATGAGGAATTAAAAATATGATTTTATTTAAGGAACATTCTATTTTTCTAGGAACATTTTCTTATTTACAGGAATAAAAATATACTATTCAAACTTTTTTTTCCTGCAGGGTGAAAATTTGAGTATTATTATCTTTTTGACTGTGTTTACAAGAGCGCCACCTGCAACATTTCCTAGAGCTGAAAAAAATTAGAATATGCTCTGCTCTTAAGCATGAATATTTATCTGAATTTCTAAATAAGCGCAGAAACTGCTTAGTTAGGCTTTATGTTGACAGCTAAAATATTGAAAATGTTGAGTTCAGTATGATTGTTGTACCATTGTTCTCAATAATATTGATCATGTTCATGACTGATGTTTATTCAATTGATTGGAGGCTATGTTAGCCTTTAGTGCTGCTCAAGTATTTTTATGTGACAGATCTGTCATAATGAATATGGTATTTCAAATGCATGTGGAATATGGTATTTTTCTCTAGTTATAATGAATATTTCTCATCTGTAGTCTGTTATACAAATGTTTTTATATAATAGATCTGTCACATTTTTTTCAAATGCATTTGGAATATGTATTTTTCTCTAGTTATAATTTCTCATTTAGCTACTTGCTGAGTGGATTCAAGTATAATCTGACACTCTGAGTTCCTTTCCATAGAAAAAGTGGAAACTGAAAAGAGGTGTACTTTCTCTCATTCTCTTTCTTCATTTTGTCTTGCCCTTTCTGGGTGTGGACTGAGTTCTTAAATATAGAACTACTCATGTGAAAGATTATATGTCTCTGCTCTGTTTCTGATATGTGATATCTGATAACTCTTTGCTTATATGTATATATATTATATATGCTGGTTTTATCAACTTGGTAAGAATTCTTAAAATGAAATGTTTGTTACTAATAGACAATGTTATCAATGGTGGATGGTGGAATGTAGCGGAAAGTCAAAATTCCACCACATGAACACAGAATTGTGGCCTATGGTGCTGTGTTATGAGTCACACATTGAGTAGAGTAAACTACTTGGTGTGGTACATAGTCCTTGAGGTTCTTCACCTAATGAACCAGTCTTTTGGGTTGAGCTCTTCTCTTGTGCTTAATCCTAACAATTAATGCTTTTGGAATGACTGATTCATATTGGATGCATAGAATTAGAGTAGGGTATTTTTTTTCCAAGTTGCCTACTTTTAAATATGCCCTAGATCATGTCCACTTAGTTCATATGGATGATTAATTTTCAGTAGGTTCTGTGCTTTTGATCCCCCTCCATCTCTCGTATTTGGATTGAGGGTTCTTGAGTTAAAGGAGCAAGGTGTTAGTAAGGAACAAGCAATGGCTATGGCAGATGTAGTAACGTGAACTGGTTCCTGAACATGTTAGCTCTGCAATTTGTTTTTCCCTTGTGTTCTCTTATCCTCTAATAATCCACTTTGGCTTTTTTGCTTCCTAGATGGAGAGTATCTGACAGAGAAGAGGGCAAAAAAGAAAGCATATACCTGTTTGAGGAAAAAACCCATATCCTAGTCCTATCAAGGAAATACAAGCTGAGGAGAGGAAATTGTGAAGCAATAGAAAGCTGAGTCAGCAGAGAGATTCAGAGAGGGGGTGATTGGTGAGATGTAGAGGGGAAAAGTTACACTACTTTGAAAGTTTGGCTCTTGAACAAATGATCTTTGACAATAACATTTACTGTTCAGCCACTGAAAAGTTATTTGTTGTAAATAAGAAAATCTATTTGTTGTGTTAGATAACTGTAGAGGAAAATTTTACCAAAATCTTATGCAAGTTTTCTGTTTTTCCAGGCCACCCATGTAGGTTTGTTAGTTGGTACAAAAGAACTAAATAGATAATCAAGATTTGTATATTTACTCTTTTTATTTTTATGATTATGAGCCTCATGACCAAAATATTATGCGATTAATTTTCAATATAATATATTTTAACTTGACTTTTTGAATGTTAAAAAATTGAATCTGTTTTATAATATCAATGTTCTTGAAGTATCCAGCCATATAGATAGCTTAAGTGTTCAAGTCATGTGGATGTGTCAAGTAAACTGTTTGAACTAACAAAACTTTTGTTAGACTTAGTGAGTAGTGTAGGACACATGTTGTACAGATGTCGAGAAAGTGTTGGTGCTAAAAATTTGTCTAATCACTGTGCTTAACAAGTTTCATCTTATCATTCAGTAACTATTGTGTTTTTCTTTAGCAGCCTTTTCCACTACTTTTATCTCTTGTTCTGTTCTTGTCATCCTCACTTGTACTCAGGGTCACTTGTTGCATCTTATTCTCTTGATCTTTGTATGTAGTTAAGTACATTATCAGATTTTGTGGCATGCAGACACGAGATCTCTCACCATCCTTTTAATTATTTTCATCATAAGCAGCACATAACACTGTTTGAAGCAATTTTAATGTGAGCTCCTTTGGATGGATGCTAATTCCCAGGTTCTATCTTAAAGTTGTTCTTCTGACAATGTCATCCATTTTTAGCTTTAGGTTGTTAACCAAAATAGAAGCAAGGTGGCAGCTGTTGCTGAAGAACTCTGATTATTTGTGTCCTCTGATGTACAGATACTTTATGGTCACATATCCATATTTGTATCGTACTTGTAATGAATACCCATAGGCGTATAATAAGGCTGCCTAAGTCGGGTATGCATTAAATCTAGACTGTTTTATTGAAACTTCTTACATACACTATTTCTTTAAATAGTGAAACAATTGTTATCATTAAGTTTTTTAATAAATTCGATAAGAGATTGAACACCAATGATGTTAGGATGATGGAGATGACCCATCAATAGATATCATCTATATTAAGAAATAAAGAAATTAAAATATAATTTTATGTATCACATTGCACCTAATACTTGTATGAGTTGTATCCAAAGCCATGAAACAAAATGTGTCAGATATCAGTTAGATAAGATTCAGTTCAGCAGGCAGGTTGGATAAGAGTATTGCTTATGTATATCTTAAAAGAAAGTTTCCTATTTGACCGAATGTGGGTGTTTTTGTCCACCTAGGAGCTTTTTACCATGTAACCAGACAGATAATTGGTATCTTAAAATTTCAAAGGGTGGTCCTTCACACCTAATTTGGAGATCTAATTTGTTGATATGTCTTCACTAATAGACTGTATTGCAAAATTAGTAAATTGAAGATGACATTACTCAAGTTTTTCATGTGAGGAAGGAAGGGAGCACAAGGAAAACGGTGAAACCTCACTGATCAGCATTTTCAGAGGAACCTATTATGAAGCACTCAACTTGCTGACATAGGCTTTATGATCTGCACTAATCTTTTGAAACTTCATTTTGTCACATGTTACTAAGTTGAAAAAGAAAATATTGTTTTAGGAGCTAAAGATGAATAAGTAGCTAAAGGAAAGTTATATAGAATTTGTAGTAAAAGGGAAGAGTGTAAACATATTTGCTTCAGTACACAGAGTGGATGACTCAAGTGCTGGTTCCATTACCAAATTTCAGTGGTTTTGGTTGAATATGTAAGTCAGTGGAAGTGGTGCTGAAGATTGGAGGGAATGTTTGGAGTACATGATTAGAAAAGGGGAGAATGATTAAAAGAAATAGAAAATTGGCTGACTAATATTGGGGATTCATAGGAATGTTGTGTGTTAGTAAATTGGAAAAATGTTACTCCATTGATATTTTCAGCATACCATTCATCTAAGAAGCATAACTGTTCCTTTTTATATATTTTCTGTTACCTTCCTTTCCTTCAAAACATGGCTTTTGAATTTTGAACCATTAACTGAGTTGGAATAGTGGTAAAATCATGTAGATTTTTGTTTTCGTTTTGTGGGGATATGAATGAGAAAAATCCTTACAACCAGACAAAGCTGTGGCTCAGAAGAAAGAGAAACATGCCTCACTGCTAGAATCACTGGAACTAACATCTTGTAAACAAACTGTTATACCAAACTTTCCTAAGGTGCAATTCTCAACCATTAACCAATTTCATCTCAAACAACACTATCAGTTCTTCAGTCATGAACTTCCCATACTGAAAATTTGTCACCTATTTCTTTTATAGGCAGTGGCTTCTTATGAGAGTCACACTCTCTGAACTTCTTATGTAAAACTTGACTTTTCATTTTGTGCTTTATAATTGTTATCTCATGCATTGCCCTTTTAAGATAAGGTTGTTGTGCATTGTTTGGTTGAGTACAACGATTTACTGATGACCATAACTATTTGTGGATCTTATATTTTCAAAAGTGTATGCTTGGTCATTAATCAACCAAGCTTGATAAGCCCCATCACCTACCATCCCCTTCTATGCCATATACACATTTTGCTTATCTACATTGCTACTGTTACTCTCAAACAAGTCTAACAAATAATAAGTGAAGTTAATGAACATTTTTAGTAATATTATTATAAGGATTGGCCAATGTAATGGTGAACAGAGAAGCATGCTTTCAGCTACCCAACAAACTGGATAAGAGTGTCAGTTGATATGGTTCTCTTGTTTTTTTTTTTTTTTTTTCCAATGCAAAATCACCTTTAAAATATAAAAGATCACTGTAACAAAGGGACAAAGGGTTTTCACTTAACCCATGCATGAGATATGATGGTCACAAAATATGTTAGGTTTAATATGGAATGAGGGCACAGTACAAACCACTCACAAATAATATCAAACTCCACCACCATCACACATTTTACGTTCTTCCAAGGAAGAGATAAGATAATGAAGCCTCCTCCACGTGTCACTTCCACATGGTACCTAACGATAAGGCTACCATTCAAAATTTTCCTCACTCGTGTGGCCAATATGCTGTAATGTCATCACTTATTCAATCCAACGGTTGTAACTTCTCAGCAACCAATCCCCTCCATTTCACACCATCGGATTAGTACTACACAAATCACACTATTATATATAGTAAGTTTGAGCAGAAGCTTGGATATCTGGCAGCAGAAGAACAAGTAGTTGAGAACTAAGAAGGAGAAGCAAATGGCTTCCTCAATGATCTCTTCCCCAGCTGTTACCACTGTCAACCGTGCCGGTGCCGGCATGGTTGCTCCATTCACTGGCCTCAAGTCCATGGCTGGCTTCCCCACCAGGAAGACCAACAATGACATTACCTCCATTGCTAGCAACGGTGGAAGAGTGCAATGCATGCAGGTATGACAACTCCACACATATAAATACACAAGAGGCACCAAAATGATTATAATTCATGTTACATATTTAGGCATGTACCTAAATGTTACTTAAATAAACATGTTAGTCATAGGTTGCTTAAATTTTAGTCATAGGAAAATTTGCACATGTGCTAGTTAATCTGTTAACCCCTTTACTCAATTTTCATGCAAATTAATTACTAGGTGTGGCCACCAGTTGGCAAGAAGAAGTTTGAGACTCTTTCCTACCTGCCAGACCTTGATGATGCACAATTGGCAAAGGAAGTAGAATACCTTCTTAGGAAGGGATGGATTCCTTGCTTGGAATTCGAGTTGGAGGTCAATTTCTTGCAAACACTTTTGGTTTAATCATAGATTTTCTTATTCTTAGTTTGTTTCAACTTATTTTCAAGAAATAATCGCTTCTCTAGCTAGTGTGCTAAAAGTACTTTTGGAAACAAAACAAAAAATGGTTGTGTTCCAAAATTTAAATTTATCTAACAGATTTTTCTATCTGAGAGTTATCAATATGTATCAAATCTGTTCCTATCTCTGACCAAATTTTATTCTTCCAAAACAAGCACTTGGTTTTGAGTTTTGATGGTTGATCTGCTTGTTTGCAGCACGGTTTCGTGTACCGTGAGCACAACAGGTCACCAGGATACTACGATGGACGCTACTGGACCATGTGGAAGCTGCCTATGTTTGGTTGCACTGATGCTTCTCAGGTGTTGAAGGAGCTTCAAGAGGCTAAGACTGCATACCCCAACGGCTTCATCCGTATCATCGGATTCGACAACGTTCGCCAAGTGCAGTGCATCAGCTTCATCGCCTACAAGCCCCCAGGCTTCTAAGTGTGAAAAATTTGCAAAGCATTTGTAGCCGCCACCCCACTTTGTTTGTTTGTACTTAAACTACATTCCCATTTGTTTTTGCTTTTTGAGATTTCATCATCCTGTATTTTTGGTTTCTGTTTTCGGACTTCAATGGAAATTAATGGATGAGAACTAATGAATAAGCTATTGTGTTGTGTTGCTTTGTTTCAAAATAACTTCAATAACCCATCGTCCTTGCATTTCTCTCTAGTGGGCTGAAATTAATCTTTTCTAAATTTAAGTTAATTAATTGTGTCTCTAAATGATGGTTAACAGAGGAACTGTGTTATTCAAGTACTCTGCATAGTTTAGCTGAGCTTGGCCTTACTTTGTCACAACTCACAAATCTGATGTATGAATGTTCTTTATACTTTGGTCTTCCAAGAAATGAAGTTCATGACATATATAGTTTGTAAACATGTTGCTAGGAAGCTTCTGAACTTTCAAAACCAAATATGAACTTGATAATTCTTGGAAACACAGATATTTTGTATAGTACATAGCAACAAAAAACCACTAAGGAACTGCTACCAAATCGTTTTGTTATTTATGTGCAAAGAAAGCGATGTCAAATTCAAATTTTTATTGGTTTCAGAATCTTTTCTTTCCAAGCAATAACCACCAACTGCACGAAACCGTTTTGTTTGTTCCATTTCTCACTCTCCTCACTGCAATATTCAAATTCTGATTTGGAAAACAGCACATAAAAACACAAGATTTGGTCATGCTCTGGTTCTACCAAATACTACATTTGTTTCTAGAATTGCCAGAATCTGATCCTTAGCTGACAATTAATCTCTAGAAGATTCTTTTGCTTGTAACTTGGTAGTTATGGATTAGCAACTGATAAATAAATCATTTAGTGGGCTCTATGTTGTGAGTAGTGATAGGTAACTTATCTCGACACCTTTTAGTAGATTGCATTAATATTTAGACTGGACCCTTTTGATAGCTACATTTGTGAACAAGAATACAATACGATAAAGAAATAGATAAGAAGTTTCACCTCCTATACTCCCATGACCACATCATGACATATTCAATGCCAATCATGAATATACAAACCAATAGGATTTGTTTTCTTCCAAATATTTATTTGTGGACGTGAATCTACTCACCCTAGAAGCAAGTTTCGTTAAATTTACTTTGTTTAATAATTTTTTGTGAACATTCATTCTTTTTTAATTCAACTGTTATATAAAAATATCTCACTAAGTAGATCAAATATGCAAACTTTTAATCAACATTATGTTGATCCGAGGATAATTAAATTCAAATTCCTTAAGAAAGGTCTTAAGTTCAAATTTTGTGAATGGAAAATATAATTAAAAAAAAAGACATAACTAAAGTAGCTAGTCAAGTCATGATAAAGTCTTACAATTCATGAAATAACTAATATTATATCAATCAACTTCATTTTAATGGATAGTAGTATTATTCTTTTAAAATACAAGTAAATGTTAACTATAAGATAATCTTTATGGTAATATATTACAAAATATAATAGTTAAGGGTCTGTTTGGGTGGTTGTTAGTTGTAAGTTTCATTTTTAATTTTAAACCAGTCTTTAAAATTTGGTTAGTTTTCTAATTCTTAGTTTTAAGATAAAGCCATTTAAAAAAATTTCAATCCTTTTAAAATTAATTTAAAAGGTGATAATGTCAACATAGGTTATGGTTCTAGTGTTAGTAGAGGCGACCAGAAATGTCATTGTCAAATGTAGAGTGTGTACTTTTTTTAAATTAAAATCAAAATTACAAATGTTTTTTTTCTTTATTTTGAAAATAAAGATAAAAAAGTGTTTTGAGATAGTCAATCATTTCAACTTCATTTTCTGCCCAAAGCTTTTGATTTTGAAAATTACATTTAAAAATAAAATTAAAAAACTCACAATTACCTGACCAAACCTTAAGTCTTTTAAATTAATTAATATTCTATAAAGAAATAGTATTTTTAAAATATTTATATAATTTAAGTATTTACTTATTTTTAGAGTGAATAGATCCCTTTCGTTTGTTTCATTCATCATACAGAATCAATAATACACTGGAATATTCGCTTATATATATATATATATATATATATATATATATATATATATATATATATATATATATATAAAATGTACATGGAAAAAATAATTTTCCATTAGTGTATTAAAATTTGAAGAGAGACAGACAAATATATCCTTATTTCCATAGAGCCTGCAAAAACCTAACTATCCAGTCAATATTTTATATTTCCGTAGTTTTTCTGACAAACCAATTTCTTTAATAAAGTTTTCAAATAAGTTATATAACATATCATAATATTCAAGGTTTTCCAAGAGAAATTTAAAAATTGTTATTTTGACAAGATAAGTGCTACATAATTGTGTGGTCTATAGCGACTAATGAGTCAAGGCATCGTGACTCTGTCGTAGCAAAAAAGGTAAACAAAAACAAGTCATTGTCATAGCATTATTTGAAGTTGAAGAATACGTAGTGTGATATGATTTATTTATGACTTTTTTGGTTGTTTCCGTTGCATTTTGTGAATCGAAGATCAAATAGCTAGCTATAAAAAGATCCTAAACAGATAACAACCTATTGGTAATTTATTTTGTTTTTGTTTTAGTCTATTCAATTATATATAGGCTCATATATGTAGATTTTATAAGTTTAAGCCACAAAAAATATATTTTTATTAAAACAATAAAAAGATATTGCCGTAGTGTTTATACGAGAAATGGCGCATAGTAAGGTGCTCGATCGAGTCTCTATCAATTTGCTTTTGGTAGGAAAAGAAAAGACAAAAGAAGAAAGTTACAAAGTGCACTCTTAATCCTTGTGTCTTTATAATCAAGTTGGATAAAGACACATTAACACTCATGTTATTTTTTAATTCCCTGAGTATTTAACTCAATTAGATACTTAAAGATTTAAATTTGAGGCCGTTACTAGTTAATTAAAATAATTCCGCATAAATTGATTCAAACACATTATTTGACATCTTAAGAGAAAAAGAAAAAAAATGAAATGTAAACATGATAAATTATATGATATGATAAGGGAAATACAAAAATAAATAAAAGATGTCAAATAAATATCCATGCATGTATCATTACTAATTAAGTTTCAAAATCATAGAGTGATACATGAATTTTTTTATTTTAAATTCAAAATATATCTCAGTGAAAACTATTTAATGTTTAAAATAACATTCATACATCAATGTTTTATTTGAGAACTTTGATAAATAAGTATTTTGTTTCAGGAATTATGTTTATACTTTATAGTGTATTAATCCTATGACATATTGTGTGATAGTAACGATGAGAAAGGAAATAAAAAGGAATAAAATAGGATAAAAATATTAAATTCCTACTATTATTTGAAAGAAGAAATAAAAAGTAGAATTTTCTTAATTAATCTCACATGAAAATTAATATTTCTCCTCTATATATCAAAAAAAATATCCCTGCTCATGGGCAAGAAAGAAAACAAACAAAACAAAGGGCAACAAACAAGGCATAGCCACTTGCTTGTGTTGGGACCAAAACAAAACAAAACAAATGGGTCATTATTGTTTAGGGTGGTGGTAAGATAAGGACTAAACTGTAATTGTCTGGCTCAGCTGCATACTTCAAAAATGTGGTGCACATGGAAACAAGGGGGAGAAGTGGAGAAAATGAAGACCAATGTACATACTTTCTTCCTCAATCAATGTATCAACAATATCAGTCCATGGCAACGTTGTTTTTCAGGATGTGACTCTCTCGAGGGCCTAAAGGCCCACCAGGTTCATCATTCATCAAGGTTTTGTAGTTTAATCATACAATTTCAAGCACCAAAGAAAATGAGCCTTGGTAAGTTTTTTTTTCATCACCAAAATGATATTTTTTTTCCCTTTCAAATTCTATGGTTGCACTTGCACACATTGGATTTGACATGTCAATATCAACAACTTTTAATTAAATGCAGTTCTTGTAAACATTCAATTTCATCGAAACAAACAAAATAAAAATGTACAAATGAGAACATTTGAAAAAAAGAAGCATAACCGATTATAAAAGAAGGAAAAGTAATATTCAATCAGAAAAGAAAATTGTGATAACCATCTTTTGTTCTCCCATCTTATTTTATCTTTTTGTCAAAATAATTTTACATTATCGTTCAATCATAAATCGTTACAGATATAAATTTTAAAGTAATTATCATAAAAATTAATAAATTTATCATACATGATAAGTTATAATTGAATGACGATGTATTTTACATTAAGTATAACCTATTTTCTTTTTTTTCTTCGATTGTTATATTCTTTGTCTAATAAAAAAGAGAATATACTGACATTAAAAATAAAAAAAATAGAAAATTATAAAATATAACAACACAACAAGAAGAATGATTAAGGGTATGTTGGATTGCTTTTTGAAGTGTTTCAAATGGATAATTCCATTTTTTCATGCAAGTAGAAGCAATTATTGCTTGCCATTTGAGTGAACGTTTATTGAAGCGAAGGGCAACTTTTTTCCCATCACGTCCTAGTTGTTTTGAAGTTATTTTTGGCATCTCTCTAGTTTCCTTTTGGGGGTTGCTAGGTGCACCCAGCATTATTGCTGGTGCACCCAGCACTTATTGTGAAAAGTCACAAATGCCCTTGTTATTTTTTAAAAAAAAAGCAGTGCACCCAACGACCCTTTCTTCTTCCTTTTCCGCGAGCCTCTTCTCCTTCATTCTTCTTCCTTTTCTGCGAGCCTTTCTTCTTCTCCTTCTTTCTTCTGCGAGCCTCTTCAACTTCTTTCTTCCTCCTTCCTCATTCTTCCGCGAGCCCATTTGCTTCTCTAGCACGAGGTGGTTGTTCTTCTTCCGCGCAAGCTGCTGCTTCTCCCTCCTTCGAGTGCGCTTCTTCTTCCATTCTGCCGCGAGGTGCTGCTCTTCTATTCTTCATCGAGGTAAGGTCTATTATCCTTTTTCTTGTTTGTTATTGCTTTCATTGGTGATTGCTTAAGTATTTAGGTCATCCGCAGTAGAGACAAGTTAGGACCTAGGTGATCCGCAAATAGGGTAGATGATCCGTAGGTTGTGTTTATGTTGTGTTGAACTTGCGGATCACGTTGATCCGCAAGAAGAAAAGGTTGATTCGCATGCTTCCCACAGATCAAGTTGATCCGCATGCTTCATGCAGATCAACTTGATCCGCGGGAAGCATGCAGATCAACTTGATCTGTGTGAAACATTTTACATTTTTAAAAGTTTAAATTAGGTTATAATTAATGAAAAATGGTTTTTAATGGTTACTTTTGAAGCTTTTGCCTCAAGTATGATATTGTATAATGGTTATTTATATCCTGTATGGTAGTGAATATGCAATTGAAAATATGAACACAATCTATTAGGTTGTAGCTTCTCATGTGCCTAAAAAGGATTAGAATCCTTAAATTTAGACAAGAATTTGTGATGGTGCTTGTCATATGCCTCAAAGCAGTAAACATCCTGAAATTGTTGTGTACTAGATCATTAACCATAAAATGATGGTGGTAAGTTTAAATCACTGAAATAATACTCCACCTACAATAATACCTCCCAACTACTGAGAAAATCTTCATAAGATTTGGATGAATTGAAAAAGAAAAGTATATGGTCAGAATATTCTAGGAAGGATAAAAAGAACTGTTGCTTTTCGTTGTCTTGGTGAATTGAAAAAGAAAAGAAAATATCAAGCCATGAATGTCATAATCCAAAATCCAAATAGATATTTTTCAAAATAATCGGAAAAAAATGAAATATCCAAGCACAAATTGTCCCTTTTATGTCTAATGCTCTAGCAGAATCAGACCTGAGGGTGAGAGTCAAATTACTATATTATACTCAATCAAACATCAATATGCAACTGCAGAGATAAATCACATACTTGAGTAATAGTTAGGAAATAATAGAGCAAACACACTTCATGCAAATGATTGACCTCAACTTGCAAAAAATTAGAAACAATAGTTAGAATATATACCCAAAGTAGGTCAATTAAAATAGTAGTTAGAATTCATGTTATCCACCAAATCCCAAAATGATGCTAACAAAAATTAGAACCCTGAATACATGATATTTGAATAAAAAATTTCGATAAGAATACATGATATGCATGGGTCATCATAGAACCCATCATGCAACATTAGTAAACTGTCTTGCACAACTTAAAGTCAATCACACATTTGCAGATCATGGTTAAGACTAGAGGATTAGGCCGTGCATTAGGTAGGGTTGGTGCCAAAGGTTTGGGGAGAGGAGGGGATGGTGATGATACTGATGGTGCTCCCCAGGGCCGAAGGCTGACCGCATCGGCAAGCAGGTGACGAGTACCAGTCATTCTTGACGATGATGTGCCTGTGGTGCCTGCGAACTCGCCTGCGGTACCAGAGGCAGAGGCTGCTGTAGCTGGGGATGAGCCCATGGTAGATGCTGCCACACAGGACACCGGTGCAGAGACTGACGCACAGGATACCGGTGCAGAGACTGACGGGGACGAGCTTGAGGGATTTCTTGGTGGACCCAGGGACCCATTAGTGCTTACAGAGTATGCTGACCATGTTGCGGGCAGCGTATGGTCTGGACAGGTATTTATAATATTAAAGTTAGTTAACTTTTATTTTTTTTTATTTTTTGGTTACTTATTGACGTTATTTGAAAAAATTGTGTGTTCCTTTGTACTTCAATTCAGGAACATCTTGAGTTGAAGTTATGCTCCCATGGGAGGAAGGTGCATAACTTGGGCAGGTCTATTCCTGCAATTGAGGACATGGTTGCTGGGACAGGATTAAGTCCTTTGATCGCGTGTTCAATAGACACCGGCGATCGGGGACTTATATCCTCCTTTGTTGAGAGGTGGCACCGGGAGACTTCTAATTTCCATCTTCCTGTGGGGGAGGTTTCGATCACGCTGGATGACATCGCGTCTCTTCTCCATCTGCCTATCGTTGGCGCATTCCATGACTTCCAGCCTTTGTGCACCGACGAGACGGTGTTGCTGTTGGTTGAGTTACTGATGGTCTCAGCAGAGGTGGCCATGACCGAGACAGGCCAATGTGGTGGACCATACGTACGCCTGTAGTGGCTACGAGACGTATACCAGTGCAGATGTCAGACGCAGCACTGGACAGTTGCCGCTCATGCTTATCTTCTACATCTTTTGGGTTGCACTCTTTTTGCTAATAAGAGTGCAACCCATGTTCATGTCGCACACATACAGGCCCTACGTAACCTCACTCTTGCTGGGCGGTATGCATGGAGAGCTGCTGGCCTCGTCCATATGTACAATCAACTTAATGATGCCAGTCTCAGCACCAGCCGACAGTTTGCTGGTTATATCACCTTGTTACAAGTAATTAATATGTATTTCATAATTTAATTACAACAATGTTTTAATGACTGTATATTTAATTAACATGTATGATTTTCATGTAAACCCTATAGTGTTGGATATACGAGCACTTTCCTTCAGTTGCAGAGTGCAATGCTGATCCGGACTACGACGAGGTGTTACCACGTGCATGTCGGTGGATTGCGACAAAGAAGACTGTGAAGAAGCTATCTACAGCGACGTACAGGCAGTGCATGGATCGTCTGAGGATCCTGGATGCCTGCTGGATGCCATATGCGGAGCACCGACCTGTGCAGAACTTTCATCCGATTTCGTGCTTCTCTGGAAAGCTCTGCAAGGGGCCTGCTGTTGTCAGATACAGACTGGAGAGGTTTATGCACCAGTTTGGCTACATCCAGTGCATTCCTGCACACCCTGTCCATTCATGGGTGTCATATGATGACATGGACGATACGTGGACGCACTACTCAGACCATCTGGAGGCAGCAGGTGATCTATGTGTTGTGTCAGGTCAGTGTGCGCCTGACTACATAGACTGGTTCTTCGTCATATCGCATCCATTCATGACTGCACCACAGACGAATCCTCCTCGAGATGCATATGCGATGCAGCCCAGTCATATCCCTCATGAGGCAGCACCGACATCGACACATGTGGATCCTGATGCAAACGAGCCCAGACATGCAGTGGTAAGTGTTACTATTTGGTTAGATGTATGCCATTTACTTCAATTATTTTAATACTAATTTGTATAATTTGTTTGTTTTTTATTTAACAGGAGGCTTGTCATGCGATCGCAGAGGCGTTGGAGCAGCATCTAAATGTGCTAGGCACATCTACACATGAAGAGGTTATCCAAAAATGCCTCAGGATTGTCAGGAGTGTCACTGAAGACCGCAATGTGTATGTGAGGTCTCGACGTAGGCGGTGCACGGATCAACAATAGTTTATTCACACTTTAGATATCATTAGTTTTTGACGATGTATTTGACTTGACATTTTGTCAATTATGTTTAAATTACTTGATCCAAAATTTATTTTGTAATTGTATGCTAAGAAATTACATAGACCCTAAGAAACTCCATTTTGAGAAAACATAAAGACAACTAAAACTTCTCTCCACAAAAACACTTAGGCAAACACATCCATGATCCGCGGCACAATAATTTGCAATAGTAAGCTCCAAATCTGTTCTAAGATCGTAAGTTCCTTGATTAGTTGGTTCCTTCTGCAAAACAACCAAAAAATTTACAAGCAGACAAGGTTAGGGAGGGGGAGGAAGCAAATCCTTTTTCAAAAATAAATAAATATATGAACTTAATCCAATATCACTTTAATTGTGACTGAATATAATCACATTAATTTAAAATAAATCACCTCAAGCAGAAAGGAAATGTTTTATTAAACCAGTCATTATTTAACAATAGCAATGGATATTTTTATATAGCTACTTCAAATTAACCTCGCACTAAAGTAGTTACCTGCATATATCAGTGACAACTTTCAGTGCTTGCTTAGACACTTGTTGATTGTGATATCTTCAAATTAGCCATTTGTCGCCTTCTCTTGGCTTTCCTTGATAGATTATCCCTATTAATATTTGATCCGCATGCATCCCAACCTTTAGGAAGCCCAAGTAATTCATCCTTCTTTTCAAAAATCTAGCTTCTCATTGTCATCATGTCACTACAAAAGTCAGGGTCAGCATCCTCTACATTATAATATTTCTCGTCAAATGCCTTCTTCATCATTCTATCATACTCCTGTGGGTCAAATTCCTCTTCAATTTCTTCCCTGGACAATGGGATAATATCATCACCATGGATCCCTGCAGTCTTCATTATCTTTTTAACCTTTTCCTGTATTTCCTGCTTATTCAAATTCTTTAAGCGTTTCAACTCCTCCTCCCTCTCTTTTTGTTCTATAGCCATTCTCTCCTCTTTGCTCTTTCTCTGCTCTTTCCTTGCATTCGTCTTCTTCCTCATTGATCCCTCCACCTTCCGAGCATGACCCAACACCCTATCTTCTGGATTTTCCTGAAATCTGTATTCATATTCTTCCTATCTCTTGAGCTCCATCTCATCCTCTGAAATCTCTTGCAATTCATCCTCTCCAACATTCAAATTCTTCCCACTCTTGCCAATCCACAATTTGACCCAACACCCTATCAAGTTGATCCGTTGTTGATCCATAGAAGGCTTACGGATCAACTTGATCCATAAACCAAACTCGATCCATAGAAGTAAAATCAACATACGGATCAAGGTGATCCATGGAAGACTCGCGGATCAACTTGATGTTAGAGTTTGTGGTCTTAGTTCCTTTGTCCCACATTGCTTGGTTTGTAAAAACTTGTGTCTCACTAGTGTTATATATAGAGACACCTTGTAAGCTTTTATGTGCAAGTAATAAAAGTTCTCCTAGTGTAGCCGTGGACGTAGGCACATACATTGTGTGCTGAACCACGTTAAACTGTGTGTCTTTTTCTTTCTTCCCTTTATTTCTTTCTCTTCTTTTATTGCTCTATACTAACAACTGGTATCAAGAGCTTTTGGTTACTCCACGGAATTTCCTTAGTTTAAAGGAATTAGTGGGAGTCTTCTCAGTTTAGAGGAGGCAGTGGGAGCAATGGCATTAGAAGAGGGAAAAATGAAGATCGAGAAGTTCGATGGCAGAGATTTCAGCTTTTGGAAGATGCAGATAGAGGATTATCTATATCAGAAGAAGTTGTATCAGCCCTTATCAGGGGTTAAGCCAGAAGACATGAAGCAAGAAGAATGGAACTTGCTAGATCGACATGCTCTTGGCGTGATCAGATTGACATTAGCCAAGAATGTCGCGTTCAACATCATGAACGAGAAGACTACTGCAGGCTTAATGAAGGCATTATCAGATATGTACGAGAAGCCGTCAGCAGCCAACAAAGTATACTTGATGCGCCGGTTGTTCAACCTCAAGATGGGAGAAGGTATCTCTGTAACTGATCATATTAATGAGTTTAATACTATTCTTGCCCAATTGGAATCTGTGCATATTAAATTTGAGGATGAGGTGAAGGCATTGATTTTATTGTCATCACTACCGGATAGTTGGGCTGCAACTGTTACTGCAGTTAGTAGTTCTACAAGGGAGAACACATTAAAGCTTAGTGACATTCGTGACTTGATCTTGAGCGAAGATGTTCGCAAGAGAGATTCAGGAGAATCTTCCAGTCATGTTTCCAATTCAGCATTGAATACTGAAGGCAAAGGAAGGACTACCCAGAAGGGTCAGAATGGTCGAGGCAGATCAAAGTCAAGAGGGAAAGGTCAGAGAAAATTTCAAAGTGACGTTACTTGTTGGAATTGTGACAAGAGAGGTCACTTTAGCAATCAGTGCAAGGCACCAAAGAAGAACAAGTCGCACAAAAACAAGAAGCGCGATGATGATGAATCCGCAAATGCAGCAACTGATGAACTTGATGATGCATTAATTTGCAGTTTGGATAGTCCTGTTGATTCATGGATCATGGACTCAGGTGCGTCGTTCCACACTACTCCCTCTAAAGATTTATTGTCTAACTATGTTTCTGGAAGATTTGGAAAAGTTTACCTTGCAGATGGAAAATCTCTTGACATTGTCGGAAGAGGTGATATCAACATCAAGACCTCCAGTGGATCCCTATGGACATTGCACAATGTCAGACATATTCCTGCCTTAAAGAGAAATTTAATATCTATAGGGCAGTTGGATGATGAGGGACATCACACCACTTTTGGAGATGGAGCTTGGAAGGTAACAAAAGGCAATCTCATTGTGGCTCGTGGAAAGAAGCGAGGATCTCTTTACATGATTGCAAATGAGGATATGGTAGCAGTTACTGAGGCTGTCAATAATTCAACCATGTGGCATCAAAGACTTGGACATATGAGTGAAAAAGGAATGAAGCTTATGGCGGCAAAGGGTAAGCTATCAAGCCTCAAGCATGTAGATGTTGGTGCTTGTGAACATTGTATCCTTGGAAAGCAGAAAAAGGTCAGTTTCTCAAGGGCAGGGAAGACTCTGAAAGCTGAAAAGCTAGAATTGGTGCACATAGATGTTTGGGGGCCAGCCCCAGTGAAATCTGTTGGAAACTCACGCTATTATGTCACCTTTATCGACGACTCTACCAGAAAGGTATGGGTTTATTTTCTTAAAAATAAATCTGATGTGTTTTCTGTGTTTAAAAGGTGGAAAGCAGAAGTTGAAAATCAAACAGGTCTAAAGGTTAAAAGTCTGAAATCTGACAATGGTGGGGAGTATGATAGTCAGGAGTTTAAAGACTTCTGTTCAGAACATGGGATCAGAATGATCAAGACAATACTAGGAACACCTGAGCAAAACGGTGTTGCATAAAGGATGAATAGAACCTTGAATGAGAGAGCAAGGTGTATGTGGATCCAATCTGGCTTGCCTAAAGCATTCTGGGCAGAAGCAATAAACACAGCAGCATATCTCATCAATAGAGGACCATCAGTTCCTTTGAATTATCAGTTGCCTGAAGAAGTATGGTCTGGAAAGGAGGTAAAACTTTCACATTTGAGAATTTTTGGTTGTGTTTCATATATACTGACAAACTCTAATAGTAGAGATAAATTGGATCCGAAGGCGAGGAAGTGTTATTTTATTGGTTATGGATCTGACATGTATGGCTACAGGTTTTGGGATGACCAAACCAAGAAAGTTATCAGAAGCAGAAATGTTACTTTTAATGAGAACTTATTTTATAAGGACAAATTTTCTGCAGAATCTACATGTGCAGGTAAACTGTCAGAAATTTCTGAGAAAGCAACACTTGAAGAAATTTCAGAAAGTGATGTAGCCAACAGAAACCAGAGTACAGGCGTAGAGGTTGAGTCAGAACCAGAACCATCAACTCCTCCAAGAAAATCTAGCAGAATTTCAGTACCACTAGATAGGTATTCCCCTTCATTGCATTATTTGTTGTTAACTGATGCTGATGAGCCAGAATGTTTCAATGAGGCTACACAGGGGAATGACACTATTGAGTGGGAGCTAGCGATGAAAGATGAGATGACATCCCTTCAGAAGAATAAGACGTGGTCTTTAACTAAATTGCCAGAAGGAAAGAAGGCGTTACAGAATAGGTGGGTCTATAGGCTAAAGGAAGAATCTGACGGTAGAAGAAGATACAAGGCGAGACTTATGGTGAAAGGGTTTCAGCAGAAACAAGGAATTGATTTCACAGAGATCTTCTCTCCAGTTGTAAAGATGACTACCATCAGAGTTATTCTGAGCATAGTAGCTGCAGAGAATCTTCACTTGGAGCAGTTAGATGTTAAAACTGCATTCTTGCATGGGGATTTAGAGGAAGACATCTATATGACCCAACCAAAAGGTTTTGAAGTGCCAAGCAAGGAGAATCTTGTATGCAAGCTTCACAAAAGTTTGTATGGCTTGAAACAAGCACCGAGGCAGTGGTACAAGAAGTTTAATGAGTTTATGAGCAACTCAGGATTCAAAAGATGTGACATGGACCATTGCTGCTATGTTAAAAAATATACTAATAGTTATGTTATCCTTGTTGTGTATGTTGATGACATGTTGATTGCAGGATCTAGTATGGCAGAAATTAACAGGTTGAAGCAGCAGTTGGCAGAAAACTTTGAAATGAAGGATCTTGGTCCAGCTAAACAAATCCTTGGTATGAGAATTCTTAGAAACAAATCAGAAGGAATTTTGAAGCTGTCTCAGGAGAAATATATACCCAAGTTGCTTGACAAGTTTTACCTTGGAGATTCTAAGACCAGGAATACCCCTTTGGGATCTCATTTGAAGTTTTCAAAGAAGCAATCTTTGCAAACAAATGAAGAAAAATGTTACATGTCAAGAGTACCATATGCATCAGAAGTTGGGAGTTTGATGTATGCTATGGTGTGTACCAGACCTGACATAGCACATGCAGTGGGAGTTGTCAGTAGGTTCCTATCAAATCCAGCAAAAGAGCATTGGGAAGGTGTAAAGTGGATACTCAGATATATGAAGGGTACTTCAGAGATGTGTTTGTGCTTCAGAAAAGGCAATCTCACTTTACAGGGATTTTCAGATGCAGACTTGGGAGGAGATTTTGATACCAAGAAGAGCACCACAGGCTACATTTTTACCTTGGGAGGTACTGCTGTGAGTTAGAAGTCTAAACTTCAAGATAGAGTTGCTCTCTCAACCACGAAAGCCGAGTACATAGCTATCTCAGAAGCAGCTAAGGAGATGATTTGGCTAAAGAATTTTCTCAATGAATTGGGGAAAGAACAAGATAATGCTCCAATGTTTAGTTACAGTCAAAGTGCTATAAGTCTTGCTAAGAATCCAGTCTTCCATTCTAGATACAAGCATATTCAATTAAGATACCATTTTATCAGGGAGTTGATAAATGATGGAAACTTATCTTTATTGAAGATCTTAGGATCAGAGAATCCAGCAGATATGTTGACTAAAGCTGTTACAACTGACAAACTGAGGCTTTGCATTGCCTCAGTTGGCCTTCAAGGATAATTGAAGATGAAGGCGCTGCACTAGGTAAAGAGTCGATGAACTCGTTGCTTACAAGGAGCTGCTAGAGTTTGGAACTTAGACCCCAAGTGGGAGAATTGTTAGAGTTTGTTATCTTAGTTCCTTTGTCCCACATCGCTTGGTCTGTAAAACTTGTGTAGGCTTAGTCCCACATCGCTTGGTTTGTAAAAACTTGTGTCTCACTAGTGTTATATATAGAGACACCTTGTAAGCTTTTATGTGCAAGTAATAAAAGTTCTCCTAGTGTAGCCGTGGACGTAGGCACATACATTGTGTGCTGAACCACGTTAAACTGTGTGTCTTTTTCTTTCTTCCCTTTATTTCTTTCTCTTCTTTTATTGCTCTATACTAACACTTGATCCGTAAGCCAAACTTGATCCGTAGAAGTAAAATCAACATACGGATCAAGTTAATCCGTGGAAGACTGACGGATCAACTTGATCCGTGGAAAACTCGCGGATCAACTTGATTTGCACTTGGTTCACGAGTCTTCCACGGATCAACTTGATCCGCACAAGGAAAAAAAGGACATTTTTGGAATTTTTAAAGGATGCTGAGTGCACCAACAATAACGCTGGGTGCACCTAACAACACCCTTTCCTTTTTCTTGATCACTTCCTTTTTCCCATTTATTTTCCCGACACACAATTTTAGTACTACACATCCTACATGCACCATCTAAAGACTCACTCACAAATCCAGTCTAATTAAGGACAAGTTAATACGGAGAAATTAATTAGTTCTCTACTACTACTGTATATTTATAATATTGATCAATCTTTACCTAACATGATACGTATTTAAGTTTTTTAATTTAAGAAAAAAATAATAATGCTAAATTGTAGACACTCTTAGATTGTTTGATAATTTTTTCTCTCAAAAAATTATTAGATATCCAAAACCATCATAGACTCTATTAACATAATATACAATGCCACTTAAAAAAAACATAATATACAAGGCTATTAGTTTTTTTTTATTAATTAAAAAACTTGAATATTTTTTTTATCGACAAATATTCTTTGTTAATAGAAAAGATCAGATTTTATGATTTTTTTTCTTTTTCCTTCTCCTATAATCATGTAATTTACCTTATATTTCCGAAAAATCTGAAAAGGTATCATACAAATTGATTCAGGCTATAGAGATGTAGTGATCCGAAACTACTTAATATATAGTTTCTTCCACACTCACGGCACTCAAATATTTCATTTCCTCACACATAGACTGCACCTCCCCCCTCACACACTCACACACTCACTCATTCACAACACCACACTGACTTATTCATATTCATCCGTCACATGAAAGGCCATGGCAAGCACACACACAAGTTACAAAGCAAATCCAAACTCTTCAGTGATGAACCTTATTTGCACCATGCAACCATAATATCCACCCATCATAGATCTTATAGACAATTGCATATATAGCCATCAAAGCTTTTCCCAACCATTGAACTTCTCAACCGAGTCTTCAAAGCTTTTTCCAACCATTGAACTTCTCAACCAAGTCTTCAAACCTTCACGTGAATCTGTCATCAAGACAGCCCCTAAATTAAGCTTGAGCCGTCTGTGTCATACACGTATAAGAGGTCACGCATGGTTTACATCAAGAAAAGAAGCTATCATAAAGATATTAATTCTATTTTTTGTTGTTGAATAAGTCTAGGGTATAATATATTTTTTATTTCTCAAAATAGTTGAGAACGATAGTTTTGAAATATTTTAAAGGATAAAAACATATTTTACCTAGAATTCTATTTGTATTTTATTTCTTGCTTAGTTTTCGTGGTAAAGGCGTAAGGCATAGCCGCATGGATATGAACTTATCATAGGGCTCCATTGAATCAAATCAGTTTAAACTTAAAGCTTTTGAAAATCATTATTAAAAAAAAATGAACTTTTGAGGACACCAAAATTACGTCACTGAAAGAGAATAATGACTTCTTCTTCTTCTTTTTTTTCCTGTTGTAAACTTAGGAGTTTCAAAACCCAAGTTCCAAATTTGCAATGGTTTCTTGTTTTTGGTTCGTAAGTGGATTACAAAAATTTCATTTTAACGAAAACTTTTGGATTATTTTAATATTATGCGCTAGTTGTAATTAAAAGTCATTAGGATTGTTTTAGAAAACTAAGAATAAATCTATAATTAATTTCTCTTATCTTTTCAAAATACTCATTAGTTTTTTTTTAAAAAAAAACCAACACAGAATAGTATTTTTTTAGCCATAAAAAAAATAAGGGAACGAAAGACTGAGGGAAGAAAGCCAATTTAATTAAAAAAATAGAAAATGAATTTTTTTTTAAAAACACAAGAAAATATTGGGCCAGGAAATAAATATGAATTATAATAATCAAGAGCGTCATGCATGCTTAGTAGCTTTCTGTGCATTAAAGAACTCTAGAGAAATTATGTGTTATGATCTATTCTTACAAAAACATATGCCATAGCCTGTGAACTGGATCCGTGTTCATGATCTCTTGTATATGCTTTTGTTCTTTAATTGTTAATAATTAAGAACACATGCCGTAGTGCAAGTTTAAATCACGAAGAGTTATGGATACCCATAATTTTTTAAGGGATATAAAATAAACTATCCTTTTTGTTATTGTAATTTAAAAATTTAAAGACCTTCTAATTCACCTCATAATCAGTTTCAAGTCCAACCAATTCTATTCATCCATGCTTCACTCAGGTTCTTTTGAGACCTTTTAAAAAAAAGAAAAAGGACATGATGAGGCCCTTATTTAGATGTAATAGAGGTGTTTATATAAAATTAAGAAGAAGAAAAAAGATCGTCAGCAACAAATTGAAATGAATGTGTATGCAAAGTTAAAACCTAAAAGGTTAATCGATCAATGATGGAACACCCAAATAGTCATGTTTTAGTTTCTCCCAAGCTCCAAAGGGGAAAAGCGTTTGGTAAAATCAGTCAAATAAGTTAGTTGATAAATATAAATTAACACAAAAAAATATATGTAATTATTTGAGTTAAAAAGTGATTAAAAAACGAGTGAGAAAAAAAGAAAGCTACAAACTTATAAACTAGAGCTTATTTTCGTAAGTTAATTGATACAGTTTATGAAAATAAACTCCAAGTTAATATAATAAACTGTACTAAATAAACTTATAAGTTGATTAAAGTAATTTGTAAACTATTAGAGTATCATACGAAAACATTTAGTATTCGTTCAGAGTCGCAAGTTGCTAGTTTTGGAACTTGTATTTAGAAGTTTCTCTCGGTGCTTTAAAAATTTGGAGGTATTTATGGTCTTAGCTGGATTCAGACTGTTAACTTCATATTAATTTTTGCTTAGAAAAATTTACAATAGTTGCATGTTGTTCCTTTCCGATATTTCATTTTTGTCATATAATTAGTTAAACTAGCTTAACTATAAGCTACTAAAGTGTCTTATTGAGGGTTTTCTCCTTGCTGCACCGTTAGGGTTTTTTTATTGATCCCAAGGCTTGTATGCTTGTTTTTCCCTTGTGGTTGTCGCTCTACTTAGGGTGATTTGCTGTCCCAATGTGACACCTTTTATTCTTATATACATATTTATATAATAAAATACATGAAAATGTGGAATTACATAAAATAATTTTATTCAATAAACATAAAAGAACTCACGTGAATAAAAGGTTCACATTTCGGTTAATCACCAAATTAAAAACTTATCAATTAAGAGTATGAAAATATTTTCGACTCAAAACAACGTCGTTCAAGTTTACAAAAGAACATAAGTTAAGTAGCATAATAAAATAAAGTAATATGATGACATGTTTGGAACATTATGCAATTAAAACAGAAACTCATGCCTTAATGTCACATCCTATCAGAGCATTATGTCTTGACGTCCTCCAACACGAGGTTCCTTAAAGCAATCCACCTTGTCATATGCTCCAACGAACACAAGTTTCGAGATCATCACAGATCCAAACACAAACAACACACGAGGAAGTGAGTTATCACATTCTAAACAGGTAGAGATAAACGAAATATATATATATATATATATATATATATATATATATATATAATATAACAAGCTCAACTTAGCACAATTCACATCATTTTACCACTCATTGTGTAACATCACTTGTCCCAAGGATTTAATCACATTTCACACCTTCACATTAATCACGTGTTCAAACAACAATCTCAAGTACAACACAACATCTCACACTCACACAATTCATTACCACCATCATGTAACAAGTCACAATGATCATTACACATGCGTTATGCAACAGATACACTAAGACTCAATCCTATATGCAATATGGTACCATGTCAGTGAAAAACTCGTCGGACGCTAGAGTACATGACAAGACAGACACACACTGGTAAGTCAGGTCACTCTCACTAGGTAAAATCATAGGGAGACCAGTCAGGGTCACTGTTTTGCGAGAATGCTCCAACATGTGGGATCGACACATGCTTAAAGAGCACTCAAACTGGTGTATTTACCCCAAGGCCTAGACTCGAAGAGTCGTCAGGTCTCTCCCTCCTGATTCAGGTCCAACCCAAAAAATTTTAACACAGACTCTATCTATGAACTATACAAAACACACGACTCCTCAGTTGTTCTCAAAATAATTTTAACTCCTCGTGCCTCAAAGTGATTCAACTCTTCAGGTTCCCACAGTGGATCCCATCACAATACTCGTCGCACATTAACTCGTCCCCTTAAAGGTCTTACAGTCGTGTGATTTATAGTTCATAGCTCACAACTCAATGCACACAACATCTCAATACATGTTGATCTCACAATTAACACATACTCAACTTATCACATACACTCAATCTCAATCACAATGTTATAATCCAAAGCAACATGTTATCACACCTCATGAATCATATACACATCACACAATATTAATATATACATGCACAAACACAAACTTTACCTATGAACTATGCAATACACACAACTACTCAATTGTTTTCAAAATCATTTTAACTCGTCGCCTCAAAGTGATTCAACTCGTTGGGTTCTCACACGGATCCCATCACAATACTCGTTGCGAAAAAACTCGTTACCCTTAAAGGGTCTTACAATTGTGTGATTGCACAACTCATATCACAACTCAATACATACAATATCTCAATAGACATGTATCTCACAATTCATCACATATTCAATTTATCACTTACACGCAATTTCATGATCCCAATATAACAATTTATCATGCTAATCTAGTAAATCTTGTCCAAAACACAAACAATTATACAAAAATGTTCTCACAACATGGGAGTAAAACCCCTCAAACAATTTCACATAATCATATCAAAATAAAGAATCAAAATCATAGGTCAAAAACAAAACACAAGAGCACTCAATTTTATCAACCAATTCGCATCAGGCATCAATTGGTCGTCAAACAAACAATCTCATAATTATAATCGTAAAGGAAGAATTACAATACAATAAACATCTCAAAATAAACTATAATTTGATCCTCTAAGGATCCCTACACATGTTCATTCTAACCCCAATTGCGATAAACTCATCTCTTACCTCTAAGCGGCTCACTGTGTAGTCGACATGATAGTGGCATCTCTAGGGTTCCTAAGATTCTAAGCTTTTCTTTGGTTGCTCTGCTAGGGTTTCCAAGCATTAGAGAGAAGGAGAAGGGATTGGAACCTCAATTTTACTGTCTCCATGTGAGGGGAATTTCTCTCTCTACAAACATTATTTCACAAAACCCAATGGTGAGAATGTGTAAAAATGAGTTTCAAAGGTGGTCTCCAAATTTTACAATGATCCAATGGTTAATGAGTCGAATCGTAGTTTTACTAGGACATGTTTGGTGTATGTAGGAAAAAGAGAGGTTTTGAGAGAGGAAGAAGGGAAAACGAATTTGGAGGAAGAAAGGCATAAGACGTAAATGTAAAAATGACCTAATATGTCTCTATTTATAACTAGGGTACTCTAAGCCTATTATTTACTCTATTTTCTTTATTTTATTATTTTATAAAAAAACTTATTTTACTCTTTCATTAAATAAATAACCAATTAAAACATCCATTTATTTTCTAAAACATCATTTTACTCTATTTATTTTCTAATACTATGAAACCTTATTTTAATTAACAAAACTTTTTCTCTCATTTATTTAATTTTTAAAAACTCTATTAATTTTTAAATAAAACTCTTTTTATTTATTTGACGAAAATCTGGTGTTACGCCTAATATAATATTTATGCCTATTTGGTACTTACCAAAACAACGTCGAATGGATCATGGAAATAACCTTGACCTCGCTGATGAGGAAAAGGAAATAATAGAGTTGTCAAAACCGAAGGAAACAAGTCAACTGGGTAAGGTGGATGTGGAAGGCAATTAGACGGTCTTCATCTTACAAGAGATTTTATGGAGTTGAATTAGGTTAAAAAGCCCAAATTCTAGAAAATTTCCATAAAAATCATGTTTTCGATATCAAATATTGTAAAAAAATAGTTAAAACAACTATGTATGCATTTTGTTCTCTTCTGAACATACATAAACAACATTTTCCAGTTTAAAACAAGATGTTGTCATGTGATATGTGAGGAAGGAGAAATTACAAATAGTTTAAACAACTGTGCATTTTGTTCTCTTCTGAATACACATAACCACCATGATTTTAAATTGCAATTGCGGTTGTAGTTGAAGTTCAGTTGCAATTGTGGTGTGTCACAAAATTTTTATATTATGGGAAAGTGTGACTTATGCAGTCACAATATGATTATGGAAAGTCAAAATATCTTGACGTTGCGACCACAATTGTGGTTGTGGACCACTATTTAAAATCATAATAAACACCATCTTAAGGCTCAAAAACAAGGAGGAATTATTAAGTAGTCGTGTATTCAAGTTTTTCAATTTACAAAAAAAAAAAAAAGATTAATAACAGTCAACTACACGTTACATGATGAGGCTAACCAGGGAGGCAGTGTTGCACTGGTGAGGAGAGTTGCGTTAGGGTTTCAAATGAGAGACAAAAGGGGTTCTGCACTTGCAAACACGTAGTAAATGAATGACCAGAGAACGCATAGTAAATGTTCTATCCTTTGTAACGATAATAGTCCATTTAGTGTTTGTTAATACATTTTACAAGTAGATATAAAATATAAAAAAAATTAACACTATCTTGTGCATTATAAAAATATTTATAGAAACATATAAAGTATATATAAAAAAATAATATTATAATAATGTTAAAGAAAATATATTTTATTCATAAAAAATAAAATGTAAAAAATGCAGAATTTGAAACTTCATCTTCTTTAAATTTCAATCTCATATTTATATAAACTTTTTTTTCTTCTTCTAAAAACAAGATATTCCCATGATGAGAAGTTACTACATTAATTCTATAAATTAGTTAAGAGATAATTTCTCTTTTCACACATATCATTTTATTTATAAAGAAATCAAACCACTCGTATATTTAAAAGAGTAAAAATTACTAGTGGCTACATCCCATGAGTAAACTAAAATTAGCTTAGCTATAAGTTAAGTAAACTTTTACAGGAACTAATATAAAAGAAATTTTATGAATTGACTTAAAAATAATTAAAATTTAAAAAAAAATATTTTATTTTATTTTTCTAATTTTTAATATTATTTTTATTTTTATTTATAAGTCTCGAAAATTAAATTTATTATTTTTATTAAGATTCAATTTATTATATTTATTGTATTAATTATTTTTAAATTAAAATATTCCTAATTAAATAAGAGAAATATTACAGTGATAAATACTTTATTTAGAAGAGAAAAAAAATTATCGTAATACATATGCCTTTTAAATAACTTTTTACATTTTAAGAAACGAATCTCTAATTTTCAGTCAAAGTTACCTAAAAAAAAAGAAAAGAGAAGAAAATCCCTTATTAAATTAATTAACATTGACAATGGCATTTCATTGTGGTAGAAAAAGTTCCCTTAAATAATAAATGAGTACTTGATCTACATTTTCTCTCTCTTCATTCTCCAACATCTACGTTATCTCCTCCAATTCTTTAAAATATTTATAGAAACATATAAAGTATATATAAAAAAATAATATTATAATAATGTTAAAGAAAATATATTTTATTCATAAAAAATAAAATGTAAAAAATGCAGAATTTGAAACTCTTCTTTAAATTTCAATCTCACATTGTAAAAAATGCTGAATTTGAAACTCTTCTTTAAAAAAGTTTACATATAAAGTTTTTATTTTATTTTCAAATGAACTAATATGCAATAATTTATATAAATATGTGTTATATTTAAATGATAATCATGAAATAATAAAATTAAAATTACAGAATTTCTTTTAAAAATTTAGTTTAATTTTTAAATGTTTACCTTTTGAATTTGTTATTGTTTATTAATTATTACATTTTTTAAATTAAAACATAATTAATAACTCAATATATTATTTTTAAATATATATATATATATATATATATATATATATATATAATTAAAGAAAAAGAGTTGATATTAACCTCGGTTCTTTGAAAATCGATGTCGTTAAGCACTTTTTAACATTGGTTATTTGAAAACCGATGTTGTAAGTGTTTAACGACATCGGTTTTCAAATAACCGATGTTCATGGGACGATGTTAAAACTCATTTTTTTAGTAGTGAGGGATTGTAATGATCTCATACCTTCTAATAATTTCTTTGCTACAAAGTTGTTTGGAGTTTGGATGTTTATGGCAAAGTATGTGAAAAGGCACCTAATGGCCTTTTAAGTTGGCATTTTCACTTTAAATTATTGGTTGAGAGACAAACCCACTAACTAAATATTTGCAAGCAATGAAGAAAAAGAATAACAATATCCTCCGACCTTATGTGTTTAATAGAGGTTAATAACTAACATAGGCATAATAACATTATCAATCAATGTAGAAAAAGCATTAATACATGCAGCAATAATTCTCACTGATAAATGAGAATGCAAATGTTACAGTGAAAGATTTAAAAGAACAATTAGCAACCTTGCTATGATACTAAGTGCAGGTTTGAATTAAAGAAGAGTACAAAAGCCTATTGAGAGAGGAATGATCTCTGAGTTGTCGCTGTTTTCGGGTTAAGCATGGGAATGAGTATGTTGGAGTTGAAGTTGGCTTCGGTGGATTTTCAAACAAGAGCCTTCGATATTTCGGTGTGACAAATGGTAGATGAGGTTGTTGCTCGAGACTCAAGAGGGGACAGATAGGAAGATGAGGTTCTTGCTTTCATTTCAGTCTCTGTTGCAATACTCTAATTATAGTCCCTAATGATTTGGCATCTTAGTTGCCAGCCGCATGTGTCATGGGTATGCCAAATAGGCACTTAGCGTGTCACATAACACAAATGTTATTGTATGTTGTGCAGTCAAAGGGGAATAAACATCGAGAAAATTTACACTAATGGATCATCAAATAAACACATAAGTGAATCTACACCACATTTTAATCCAATGTGTGACTTCACCTTACACTTAATTGTTGGATTGAGGAGCGAGATGGTTTGCACTTCCAAGGATTATTTTTTTAATTTTAAAGTGTTACACACTTTTAGGGACCAAAATGATATTTAACCCTATATTTTGAGTAATACTTGTATCTGAATCTGTATAACTAAATATGTCTTGTCATATAAGATTCTTAAATTTACTTTAGTAGGCAAACTGGATAAGATTATTGCTAAAATAAAAGCAACAAAAATGGTGAAACCTAATTGTTCAGCATTTTCAGAGGAACCTGTGAAGGCACTCATCTTGTTGACATAGGCTTTGTACTCTGGACTCATCTTTTGAAACGTTATTATGTCACATGCTACTAATTAAGTTGAAAAAACAAAGTACATTGTTTTAGAAGCTAAAGAAGAGTTATTTAAAATTTGTAGTGAAAATGTAGTGTGAAAAGCTATTTGCAATTTGCTTCATTAATAAAGTGGACAACTCAATTGTTGATTTCGTTACTAAATTTCAATGGTTTTGGTTGAATAAGGAATTCAGTGGACTGAGAAGTTGTGCTTAAGAGGAAGAGAGTGTTTGGATACATGTTTTGAAATGGGAAAGAATGATTAAAAGAGATAGAAATTAGCTTGTCCAACAATGCTATTCTATTGATATTTTCTTCATACCATTTATCTTAGAAGACAAATGATTCCTTTTTATATTTTTTTCTATTGCCTTCCTTTCCATGATCTTTTTTGTTTTAACCATTAACTGAGTTGGAATAGTAGTAAAATCATGTAGATATTTGTTTTCATTTGGTGGGGGCGATATGAATGAGAAAAATCCATACAACCAAACAAAGTTGGGGCTCAGAAGAAAGAGAAACATCCCTCCCTTAAAGAATAACTAAGTTAGATTTCTTAGGAAAATTTGTTGATACTAACATCTTGTATACAAATTTCTATACCACTTTCATTTTAAACACTATTAGTTCCTCAGTCATGAACTTTCTATATTGAAAATTTGTCGTCTATTTCTTTTACAGGCAGTGGCTTAGCTTTTCATATTTTGCCAGATTAAATTATGAGTTACTCTTTGAACTTTTTATGCAATACTTGACTATTGATTTTTTCTTATAGTTGTCATCTCATGCAATGCACTTTTAAGATAAGGTTACATTGTTTGGTCGAGAGCAACAATTTACTTATGACCATTATATATTCAAAATGTATGCTTGGCCATTAATCAACCAACCATGATAAGCCCCATCATCCACCACCCCTTCTATACCATAGGCACATTTTGCTTATCTACTTTGCTACTGTTACTTTTAAACAAGTCAAACAAATAATATGGTTTTAAATCGTAGTTGTGATTACAGATGTGATGAGTCAGAAAAGCTTTACATTGTGCAAAAATACGACTGATGCGATCATAATTACGATTGCGGTGATATGAAAAACCTTAACATTCTGGTCACAATTATGATTATAGACTGCAATTTAATATGTATTACTTAAGCTAATGAACATGTTGAGTGTTAGTTGATATGGTTCTCTATATCTTTTTTCCAATACAAATTCACCTTTAAAATATAAAACATTACTGTAACAAAGGGACAAAGACAAAGGGTGCCACTTAACCCATACATGGGAAATGATGGTCATAAAATATGTTAGGCCAAAATGCAAACTACACAAAAATAACATCAACTCCACCATAGTCACACATTTATGTTCTTCCAAGAAAGAGATAACATAATGAAGCCTCCTCCAAGTGTCACCTCTACATGGTACCTAACGATAAGGTTACCATTCAATTTTTTCCCTTACTCGTGTGGCCAATATGTTGAAATGTCATCACTTATACAATCAATGGTTGTAACTTCACAGCAACCGATCCTCTTCATTTCACACCATTGGATGAGTACTACAAAAATGACACCCTTAAATATAGCAAGTTTGAGTAGAATCTAGCAGCTGAAGCAAAAGTAATTTAGAGAAAAGAAGGAAATGGCTTCCTCACCGATCTCCTCCCCAGTAGTTACCATCATTAACCGTGTCGGTGTCAGCATGGTTGCCCCTTTCACTGGCCTCAAATCCATGGCTGGCATCCCTACCAGGAAGACCAACAGTGACATTACCTCCATTGCTACCAATGGTGGAAGAGTATAATGCATGCAGGTAAGACAATTCCAAACATACAAACACAAAAGGCACCAAAATGATTATAATTGATGTTACATATTTATGTATGCTACAAAATGTTACTTAAATTAACATGATAGTTATAGGAAAATATGCTCATGTGCAAGTTTGTTAACTCAATTTTCATGTAAATTAATTACTAGGTGTGGCCTCCAGTTGGCAAGAAGAAGTTTGGGACTTTTTCCTACCTGCCAGACCTTGATGATGCCCAATTGGCTAAGGAAGTATAATACCTTCTTAGGAATAGATGAATTCCTTGCTTGGAATTTGAGTTGGAGGTCAATTTATTACAACCCCTTTTGGTTCAATTATAGTTTTCTTTAGTTTTGTGTTTGTTTCAACTTATATTTGAAGAAATAATTGCTTTTCATGGTAGTGTGCTAAAAGTACTTCCAATTTTTTTGTAAGTTTATCTATATCGTGTTTGGTTTCACATTACAAATGTGATTTTCAGAAGCTAATAATTATAGCTTTTACATCACAAGCGACATGATTCTCCATCCTCAACGAGTTTACAAATATGATATTATTGGATATTTCGATTCTAATATTCTATTTGAGAGTTATCAATATTTATCAAATTTATTTGTATCATGTGGAAGCACTTGGTTTTGAGTTTTGATGGTTGATCTATTTGTTGTGTGTTTGTTTATAGCATGGTTTCGTGTACTGTGAGCACAATAGGTCACCAGGATACTATGATGGACCCTACTAGACCATATGGAAGCATCCTATGTTTGGTTGCACTGATGCTTCTCAGGTGTTAAAGGAGCTTCAAGAGGCTAAGACTACATACCCCAACTCCTTCATTCGTATCATCGGATTCGACAACATTCGCCAAGTGCAGTGCATAAGCTTCATCGCCTACAAGCCCCCAGACTTCTAAGTTTAAAAAACTTATGCCCATTTTCTTTCTTTATATTTAAACCACATCCCCCTTTCTTTTTTGTTTTTCTTTTTTGTTGGTTGCCAAAAGTATCCTTGGATGAAAGCTAGAGACTAATCCCTCGAATTATGGAAATTCATTTAATGGGCTAATCTCTATCAACTCATGCTCTTCATACACACGAACTTGGGGGTTGAACCAATTCCCATTTGCTTTTTCTTTTTGAGATTCATCATCTTGCATTTTTTGTTTATATTTTTCAGAAATGAATGGATGAGAATTAATGAATAATAAGTTGTTGGTGTTTGTTGTGTTGCTTTGTCCCCAAATAACTTCAAGAACCCATTATGCTTGCATTTCCCTCTAGTGGGTTGAAATTAATCTTAACTAAATTGAAGTTAGTTGTGCCACTAAATGAAGGTTAGTAATGAAGCTCATGATGTGTTATTCAAGTACTCAACATAGTTGAGCTTCGCCTATACTTTGTCACACATATGATGTGTAATGTTTTTAGATTAATTCCAAATCACCGTACAACATTCTTCCACTTATTTACATTTGTATAAAAGTATTGAATGCATTATATATTTATAAAATATTAAATACATTTATTTTTGTATTGTGTGATGCCTTTTATCCTGACATACATATAATTAAGAAAAACATATAAAAATCTAGAATTTAATTAAATCAATTTTATTCAAATCGCTAAAACGAATTCATGTGGGTAAAAAGGTCACATTCCCTTCATTGTTACCAAATAAAACTTATTAAAAACATCTCCGACTCAAAACAAGGTCGCCCAATTTTACAAAAGAACTCAAGTTAAACAGCGAAATAAAATAAAGTAAAATACATGTTTCGAACATCATGCAATTAAAACAGAAACCCATGTCCCAATGTCACATCCTATCAGAGCATTGCGTTCCAACATCCTCTAACACGAGGTTTTTTAAAGTCATCCACCTAGTCATCTGCTCTCACAAACACAAGGTTCGAGATCATCACAGGATCCAAACACAAACAACACACAGGGAGTGAGTTATCTCATTTTTAAATAAAATACAGATAAACAAAGACATAAGCAAAATATATTATAGAAATATTTATAACATAACTCAACTTAATACAATCAACATCACTTCATCACTTTATCATTTAAAATTCATTTTTCAATCACCATTCACATTACACATGAATCACACTTAAGATGTACCAACACTCACCAATTTCATAATAAACAATTCACAAGCGTTATGCAACAATTATACTAAGACTCAAGCCTATATAAAATATGGTACCATGTCAGTAAAAAATCACACTGGAGCGCTTAGGAGTAAATAACAAGACACGTCACCCAATGGGTATGTCAGGTCACTCTCACTAAGTAAAATCATAAGGTGACCAATCAGGGTCACTCTGTTTTGTGAAAATGCTCCAATCATATGGGATCAACATAGGCTTAAAGGAGCATTCAAACCAAGTGCATTTACTCTCAAGGCCTAGACTCTAAAGAATCCGTTAGGGCCTCACCTTTTTTATAAGAGTCCAACCCCTAAAACAACTTTTGCATGCAGGCACTGCTTATGAATTATACAATACCCACGACATCACACTTGTTTTCAAACATGTTTAACACATTGCACTACAATTTAAAACTTCATGTAACATCTCATTTTTCATAAATAAATTAAAAAGGATTTTTATTTATAAATAAATAGAGTTTTAGAAAAATGATGAGGTTTTAATAATTAAATAAATAAGGAGAAATAACTTTATTAATAAAAATAATGGTTTGAAGGAAAATAAAAAATATTTTATTTATTCATTTGATAGGAAATAAAATAGAGTTCTTGTTTATAAAATAATAAAAATAGAATAAATAATAGGCTCGGAGTACCCTAGCTATAAATAGAGACACATTACGTTTCCTTTTCCTCTCAATTTCGTTTTCCCTTCTTTCTCTCCCAAAAACTTCTTTTTCCCGCATACACTCAAACTTGTTTCAGTAAAATGATGATCTCGAATTCATTAATCGTTGGAATTTATGAAACAATGTCTAAGGTGAGAGAAATGTTCTTGGCATCATAGCTTTCTCTTTTCCCGCAGAGACCCAAAACCTATCCCAGTAAAACTACGATCCTGGACTCGTCAACCATTGGATCATTGTGAAATATGGGCACCACCTTTGGAACCCATTTTCACACAGTCTCACCGTTGCGATTTGCAAAATAATGTTTTTACAAAGAGAAATTAGTCTTTCACGTTGATAGTAAAATGGAGGCTACAATCTCTTCTTCTATCTAACGCTTGGAAACCCTAACAGAGCACACAGAGGAAAAAATTGAGAAATCTTAGGGAACTACTAGAGACGCCACTATCACTATCGAACTACACACGTGAGCCCGCTTAGAGGTAAGGGATGAATTTATCGCTATTGAAGTTAGAATGAACATGTGTAGGGATCCTTAGAGGATTAAATTAGGTTTATTTTGGGATGTTTATTGAATTATAATTTTTTCTTTATGATTATAAATACAATATTGTTGTGAGAAACATTTTTGTATAATTTGTTTGTGTTTGGATAAGATGAGCATGATAAATAGTTATATTAGGATCATGAAATTGTGATTGAAATTGTGTATAAGTGATAAATTGAATATGTGATGAATTGTGGGATAACATGTTGATTTGAGATTATAATATTGTTATTGAGATTGAGTATAAGTGCAAAGTTAAACATGCATTAATTTGTGAGATACACATAAGCATGTGATGGTGGATTGTGACATTATGAGATGTTAAATTGTAGACATTCGATTTGGTTGTGAATAAATGTGTGGTTAACACTTGATGTGACAATACTTATGTTGTGAGTTGTGAATTATACAATAACCCGACTGGTGTTTACCTTGAGAAAAGTGTTTATGCATAGTGTTAAAGGGGACAGTGTAGGATTCCTAGTTAGGAACCTAAAGTGTTAAATTGTAACGTAATGTATTAAACGTGTTTGAAACACGAGTGTGAGGTCATAGGTATTGTATAATTCATGAGCAGTGTCTGTGTGCAAAAATTGTTTTAGGGGTTGGACCTGAATTAGGAAGGTGAGGCCCTAACGGATTCTTCGGAGTCTAGGCCTTAGGGGTAAAGACACTCGATTTGAGTGCTCCTTTAAGTCTATATTGATCCCATATGGTTGTAACATTCTCGCAAAACAGAGTGACCCTGACTGGTAGGGGTGGGTAAGCGGGTCGGCCCGCCCCGCGTAAGGCCCGTCTGCATAAGCCCGCATTGGTAGCGGACCGGTCCAATCCGCTCCGCTTCTTACACAGACCAAATAAATTGGTCCGCCCCCGCCCCGCGGACTCCGCGGGTCAAACAAGCCTAGTTTTAAAAGAATTTTAATTTTAATAAAAATATAATACAATCAAATTAAGTTCAATACAAATGTAAATAAAATCTCAATAATTAGTCAATTACATCAATAAAATAAATAATGTCTTAACAAAAGAAAATCCAAGCAATAAATCTAAAATATGAAATTTAAACATTTCCAACAACAAATTATTTTATATTTGAAGTAGCTTAAGCCTTCTCCATCTCCATATCTTCATCTTCTTTTCCTAAAACTCGAAATAATAATAAATATTAGAATAAAATCAAGTTAAGTGATTAAAAGACAATAATTATTACATATTATATACCCTGCATATCAAATACTAGTAACCAGTTTTTAGTATATATTGTCAACAAGAAGCCTAGTTCGATATTTGTTAAGCACATGTGAGGAGAAAAAATGTTCTTAGTCTGCTACAACTACTAAATATGATATGAGCTATTTATATAATAAAAATATATTGAAATATCTTTAAAAATATTTATTTAACAATTATTTTTGGCTTAAATGATAAGAATTGATATTTTTATTATTTATGACTTTCAGATATAAAAATGATAGATTAAAAGAGAAAAAGATCGAGAAAATATCAAAAAAGAAGATTTTTAGCAAGTTATCACTTATCTTTTTTATCTTAATCTTTTATTTTTGTTATCTTTTATTTTTCTTATCTTATCCTTTTTTATCTTTATCATCTTTTAATTAAAATCTTTTATTTTTATCTTTATATCTTTATCTTATCTAATATATTTCTTTATCTATTATTTTAAAAAAAGTTTAAAGTGAAAAAGAGAAAATCAAACCTAATATAATTGGGTCAGGATCACACAAATTAAACCTATTGTGGGCTGCAGGCAACCTGTGGATCCCGCGGGCCAAGCCCGCATAGTCCACGGGTTAAGCGGGGCGGGCCCAAAAATATGACATAACCATGGATCGTTTAAAAAAATTGGTCGGTAACCCGCTCGGACCGCGGGCCCCGTGGGTCAGTCCATGGACCTGAACCCGTTTACCCACCCCTACTACCTGGTCACCTTATGATTTTACTTAATGAGAGTGACCTGATATACCCATTGTGTGGTGTGTCTTGTTATGTACTCCTAAGCACCCCAGGGTGATTTTTCGCTAACATGATACCACATTGCATATAGGCTTGAGTCTTAGTACAATTGTTGCATAACGATTGCTAATTGTTTATTATGAAATTGATGAGTGTTATTACGTCTTGACTCAAGTGTGTGATTCATGTGTAATGTGATTGGTGATTGAAAAATCAATTTTAAATGATAAAGTGGTGAAGTGACGTGGATTGTATTAAGTTGAGCTATGTTATAATTACTTCCATAATTTATTTTGATTACGTCTTTGTTTATTTGTATTTTTTTATAGAAATGTGATAAGTCACTCCCTGTGTGTTATTTGTGTTTGGATCCTGTGATGATCTCGAACCTTGTGTTCGTGGGAGTAGATGACTAGGTGGATGACTTTAAAGAACCTCGTGCTAGAGGATGCTGGGACACAATGCTCTGATAGGATGTGACATTGAGGATGAGTTTTTATTTTAATTGCATGATATTATTTTATTTTATTTTACCTCATAGATTTAACAAAATTTCTTTTGTAAACTTTGACGGCCTTGTTTTGAGCCAGATATGTTTTTAATAATTTTTATTTGATAATAGTAAAGTGAATGTGAACCTTTTACCCACGTGAATTTGTTTATCAGTATTTTTAGATATTTTATTTATTTGTATATATGTCACGATAGAGGGTGTCACACTTCAAGTTCCTAACTTGGAATCCTACACTTTCCTTTTAACACTTCGTGCATAAACATTTTTCTCAATGTAAACATCAGTCGGGTTATTGTATAATTCAAAACTCACAACACAAATATTGTCACATCAAGTATTAACCACACACTTATTCACAATCATATCCCATGTCCATAATTTAACATCTCATAATGTCACAATTCATCATCACATGTTTACGTGCATCTCACAAGTTAACACATGTTCAACTTTGCACTTATACTCAATCTCAATAACAATGTTATAATCTTAAAGCAACATGTTATCTCACAATTCATCATATTCAATTTATCACTTACACACAATTTCAATAACAATTTCATGATCCCAATATAACAATTTATCATGCTAATCTAGAAAATCTTGTCCAAAACACAAAAAAATTATACAAAAAATGCTTCTCACAACATGGGGAGTAAAACCCCTCAAACAATTTCACATAATCATATCAAAATAAAATAATCAAAATCATAGGTCAAAAACACGAAAACACCAAGAGCACTCAATTTTATCAACCAATTTGCATTAAGACATCAATTGGCTCATCAAACACAACAATATCATAATTATAATCATAAATGAAGAATTACAATTCAATAAACATCCCAAAATAAACCCCAATTTAATCCTCTAAGGATTCCTACACATGTTCCTTCTAGCCCCAATTGCATTAAACTCATCATTTACCTCTAAGCGGGCTCACATGTGTAGTCCGACAATGATAGTGGTGTCTCTAGCGGTTCCCTAAGATTCCTCAAACTTTTCCGCTGGTTGCTCTACTACGGTTTCCAAGCATTAGAGATGAGGAGAAAGGATTGGAGCCTCCATTTCATTGTCTTTGTGTGAGGGACATTTCTCTCACCATAGACATTGTTTCAAAATTCCCAATGGTACAGATGTGTGATAATAAGTTACAGACCTGGTGTTCAAATTTCACAATCATCTAATGGTTAACGAGTCCAGGATTATAGTTTTACTAGCACAGATTTAGGTGTATGTGAAAAAAAAGAGCTCTGTGTGAGGCATATTTCTCTCACTATAGATATTATTTCGCAAATCCAAACGGTGGAGATCTGATAACATTAGTGACAAACCTGGTGCTTAAATTTCATGATGATCCGACGGTTAACAAGTATAGAATTGTAGTTTTAATGGGATAGGTTTGAGTGTATACATGAAAAAGAGAGTTTAGGGAGATAGAGGATGGAAAACAAATTTGAGAGGAAGAGAAGACGTGCCCTAAATGTAAAAATTGACTTAATATGTCTTTATCTCTATTTCTTTATTTTACTATTCTACAGAGATGAACTCTATTTTATCCTCTATCAAATAAATAAATAATTTTTTTTTATTTTCTAAGAATATATATTTATTTTATTCACCTTAAAATCATTATTTTAATCAATAAAAAAAATTTTCTTATTTATTTAATTACAAAAATTTCATTATTTTTTTTAAAACTCTATTTATTTTTAATTAAAATCTTTTTAAATTTATTTTATAAAGAATGGAGGGTTACATATTTAATACCTTTTTCTATAAAGTTACAAGAAGATTTGTAAGAGTATATATATATATATATATATATATATATATATATATATATATATATAACATTAATCATGTTCTTGTACTTTGGTCCTCCAAGAAATAATGTTCATGACTTAATTTGAAAACAACCCCATTCAAAATACAACAAAAGGTGCGTTTCTTGTCAATGTTAAGCAATAACTAACACCCATGTTGCTAGGAAGCTACTGAACTTTCAAAACCAAGTATGAATCCCATGATTCTTGGAAATACAGACATTTGTTTAGTGTATAGCAACAACCAATATTGAACTGCCGCCAAACCATTTTGTTAATTATGTGCAAACAAAGAGATATCAAATTCAAAGTTATGTTGGCTTCAGAAACTCTTCTTTCCCTGCAATAATCACCAACTTTACTCCCATTGATATTTAGATGGACACCCTTTTGATGGCCACGTTTGTGAACAAGGTTAGTTCAGGATAAAGAAACAGATAAGAAGTTTCACCTCCTTTTACTCCCATGATCACATCATGACATATTCAAAGTCAATAGTGAATATACAAATCAATAGGACACTTTCTTTTCAAATATTTATTTGTGGATGAGAATCTAGTTAGTATAGAAGCTAAGTTTCATCAAATTTGCTTTTCTTAATAATTTTTTATGGACGTTAAATTTCTTCAATCTAATTGTTAATTAAAAAATTATAAGGTAGTAGATTAAGTATGCAAAATTCCTTACAATTTACGAAACAGTTCATACTTTATTATTAATGGCTAAATGATTATTAGGTAGTTCTTATTTATTTTGTTCAGTTTAATTTTTTATTTGTTAAATATTTTATTTTAGTTCTTTATCTTATTTTTTAATTCAATTTAATCATTTATCTTTAAAAGGTTCAAAATGATCATTTAACTATTTAAATATATTCAACATTATTAATCAACTTTTATTTATTTTAATGGATATTATACTTTTAAAGTTCATACTTTATTTTAATGGATATTATATTTATAAAATATAAGTAAATACAAATTCTAATACGATAATCATTATGATATCACAAAGAGTACGTCATGTTAACCCGTGTTCAAAGCGCACTTAATAGCATTTTCCTATTACATAATTGCATAATTTTGTCTTTTAAATTTATATTTTATAAAAAAAGAAAATTATTAGGAAGCATAAAAGACTTGTTATTATTATCCAGTAAAAAGAAGAGTTATATATATATATATATATATATATATATATATATATATATATATATATATATATATATATATATATATATATATATTCTGGGTCTTCGAGTGTGGAGCTATTAAATAAATAATTTAGGGTAAATTATATTTTTTTAGAAGGGTAAACTATATTTTTAGTTCTTCTAATATGTGAAATCTGAAATTGATATCTCTAATATTTTTGGTTCCATTTCAGTCTATCTATAATTTTAACAAATTATTGTTGTTCCGTTAGTGAATGCGCTTACATGGCAACAAACACAAAATTTGTCCAGAGACATTTGTACAACAATTAAAAAGAATGGTGGTGATGAATGTTAAAATACTAAATGAGTTAACATATTGAGTGAATAGTATTACACTAAAATTTTAGAAGCACTGAAATGAGAAGGAAAAATATTTTGGAGTGGCCAATTTCAGATTTCAAATATTTTAGAAGGCAGGAAAATATATTTTATCCAATAATTAAGGTATATATGTTTTATTTTATAAAATATTTTGTTTAATTCGTTAGATAACTCTAGAATCAGTCTTCTTCAAAAAAAAAAAAAACTTTAGAATAAGAAGATTTAATATAACACAAATATACCTTAACAATGAAAAAGAAAATTGAGCATTGATTTGGCCAAAATAAAAGTAATACATGCTTTTTTTTAACTGAATTAGATATAATAAACAACAGAATTTAAAAAAGAAATTATTGTTCCAAAAATAAGTCAAGCATTATCCAAAATACCTGCAAGGGAAAATTAAATATGAGAAATAATCGATAAGATTCTATATACAATTAACAACATATAATAAATTAATTCTTTTAGCCTAGGACAAATGATCTATTTAATTTTTTATCTTAATTTTTTGGTTTATTTTGATCTTATCTTTTAAAAAGTTTATTATGATCTTTTGTGCTCTGAAAAAGAATCGAAGAGTATTTTCGTCAATGCAAACATAACGTCATTAACGAAATAAAGATATTAATGGTTAAAAAATGTCACAAAATATAAGTTCTTATTTTTCTCTTGTTAATTTCCTCCTTCTCTTGTCCCCTTGAACCAAAAAAATAAGATAAAGAATCAAATAGCTTATTTGATCTTTTGTTTAATATATCCAAAACATGAATCCATTAAATATTTTGCACATCTGTTTGTCAAATTTTGAACTTGCATAATATTCTTTAAATTAAAAATAAAAAAATAAGTGTTCCAAAAATTTGTACTCATTTTTTTTAATATTTTCATTGAACATAAAATAAAAGACAAAGCATTTTTGTTAATGACTGACATCATTTATCAAAATTTGTTAGCATCTTCACTCTATCCATTCTTTTAAGTAACCCTATGTAAGATAAAGAAATTTATCATAAGCATTTTTGCATTTTATCATAAGCATTATATAATAATTTCAAAATAAAATTCATAAACAGAATCAAAACCTATAATTATTCTCAATATAAAGTAAATTAGACAGGATAAATTTAAGTATTATTGAATTACCTTTCCTTGTATATTATGATATACTTGTGTGCTAACCACATTAGAAGTAATATGATCCAATATCTTGATCATCACCATCTTTTACCAAAATATTTAAACCTTTTTTTGATGTAACTCTTGATATAGTAACATATAATTGTCCATGAAAAAAAATTGAGGCAAAAATAATCCAACATGTTTTAAAGATTGTCCTTGACTCTTGTTGATAATCATTGCAAAAGAAGTAGTCAAATGAAATTGCCTCCGTTGGAACTTGAAAAGGATCCTTGCATTAGAAGGAGTTAATGAAAGTCTTGGAATAAACACTTTAAGGCCAATGTTGCTTCCAAATTTAACATTTCCTTCTAGAACATATTCCCCATTGGTGTAACAATTAATAGTCTAGTACCATTACATAATCCTGATGATTGATCAATGTCATTGGAAAGACCAGAAGCACTAATAGTGTTGAAGAACTTTGGAGTGTGCACATCATGTGGCCTATTAATCTCTTCATTTTCTGATAAAGGAGTATCTAAACTTAGATATTTACTTTCCTCCCCAAACATCAATGACAACATGTAATCATTTATCTTGTCAACAATTTTTTTTTTTTGCTAAAACAGCCTTGACTCTAAAAAATGATGAATCATGAATATTTTCTAAGAAAGATGGATATATAAGTATTACTGACAATGGATTCAAGAGAGTTGGTGTCGCTTGCAAGCAAATCATGGTATGGGTGATTTCCTATATTATATGTTTAAAAGGGATCAATTTGGGGATTGTATTTTGTATATTTCCTCCTAATATTGGTACCAAATATAGTAACTCAACTTAATTTAAGTGCACCCATAAATACCATTTGGACATTTACTTAAGTAGAAGAAGCTAGCTAAGGAACATAATTTTGACAATGGTAAATATTATCATGAGTTGTTTGATGATTGTCCAAATGGAAATGGAAAAGCTATCTAGGATGGAGGTGTTGGAATGGTGTAATTTTGTCACATTGCATTCTGGCATAATTACCAATAGATCTATAGATGTGATAATAACTTTTTTACTCATTATTTGATCATTTCAAGTTCTCAAACACTTGGTTAGATTGATTTTTTTGGTTAAACTAGCAAGTATTACTTTCATTGTAAAATTTTTTTTTGTCATTTTAGGGATATGTTTATAACTGATGTAATTAAAGGGTGTTTTTAGATTAGTTAATAAAGTAATTGAAGTTATAATACAAAATCAATTTGAAAAGGGTGTTTTTAAAATAATCTAGACATTAATTTCATATTAGTTTTTAGATTGGTTGTATAGGAATCCATCTTAAAAGTTAATCTAATGTAAAAGATAGTTACCTTTGAAGATCGGTTAAAATCTAATGTAAAAGGTCAAACTTTTTTATCTCCTACATAGACATCGGTCGTACAACTGATATAAAAAGTGATTTTTAACCAATGTAAAAAAGTGTTTCCTATAATAGTGTATCCTTTTTGTGCTCCTATCATGTATAGAAATTTCAATATCACTTACATGCAGTGACGGATCCAAAAATTGAGTTGTGGGGGCAATACAATACAAACTTTTTTTGCATTGAAAATATTACATGTTATTTTTAAAAGTATAAATATTCATCGTAATTGTTCTTTATGAGTTTTTGTTTTCCAAAAATATTTGATAATTTTATCATTTTTCATATCCAAATTTTTATGATATTCAAGATCTATTAGTTGATGGAGAAAAAAAAACCATAATATAGCATACTAACTACAACAATATACACATTTTGCACAATTAGTTTTCCAATTTGAGTGCAATAAGCCTTTAGATAGATAAATATCCTTCGAATATGAGTCTTAGACAACAAGGGAAATTAGGATTAAAAAAATAATTTGTTTGAAGATAAATAAGTAAATGTTTGTGAAAGTTTTAGAATGATTTTCTCTTTCAAAAAGATGAAAGTAGGTATTATCCTTTAATTTATACCTTTTGCACATTTACTAGATAATAAATGACTAAATAAATAAAACAAAATTTTAAGGAAAATAAATAAAAATATTAAATATAAAAAAGTGGGAATAAAAATAAAAAAGAGAATCCAAATATTTATTGTTTACACATTTTTAATTTATATTAAGATTGAAATTATAATTATAAAATCATATTATTTGGGGGGGGGGGGGGGATAGTACTATATATTTATTAAACACAAAGTAAAAAGATAATGGGGGTTGCCCCATTCTCAACAAGTTGGATCCATCCTTGCTTGCATGTTGATGATTTCTCTCAAGTTAGCAGCACGTACATTGGAAAGTTGAGGTTAGTCTTATCTTTTTGCTTCTTGGTTTTTTAAAATTTTTTACTATTGGCTTGATTTGTAAGCATTATGTGCTTATAATGGCAATTGATTTATTACTTGTTGCAATAATATAATTGGAATTTGTATATTTTTATTGCATTGTGTTTGTAATTCATGTTTGTAAAATTTAATTTACATCAAATTGTGATTTTTTTTTGTTGCATTATTACTTGATATGCTTCTTTGTCTTTGTAATTAGTGTGCACATTTCCTCTCTTGCAAGCTACCATATTTAGTGATTTATTGTATTTAAAAAAAAAAGCTTATATTCTGCTGCATAATTTTATGGTTTGCACCTTTATTTGTTCTTTATATCATGAATTTAACATGTTATAGCCTTGATAGGATGTGGACTAGCTTCATGTATTGATTGTTATATGTAGTAATCACTACTACAAAATAGACTTTTAACATCGGTTATTTTTTACTTTCTACATCGGTTTTTAACATGCACTACAAGACATTAGATTTCACAAAAACTGATGTCATATAGTAAAAAATATACAAAAAGAAGCAAAAGCTGCAAAAACAACATCGATTTTGGTTAAAACCGATGTTGTAAGGGACTGATGTTGAATTATGTATTTCGAAGCATTTTCTAGATCAGTTCTGAAAAAACTGATGTAGAAAACGTCTTTACATTATCGATTTTGCCAAAAACTGATCTTGAATATGCTTACGACATTGGTTTTAGCCAAAACCGATGTAGAAAGTAACTTTACAACACGGTTTTGCTAAAACTGGTGTTGTAAATGTTGGATCAAGTGGCCTCGGAATAATTAAGAAGGAGGGGTTGAATTAATTATTACTGAACCTTTACTAATTAAAAATCTACCCTTCTTAGGCTTTTACTATGTTGTTAAGAAAATAAAGAATAGAAATAAAAACTTAACCAAAAGTAAAAAACGATTATTAAAGTGCATAGCGGAAATTAAAAGAGTAGGGAAGAAGAAGACAAACACACAAGAGTTTTATACTGGTTCGGCAACAACCCATCCCTACATCTAGTCCCCAAGCGACCTGCGGTCCTTGAGATTTTTTTTCAACATTGTAAAATCCTTTTACAAGAAAAGATCCACAAGGGATGTACCCTCCCTTGTTCTTTTTGAACAACCTAGTGGATGTACCCTCCACTAAGAGATGTACCATCTCTTGTTCTCAGTCACAACAACCCAAGTAGATGTACCCTCTACTTGTACCACAAAGGATGTACCCTCCAATGTGTTAAGAAAAAGTTCTCAGGCGGTTAGTCCTTTGAAATCTTTTGTTTTAGGGAAAGGACAGAATCAAAAGAATTCTCAGACTGTGTCATTTTGAATTCTTTGACAAGGGAGAAGGGAGACACAAAAGAATTCAGGCGGTTAGTCCTTCGTTCTTTTGGAAAAGGGAGAAGAGAGACACAAAAAGAATTCAGGCGGTTAGTCCTTGGCGAATTCTTTTTGGCAAAGGGAGAAAGGAGACACAAAAGAATTCAGGCAGTTAATCCTTCGTTCTTTTGGAAAAGGGAGAAGAGAGACACAAAAAGAATTCAGGCAGTTAGTCCTTAGCGAATTCTTTTTGGCAAAGGGAGAAGGGAATGAAAAAGATGAATAACACAAGTTTTTGAACAAAGAACTTTTCTTGGAAGAGAAGGTTTTGAACAAAAACTTTTAGAAAGATGAAGAGAAGATGAAATCAGAAAGTTCTGAAAGAAATGAAAGAAGATGTTAAAGATAGAATGATTGAAAGAGATGATAGATATGATTGAATGTTTCATGCCAAGGTCACATATTTATAGTTTCTTGATGACTCAAGTCAAAACTTGTAACTTTTGGCAATTCCTTTAAAACTAATCACTTAAAAAGTTATGACTTTTGAAAGAATCTTCAGAAACAAGTCACTTGAAGAAATGTGACTTTTGGAAATGAATTTTTCGAAAACAGTCACTGGTAAGCGATTACCATAAAGGTGTAATCGATTACACATCAATAGATGTGACTCTTCATTTTGAATTTTGAAAATCTTAACGTTTTAAAACACTGGTAATCGATTACTACAATCTGGTAATCGATTACCAGAGAGTAAAACTCTTTGGTAATGATTTTGTGAAAACTTCTTGTGCTACTCAATGTTTTGAAAAACTTTTTAATACTTATCTTGATTAAGTCTTCTCTTGATTCTTGAATCTTTGAGTCTTGAATCTTGATCTTGATTATTCTTGAATCTTGAATCTTCTTGATGAAACTTTCTCTTGATTCTTGAATTGTTCTTGACTCTATCTTGAAATCATTCTCTTGGGCTTTTTGTCGTCATCTTTGTTATCATCAAAACACCTTGAATCAATCTTGATTCATCATCATGAAGCAATGAAGTTTGCTTCTACAGTAAAGAATCTTTCTACATCGGTTTTAGACCAACTGATATCGTTTTTTACAATTTTTTAATATTTTGCTTGTTTTTACAATGAACAAGCCAAAATCAATTTATAAAAAATATATTAATTTTAAATTAAAATAATAAAAAATATTATTTTCATTACAATGTTACACTACTTACAATCTCATAATATTAATCTAGATTTGTAAAATTTATTTTAAGAAACCAAGATGATTTCTCTAAAGGTCAATTGCCTCCAAGAAAAAAATAAGACTGATATGATATCCCAAATGTCTAGCTGCAAAGCTGTTATAAAATACACGTAAGAGAACATATAAATGTGTATATAAAAGCTAATAGAATAAATATAAATGTATAAATATGTATTACATAGGAAGGATGATACCAATTAATTATTAAATAAAAAAAACTCTTATTCCAAATTAAAAATAGATAGAAAAAGGTCTAAAGAAAGAAATTACCTCTACAAGAGCAACAAAGGATGTCATCATCATGGCAAAGGCTTAACCCGCATCAAATGTAGGTGCTTCCCATTGAAATGGATATGGAACTCGTATCCTGCAAACATAAAATACGTTGAATACTTCCCCATAAGTTTCAAGTCACAAGGCTATGACTAAATAATAAATAATACGTGAATAATAAATTAATATTTCAAGGATGCAATAGAGTCTTGCATAAAAATGTCAACTATGCCTATGCTCTAAGCTTGATTATGAGGAGTTCAAAATCAATAACCTGAAATAATATAAAGAGACAAACTATTAATCAAGATCAATAGCAGTAACTACACATATGTTATTAGATTTTAAGGTTGATACTAAGGATATAGAAACAAATTTTTTTCGTAAATTAAAAAGAGAAACACCAGCTTTTATATTTTTAACATAATATATGTTTTTCATTTAATGACCAAATTTACTTTAATTTGTATCCTTGACGTCAAAAACCCTTAAATTTACACAATGTTTGGACTAAGGGTGGCTTAGAAGTTAGTAGAAGCTAGTTAATTGGATTGTGTCGTTGCGCAGACTTTGAATTCACTTTCACAACAATGTAATAGTCTAGTACCTGAGTGTAGATGGAATAATCACACCATCAAGGGACCCTCTTCACTAGCTTTGTCCAGAAAGTCTCCCTAACCAAAGATTTTCCTTGGTTCAAAATCAATCATCCCTGATTGGTGAGTGTGCAAGATCAAAGTCCAAAAGTGAACAATTATGACATTGAACGACTTTATTATTTATTTATTTTTCTTTTCTAAGCGTTTCTTTTAAGTCCACTATGGACACGTAACTTTGGGGGTGGAGGTGGGACTAGATTTTACTACTACTAGGTAAGTTCCATTTAAACACTTAAAACCATCAATATAGACTTTTCAAATTGTTCAGGACAACCACCTTATTTTTTCTGCATAAGTCATGCTTTCATGCACTGAAACAAGTCATTTTAACTTTATTCGCTCGCCAAACATTAGGGATTTCATGTACTAACCATACCTCTTAGCACCTTAATTTCATTATTTTAAGGACAATTAAAGTACAAGGTAGTAAATGTGACTCTGTCAGGAAAATCATTAAACAAAGTCAAGATATAATCTCAAGTACATCATTGAGTTAGCATTGAATGGTCTCATAACAACACCTTATATGAAAGTTATCAATATATCTAACATGAGTCGAAGTCATATATAAAAGCTATTTAGCAACAAGCTCACCTGCTTAGGAAATGCACTCAAACCAAAATTTGAAATCTTTATATTTCCTAGTGAATCAAGAAAAATATTTTCAGGCTACACAAGGAAAAAAGAAAATTAGAATAAATCACCATAAGGACAATAGACAACTTTCGGATCTCACATAATGCGAAATATCTTCTAGAGTCAACTTCACTAAGACGACCATGGTATATCTGCACAATCATATTATTCACCACCAAACATTTCCAATATCTCAAATGGTGATTAATAAAAGCCACACTAAAATCCACAAAAAAGGTTCCATCTTGAGCTATGCACAATTTTATAAACAATTCACCACCCGTGATGAACTCCAATATGATATAAATCTTGGTACAATTTGCAAGAACTTGAAGAAAACAACGTTTCACAACAGGAGCAAGTGCTTGTGAGTGGCAACAACTAACAAGAGAAACATTAATATTTACTTCTCAGAGCAAATATTGAGTCGGCATGGCTCTTCTTTTAAAACCTTTTTTCATTTAATCAAGGAAGATTCTCAAATATCAAAATATGATTTCTAGAACTGTCCCTCACTCCAAAAGTCCAAACAATCAAAATAAAAAAATTCTATGATTTTGGTTTTTGCATTGCACATTGTTCCCCAACCCCAAAAGCACGTCACGATTCAAATGCTATTGACAAGCTTTGCACTTTTCGGGTTTTAATTTATTAGTTTATTATTAAGTGACTTCTTGGCAAGGAAATAGAAAAACGAAAAGAGAACAACAACAACAACAATAACATCATTCTTTGAAAATTAAACATATGTTGTTTACAGAGATGCTCCTGCAAAGGCTTCACATGATTATGGTAAACATGTGCATCCCCAATAACATGGATAAAATCACCTGGAATGAGATCTGACAAGAAAAACACATAGTATAAAGATTGATTATTTTATGTTTAAATTACTTTTAATGTTGTATTTTCTCTAGTGATATTATCAAAATCAATAAGCTTCTAAACCCTGAATTTGCCTGCACTGGAACTTCAATTAAAAACTTATTGATAAACTTCTGAAAACAACTCTATCAAAAATCTATAAAAATAATTGAAAAGTGCAGATAGGCTACTAAAATAATCAAATTAGTTAAGCAATGGAAGACCTTTTCTATACAGAGATAATCTATAACAATTTTTTCTAGAAATTGTTGTGATTTCTTAATGTTACCATGCTGGGTAGATGGAAGTTGACGAGTCCATTAAAACCTGAAACAGTGGAAAAAATGTCTGTGACACCCTCTACCCCAACATACGTATTTATATAATATCATACATGAAAATGCGAAATTAATTAAAATGAGTTTATTCAACAAACATAAAGGAGCTCACGTGGGTAAAAGGATCGCATTCGCGTTAATCACCAAATTTAAAACTTATCAAATAAGGGTATGAAAACATATTTGGCCTAAAACAAGGCCATCCAATTTTTACAAAAGAAAACAAGCAGCAAAATAACATAAAGTAACATGTTTAGAACACTATCCAAATAATATGGAAACTCATGTCCCAATGCCACATCCTATCAAAGCATTGTGTCTTAGCGTCCTCTAGCACGAGATCCTTTAAAGTCATCCATCTAACTATCTGCTCCCACGAACACAAGGTTCAACATCATCATAGGACCTAAACACAAACATCACACAAGGAGTGAGTTGTCACATTCATAAGCACACATATATAATATAAGTATAACAAGCTCAACTTAGCATAATTTGCATCATTTTATCACTTATTGCGTAACATCACTTGTACCAAGGATTTAATCACAAAATCACATTCCACACCTTCACATTAATCATGTGTTCAGAACAACACATCTCAAGTACAACACAACATCTCACACTCACATAACTCATTACCCACCATCACGTAACAAGTCACAATAGTCATTACAAAGACATTATGCAATAGATACACTAAGACTCAATCATATATGCAATGTGGTACCATGTCAGTGAAAAACCTCGTTGAGAGCCTAGGTGTACATGACAAGACAGACCATACACTGGTAAGTCAGGTCACCTTCACTACGTAAAATCATAGGGAGACCAGTCAAGGTCATGTTGCTTTGCGAGAATGTTTCAACCATGTGAGATTGGCAAAGGCTTAAAGGAGCACTCAAACTGGGTGTACTTACCCCCAAGGCCTAGACTCCAAAGAGTATGTCAGGGCCTCTCCCTCCTGATTTAGGTCCAACCTAGAAAATATTTTAGAGCGCATACTCTATCTATGAACTGTACAAAACACATGACTCCTCAATTGTTCTCAAAATAATTTTAACTCGTTGTGTCTCAAAGTGATTAAACTCGTCAGGTTCCCACAGTGGATCCCATCATAATACTCGTCGCGCATTAACTCGTCACCTTCAAAAGGTCTTACAATCGTGTGATTGTACGATTCATAGCTCACAACTCAATGCATACAACATCTCTATACACATGTATCTTACAATTCAACATGTACTCAATTTATCACATACACCCAATCTCAATCACAATGTTATAATCCCAAAGCAACATGTTATCACACCTCATGAATCATATTGACATCACACAATATTAATATATGCGTGGCACAAACACATACTTTACCTATAAACTGTGCAATACACACAACTAATCAATTATTTTTAAGATCATTTTAACTCGTCGTGCCTTAAAGTGATTTAACTCGTTGGGTTCCCATAGTTGATCCCATCACAATACTTGTCACACATTAACTCATCATCTTTAAAGGGTCTTATAGTTGTGTTATTGTACAATTCATACCTCACAACTAAATACATATAATATCTCAATACACATGAATCTCACAATTCATCGCATATTCAATTTATCACTTACACACAATCTCAATCACAATTTCATGATCCCAATATAATAATTTATCACGCTAATCTAATAAATCTTTTTCCAAAACATAAACGAATTATACAAAAATGCTTCTCACAACATGGAGAGTAAAACCCCTCAAACAATTTCATATAATTATATCAAAATCAAAGGAATCAAAATCATAGGTTCAAAGAACACAAAAAAAAAACATCAAGAGCACTCAATTTTATCAACCAATTTGCATTAGCACATCAATTGGCTAGTCAAACATAACAATCTTGTGATTATAATCATAAAGGCAGAATTATAATCATAAACATCCCAAAATAAACCCCAATTTGATCCTCTAAAGATTCTTACACATGTTCATTCTACATTCAATTGTGATAAACCCATCCATTACCTTTACGTGGGCTCACATGTGAAGTCTGACAATGATAAAAACATCTCTAGCAGTTCCCTAAGATTCCTCACGTTTTTCCTCTGGTTGCTTTACTAGGATTTCCAAGCTTTAGAGAGAAGCAAAAGGGATTGGAGCCTCAATTTCACTGTCTCTATGTGTGAGGGGAATTTTGCTCTCTACAAAGATTATTTCCCAAATCCCAAAGCTGGGAATGTGCAGAGATGGGCTCCGAAGGTGGTGTCCTAGCTTCACGACGATCCAACGGTTACTAAGTCCATGATTGTAGTTTTAATGGATCAAGTTTGGATGTATGCAGGAAAAGATAAGGTTTTGGGAGAGGAAGAAAGAAAAACGAATTTAAGACGGAAAGGAGAATAGAAATGTAAAAACTGACCTAATAAATCTCTGTTTACAGCTAGGATACTCTCAGCCTATTATTTATTTTATTTTTATTTATTTTATTATTTTATAAAAAAGGAACTCTATTTTACTATTTTATTAAATAAATAATCAATTAAAACATCTCTTTATTTTCTAAAATATCATTTTACTCTATTTATTTTCTAATACTATGAAACCCTTATTTTAATTAATAAAAAACTCTTTTCTCTCATTTATTTAATTTCTAAAAAATCTATTAATTTTTAAATATAACTTTTTTTTATTTATTTTACAAAAAAGCAGGATGTTACAATGCCATTGGGAGTGCTACTCTCCATATCTTGACTATCTTCGTCCGCAAACAAACTTAACATCCTTCAAGAATTTCACTGCCAATTAGTCGAGTTTGCAAAGCTAGTATAAGACAAATTGCAATCAATAGGCAAGAATGTTCAACTCTACTCCTAAGTTAACATGTGTTGTGAAGGTACTCAGAATAAAACTATAAACAAGCACATAAGCTACTAATTCAAGAAATGAACATGTGAAGAGTGGTGAAAGCAATAACGAATAAATGAGAATCGGATCAGGTTAGGAAACCCTAAATTGAAACCAACCTTTCTGTTGAACAAATTGAAACCCTAAATCCCAAACCATTTTATGTTACTTGCACGAGCATAGCGCCGAATCATGATAGCAAAGGTTCCAACGAAAACCAACCTTTCTTTTTCTTCTTCTACTTCCCTATCTCTCTCGGTGTGATGGAGAACAAGTTTCCATGCGGCATCGAACTCCCTTGCCTTCACGAGCGCGTTGGTTACAACATCAAAGAGCTTGTGGTTGGGCCTGAAGATGGGTCGTGTTTGGGCCAAAAGGAAGAGCAAGTGCAGCAGCTTGAACAACGAGCTGAAGCGATCGTACACGGTGAGCAGGAGGGCTAGGTCCAGCTCGATCCTAGTCTGATCAAGCTCGGCGTGGAGGGTAGGGCTGGGCGACAAGGAAGGGCCAACAAAGAGGTTGGAGATGACAAAGAGAGCATTTGGGTTGGGAAAGGGAGGGACAAGTATGGAGTTTTGATTGAGGGTGAGGGAGAGGAGGTGAGGGTCGAGGGGGAGGAGAAGGCTTTTGAACGAGAACAAGTCAGAGAGTGAGTGAGTAAGCGAGATCGAGTGAATGAAAGGGGGCTTTTGAACTTTTTCTAGTAGTGCCAACATCAATTATTAAAAAACTGATGTTAACGTGACGATGTTAACATCAGTTTTTGGAAACCGATGTTAACAAAAATAAAATGACATCGGTTTTTTCAAAAACCGATGTTAACAAAATCAATTTATTTACAAAAATATCACTGCCATTTTGTTAAAATCGGTTTTTGATAAAATCGATGTTAAAGTAGCGATGTTGAAAGCATTCTTTCTAGTAGTGAGTACTAGATTGCTCTTTTTTTATAAAAAAAAATATACTAGCTTACATTAACATATTTCATTAATTAGACTTTTGATTATTTAATGTGATTAATGTGTGTTTATTATATGTTATAGTTGTTTAGTCTTTAAACATCATTGAAACTACAAAGAATTGAAACTCGTGTGGCCAATATGCTATAATGCCATCACCATTGGATGGGTACTGTAGAAATCATAGCCTTATATATAGCAAGTTTGAGCAGAAGCTTGGCAATCTAGCTGCTGAAGCACAAGTAAGTAATTCAGAGCTAAGAAGGAAATGGCTTCCTTAATGATCTCCCCAGCAGTTACCACCGTTAACCATGTTGGTGTTGGCATGGTTATTCCATTCACAAGCCTTAAATCCATGGCTGGCTTCCCCCACCAGGAAAACCAACAATGACATTACCTCCATTGCTATCAACAATGGAAGAGTGAAATGCATGCATGTAAGACATCTCCACACTTATATACACACGAGGCACCAAAATGATTATAATTAATTCATGCTACATGTTAGTTAAATGAACATGTTAACTATAGGTTCCTTAAACTAACATATTAGTCATAAGAAATTATGCATAATTGCAAGTTTATTAACCCTTTTACTCAATTTTCATACAAATTACTAGGTGTGGCAACCAATTGGCAAGAAGTTTGAGACTCTTTCCTACCTGCCTAACCTTGATGATGCACAATTGGCAAAGGAAGTAGAGTACCTTCTTAGGAACGGATGGATTCCTTGCTTGGAATTCGAGTTGGAGGTCAATTTATTACAGTCACTTTTGGTTCAATTATAGTTTTCCTTAGTTTTGTTTTTTGTTTCAACTTATTTTGAAGAAATAATTGTTTTTCATGCCAGTGTGCTAAAAGTACTTAAAAAAAAATTAACTTTATCTATATTGTGTTTGGTTTCACATTACAGATGTGATTTTCAAAAGCTAATAGTTATAGCTTTCACATCCCAAATATGATTCTTCCATCCTCAACGAGTTTATGTTACTATTTGATTTTTCAGTAGTTCTAGAATTCTATTAGAGAGATATCAATATTTATCAAACATTGTTATTCCAAAACAAGCACTTGGTTTTGAGTTTTGATGGTTGATCTGTCCGTTTGCAGCACGGTTTCGTGTACCGTGAGCACAACAGATCACCAAGATACTATGATGGACGCTACTAGACCATGTGGAAGCTGCCTATGTTTGGTTGCACTAATGCTTCTCAGGTGTTGAAGGAGCTTTAAGAGGCCAAGACTACATACCCCAACGCCTTCATCCGTATCATCGGATTCGACAACGTTCGCCAAGTGTAGTGCATCAACTTCATCGACTACAAGCCCCTAGGCTTCTAAGTGTGAAAAGCTTACCCCCACTTTCTTTCTTTGTACTTAAACCACATTTATATTTCTTTTTCTTTTCCTTTTTGTTGGTTGCCTAAAGTATCCTCGTCCGAAAGCTAAAGACTAATCCCTTAAGCCATGGAGATTCATTTAGTGGTCTAACCTCTCTCAACTCCTGCTCTTCATACACTTGGACTTGGGGATCAAACCAATTCCGATTTGCTTTTTCTTTTTGAGATTTATCATCGTGTAATTTTTTGTTTCTGTTTTCAGAAATGAATGGATGAGAATTGATGGATAATAAGCTGTTGGTGTTTGTTGTGATGCTTTGTTCTCTAATATCTTCAAGAACCCATTATGCTTGCATTTCCCTCTAGTGGGTTGAAATTAATTTTAACTAAATTGAAGTTAAATGTGTCACTAATGAAGGTTAACAATGGAACTCATGTTGTGTTATTCAAGTACATAGCATTGAGCTTGGCCTTTACCTTGTCACACATCTGGTTTGTGAATGTTCTTAGAATAACTCCAAATTCTCTTACAACATTCTCTTCCTAATCCTTCTAATTCTATTGTATGGAAAGTATTGAATGCGTTTTATATTTACAAAACATTAAATAAATTTACTTTTTTTTTCTAATCTGATACTAAGATTTGTATCATAGTATAGCATTACTCATATTCTTGTACTTTGGTACTCCAAGAAATGAAGTTCATGACTTAATTTTGAAACAACCTCCGCTTGAAAATATAATATCTAAATGTGCGTTTCTTATCAAATATTAAGTAATAACAACTTGCACTCATATGTCTAGGAAGCTTCTGAACTTCCAAAACCAAATATGAATTCCATAATTTTTGGAAAAGAAATTATCATTATAGTATATAGCAGCAACCACTATTGAACTATCGCCAAACCGTTTTGTTAATTATGTGCAAAGAGATGTCAAATTCAAAGTTATGTTGCCTTCAGAAACTCTTTCAATTCCCAGCAATAATCACCAACTGATAATTAAACCTTTTAGGTTGCCTTAATCCCTTTTGGCCTTTTGTGATAGCTTCATTTGTGAACAAGGTTAGTTCAAGAGAAAGAAACAGTTAAGAAGTTTCACCTCATTAATATTACTCACATGGCCACATCATGACATTCAAAGTCAACTGTGAATATACAATTCAACAGGACTTGTTTTCAAATATTTATTAGTGGATGAAAATCTACTTATTCTAGAAAACTAATTTTCGTGAGATTTACTCTGTCGAATAATTTTTTTTTATGAACATTAAATTCCAACAATCGAATTTGTTAAATAAAAATTCTTAGGAAGTAGATTAATTATACAAAATTTCATATAGTTTATTATCGTATAAAAACTGTTCAATCGTAGTTGTTTAAAATCATTCTACTCTTTTTAAAACATTTTACTTTTTTTTTCTTCTCTTTTTTTACCTAAAAACTGTTCAACAATAGGCAGGCGTCAACACTATATCCAGCATTTTTTCCTCTTCTTTTATATTCTGCATTTATTTTTTAAATTGAAATTTCGCCGCTCATACTTTGCACAGGTTCAGTGTTCCAATTTATTATAAATAACGACTTAATACGCGTGCGTACGCACACGTTAGCCAAAAAATTATATTTACATTATAGTTATAAGCATATAGTTATAATTTTGTACAGTATTATCTTATTATCATTGAATTGGAAACTAACAAAATGAGAAAAAAATGAATATAAACTAAAAAATTTATGATCAACAAACTGATTTGAAAGTCAAACAAAATAAAACAATAATAAACTAACAATTAACAAAATATTTAACTTTAGAAACATTATTTGTAGGAAAATTTCAACCACAATAGAAATTGTCTACTTACAAAAATTGACATACCACATTTTGCAGCATCTTCCGCCAAAATCAAGTAAGGAAACTTTTCTCTTTCATAAAATAAAATAATATGATGTATAGTATAATTGTAACCGTGTAAAACTTATTAAATAAGAACCAAAATTAATATGATTGAAATATATAATATATTTTATAAAATAATACTGTCTATTTAGCTTTGATGATATTCATGGTTATTAATATTTTAAAATTTCATAAATAATGAAATACATATTTAATTTTATTGAGGTTATTGTTGTCAGATATGTTGTTAGTATATTATTTATAAAAGACTAAAGCATAAAGTAAGAAGCTAAAACTATCAACATATTGAAATACATTAATGATAAATATATTAAAAAACAATTGTTAGACTAATTTGGAGTATCAACTTGACAATATCATATGATAAATGAATTAATAAAAATATGACAACAAATCAAAGTATTTTTAAAAAATTTAGGAAACAAAATTAAATCCAAAAAATTAAAAAAGTATTTAATATTATGTTTATATATAATTATTTTTAAAAAAATATATAATTGATGGTTAAGATAAGCATGACAATGGAGCAACATGGGATTGTATGTTATTCTATTCTCTAACATCGTCTTCCTCACGGTCTCGGATCCTCGACGACGATAATAAACAAATATAGAAGAGATAAAATAAATAATAATAGCAATAATAGTTATCATAGATACTTACATAGTGTAACTATACCGGTAAAGAACTTATTTAATTAGAACCAAAACTAATATAATTGAAATATATAATATATTTTATAAAATAACACTATCTATTTAGCTACAATGATATTCATCGTTATTCATATATTAAAATTTTATAAATAATGAAATACATATTTAATTTTATTGAGATTATTGTTGTTAGACATGTTATTAGTATATTATTTACTAAAGACTAAACTATGAAATAAAAATCTAAAACTGTCAACATATCGAAATGCATTCATGATAAATATATTGAAGAACAATTGCAAGACTAATTTGGAGCATACCAGCTTGGCAATGTCATATGATAAATGATTTGATAAAAACATGAGAAAAAATTAAAGTATTTTTTTAAAATTGAGAAAACAAAATTAAACCCAAAAAATTAAAATTTTTTAAAAGTATTTAATCTTATGTTTATATATAATTATTTTTTAAAAAATGTATAAATGATGATTAAGATAAGCATGACAATGGAATTCCACGAGATTGTATGTTATTCGTTATTCTTATCCCCTAAGATCATCTCCATCCCCGTCCCATGTGCTTGACGACGATAACAACAAATATGGAAGAAAGAAAATGAATACTAATAACAATAATAATTATCATAGATACTTACCTAGTATAATTGTAACGGTGAAGAACTTATCTAATTAGAACCAAAACTAATATGATTGAAATATATAATATATTTTATAAAATAACACTATCTATTTAACTATAATGATATCAATCGTTATTCATATTTAAAATTTTATGAACAATGAAATACATATTTAATTTTATTGAGGTTATTGTTGTTAGATATGTTATTAGTATATTATTTACAAAAGTCTAAACTATGAGATTTGAAATGCATTCATGATAAATATATTGAAGAACAATTGTTAAGACTAATTTGGAGCATAAGCTTGACAATGTCATATGATAAATGATTTAATAAAAACATGAGAACAAATCAAAGTATTTTTGAAAAATTTAGAAAACAAAATTAAACCAAAAAAATAAAAATAAAAGTATTTAATCTTATGTTTATATAGAATTATTAAAAAAATGTATAAATGTTGGTTAAGACAAACATGACAATAAAGAACCATGAGATTGAATGTTATTACTTATTCTTGTTAGCTAGCTAACATCGTCTCCATCCCGATATTAATAACACTAATAAATATAGAAGATAGATCATGAATATTAATAACACTAATAATTATCATAGATACTTAGATAGAATAATTGTAACTGTGTAGAACTTAGTAAATCATGTAAGAAATTTATTCATATACTAATAATTTTATTTTCCTAAAAAAAATTTAAAAAATTATTATTAATATTTTTTTCTTTTTTATCATCCAATACTTGCATATCTTTAAACATAAAAAAGATGAAAAGATGTTGTTTAATTGAAATTCTTTATTGTGACGAGGTCTTTCGAATTGAATTCAATTTTTTCTTAAAACGGCGATACTATAACTCTAATAATAATCTTCTCTTCTGTTTTAACTCTAGATCTCCGTGTGTTTTTTTTTATATATAATAAATAAAATAATCCAATTATTATTATTATCGAAAATAAAAAAAAATATTCTTTGTTATTTCTCAATGTGTGCAAGGAAGAGCATTTTTTTGTGTGTCGTGTAGTCTCTTCTTTTCATAGGAAGGATTTTTGTATCGCCTAACTTTCTCTAACTCTATGAACTAAATGATGATTAGGGGGAGAACGTTACGTTTACATGCATAAATAAATACAGCAAATTGTAAATAATTAAAATATCAACCATTTGAAGGCTAATTGGAGGTGGCACTTGGCATGTTCTGTGGTGAATGGTGACGGCTGAAAACATTTGAATGTCATGACAAATTATGATTTATGACATGACACTATGGAATGTTCAATTATCTTGTTCTCGTGTGGGATGGAGTTAGATTGTCATTTTCTTTGGAAGACAAATTAATAAATTTATACTTAGGTAAATAATACTTGTAATTTCTATATTTTTTTTTTATTCAATATTTATAAATTTAGATTCAGATTTGTTACTCACATTTTAATTAGTTTGATTTTTTTTATTATATACTTGTTTAATAATTTAATAAAATATAAAAGGTTATTATAAAAGATAATATTAATGATAAAAGCAATAAAATTAATTAAAAATAGAATATAAAATTTTAACAAAAATATATTTAAAAGTAGTTTAAATTCTGGTTCTAAAGTATTATAAATAAAATTCTTCAACATAATTAAAGAGATTAATAAATATATACTAATAGTGTATTGTCAACTAATAAAATGAAGCCTTATAATGTAAATTATTATTATATATGTGTGCTAAATATAATCAACTCAAATCCTAAAGGAAAGAAGGAAGTAATACTACTATGTAGTGTATTATAATACTCTTTATGTTCCATTTTATATGGCATTGGTTTTGCCATAGATGTGTAGTGCTGCATTGTATAATTTCTTAATAAAAAATTTTATTTTTTGATTAATTATATTTTTCTCATTTATTATACAACAACAAATACTACAAATAAGGATACTCCATGAAAAAAATATTTAATATTTCACTGGTTTTATAAAATAATAATTACTGTGACTTGAAACAGTTTTTTTAAATGTTCATATAATAAAAAACAAAAACAAAAGATAGAGTTTACTAATTAATATTAAATTCAATAGTGAAGAAAGAGACAGTACCACAGTCAGAACAATTAAATCAACTTCAAAATCAAAATGGCTTCAACCATTTGTGAAGTAATGAATCCACAAACTGCCTTATTCACAATTACTCAACAACACAAGAAAATGAGCCAATAGAATGTTCAAGACTTCTCATGCCTCATAAGGATATCCAAGTGCCACAATATGATTTCAAAGAGGTCTTGGAAAAGTCCCATTCTCCCTCTGTTCATTCCACCTTTCAACCTGCCACAGTTTAAGTCCACACAAAATTTAAAATTGAGAAATGCTAACCCACCTATTGGACATTACTGAATCAAAAAAATATTTCAATACAATATGTCCTGGTCGTTTGACTTTGACTTAGTGATACTGTAGTATTGCAAAGTGGTTAGTAAGTAACGTCCTTCATGTGGTATAACACCAATCTTTCAATTTTGTGACAAAATAAGATACATGATTTGCTTTTTGCACAAGCAGGCAATATATATTAGCAATTCTAAGAATGCCCAGACATTAACTAGAAGAGCAGGCATTTTGATGACTAAACAATGTATGTCAGGCAACCCTTGCTTAGGAAAAGGACCAGTGCAGAATCTACACACATAGAGGTGGGAATAGGCCAGGCCGGCTTACAGGGGCCTACGACCTGGCCTACATAAAGTCTGGTCTGGATTAACCTATTTAGTAAAAAGGTTAGGCTCGAACTTTTTTAAAAGCCTATTAAATTAAATAGATCAGGCTTAAGTTTATTAAAAGGCCTTATAAGCCTGATAGGTCGGCCTATATATATATATATATATATATATATATATATATATATATATATATATATATATATATATACTTATATTATTTTTTTGGATACCAATATATATGTGTCATTGCATTGAATAGAACACACGGTATAATTAATATATTTTTTTTAAACTTGCAGACTTTAATTACACACACACTATTGCTCCATAACTTTCATTCCTATAATCAAGTAAGACTTTAATTACAATTTAAGTGGTGTGAGTCATGTATTGAATGTCGTTTCATTCGTTTTACCAGTTTTAAGAGATTCAGTTCATTCCCTTTATATTCCTCAGTATTTTTATTGACCTATTTTGCTATTACGTTTCTCTCTATTGAAGTAAAATAGAATAGAAAACACAACTAACAAAAATTGCAGAGCAAACAAAAATCGTATCCTTTTCACTTCAAGCTTTGATAGAGGTAAAACTTCAAAACCTTGCCATTTTTTCTTTCATCTTCTTATTCCTTTAACAAGTTTCATTATGATTCTTGATTTAGGTATGTTCAGGTTGGTTTTTTGTTACTTGGTGATATATGATTTCTATCAATACTTTTTTGCATGTCATTATAACTATTATATTTAGATAGATTTTTCATTACAAAGGCAATGTAGTTTTGGGACATTAATATGCAAACCCTGATGTTGAGGATTCTATTGCAACTGATATCATGGTTCACGAATGAGGTTCTCTTTTGTAATAGTTAATATGTTGATTTGATAGACTTGGATGATGCTACCTCAAATATGAGGTTCTCTTTTGTTTTGGATTATTTTATATCATCTGGTTTTAGTTTATATTATTAATATATGGCAAAATTGCAAAATTGGTCTCCCACTTTATCTCTAGTTTCGGATTTGGTCCCCCAGTTTTTTTAATTCACGAATTTGGTCCCCTATTTTGTAAAATCGTGCAATATTGATCCTCCGGGCCACAATTGGACGTTGACTGCTAGCAAGTGACGTTGACTGCCACGTGTCATGTTCTTATTGGATGATGACTACCACGTGTCATGTTCTAATTGGATGTCAATTCCATGAAAGACGAAATACATTATTGTTTTCATTGACCAATCAAAACATGACACGTGGCAGTCATCATCCAATAAGATTGTGACATGTGTCAGTCAACATTCCTTTGTAACAAAGGTCCAATTGTGGCCTGGGGGACCAACATTGCACGATTTTATAAAATAGGGGAATCAAATTCGTGAATTAAAAAACTGGGGGACCAAATCCGAAATTGGAGATAAAGTGGGGGACCAATTTTACAATTTTGCCTTAATATATTTGTAGGACTACCAACTAAATTAACGTTAGATAAAAAATTAAGCCAAATTATATATTAAGGCCTTGTTTAGCCTATTACAGAAGATGTGTTATTTTTTTTGGTAAAAAAAAACTATCAGAGGAATATTAAAAGTTTAATGTGGAGAAGGCTTTTAAAATGGCTATCAGGCCACGCTAGGCTTTTAAAAAGGTCAGGTCGATCCAAAATAAAAGCCTTTGATAGGCTATAGGCCAGGCTCAGGCCTGAAAAATTCATCGTAGGCTAGGCTCAGACCTTTTAAAGCTTGGTCTGGTCTGGTCTATTCCCACCCCTATACATATATATAAAATATGCATATATTCCCACCAAAGTTTGCAACATTTAAAGTAAGGATGCAGAAGCACACCTAAGGCAATGGCTACACAGTATTAAACTAAATAACTTAAAATGACTGACTGTAAAATGAGTGAATGCCAAGAATACATACCTAAACCAATGGCATCAGAACCCTTCATAATTTTCAGCCTTTTGCAAGTGTTAACAAAGGTAGAATTTGCAGTTGAGTGTATGAAGGATGCAAACTAGTAGGGCAAAGCAAAAATCTCATCCCATTAGTCATTTAGTTCATTTTTTTGGTACAAACGCAAAATAATTTGCATGAACGCTTGATGTCAACATAGAAAAGCACATTAACACAAGCCAACAGGTAATATAGCTGAATTAGACTTAAATATCCCATTCAGCTGCAAGAACCATGGCCATGATCAAATGTATGTATTGATGAAAAAGCATAGCCATGATCAAATGTTGGTGTCTGCTATAAACATGTTCTTTAGTCTAATATAGCTCATACATCAAATGTTAATTCTTAATATTCTGATAAAAAAATTGTATCTTTCATTCTAAAAAAATGGAGATTAACACCTCACAACAGAGGAAAACCACCGTAATCCCTCAGATGGAAAAATAATAAACAGAGTTAAAAGTATGAAAAACAAAGATACATTACAGACTCTGGGCAGTATGTGTATGCTAGCCCAACCAAAAGACACCAAATCCTCAATCAACCATTACAAATTCACATATATTGTCACTTCACCCAACCAATTTCAGTTATCCCATTACTGGGATCAAGATCTCTGGTGAATGGATTAGCCAAGGAACTAAAATTGAGTTTCTACCTACCAGATGTGCCTTGTTCAGAAGACCTGCACATTAAAAATAGAAATGAAAAATTAGATAATAAAATATATTATTGGTAGGGTACTTACTGCACCCACACCGAAATGGAGTACATCAATAAATAGTAATTTCACAGAGGAAAAATAAGTGCATACTAATGAAGATTACTGCCAGAAAAAGACAATGTTAAGATATATAAATCAAAATCAATCATGCACTTTGTCCAGATAGCTTAGGCTTTTACTATGATTAGTTCCTTAACACGCACCTTGTAAATTAAAGGAAGAAAAGAAACTTAGCTGTTAATATTTCTTCAATACATATTTAAAATATAGTCAAGTTGATTGATTGATTAACTTCAACACACACGGTTAGAAAATTAAAATAAAATAAAATAAATAAACAAGAAGAAAATGCAAAGTCTTGAATTAAATAACAAAATAACAGTAACAAAATAACTTTAATTGGCAGAACATGAATCAACAACCCACTATATCATACAATTAGCACAAAGAAAAAATAAATTAGGGGAAGAAATAATTAGTCTGGGTTGAAGCGCGCAAACGTTATCCTTAGAGAGAAAATGCCTCCACTGCATTGGTAGGAAAATTTCATTGCGCTTCTTTCCCAAGATACGACAATATGTTGGTTCTGATCGTGTGCAGCGAAAGGATCCCCGCACCTTCTGAATACCAATGTTCTTGCTCTCAAAAATAAGTTTTTATAAGAGAAGGAAGAGAAAATCTTAGGGAGTAAGAAATCAAATTGTTGTTTTGCTGGTGTGTTTTATAGAGAGGAGGAAAGAGATATATATAGGCATAGACCCCTTATGCAAAAACAAAAAATCTAACTTTTGGAAAGCAACTTACAGATATCAAAACAAACGTAACGTAACAACTTATAGATATCCAAACAAACGTAACAAATTGCATTGACTCATTAAAACAAAATCTTAGAAAGATAGAAAATCTAATTTTATGTAACAAATTCTAAAATAAATATTTTATATTATAAAATAGAATTAATATAAATAATATATATTTATAAATTTTAAATTATAAAACAAATATTTAATAACATAACACACATTCTTTGCCCCAATATTTTATCTTCCTTACTAAAGGAAATGTTAATAGTTATACCTATAATATAATAAACAATGACAACATGATTTCTGTCAGACCCTAATTTCGTCTGGGGACTATCATGCATTGATGTTTTGATTCTCGCCAGCCGAACCGCGTTGTTCGACACCAATTACTGCACAAGACGAAAGATCGTTCAATGTTTTGATCAAGAATGCGAAAGATACAAAAAAAAAAGAGGGGCAAAAAGGTCTTTTTACTGAGTTTTCTGGACCCTAGCTTGCCCAGGCAAGCCTCTGGCTAGCCTGGGCCCTCAGAAGACATCAGGCTGAAGGAACCAGCTCGCCTGGGCTAGTTGCAACTCGCTTGGGCGAGCCAGTTACTTCAGGAGTAAGTCTCAGCTCGTCTGGGAGAGCTGCCATGGTCCCAAGTGCCTTCTTTTCTGTAAATAGGCGTAAAGGGAAGCTGAGGAAGGGGTTCCAGCATTCAGCATTGAGAGAAATATTGAAGAAAAAGAAGAAATAAGAGAAAATGAAGTCGAGGCATTATCGAATCGCGACTGTGATCAACCTCTATATTGTTCTTCGTTCGGTGTTCTTCGTATGACCATCGGTTAGTTTTGCTTTTAAGATTTGAATGTGATCTATGCACCCTTAGGGATCCTCTTTGTTGTTTTGTGCATATTCATCTCCTCCTTCTATAATCGGTAATCTCTTTTCTTTTGTAAAGTTTAAACTTAACCGATCATTAGCGTCGTAAAGTTGTCTTTTAGAGGGATTGAAAGTTAACAAATATAACCAAGATAAAATCAACGCATAACTGAATTTCTCCTGTCGGAGTCACTTGAGATCGTTCAAAGGTCCAACGCCTTAACGACCCTTTTTGTTATTGTAAAGAATCTTTCAAAAGCATAAAAACAATTTGACACACAAACTTTCTCACTTTAAAGAACTATGTTGATCTGAATTTCCCATCGCACTTGAGGATACGTAGGAGCAAGGGCACCCCCCTGTCGACCCCAAAAAGTAAAAAAAATATAAAAAAAGAAAATTACACAATTTTGAAGTCATGTTTTGCACACTCGGTCAAGGGTTGTTGCCCCTTGTGACGAGCGCGTGGGGTGTTAATACCTTCCTCATGCGTAAAAATCTCCCGAATCCTTATTTTCAAAATTCGCAGACCTTTCTTTTTTATTTTTCTAACGTTTTCCTCGAATAAACATTGGTGGCGACTCCCACGCATTTTCCTTTTTTGGAAGACACACCTTTGGCTTTTCGCCCGCACTCCCATCATAGAGTAGGTTGCAACAATTTCTAATTCATTAATCACAGTCTATGGAACAACTGTGTACGTTGACAACAGAGTTAGCAATGTCAATGCAAAAAACATGATATTAAAAATATAAAAACCTCAGCTAGTTAATGTGATGCATACCTTGTATTTCATGTCTTGACATTTGACACCAATCACAGCGTGATATCCTATTGTGTTATTGCTTCCAATAACAGTACATCCAGGATGATCATCACCAACAAAAGCACCACTGTTCAAAACAAATACTATTCAACAAAGCAAATCCTTAAGAGAAAACAGTGATATTAAGTCTGAACTCAAAACTCACATCATCAACGTGCAATTGTCCCCTAACTCTGTACTTACAAAAAGATGGCTTCCGGGATATAGTTGACAATCATTCCCCAGCTTTGCAGAGGAGCTAACAAAACAAAAGGGACCAATCGAAACACCCTAAGCATAAAATGGTTGATGAATGTAGAACATTATTAGCTCCACTTGACAATTTGAACTGATATTTATGTGAAGACTGCATCTTAGCATTGCTCAATATAATAAGAAATAAAGTGTAATACATATTAGAAATACACATTTAAGTGTGGAGAACAGACACCAAGTAAAGTTCTACCTGCTTCATTGAATATATTATTGGTATAGTACTTACTGAGGCAACCGCAGAAACCGAGTGATTTTACTTTGATGAATATCAGCTTCTTGAGCATAGACTTCACTTAAACTCCCTAATTGAACTTTATATTTGTTGTCTAGAAATATAGAAATACATGTGAACAATCGGTGGAACACATTCATGATGTAGATATGATAGGGCCTCTACTGCTCCAATAGCAATAATGATTTTTTCTTCTTGTGATAATGTACCTCTCTTGAAATTAGGCCTTAAACAATTGTTTTAATGCATTAAAAGACTCCCCTCGCCCCCTGCCAAATATTTGCATCTCAGGTCACAGTTCTTCAACATTAAAAGAAAGTTATTTTATTGGAAAAAATAAAAAACATTCAAAATCTATAACTACTTAACAACAACATCACAACAGTAGGCAAAACCAAGTTCAAGCATACAGCTGCATGACACTTTAAAAAACATCTCAATGAATGGCAACAACAAATAACTTACACTATCACCAACATAATTAATCCCGTGCATTGTCGATATGGAAGGCGAAGCTTCATCCTTAATAATAGAAGAGCGAATTCAGTTATTAGTAACTAATAGAGTGAATATTAAACACAACAACAACTACAAAAACGTTACCTAATGTTGTAAGGTTGGAAGCTTTGAAATAAAAAACTTCATTAATTCATCATCATCATCAAATAACTGAGACACCGAATGGCGTGTATTCCTACGGACAACCTTAAATTTGAATGCTAGTGTTTTGCCCAGAACACGATCAAGTTCTTCTAATATATCTCTTGCATCAAATACTCCATCCTAGGTAATTAGATTTATGGAGCCATTGATTTTAAGCATACCACAACAATACTATCCATGCAAAATGAATACAACAGCAAACTATGTGTATTCTTTACCTCATCAATCATTTTCTACTTAATCTCATCTGCAGTCTCTTTTATCAGCGCATAACATTCTCAATCCCACAGTGTAAAAATTGTAGACTCATTAGGTTGACCAACTCTGACATCCACACGAAACCTATGACACAAATTAGTGCATCAACAACTATGCAAATACGTAACAAAATTAATTCGAAGCAGGTTGTTATTTCACCATGAAACAGCATGCAACTTACTTTGCAACTGTACTTGCACTCATATTACCACACCTAACACATACAAATGACGAACCCTCTCCATCAGCTTTTTGTTACATTTGGGACACCCATCATAAATCCACCCATTTGCTACCAACAACTTGCTTATAGTAGCCATAGTGACGCACATACACTCCTACAACAAAAATGATTATTTGTAAAAATGAACTACAATATTTCAAGCCTAATAAATGCATCAAATATTAACTCAAACCTTTTTCAATTGGCTAAGTTGATCAAAGCATTTCACTTGGGCATTATAGAGAAACCGATCCACAATAGAATACATAAAAGATCCTGAAATTTGACTGCCTATTTGGGTACACGGAACTGTTGTTACCTGTGTCGGATCAATTCTAAAATAGGTAAACATATGTCCACATGATGAATAAATTTAAAATATTCACAACTAAATGACAACATAGATTGAAGTATCATGAATGCAGTGACAAACTGATCCTTGAACTCCAGAATTTCTTTCATGTCAGTATTCACAAAAATTTGAGAACCATACATTGAATTCTATATTGTTATTGGATAAGTGCCTATACAAAATGAAAGAAGTTTACATTAGTTAAAAATCAAATGTATATTTACAAAAATTCACTTACAATGAAACAACAACCTTTTGCTTCTATGATTTTAGCCAGACTGAGCAACAACACCACAGGACCAGAAACATGCCTATCAAAACAATCCTTAAACTCCAGAGCCAGTGACTCCCACAAAGTACAACTCATCATACTTCCACTATGTCACATTAAAAAGGAATTATTCATGCAGCTAACATTTGAAATTGACTCCAATTTCTGTTTTTGTAAACAATAATGAATATCATCCATTCTTCATAGTAAACACAACTTTCTTTGGCTTGCCGTGCAGATTCCACTGCCAAATCTCAACAACCTCACCAATAACATCTTCAAACAAAACCCATTGTTAAACAAAACCCATCATTAGACAGACCAACCACACAAACATTTAAAGTTGTTCAATAAGCACATATTTTAAAAATGTACCTATCAAAAAGTCAGTGATGACTGATGATTAAGCCACTTACAATGTCATCAAACGTTGTAAAATTGAACATTGTTTTAGGTATTTCTGGTATTTCGTGAGTTGTGACTTTAGTTGCTTTTACAAAATTTATTTTAAATCCATGACATGTTGCTTTATAATGACCACTATTTTTTTCAACTTCAAAGTTCTAGATAACATATGTGTGACCAACATCAAAATTAGCATTGTTGAGTTGAACATCAACATTCCTCATTTGTGCTAGAATTTTATCACCCTAGACAATCAACATGAGCAGTGGCATTTTTTAAAAGATTTGCTATAAACAACAATCAACAACCAATACATACAACATATCTAGGAAAAATCAGTTAACTTGACCTTCTTGTCAACTAAAATTAGCTCAACAACACACTTAGGCGATCTTGGTATGGTCCATATGTTAATCACTCGAACAACAATCTTTCAATTTTCCTTTTTGTCATCTATTTCAGCTATCGAGGTCAACCTTCAAAACAAGGTTACACAAATACACAAATTACAGTTATTCCAAACAAAATATGGATGAAAATTGAAAAACCAGAACTTAAAGGAACTGCTATAAAATCCATACAAGTTGCCATTAAACTTTCAACACTAACTGCAAAAATTCCAAGTATCCAAAAACATGATGTTCATAAAGACATTAAACATCCATTAGGCTAAATGAAATCATATACAGAGCAATACACACTTACGAAACAGAATGAGTTGTTAATGTGACAGTGGTAGAAGCTTCCTACAGCACAAAACGAAAATGCACAATAGACCAAATGTTACTACAGTTGGTATGGCAATAATATAGTAAACACACAACAACTAAAAAATAAGCGTCGTAACCTTGTTGAGCAACCATCGTTCAACAACCTTTAAGAATAAATGTGGTAGAAGCAAAGGAGGAAGATGAGCGCGCGTAGATGAAACCTGTTACTTTCAAATTGGAATTTTAAACATGTGGTAGAAGCCTTAGGTCACCTAGTAGCTCTAGAACCTACTGAGAAGAAAGCTATCAGATTTCAAAATTAGAATTTGAAACAAACCACAAAATGAAGGAAAGAAGCAGAGGAGGAAGATGAACGCGCGTAGATGAGCATTGAGATTGGCCGATGTGACCTCGGAGGTCTGTTGTCTAGCGTTGTAGGAGCCTAGGCTATGCATTTCAAAAAAAATCGAAGGATTAGCATGAAACAGTGGAGGGATTGAAGCAGAATGGAAGCAAGGGAGCGAGGAACGCATGCGGTGAAATAAAAAATAGCAAAAAAAGTGAGAGAGCGACACATGGCAAGCTTGGTTGTTCTTTTATTACTAACAACTAGTGGAGTGCCCGTGCGATGCACGAGTCGGTATTTTACTGTAAGCGAAATAAATACTATTTGTCAGGGTGTTGTTTGTATCATTCGACTGTAAGTGACATAAATAATATTTGTCAGGGTGCTGTTTGTATAATTTCTGTAAGTGACATAAATACTATTTGTCAGGGTGCTGTTTGTATATAACATAAAGATAATTTGTATCAAGATTTGATTGTGTTGAAAACATTTTAAAATTGATTTAAATTATATAAAAGAAACATAGGAAATAAATTAAAAAATATTGTGGTTTTGCCAGAAATTTTTTATTTTAGATGTATTTTATTGTGAAGAGGGACTCACTATTAGAAAATACACTTTCAACATCGGTTATTTAGAACATTCTACATCGTCAATGTTAACATCGGTTTTGGAGAACCGATGTTAACATATATATGACAACATCGGTTCTCTAAATACCCAATGTTAATATACAAGAGTTGACATCGGTTATCTACACATAACCGATGTTAAAATACAAACGCTAACATCGGTTATACACAAATAACCGATGTTAATATACAAATGTTAACATCGGTTTTCTATTACAACCGATGTTAAGGTTCATATCGACATCGATTTTTGTAAATAACCGATGTTGTTTATGATATTAACATCGGTTTTTGTTAATAACCGATGTTGTTTTCAAGTATTTTTTTTATATATACTTTCTGTTTTTACAATAAACCCAAAATTGTACCTGTCAAATGCAATTTCAGGCCCAATTCACAGCAAATAACCATTTTATTCTGCTTTCAAGCAGTTTTAATGATAATAAATATCAAATAATTGATTTATCATAAAGAACAATCATCAAATGAATTCAATGTTCATGTTACATAGAAAATGTAAAAAATGTTAAACCAAAGTAAACTAAAGCTAAAGATAATGTCCCTAAATCCTAGGCCTGATCTCTAACTCGGAGATAAAACTGTGCCCACTGAATCCGCAATGCTTTTAATCTTTCTGGCTCCAATGGTCTTGCATCATTAAAATACTGCATGATGAAATAAATCATAATAAGTTAATAATGTAATACAAATTATAAATAAATCGATTTTGTTTGAAATAAACTTACCGCTTCCCAATTATTCCTAAAAGTTCCTAAAATGATGGTGGACATCCAATGCATCACATAGTAGCCGCACTCTCCAAAATAATCCTGAGACTGGGACTGGGACTCTCCAACACGCAATGCAACAACTCAAAGTCAAAACTCAAAACAAATCACTTGGGGAAAATTTGAGAATTCAAATGACCTAAGCCTTCGAGTTCGAGTACTTAATGAATATTAGGTATCAAACTAAAAGAGTATTTAAAAAAGTCAGAAACTAAAACAATTATTAATACTTACTATCTCAAGGACTAATATGAGGATCTACTGATAGGTGTTATCTTCAAGCATAAATAAGAGTATAAGTGACAATAGGTTAACCAGTGAACATGGTCAACCTAATGTAATCCAAAATTTCTGTTCTGCCAAATGCTCCAAACAGCTGCAAACCAAACAATATACCAGATGTATGCTTTTTTTCCTAGAGCAATTAATCAAGCCCTTGAATTGGAGAAAATGACTTGTGGTATTCACATGCTTACATGCCTCCATACCCCATGTTCTCCATAAATATGCAGAGTTTTCACATTCTAAGAATAAAATGACTTGTTTAGATGTTATTCCTTCTGGTTCGAGTAATAATAACCATGACAATTCTCTCCATGTTTTCTTTGATATTGATTTTCTTTTTTGCAGAAAACAAAGAGGAGAACGAGCAACAGTTTGAAGGTTGTACATTCAGGAACTAAAGAATTCAAAATAGCTAGTAATAAGAAGGATTTGTTTTTGGGATTTTCTGAGCACCAAGAGCGGCTACGCAAAGAAGCTTGCACTTGAGAAGGGGAAGGGATATTTGCAGCTAATGAACAACTTTTCTTAACTATATGTCCTTCAGATTTTACTGTTTCTTTTGGCTAATATGTAAAGATAAATAGTATAAGGCTATGGCTTATGGACATGGTCTTTTTTAGCCCTAACCATGTTAGAAGTAAATATAGAACGTGTTTTTACGCCATAGCCTTATACTATCTATATTTACATATTAGCAAAAAGAAACAGTAAAATCTGAAGGACAAATAGTTAAGAAAGTTGTTCATTAGCTGCAAATATCCTTCCCTCCTCAAGTGCAAGCTTCTTGCGTAGCCGCTCTTGGTGCTCAGAAAATCCCAAAAACAAATCCCTCTTATTACTAGCTATTTTGAATTCTTTAGTTCCTGAATGTACAACCTTCAAATTGTTGATTGTTCCCCTCTTTGTTTTCTGCAAAAAATAAAATAAAAAAAAGTACCTCAGCAAAAGATAGTTTATACTATAATTAAGGGTCAGCACTAGATGTACTGAAGTGTACAACATATAGCATAGGCAGTGAGAAACACTGCCCAAATAAGACTGAATACAATGACAGGATATGTCAGCCCCCCCTAGGAAAATTCCTACCTCAAATTAGACAACCAGTGATTAAAGTAGGTATTAAAATCCTTCTCCATACACCTTAGCCAAGACCAAGTATGGAATAATGTCTCGTCCATGACTTTTTTGGGAATGAAGAGCTGGTTATTGAAGACCATGTTGTTTCTGTGCTTCCAAATGGTCATAGACAGTGCTATCCATAGTGCTTCCCATCTTTTGTATGTGCTTCTTTGCGCATTGCAGTGTGAGAACTACAAGAAATGATTCTTTGGTTCTATGGGGAGCACACAAAATGGTGGTATTACAGCTACTAAAATCTAGAATTTAAAGAAGGATCTGAATGCTTTGGAGGCTGGAGTAAATGGTTCAAACATATCTCAAGCTGAAATGGAGCTTAAAAAATCTTTGCAGGAACAGCTGTGGACAGCAGCTATAACTTATGAATCCATGATGAGGCAAAAATCTAGAGTGAAGTGGATAAGAGAAGGGGATACAAATTCAGCTTATTTTCACAGATTGATTAATCATAGAAGGAGGGTAAATGCTTTTCAAGGTTTATTCATGGAGTCCTTGTGGTTAAATTTCTGGTTAAATTTGGTTACCAATCTTATGATGGCCTTTGGTTAAATTTCTGGTTATATGTATTGGGGTCCTTGTGGTGGGTTTTGTTTGCTTTTTGGAAGGTGGCACTTTTGTGTCTTGTATCTGTTATTTTCAGTACCTCGGTACTGTTCTGTTTATTAATAATATACATATTTTTGCCTTCCAAAAAAAAAAAAGTAGCATGGTAATAGGCAACTTAATTGAAAATCTCATAATTATATTTTACTTACACTAAAAGCTAAGGAGGGCTGAATGGTCTGATGAGAAAAGCTAAGGAGGAGAATATGTACAAGGCATATCAAGTGGGATCCAATAAAGTGGAAATCAGTCTTTTACAGTTTGCAGATGATACTATCTTTTTGGGGGAAGCGAACATGGAGAATGTCAAAACAATTAAGGTTGTCCTAAGGTCCTTTGAACTTGCATCTGGCCTTAAAATTAATTTTGCCAAGAGCACTTTTGGAGCTTTTGGTCAAACTGACCTTTGGAAGTAGCAAGCAGCCACCTACTTGAATTGCCAGTTGCTGGTTCTTCCTTTCAATTACCTGGGAATACCCATTGGAGAAAACCCAAGGAGATGTACTATGTGGGATCCTATCATCCACAAATGCGAGAGAAAGCTAGCTAAGTGGAAACAGAGAAATATATCCTTTGGGAGGAGGATTCATTAGCAGAGAAGTACCCTAGACTTTATTCAATCTCATTGCAGCAACATCAACTCATTAGATCCATGGGAATGTATCAAGACATGGGGTGGGAGTGGAACTTTGCTTGGAGAAGAGCCTTGTTTGACAATGAGATCACCTCAGCGGCTAACTTTCTCAAAGATATTACATAAATTAAAATCCAGCAACAGGTTTCAGATACTTGGGAGTGGTCTGCAGATCGTGAGGGACAATATTCAACTCGCAGTGCCTATGATTTGATAGGAGAAGAAGCAACAGATAGCAGTCAGGAGGAATATTTTGAGAAGCTTTGGAGGATAAAGGTTCCAGCTAGGTTTCTGGTGTTTGCGTGGAGATTATTAAGAGATAGGCTGCCGACAAGAAAAAACTTGCAGAGAAGACAGATTCAACTCACAGATTCACTTTGTCCTCTCTGCAAAACCCAACAAGAGGATGCATCACATCTTTTCTTTCACTGCAGCAAAGTTCAACCCATATGGTGGGAAACCATGTCATGGCTGCAAGTTAAGGGTGCTTTTCCATTAAGCCCACAGCAGCACTTCCTTCATCATTTGGGTGTTCAACCTCCTGGTGTAAGAAATAATAGATGGCATTGTTGGTGGCTAGCTTTAACCTGGTCCATTTGGAAACTTAGGAATAGTATAGTCTTCTCTAATGCGAATTTTGATGCTAATAAGCTGTTTGAAGAAGCCATATTCCTTCTATGGTCTTGGCTTAGGGGTTTTGAGAAGGATTTCACAGTGCATTTCAATCACTGGTCAAGTAATCTACCACAAAGTTTTATGTATCAGCAGGGGATTGCATAGTTATGAGATTTATACATGTAAATTCATATGCATTTTGTATCCATAGCTTGGTTCCCCCTCAGAATATCAATGTCTGATTGTGGAACCATTTATATGGATCTTCTTTGTATTATAAGTACCTCTAGTACTTCTTTCAATATATATTATTTATTATAAGTACCTCTGGTACTTCTTTAATATATATTATTTGTAGACAATAAAAAACTGCTAAGATTAACAGTTTATCATGGCTGAAAATGCATAACTCTTAGTGAACGTGACCCTAAGCAGCCAAATAAACATGCCCTAATAAATGCCTAGGATAAATCCAGTTTTATATTAAATTCAAATGTTCAAAAACATAAACTAATAGAACAAAGGCTTCACAAAAGGAATGTACCTACAAAGATAACAACACCATCAACAAACACCTAGCTTTTCTTTTATTCCAGTTACCTATCAACAGACTAATAGGCAAGAACAAAATACTAAACATTTATTTAATTAAATCTAATAAAAAATTTACTTCAATAACATTATTTAACAAAATACTTGCAGGGTAGGGGTGTCTTCTAAGAACTGGAGGGAGCTTTATCTATACTTAAGCATTACTTGCTCAAGAAACAAAAAATATGTTCAAACAACAACAGTCAAGCCCCCTCTGTTAGACAGTAAAATGTTAAAGCAATTGCAAGCAATTTCAAGACCCCCGTGGATCCATCTACAGAAATCATGGTTCATTCTCTGTTATAGTGCAAACAGAATAAAACGTTACTAAAAATCATGCAACATTACTTATTACTACCCAGAAAAAATAAAATAGGTCAAATGAAGTATACAAGTTAGTGTTACCTTGATCAAGAGAACCCAGCAACACACGCACGTCAGTGGAGCCTGTAGAATCGCAAACAAAAACCTTTTGTTTATTATCCGATGCCACTCTCAATTCGGGTCAAACCACTCACAAGGAAACTTAGCATAAACGAATTTGACCTACGTACCTCACGGAGAAAGCTTTGACCTTTGAGCAGCGACGAGTGTTTCAGCACCCTAGTAGCAACAGTGTATGTAGGGTTTTCTTTGACCCAAGACAATGTGGGTTCTGTGGGGTTCCAACGACGACAATATGGGTTTTCCGGCACTGTAGGGGATTCTGTGGGTTCCAGCGAGGACAATGTGGGTTTTCCGACAGTGTAGGGGGTTCTGTGGCTTCGACCGACGACAATGTGGGTGTCAAGGGAGCGGTTTCCAGCAGATTTCAAGCGGGAGGAGAAAGAGGAGCGATTTCAGGCAGGAGGATGACAAAGAGAAGAGGGAGGGCAAGGTTTTCGAGCGCGCGCGGCTTGTGAAATCTCAATTTTTTTAACTTATAAATATAACAACATCGGTTTTTAATGGATAACCGATGTTAACTGAATATAGTTAACATCGGTTTTGTAAAAACCGATGTTAACATCAAATACATTACATCGGTTTTTTAACAAACCGATGTTAAAATCAACTCCTTAACATCGGCTTCCTCAAAACCGATGTTAACTCTATTAACTTAACATCGGTTTTGCCCAAACCGATGTTACCATATTCATCTTAACATCATGTTAACATCGGTTTTTTAAATAACCGATGTTAACATGAATTAGTTAACATCGGTTTTTCTAAAACCGATGTTAAGTAACTCCATTTAATTATAAAAATGTCATCGCGCTTTCGTTAACATCGGTTTTAGCTATAACCGATGTTAATTGGACGATGTAGAAAGCTTTTTTTTTTAATAGTGACTAAATCTTCATAATTAATAGACATATGAAAGTAATAAGTTTTTTTGTAAAATAATTTTGTAGTGTTTGTTTTAAAAAATATTTAGTGGGCATATGAAAGTAATATTTTTATTATAAAAGATAATTTACACTTATAAAAAAATAATGTTTTAGTCTTTGTTTTAAAAAATGTTTCAGTATATAAAAATAATTTGTTGTTATGTTAAATAATTTTGTAATCTCTATAAATAATATTATTTAAAAATAACCTTTTCTTATCCTAAATAAATTTTAATCTAATTCAGCAAAAGAAAATAATTATAATCATGTATAAAAAAAATAATGTTTTAGAACAATTTTAGTTATGTATGATTACGGAACACAAAGTTAATGCTCTTTGTAATTTAAAGTTAAAAAACTATTCTAGCAATTTGAATGTAAAAAAATATGCAGCTTAAATTAATTTAAACATATAGCATTTTAATAGTTAAAAATTGCTAAACTTAAATGCAATTTTGTTTTTTAATTTTATTTAATCTACAATTTGATCTCTTTATTTTATAATTAAAACATTTGATTATTCTATTTTTAAAAATTCACAACTATGATCTCTTTATTGCAAAATATAAATATTTGGTTTTTATATCTTTAAAAATCCACAATTTTTGTTTAATCTTTAATTTTTTGTATATTTTATTTCTTTTTTTTACTCTGTGTTGTTGTTTTTCAAATGCAGGACGGGAATGAAAGAATCCATTGCTTATGTTACTATTGGCTCTCTTATTTAGTGAAGAAGGGTAATTTGGTGGGAAACGAAAACGCAAAACACAAAGGTTAGGAAAAAACAAAAAACTTTTCCCCATAACTTTAAAAAACTAAAATGTTCAATAATTAGAAGCAAAAATATTGAAAGGTCACAGCATGGTGGGATAAGTTTTTTTTTCTGATCAAGTAAATTTGAAAACAGAACATGGATATTACATGGTCTGTAAAACATAAGCACTGGAATAAGCAACAAATAAATATGAGATGAGCATAGCAGGGAATGTGTAAGATGAGCAGAGTAGACAACAATATCCCTCCATCAACAATGTTTAGTTTACTAAACAATAAATTTGTAGTAGTACAGCAGTTATAAATTACTAATATAGCAGATTAAATAAAACAGACTCATTTCATTCAAATTCAAACCATGAAAACTCAAAACTCACTAATACATTCCTTAACAATGTCATATGACAAAACAAAATTTGAAAGCCAAAATTTATGTGGAATACATCTCAACTGCATCAGAAATATACTCCATGTGTAGGATGTTTAACTCTGGCAGAAAACAAAATAAAAATGTTTTTATGAACCAATACTGATGTGTAAAAGAGAAATAAAATTTAAGCTAATGTGCAAAATAAAAAAAGATTAAACATTTATGATATATCTGATGTTCAAAGTCAAATAAGTAAATAAGAAAGAGACCATGTAATTGACAAAATGTTCATAAAAGACAAAAAGATAGAAAAATCAAAGTACATAAGCTAACTCTAATACTCCCAATTCTTTCTCCGACGGATGACAATTTCCCATATTTTATCAATGATCCTGTAATAGAAGGAGACTTCATCACCGTGGGAGAAATCATTATCTGCAAGGAATTGATACCATGGTTGGACAACATATTTGCGCCTAACTCCACCATCAACCACCACAACATTCCACTGTAATGGAGGTTCAAATCTCCTGAGAATGGTCATGTGTTGACCGCAGGCATTTACATGTGTCATGGCACAATTAGGGAGTCTCTGCATGGGAAAAAATAGCATGATATATAAGCATGAATTAATAAGCAACATTGAAGAGGTTTTCATTGTTACCAGTGGTCCTAGTGCACCAAGAATTGATTGTGTGATTTCAAGTGCCCAAATATGTTGTCTTGACATAACTTCTGGCCTTCCGCAAGTCTGGCATTCCAGTGAGGGAACGAAATAAAGATCAAACATGGATTTGTTGTTGCATGCCAAGAATTTAATGATCACAGATTCATAAATTGATAAATCTTTTCTGAATTCTTTTAGCCCTTTCGCAAAGTAGACTTTTGTCCGATGCTGCCTTAGCCTGATTTGGTATATTGTTCCATCATATCTAAAGTTGACAAACTCAGGGTATTCTGGTGCCCATTGTTGGTGGTAAAAAGTGGGCACTTCTATAATGTCCTGCAAATATTATAGCAAGAAAGCAAATATGAAACAACATGAAGAATAAAAACAATTAGTATGTAACATTACCATATCATTGTGGAATACTGCAGTGAACTGTAGGATTAATGGATTAGTGTGAGTTGGATATTCAATCTGCAGTGAGAGGAAATGCAAAAATGAAAATCAAGTATGGCACTGAAATAGGAACGTCTAAAATATGTGGAGAATGACAACAACATATTAAAATGAATAAAAGTTGTATGTACATTGTTTGTGACATAAAGGTTTCATTTTGCAGCATTCCTACTGTTGTAAATGTGCCTTTAATCTTTTGGATCAAACTTTTAGGGTGATACTCATGCCAAACTTAACAGGATGTTGACATAAAGTATCTTTTAACTGGAATGTAGATTAACAATCAAATAACAAAGGAAATTGTGTATTCGTTGTCTGCTGGTAAAAAATAAACAAAACAATCTTTATAATAGTTGACAATAGTAATGAGTCAAAATATATTTGTGCATGCATTCAAAACATAAAGGCTTGGTTCCATAGCTAGATCAAAATAGCAGGAGACAAAGAAAAGGTAGGTATGACAAAGGTCACGCATTTTTTTAGGCTGAACAGTCGAAAGCAATATACATAAAAACCAAATAAAAAATTTAAATAACAAAAAAAAATAAAAAATTACATGCAAGGGGGCGAGATTGAAAAGGAAGTAAAATACAAAACAAAAAGCTAAGCCAGCAGGAAGCAAAACAAAAACCCATGTGAATGGAGTGAATGGAGTGAGAACGAGAATAGAAGAGAATAAGAAATGGAAAAAATGCAAGAGAGAAAGAGCGGACGGAGTAGAAATGGAAAAAAGCTAGGAAAACAGAGAATGAACAATGTTCAAAATATTTTGAGAGAGTAAGCGAGTAATTGGTTTCACATGCACCTTGCTTGTAGTTGTTGATGAATCAGAACTGGTGCTTGTCTTGGTTGAGTCAGTCGATAACTCTGAAGGCATTCTCTGAGTTGTTATAGTATTTTTTGTTCAAGGAATGAACATTGAATATCTGCTGAAGAATAAATGTTGAAGTGACACAGTGGTTGGTGAAAATGTGTAAGGGACAGAATACGAAGAGGTTTGAGAATTGTGGAGCATTCAATGGAGTATGGCAAGATTGGAGGTGGAGAGTCATCTGAATCATTGTGACTGATTTTTATTTATTTTTTGTTTACTGAATGTCCACAACCAATATTGATATTTATAAAAATGCAATGAAACAAATATATGAGCAAAAAATAATCAGCATGTATTTAATATGATAGGTGTTAACAAAGTAATTATGCTATATATTATATATTATATATATAATAAAATAAATAAATAATCTGAGAAGACTAATTTTTTGGTATGAAGCAAAGATTTTTTACCAAATTAGATGGTTTTTAATAACTAATTCAAATAAATAATAATGTAATGTAATGGTGGATGCAGACATAAAAATCCTAGATTTGGTTTTAAAAATCACAACCTTAGATGTTTAAAAAGCGTAGAAGACAGACCCAAGATTCTGGGCTGTAAAAAACCATATTTTAAAAATTAACCAATGATACATATATAAACCGAAAATGCAAGGCAAGGTGTAGAAGCTCCAGCAGCATTTCCTTTTTGTAATTAATTAATAATTCATTTATTTCCCAAAAAAATCCCTCCTAGTGTCAGGTGTTGCAACAACGTTTTCCCTTGTCTCCTCTTTATCTCTCTCATGAAATTACGTTACCACTTTTTTTTCTGATCTTTCTTTTTGTCTGTCACAACCTTTTCTCTCTTTAGAAAAAATGAGGAGTGAGAGAAAGGGATCAGAAGAGAATGGGAATGGGAAAGGGTGAACGGAGTCAGAATGAAGATGGAATGGCAATGGGAAAAGAAGAGATGGGAAAACCCGGGCAGGACACGTGGAGGGAGGGGCAAAATAATGGGAAGAGGAAAAGAAATAAAAGCAAACACAGGCATAACACTTGGATTGAAGCGGGAAAAATCATAAAACCCCAAAAAAGACAAAAGCCAAAACTTTTTGATGAATATGAAAAATTTTAATCATGAACCAAAAAATCAAACCTGCACTCGTGGAGTTTCCAAGTGTGCATAAAATAGAGGCAAACTAAAAACATTTAAGCTTTTGCACTGTAAAAAATAAAGAAACAAAGAAAACATAGACAACAAAAACAAATCAAAATTAGAAAAAAAGAAATGGGAAAAAAATAGATAAAAATGGAACCTTTAATAATTAAATGTTAATGTTAATAAATTGACAATGATTACGACAAAAATAAATAGAAAATTAAAGCTGATTTGAATAATATGGTAAAATTGATAGTGTAATATTTGAAAAAAACCTTTCCATTAATAGGTACTTGCCAATTAATTTTGTCCAATAAAAAATAATAAACTCTCCAATCTTTCTTTTCTCACTTCAATCCACCTGTGATTTTTTTTTTTATTTTGCTCAGTGCTTACACCTTCCTCACATGCTGATGTTTTTTTCCAGTACCACCAAGCCACACGTATCACTTTCTAATTGTCAGATATAAAAATAGAGTGATGATGACCCTATTTTGATTGATGGAGAAATTTTTATGTTACTTTGTTTTGACAGTTTAAAGTTGTAATTTAATCATTATGATTTCCAGGTAATGCATTTTATTGTTTATAATTTGCTGAAAAACGTAAATTGAAAACACATTTTTTACATTAGTTACACTGAGTTATTTAACATTAGTAATTTTATTCATTTCACTTTTGTATGAAATTTTTTTTTCATTAAAAGTATGATATGATCTTTTTATTTTGATAATAACGAAGTTACGAAAATTGATTTCACTATTATAAACCCGATTTATGAAGGAAAGGCACATATAGTGAAGAGTATTTTGTTTATCACACTTTGTTCTTTCTCTATTTTAATTTATAGCAAATTCGTGATTTTGGAAGTAAAAGGAGCTTGCAATCAACTTTAAATATTATAATGTCAATTTAAAAATGAAACAAAAACGTTAGGAAAATTGAAAAAATCCTTTCCATTAATAGGTACTTTTGCCAATTAATTTTTGCCAATCAATTTTAAATATTTTGTTGGAGTATGAAAATGGTCATGATCTTCAAATTAATGAGACTATTCCGTTAGGATATGAAGATGATGATAATATTATGTTACTTAGTGTAATATTTGGAAAAAAACCTTTCCATTGATAGGTACTTGCCAATTAATTTTTGCCAATTAATTTTGTCCAATAAAAAATAATAAATTCTCCAATCCTTCTTTTCTCACTTCAACCCAGGTGTCCTACAATGTCATTTTTTAATTTTTTTTTTTTTTTTTTTGCTCAGTGCTCACACCTTCCTCACATGCTGAAGTTTTTTTCCAGTACCACCAAGTCATACATGTCGCTTTCTAATTGTCGGATTTCACCGCACCATTTAATTCCCCTTAATTCCAGAACTTTCTCCTCTCTCCTCCATGTCTTTTGCCTCCGTCAAGATTCTCTTATCAATCAGCTTTAAATATTATATTGTCCATTTGGTAAAATTGATAGTGTAATATCTGAAAAAATTCTTTTCATTAATAGGTACTTGCCAATTAATTTTTGTCAATTAATTTTAAACATTATGTTGGAGTATGAAAATGGTCATGATATTCAAATTAATGAGACTATTCCGTTAGGATATGAAGATAATCCTAATATTATGTTACTTAACAATCAGTTTTAAATATTATGTTGTCAATTTGGTAAAATTGATAGTGTAATATTTGAAAAAACCCTTTCCATTAATAGGAACTCACCAATTAATTTTTGGAAATAATTTTAAATATTCTGTTGAAGTATGAAAATGGTCATGATTTTCAAATTAATGAGACTATTCCGTTAAGATATGAAGATAATCATAATATTATGTTACTTAACAATCAACTTTAAATATTATACTGCCAATTTAAAAATGAAACAAAAACGTTAGGAAAATTGGAAAACACCTTTCCATTAATAGGTACTTGCCAATTAATTTTTGCCAATCAATTTTAAATATTTTGTTGGAGTATGAAAATGGTCATGATCTTCAAATTAATGAGTCTATTCCGTTAGGATATGAAGATAATGATAATATTATGTTACTTAGTGTAATATTTGGAGTACAAAATGATAGGTATAGTGTCTTCTTCAACCTTGTCTGCATACAATGCTGATTCATGAAAAACAATCAACATGCAATGACATAAACAAAAATGGAACCAAAACGAAAACAAAAGTCAAACGGAATATAAAGATAACAAATAAAGAAAACGAACTTGTAGATAGAGAAACAAAGAAAAGAATCCTGTTTGAGATAAAAATCAGATAAAAATCGAAGGTTTTTGGAGTTAAAAATGGCAGCTTTAGTGTCTCCTTCCACCTTCTCTACATACAATAACGATTCATAAAAAAACAATTAACATGCAGCGAGATAAACAAAAATGGAACTAAAACAAAAATAGGAGTAAAATGGAATATGAAGAGGAATGAAGACGAACGAAAATGGAAGTTGAAGAAACAAAGAAACAAAGAAAACAGAATAAGAAGGAAGAAGAATGGAGAGGAACGAAAAAGGAAGATGGAGAAACAAATAAACAAAGAAAACAAACATGTAGACAGAGAAACAAAGGAGACAAACCTTTTGACATAAAAATCATATAAAAATGGAAGATTTTTGGAGTAAAAAATGGCAGCTTCAGTGTCTTCTTCCACCTTCTCTGCATACAATAGCAATTCATTAAAAACAATGAATAGACAGTGAGATAAACGAAAATGGAACCAAAACAAAAATAGAAATAAAACGGAATATGAATATGAAGAGGAATGGAGAGGAACGAAAATGGAAGATGGAGAGGATGTAAAAAATCAGCAACAACTCTTTGTAGCAAAAATGACAGAAGATAATTTTTTAAAAAAAACAAAAAAGAATTAGAAGAGAAACAAAAAGAAATAAGCAACAACTCTTGTAGCAAAAATGGGAGAAGATAATTTTTGGAAAAAAGGAAATTACGAAAAAAATGACACATTTGTTCTTCAACACAGAACCTGTACTCATGTAGAAAACAAAATAAAGGCAGAACACCCAAAAAAATTAAAGCCTTTGTGTTTACGAACCTGAACCCATGAAGTTTTTTAGATAAAAATCGCAACTTTAATGTATTTTTCCACCTTCTCTGCATACAACATGCCAAAAGAACACAAAAAAATTTAAACTTCTGTATTGGGAGAAGTCAGAAAACAAAATAAAGGCAGAAGACCACAAAAAATTTAAGTTTTTGTGCCTACAAACCTGCATTTTAAAAAGCCGAAAAAGAATTAGAAGAGAAACAAAAAGAAATCAACAACAACTCTTGTAGCAAAAATGGGAGAAGATAATTTTTTGAAAAAAGGAAATTACGAAAAAAAATGACACATTTGTTCTTCAACACAGAACCTGTACTCATGTAGAAAACAAAATAAAGGCAAAACACCCCCAAAAATTAAAGCCTTTGTGTTTACGAACTTGAACCCATGAAGTTTTTGAGATAAAAATCGTAACTTTAATGTGTTTTTCCAGCTTCTCTGCATACAACATGCCAAAAGAACACAAAAAATTAAACTTTTGTATTGGGAGAAGTCAGAAAACAAAATAAAGGCAGAACACCACAAAAAATTTAAGCTTTTGTGTCTACGAACCTGCATTTTAAAAAACGAAAAAGAATTAGAAGAGAAACAAAAAGAAATCAGCAACAACTCTTGTAGCAAAAATGACAGGAAATAATTTTCTTTTAAAAAAACGAAAAAGAACAGTAACCTCAAGTCCTATTGTTGCAACCCTTGCATGGGCAAAGCGTCGTAACCTTCAACACCACCGTTAGCCTGTCCCAAAAATCAAACAACAAAAAATCAGACCACAAAAAATTAGGCAAAAAAAGGAGAAAAAATAGATAAAAATGGAACTTTTATTTTTCAATACCTTTATTCTTTACTAGCCTATCCCAACTCTTCCATGGGCAAAGCCTTGTAACCTTCAGCACCGTTGTTAGACTGTCCTAAAAATCAAAGCACAAAAAATTAGACAAAAAGGGAAAAAAAATAGAATATTGACGTAAAACAAAATATGGACGGACGCAAAAGAATAAAGGAGGAGAAACAAAAACGGGATGGATGCAAAAAAATAAAGGAGGAGAAACAAAAGCGGAGAAGAAAAAAAGGAGAAGTTGAGGAAGAGAAAAAAGGGAAAACTGAATATTGACAGAGAAGAAAAGATAAGAAGTTGAGGAAGAGAAACAGGGGGGAAGAGAATCTGGACGGACGCAATAGAAATGGAAGAGAGAGAGAAAAGTTTTGGAATTAAAGAGAATTAAATGGTAAGGTAAAATCTGGCAATTAGAAAGTGACATGTGGCTTGTGGTTGAGGAAATAAGGAATTGCAACAACTGGCACAAAGAAGAGAGAAGGGGCCTTGTAAAACACAAACCTTCAGAAAAGGATGAAGCCTTCACGTGGTAATGAGCAAAGAAGCATAAAAGAGAGTTTATTATTGGACAGGTGGCAACACACACCAATGAGCAAAGAAGCATAAAAGAAGGTTTATAATTGGACAGGTGTCAACATGACAGAGCTCCCGCAGTGGACATATAAATAGATAGATAGCTTAGATTAATACTTTATTAATTAACTTGATTTTAATGGATATTGTACTTTAAAAATACAAGTATACTAATGAGTGACTTATATAAGATATTCATTAAGATAATATTTCATAATTTAATAATTTGGTAATTTAAGTTCATATTTTATATATATAAAAATATTAGGCATAAAGACTTTATTATTAGAGTCAATACATCCCTTTCTTTTATTTCATTGGTCATTATATATTCCTGTGGGCACTGGAGTGTGGGATCATAGAGAATCAATTATACAGTTGCAATCCTTCCCATTATCCTTTGTTATGTAGAATGTACATGGAAAACTAATCTTCCATTTGCGTAGTACAATTTGAAGCGAACAACACATATATAACCTTATTTCCTTAAAGGCCTCAATATTTGTCTTCGCTAAAATAAAAGTTTTAAAAACGTCTCATTTGTTTTAGTTTTTTCTCACAACACAAAACTAAGAAATATATTTTTCAAGAGTTTTCAAATAAGTTCTACAGCATATCATATTTAAGATTTTCCCTAATTATGGAGAGGAAGAAATATAAAATTGTTATTTTTGTAAAAGCATAAATATATACGGGTCTGAACCATAAGCAACACATTCAGACCAAATAGTGAAAGCAGAGAAAAACAATAATTTTGAGGTAACAATTATTTGGCATTTTAGAGATCTTAATAAAATATTAATAATCACCGGAAACACATTGCGTTAGATTATTAAGAGGGATTGTGAAAAATATTTGGATTCATGATAAGCAGTGGAATTGATGAGTCTAAGAAACTATTGGTTTTGTGTTCTTCCTCGACCAAATTATCGTTTTCCTTTTGGGACCTTAGGTTTCTCCTTGATGGGAGAAGAGAATACAATCTTTGATTTAGTGTCTTGGGGACCACAATCTTGCTTTAGGTTTTAACCTATTAGAGTTTCCATTATTCCCTAGCGGACCAAACTGGTTTTCGCTTATCAAGCCCATATTAATTAATTTATGATGATAGTCCAATAGGCTCACTAAATTAGATCACAAATGTAAATAACTAATATAAATGATAAATATAATATGTAACACACACTAATTAATTAATTAAGAATTATTAAAATTCCTAACACCTACCTCCATCATTGCTATTAATCTTCTTCAACCTTCACACAGTTTTAACTTTTCATATCCTCACGTTATGATACTCACTTCCCATAGAAATCACAACGGCAAAAAGAGAAATTGAAAACAGTTCAGAAAAATCGGAACAAAATTGAAAATTCCAACAATTTTAACAAGATAAGTGCTATATAAATGTGCGGTCTAATGAGTCTAGCCATTGTGACTCTGTCGTAGCGAAAAAGGTAGAACAAAAACAAGTCATTGTCATGCATTATTTGAGGTCGAGGAATAGGTAATGTGATACGATTTTATGATTTGTTTGGTTTTGTTTCCATTGCATTTTGTGAATGAAAGATCAAATAGCTACTGGCTAGCTATAAAAAGATTCTGAACAGATAACAAATTAGTAATTTGTTTTATTTTTATTTCTGTCTATTCAATCTCATTGCTATTAGTAATTTGTATTCTAGGATATGTTAGCCAATTTTTATTTTACTTAAAATTTATTTAAAGTTGAATTTAAAATAAAAACTTCAAAAATAAAATAAAAATTATTTGATAATCTTTTAAAACTCAACATAAATATCAAATTCCAGCATAATTGCTTTCATGTGAGATACCAAGTTGAACAACAAAAGTGAGGGAAGATAGAGGGGGGAGCAGGGGGAAGAGATAATAAAGTGAGGGAAAAAGGAATGAGGAACATGGAGAGAAAGGACACAGATAGTAAGAGAACTTTTTTATATTAAAAGAAGAACTATTTTATTTATAAAAAAAAGTTACTTGTTTGCCTTTTATATAAATATCAGTTGATTAGTTGTTTTAAAAGGTTTTTTAAAAAAATATATATATAATATGTCGGAGCTTCTAAGAAGAAAAGTCAAAAAAAAAAAAGTGAAATACTAACTTAATGCAATACTCTTAGTGCTTAAAAATATCCATTTCTATTGCGCAAGAAAGAAAACAAACAAAACAAAGGAAGCAAGGCATGATAGCCACTTGCTTTGTATTGGGACCAAAACAAAGGAAGCAAGGCATGATAGCCACTTGCTTTGTATTGGGACCAAAACAAAGGGGTCATTATTGTTGAGGGTTGTAAGATTAGGACTGAATTGTAAGTATTTGGCTCGGCTACACTTTAAAAATGTGGTGCAGATGAGAACAAAGAAGAGAAGTGGAGAAAATGAAGATCAAATTTCTCTTCCTCAATCAATGTTTCAATGTCAGTCCTTGCCATTGTTGTTCTTTTAGGATGTGACTCCCTTGTGGGTCTTTGCCCACAGGCTCATCACTCATCAAGCTTTTAAGTTCTTGAGTTTGACAGTTGACACAATTTCAAGGGAATTGCTTTCTGTACTACCCAAATTGCTTCATGCACTTTTCATATTGTTTTTCAGAATCATTTTGGAAGCAATTCCGAAAACAATATGGGAAGTTAAAAAAAAAACCCAACTTCAAGTACCCCAGAAAATGGGCTTAGTTATGGCTTTTTTTTTTCATTACCATATTTTGATATCATTTGCTATGTCCACTCCCCTTTGTTTCTAAGTATAGTTCCCTTCTTTTTTAAACTCAAATGAATTAAATAACCTTATCTCAAACTCTTTTCTTTCCCTCACATGAACGAGCAATCCCCCCCCCCCCACCCCCCCCTTGGCCCCCTTCTAAGGAAACAAAAAATTCCCCATTTCTTTTCTTAAAAATTTTCCTTTCCTTCCCCCCATTTTTTACCCCCCTGGGAAAAAAAAAATTTGGTCTTCCCCCTTTTTTTGGGTTTACCGAACCGGGAACTTTATCCCCTTGCCACCAACTAGAAAAGTGCTGACAAGCTTTGAATCTCTATACATGGTTTGCACATGTTGTGTAATTTGATTAGAGGTTCAAGTGGTGGAATATAGACACATTAGAATGCTTTCTTTGTTTGTCACTATACTAAAATGATCGTCTTTTGTGGGTTTTGAAACAAATGTAACATGTTTTTTTTATTAAATTTCGGAAAGTACTTTCTGAATTTTTTTTTACTTCAAAAAGTATTTTCCAAAATATAACTTTAAAATTGTATTTCAGAAAGTACTATTCAGAAACTATAATTATGTGTTCCAGAATGATGTTTAAATTTTTTTATTCCAAAGAGTACTTTCCGAAACACAAAAATTTAAACATTAATTTTGGAATGTACATTCTAAAATGATGGTATAGGGATATTTTGGGAATAGCGAGTATTTATAGTAGTAAGGAGAGTATATTTAGAAGGAAAAAAAGGAAATGGATATAACAAATGCCTTTTTTATAAGCAAAATTGCACTTTTGGTCCCCCACTTTTGCTCGAGTTTCGCATTTGGTCTCCCTATAATTTAATTCACAAATTTGGTCTCCCATTTTTATAAATTCCTGCAATGTTGGTCCGAGACATCCCAATTGAACGTTGACCATTAGTCTCAGACGTTGACTGTCACGTGTCAACATTTGATAGGTTCTCTGGAAAGGCTTGGTTTTTTTTACCCTGCTGTGATGTGGTAAAAAAAATTTTATGTTGAGGATTTAACCTAACCCTAAATGAAAACCCTAAAACATCAATTATGCTGAGGATTTTACTCTCAAAGAAACCCTAAAATAGGACAGTCATTCTAACCCCATACCCATCGTCGCTAGCACGCACCACAGCCACATTCACCAATTCCGCTTGCGACCCTAACCCTTATACCCACCAACAGCTATGAACACAAGAACAACAATGAACACAAAACAGAGTCACGGAGGTTGCAAAAACCATGAACAGTTGAAGTTCAAATGAGAATGTGCGTGGGAGAAAAGCTCATATTTGAAACAAAGAAACTCAAATCTGAAAAAAAAATGCTTAGATCTTAACAAAAAAAAATTAGATCTTGCGCATGTTGGTTTCTTGTTGCTTCATCTAGCAACTAAGGATGTGATGTCGCGAACGAGTCGGGTCAAGACCCGTGGGCTTGCCGAGTCGAACTCGGCGGCGATGAAGTGGAAGAACACGTTTTCCAGGCACAAGGAGTGGCGGAGGACGGAGTGCACTGCGGCGATGGAGCCGCGGAGGTTGACAAAAGGGGCAACCCGCCCCGTTTCGGTAATCTGGCGCCTCGATGTAGTGGAAGAATGCGTCGTCGTCTGTGGTTGTCGGGAAAGAGCAGATTCTGAGGCAAAGCAATGGTGGGAAGAAGAAGCAGAGAATGAGGGAGGAAACGACGGCGCTTTGGCGGAGGAGAAGAATTTGGAGGAATGGTCGATGGCAAAATCAGTTCTTGTTGGAAGGAAACAAAAGGGGTGTTGTTGTTGTTGGGTGCTAGAAGGAAAAAAAATGGCATTTTCTCTGGAACCAGGGTGGAGGAGAGGGAAGTTCCAGAGCGAGAAAGAGAGAAAGAGCTGGAGTTTCGAGAGTAAAAAAAAATTATCACTGAGGTTAAAAATCGTAAACTATTTCACGTGCCTATCAGACGTTGACACGTGGCCGTCAACGTCTGAGGATAACGGTCAACGTCCAATTGGGACGTCCCGAACCAACATTGGAGAAATTTATAAAAATGGGAGATCAAATTTGTGAATTAAATTATCGGGAAACCAAATATGAAATTGGATCAAAAGTGGAGAACCAAAAGTATAATTTTACCTTTTTTATATTAAATTGTAACATCACACTCATTGGGTTTAACAAGTTAAGAGGTGGTGTTTTGCTTTTCGAGTGAGCATAAAGAGATTTGGTATTATTGTTTGTAGACTTAACTTAAATATATTTTTAGTTTTTTAAATTAAGATTTTATTTTTTTTGTTCTTCAAATTAATGTTTTTTTAGTCCTTTAAACTTAAAAAATATTCTTTTTAATCTTTTTGTCTAAATGTCAATAACATTGTCAACTAAAAAATATTGAATTTGTAATTTATGATAATTTTTAACTGTCAAAATTTAATTTTATGTTTTAAATTTTAAAATTTAATTTCTAACCACCACAAATTAAAAATAAATAAATAAATAAAAATTCAAATATCCCAAGATCTCCACCCAACAACTCCACAAGGATCTCCACCCAAGAAGCTCTTCGCAAGGAGATCAACAAATACCACTTTCAACGTACATGCTTTAGTATTTATCATGAATAGTTGAATAAAGAATCTTACCTTTTTTTGTCAATGTTTATGGTGCAGACTGCAAAGGGAGTTTTTAATTTGGCGAAGGAGATTGACGTGCCAAATCTGTAGGTGATTTAGCTGATGCAAAGTTTTAAGTCATACGAGTTGCGAGTACATAAAGGAGACTTTTGCTTGAATTAATACAGTATTACTGGAATTAGAATCACATTTTAAACTGAATTTTAAATTTTTCAGCGGCAAATAATCATCACAAATCACATTTTAAAATTAAAACTAAAAATTAAATTCTAAATCAACAACTGTCACAAATTGTAAATTCCTTATTTCTCATTTGGCAACACTGAATAAGGATTGAAAAAAGCATTTCTCTAATTCCAAGGATTAAAAAAATCATATTTAACTTTGGAGGATCAAAAACAAAAACAAAAATAGCATGTATTAGAGAATGTATCAGAAGGACTAAAAATATATTTAATTCTCAATTATTAAAAAGTTTAATTAAATTTTTTAATTATTTTTAAAAAATTCAATTAAATTCTTTAATTATTAAAAAGTTCAATCAGATTCTTTAATTAAATCTTTCAATTATTGAAAAATTCAATTTTTATATTTTTTTATATAAAATGATCTTATTGTAGTGTTTTAAATAATTAAAGGACTTAATTGAACGTTTAAATAATTGAGGAGTTCAATAGAAATGTTTTAAATAATTGAAAATTTTAATTAAATTTTTTAATAATTAAGGAATCCAAATTGAATTTTTAATTATAATTATGGGATGAATTATATAATTAAGCTTGGATATTACTATTGGTTTTGTTTCTATGGCTTGGTTAACTTGTGCTTTTAGATTATTATTGTTTATGCATGACTAATGTTTGGCCCACGAGCAACCATCAATAAAACTTATTTTTGTTGCTTAAATTTCGTGGAGGCACTGCGGGTGCGTGTCGCATTCCCTAGAAACTGAAACAAAAAAGGGAAAAGAACATGGATTCAAAATTGAGAAGGGAACTCAAATTTACCGTTATCATTGGGATCCTTAAGCTGAAATGGAACTTAGCCCTCCATTGAAGGGATCAAAGTAACAAAACATGAAGAAACCAAAAAGAGGAAGAAGAAAAAGAAGAGAGAAGAGAGCAAAATCCTTAATTCTTAAATTATGAAATGTTAAAAAGTATGTCTTTACAAAGGGTAATTTGTTTTATTATAAGAGAAAGAGGGACTTAATTCCGTGGGCTCATTAAAATAACTGAACCCACTTAATTAAGTCTCTAAATAGCTAATAAGATCCTAATTGCACTACTAATTACAAAGCTAAGCCCAAAGTGCTAAAACAGAAAAATCAAAGTGCAGCGTCAACTTTTAAGCTCAAATTTGACTCCCAAATAATCCAAACTAGCCTAAACTTGTGAGAGACAAAAATGTAGAGTTATTCCTTATCTTTCCTACAAGACTAAGATCACCCAAAATTAATTTCTAAACTCAACTATGTAAATTTAAGTAAAGAGTTTGTGTCATAAAAAGAAAAATATTAGTAGATTTAAATAATTTCAAAATATATAATAGACATTATCAAACAATCTTATTGTAATTTTTTTTTGTAAGAGTCGACTATCCTTGAACTGGTCACATTCTCTTAATTATTTCTATAACGTTAATTTTTTGCTTAATGTTATAAAAATAATTAATAGAATAAGTATTTTTCTATAGAAATAATTCATTGCTTATTCACCCAAAAACAAATTGTTGCTTATCTTTATGCATCATAGGGGTAGTGTTGTATTTTGGTATGTACTAAACGTATCTTTACTGAACTATAAAATTATTAATTAAAAATCAAAAAGAAGCAATTTCAACATTTTTTTTAAATCATAATCCATTCATTCACCATATAGCAATGTAGTTAATCTCAAACTGAATCTAAAAAAATTTGCTATTTTTTTTTACAATAACAACTATTGCAAGTAATATTAACAATATTCTATATATAAACATTACACACGTGTATAGTTAATCAATTTTTAATATAGTTTAATTTTTTGGGTACTTTTTTAATATAGTTTAATACTTATAGGATATTAATTTCTTTTTTCAGTTGTAAGTATTTCTTTTAATGCTAACTAAAACTTAATTTGTTTCAAAAATTAATATATTTCCATTAATTCACTCCCTTTTAAAACTCTCAACTATTGGGATTCAAATAAAAAATTCCAAACTAATTTCATATTTTAAATTTGTTTATATAAATTATGAATAAAAGAAAATAAATTGATTTGATATATATATATATATATATATATATATATATAATATATATAATCAAAACTAAAAAAAATTATTTCTTTAAAAGAATAAAAGTTATTAATCTTTAAAATTGAAAGGGTGATCTCATCAGTATCATATTCATCAAAATATTTTTTAAGATCATACTATTTTTTATGAAATTTAATAACTATACTTATTTTGTTACATTACTTAGGAATCGAGATCTAATTTATAAGTACCTTCCTCTCTTCGTGGGGTATAATGCTTCAATTATAGTACTAGAAGAGAGACATATCACCTCTCCCCGTGGGGTATAATGCAAATAATATCAAAGAATAATGAAGTTGGAGGATTGATGTAACTAAGACAGCAACAAACATGGCTGAAAGTTGCAGCAATAGTTCAGATGATTGAAGAACAAATTTGTGTAACAGAGGCTTATTCCTTGCTGCCATTCTAGGTTTGGAATCCGTTGATATATCTCAATCCCTTGACTTTGTAACATTATTAATATTAATATTTTCTCCAATTGTGTGACTGTTAAATAAAGATGATTCTCTCACGTTGAACTTAAAATATAAAAGATTTTATAACAGAAGAAAAGATGTTAAGTGTCATCTAATTTATATTTAATAATTACTAACACAAGAAAATAAAAATCAATAATACACCAATGGAGGATTGGATCCAACAAAAGGAGTTAGTCTCTTATAATGTAATATTCACATTTAATGTTTGATCATGCCTCAAATAAGATTGTCTCCTAAGGAGGACACATGTCAAGGAAAAAAAATTAATAGTGCATCACGCATGACTTAAACCATCAACTAGAATAATTTAAAGAATTAACACACTGTTTAATATGTGTTCATATGAGTGAGAACGATCTATTTAATAGGAGAAGTTGTGTTCGATTCTTATTGTGTGTAAAATTCTCTTGAGCTAGTGAAAGTCATACATTATGAGCAGAATTAATCTCTAACCTAATGAGTTAAAATATATCCATGGTCTCTAACCTAGCACAAAAAAACCTTCAACTAGAATTCTCTTGTCAATACAAATGACACTACAATCTTTTGTTGGCAAGTGACATTTTTAAGTCTTATATTGAAAAGAGAAATTAAGTCAAGCAATTTCAAAAGAAAGATCTTAAAATAAAAAAAAAAATAACTTTTTTAATAAAGAAAAGATTATAAATAAAGCATACAGTTGTTTGGGTAAACTTTCTAATTCCCAAGAAATTCATTATTTCAGATCATGCCAAAATTACTTTTTGGCACACAAAAATTCTAATTAAAAGAACAACTACTTTTGAAGAGAAGCTCAAATTAAAACACTGCCCAAGTGAAATTTAGAGATATGAGAATCTTACTGAGAGACATAACAGTCTCACATTGCTTACATTGAAAACAATCATCCTAAGCTACTCCTCGTTCCAAGAGAAAATTTTCCACAATTAAGAAATGCAATATTTGATTTTAACTTGCTTTTAAAAAATAATCATTTTTTTCTTTCATCTTCATATAAAAGAACTTAAAAAAAAATGGTCATTTCTCTAACCTAAATTAAACTAATGAATACATAGTTACATACTAATCTAAAAAATATATGATTGTCAATGGTCTTGAAAAAGCACTGTTACTTGTCCTCTATAATCACAATATTCCACACCAAACAAAGCACTGTTTCTAAGCATAAAAAATCACAATATTCCACACCAAATATCAAAATGGATACCATAAACTTTGAATAAGGGCTAGAAAATGACATTTCTCTTTATAAATGCCGGTTTAATTTCATTAAACACAATAAAAGTTCTTTCAAATTTAGCTAACCATATTCACAAAATTGATAACCAAAATCACCAAATCTCTATACAGGACATTCTCGTGGTGATGACCTAAAAATTATTTAGAAAACACTCAGATCCAACCATATATTATAAAAAGAAGATGCTCTCTTTACACATCAAACCTTCTCAAGAACACAAGGTTTGCTTCTTCAGCATTTCCCTCAACCTACTCAAAGATATTCATCCTAGTTAAGTCAAGTCATTTTTATAAGCAGTCACACTCAGCTTCCTCTATATACATTTCTCTGAATGGAGTTTAAGCAACAACAGGGATCCTAGAATTCTGGCAATCCTTGTTGAGGCAATCAAATCCATCTACTCTAACTGCAGCCGGTTTAAGTCCGAAACTCATCCTAACACACCCTCCTTTGCGTGACGCTGATGATGGAGATAGTAAACCTGAGGGCGATGAAATTAATAATGTCGGACAAAGCTTTTCATCTCCGAAACGAGCATCCTGGACTAAGGGATTTGCAGCTCGGCCCGGAGGAGACCCACAAAAAAATGGAGGAGATGAAGCTACCTGATTTGAAAATTCCTCCCCATGGCTCTCCTGTTCATATAAGCATACCATTTCATAAATCAAAGTTATGTATGTGAGAGAACATTCATTACACTCTGATCGATGAAATTTATCAAAAAGACCCCTCAATAATAATCATATTTTCATTTAAGACTACATTCCTCTAAACCCAAAACCACTCTACAAAGTTTTAAATCAAGGCTTGCAGTTGCGGCTTTGGCACATTTTTGGACATTCAATGCAACCAATGCAGCCACAATTGCAATTGCAAAAAGTCCAAAAACCTTGACATCAAGACCAAAATCACGGTAACAAACCATTTTTTAAAACTTTGTTTCAAATACATAAAAAAATGTCTACCAAAGGAAACAAAGACTATCCTAATTGACATATTTATCTTCCTAGGCCAAAATAAAAACTAGACAAATTGTCAAAAAGTCATGGCTTACCTTCTTAAACATTATCTCTAATAGCTCTGCCCCAGCTTTTGAGTCAGAACCCTCAGCCTGTGGACTACAAGAAAAATTAAAACACAACAGATCAGACCTTGAAAGGCTTCAAAAACAAATTAATGTCATCAAAACTCAAAAGGGAAGCAATGGATTCCAATAAATTACTTGAAATGCCATCTCAAATGCCTCATAGGCATGTTAGATACAACCCCAACTCGGCGCGGCTTAGGGCAAATGACAGGCTCCTTCTGTTCAACAAAATTCACAGGGCCTCTCATCTCTTCACAGGCTGCAAAGGCGTTCTGCTGAAGACCATAACAGTTCATCTTCAAAATCAACTTTATTCCACAGTAGAACGCCTATACAATAAAATAAAACAAAATTATACTCATAACATGTCAAAATTGAGACCTAGATCTTAAAATTGTAACAGATAAGGATTCAGAGAATTTTCACAAATCACCAACAAATCTAAGCTCAAATCATGAAAAATTTCCAAACTATTTTTCCGGGTCAAAGAGACCCATGAAGGCACACCCCAAAAAGCCAACCTTTAGTTCAAATTAACCCACAAAAAAACAATGCCTCCATTTTCCAAAAGCACCCAGACCCAGAACCCAAAAGGGTGGCTTCAAAAAAATCTCCAATGCCGACCAAAAAAAAATCTCCAATCCCCATAAAAAAAAAAAAAAAAAAAACAACAACAACAACATAGTAACGTGTGGAAAGAAGATCTGTCCTATGAAACAGGTTATGTTTGACACTCCAAACCAAAAGACAAATCTTTGCCAAAATTTTGAAGAAACAATGATGTTTAAAACATGGTTAGATCTAGAACAAAAGAACATGTTAGAGAGAGAAACCTGAGAGAGAGAAAGAAATGAAGAGATGTGGAGCTACGAGAAAGGAGAGGAAGAGAGAAATGGGAGCTGGATTCGATTTATAATAATGGAAGATACGTGTTGTACGGTTTGAGGGGTTCATACGGCGTCGTTCGTTGCTATCATCTCAATCTCATCCTATTCATTCCCACGTTTTACCTATGCTAATTGCTATGCTTGCTTTTTCAATTGCACTTTGCCATATTATCTTATAATAACTTGTCACGTTTCGCTTAAAAATTAATATAACGTTTATTTCGGACAAAAATCTTACTTTACTTTTTTGGCATTGTGGGCGTTATTATATTAACTTTTTTAAAAAATTAATTACTATTTTAACTAGTAAAATACATAGAGAAAATATCTTTTATATACTTTTTTTTGGACAGAATATATTTTTATATACTTAAAATTTATAAAGTATAAATATTTTTTAATATGTGATTATGACAAATAATTTATATTGCAATACGAATTTTTTTTACTTATTGATGTATAAATGTATGTTTTTTTACTGCAAGAGATAAGTGGTTTAGAAAATAAAGTATGCATATACATATAAAGATTAAAAAGAGAGTAGCTTGAGATAATTAGGAAATAAATTTTTTGGATTAGTTATTAAATCAAATTAAATTTAAATTTAAAATTAAAATTAAAAAATATTTTTTTAAAAAAATAGAACTAGATACTTAATATATAAGATTAAGATTATTTTTTTTAGAAAAACATATAAGATTAAGATAAAATATGTTGTTACGTCGCTTTCATCGATTCCGAGCCTTTGATCGGTGATGTCGCCATGAATCCCACTAACATCGTCTTCGGTCACGGGATTGTTGATTCTGGGGACGTTTGAATCGAAGCAAGGTAGGGGGAAGACCGAGACGAGTGGTTTTGAATTCATGGTGGGTGAGATCGGCGAAAGCGTTGAGGGAAAGAGTGTAGCTTGATTTTTGGTTTTCGATGGGGCGTGGGCGGCCAAAAAAGGGGTCGACATCGACGTCACAACCGCAATCAAACCAACTAGCACAACAAGTGACACAGATAGAAGAAGATGAACGGAGTACTGCAGAAAACCTAAATCCCAGATTTGGGGAAAAACCAACGGCTACTGATGAAGAAACAACAATCTTGATGGAAAAGAAGATTGATGACGGACAACAGAAGTTGTGGGTGGATGTTGTAAATGAGAACAGAAATCCGGCGAAGGGGATGCCATTAAAGTATTTTGCGCCACAGATAGTCAATGGGGAGGTCGAAGTAATGATTGAAGATGAGGATATTGAATCAGAACTGAAATTCTGTGATATAACCTTAATCATGTATGTTCTTGGGGCTGATATGAGTATGCATTCGGTTAAGCACTTCATGATGCAAAATTGGAACTTTGTTCCCCTTCCTGACATGTATTATCATGATGAAGGGTACTTTCTTCTGCGATTTAGTTCACACAGAGAAAGAGAGGAAGTAATGATGAAGGGCCCTTATACAATCAGAAACATGCCGGTACTGCTTAGGGAATGGAGAAGAGATTTCAACCTAAAAAGGACCTGCTAAGAACCCTACCATTATGGGGTTAAACTTCCATATTTACCACTGTACCTATGGGGCGATAACACACTAGAAAAAATTGTGAGTGCCATTGGTAGTCCAATCGTGACAGATGAATGTACGGCGAGCAAACTTCGAGTATCTTATGGAAGAATATTGGTGGAAGTTGATATAACAAAGGAATTACCGCAAGAGATCACCATCCGAGATAGAAGTGGAAACAAGTTGTAGCAGGCCATAGAATTTGAATGGAAACCATAATTCTGCCCCAAATTCCAAAAGATTGGGCATAAATGTGGTGAACCAAAAAGAGAGGAAAAACAATGGAGGCCTAGAGCTAAAGCGATCAACACAGGAAAACAGCAGATACAAGTAACGACTGTACCAAAGGTAACTCCAGCAAAGCAACCTGAAGGGAGTACTTCTTATGATCATGGACCATTACTTTTCCAAGTACAGCCAAGTAAAGAGTGGATTACTCCTACAAAGAATGCAAATGAAAGAGGAAAGGACCATAAGAAGACTACAACACCAAACTGGTTACGATGTACAAATGGATTTGATGCTCTAGAAGTTTCGAAGAACTCGAGAGCATTAGATGATCCAGGCCCATGTTAGTATCCTGGAATGTACGGGGGCTCAACAAAGCAGGTAAACATAAGGAGATTAGCTCTCATCTCCTCTCCATTAGAGCTGATATAAACATCCTGCTGGAAACGAGGGTTAAAAAAGAAAAGGCGAAGGTTATTAGGGGCAAGCTCAATCTTCCGGGTTGCTATATAGATAATTATAATCACTACCCAAATGGAAGAATCTGGTTGAACTGGAATGATGCTAACATACACGTTACTGAGATTATTAGTACGGATCAAATGGTGCACTGCGAAGTTAAAGATATGCAGGGGAATTTAAGCTTTTGTTTGACTGTTGTCTATGCACAAAACAAACTGGAGCATAGGAGGAAGTTATGGCATGATATTGAACAGATCCAACATCAAGGGCCTTGGTATATAGTTGGTGATTTCAACAATGTGCTAAGGACAAAAGACAGAATTGGTGGGAATCGAGTAACTGAGGCTGAATACAAGGACCTGCAAGATATGATTATTAGAGTTGGGCTATTTGAAGTGGAATCCAAAGGTGATTATTACACATGGTTTAACAAACATAGTGTGGATCCTATTTATTCAAGGATAAATAGAATGGTTTGTAATGTAGATTGGTTTCAAACACCAGGATACCATTTTACATGTTTTACGCCCAAGTGTTTCTGATCACTCTATACTGTACCTGACTGGGCAGGAAACACCCCCGTGCAGGAAGATGAATTTTAAGTTTCTCAATTGTGTGACCAAGCTGCCAGGTTTTGATGACGCTGTCGCGCAGAGTTGGAATAGCCCTGTTGATGGTAGTCCTATGGTAGTGGTGTGGAAGAAATTGAAAAGATTAAGAAAAGTTTTAGGTACTCTGTCAAAACAATTTGCTCATACGAAACTCCAGCTGGCCAAAGCTCGGGAAGATCTTGCTGAAGCTCAAGACTCGCTTGTAAATGACAAGATTAATAAAGAGAAAATTGATAAAGTGAAGATGTGTACAGAAACTGTGATTAGGTGGAACGAGATTGATGAGGAAATTCTGCAACAGAGATCAAAACTTGACTGGCTCAAACTGGGGGACGGAAATAAAGCGTACTTCCATGCCTCAATTAGAGCCAAACATAAGGCAAAACATATTGACAAGCTTGAATTGGATGATAGCAGTGTTGTTCAAGATCAGGACGAGATTGAGGCTGAGGTGCTGAGATTTTATAAGAGCTTAATGGGGGATAACACAAAAACGATCCAAGCTATTGATATAGTGGCAATGAGAGTAGGCACCCAAGTAAAACCAGAGCAGGTTGACATGTTGACATCGCAAGTTACTGATCAGGAGATTTTTAAGGCCTTAAATAGCATTAGAGACTTGAAATCTCCCGGGATCGATGGTTACGGTGCGAAGTCTTTTAAGGCTAGTTGGAATACTATAAGAACTTATGTGACTGCTGCAGTAAAAGAATTTTTTTAGCATGGGAAGATGTACATGGCGGTAAATTGCACGCTAGTAACGCTGGTTCCAAAACATGACAAGACAAAAAAAATTCGAGAATATCGACCAATTGCAGGCTGTACTACTCTGTACAAAATCATTTCAAAAATTCTCACGATGAGATTGAGTAAGGTTATGCAAGATATCGTGGGCTGTAGCCAAGCTGCATTTGTTCCTGGACAACAAATACACAACCATATACTGCTGGCGTATGAGCTGATAAAAGGGTATAGTAGGCAGGGCGACACACCTAGATGTATGATCCAATTGGATTTACAGAAGGCGTATGATATGGTCGATTTGCGAGCTTTAGAGTCCATCCTGAATGAGATTGGTTTACCAACGAAATTTGTTAATTGGATAATGCTTGTTGTATCCACGGTCTCTTACAGATTCAATGTCAACGGGAATTACAGTAACATTATGAAGGCTCAAAGGGGGGTGAGGCAAGGGGATCCCATATCCCCTTACCTGTTCGTGATCATTATGGAATATCTTGATAGGGTGCTGTATAAGATGCAAAGGAATCCCGACTACAATCATCATGCGAAATGTGAGAAACTAAGTATCACTCATTTGACGTTTGCGGACGATATTTTGTTGTTTTCCAAGGGTGACACGATATCAGTTGAGATCATGATGGAAGCCGTTAATAAATTTACAAAATCCACGGGTTTGATGCTCAACGCCACTAAAAGTCGCATTTATTTTGGTGGAGTGGATAATGGTACAAAAGCTGAAATCTTGCAGAAAACATTATTTGCGGAAGGATCACTCCCATTCAAATACTTCGGTGTTCCTCTCACAACAAAGCGACTCTCTATTGATCACTATATGATGTTGATTGATAAAATTGTGGATAGGGAAAAGCACTGGAGCACGAGACTGCTAAGTTATTCTGGGTGACTGCAGCTTCTCAAAAGTATTAGTTTCGCTATTACTAATTATTGGCTTCAGTGTATTCCGCTACCGAAGTTTGTGATTAAGAAGATCAATTCTATTTGTCGTACTTTTCTGTGGACAGGTAGTGCAGAGACTAGTAAAAAAAGCCTAGTTGCGTGGAGTAATGTTTGTAAACCTATTAAAAATGGGGGTTTGAATGTTATCGACTTGGAAATTTGGAATACAGTCACTATGCTTAAACTTCTCTGGAATCTTTGCAGGAAGGCAGATAGTTTATGGGTTCGTTGGGTTCATACGTACTATTTCAAAAACAAGAACGTGATGGAGGAGAATGTGAAACCAAATAGTACTTGGATAATGAAAGTGATTTTGAATAACAGAGAAAAAATGTTGTCTATCCAAGGGGAGTGGGAAGACATGATGATGAAAGAGAGATTTTGTATGACAGATATCTACATGGAACTTAGGAAAAAGGATGGTGAGGTTATGCCTTGGAGGAAATTGATGTACTGCAATGCAGCAAGACCTCGAGCAGTTATGACCTTGTGGCTCACTTGCCACCAAAAGCTTGCAATGAAAACTCGGCTTGTGAGATATGGAATGGTTGCAAACAACACCTGTTGTTTCTGTGATGCAGAAGAAACTACTGCCCACTTATTTTTTGGTTGTGCCACTATGAGAAAAGTGTGGAAAGATATTCTGGTGTGGATCGGTTTTCATCATGAACCAGATACCTGGGATAGAGAAATCATTTGGTTACTCTGCTACAGATCTGGCAAAGGGTGGAAGGCGACTTTACTAAGGTTAGCAGTAACTGAAACCATCTACGGTTTATGGAACTATAGGAATGAACATTGTTTTGGGAAACCAAAAGATATAGATACTATACGAAATAACATTATAAATATGATAACATACAGGGACTGGTATAGTAATAAGATTAGAGCTCGCATTGCAGAGCTGATGTTATAGGTTTAGAGAGGTTCTTTTGAATTTGGGTTATTTGAACTTTTGGTTGTTTTGAGGCTGGATCATTGGATCGTCATGCTTTGTATTTAGTACTTTTTTTGAATTAATATACTTTTATTCAAAAAAAAATATGTTGTTTAACAAAAAAGGTGCTACAAATATTCTTATTTAAAAATTTAAAATAATTCATAAAAATATTTGTTATTGTTGAATTATATTTTTTAGATAATTTTTTAATTGGGTTTTTAAATATTTGTTTGTCATCATTTTAGTTTTTTAAATATTTGTTTGATATCATTTTAATTTTAAAAAAATTATATCTTGCCTATAAAAAAATGCTTATGGAATCGCTTTAATTTTTCATCAAAATTTATGTAATTATATACTTTTTTGACTGGATGTGATTATATTTTAGATCTTTGAAAGATTAATTTTGATAGCAAATCAAAATTTGGAAGACTAATTTGGTATAAAATTCTTAAAGAATTGATAAGATAATAATCAAATTTCTGATTGACTAATAATTTATTTGTCCAAATTTTAAAGGTCCGATATGGCTTGGCGGTGATGCGTGTAATTTTAAATGATTGATTAAGGGTTTTCTCTTTATTTTAATTTCAATTAGTTTTAAAATGGAATTGTAATACATTCACTTGGTGAAATTGAAACTTAAATAAATGCAAGATAAATTTATTAGAAATTTTTATTGAGAATAAAATCCTAATACAGATGCAGTAAAAAAATCCTAATGAAAAAGGGTATTTATTTAGAATAAAGGAACTAACCTAAATTAGAGGTGCACACATAAACTTTACCAGGATAAGATTATGAGCAGGTATAATGTGATTCTGCAGTACATGAGATGTATTTGACCAATATAACGCACAATGAAAGAAAACCATTTTTATAACATTTTTCCTAATCCTAACCACCCATGCAGAGTGAAATTAAGGGAATGTAATTATCAAAATCTGGAAATTGAGTGATATCTGAGGGGAGATGTACCTTGAATGGGTTTCATTGTAGGTATTCTCTTTTAGGAGAATACGAACAAAAGAATCGTAAGGATGAAATTTGTATAACAACGCTGATAGATAATTTCTAACTTGTAGAAAATAACTAGTAAATAAGTCATAGCTTAAAAATAATTTATCTCTTATGAGTAACTAAGTACCTACGACTTGATAAAAAAGTTGTAACATTATTATTGATATCTAAATATTGAAATGTCTAAAGATAATTTGTCAGTCCAATAACTCCTGTCAAGGATAATATATTTGTGTTATATCAGGACTCAAATGAAGAATTAAGGTGAGTATTTTAATATCACATCACTTGTAACATTCATATTTTGTGGTTCGGATCCTCATCTATATTTCTATCTTTTCATCAGATAATCTTATTCTTGAATCTTGTTTATAAACTTACTTCTATTTTATCTAGGGAACTACTCTAGGATCATAGATTTTATAAATTTCTATTTGATTTACACTTACAAAAAAAATTATGATTCTGATGAATTTTGTTTCTTATTCGTCAGTTTTTATTTTATCTTTTTTGTAAAGAAGGGGTTCGGTTAATAAAAAGTAAATATAGAATTAATTAAAATAGAATGATCTATTATTAATTATTAATGAATTAATGAAATTGGGGATGACAAAAGAAGAAACTTGAATAAAAAAAGAAATAAAGTGACTTAGACAAATTTTTTTTTGTTGATAACTTCATACCAATCAATCGAATATTGATTAATATGGAATCGATTGAACACTACTTAAAAATGACTATTCTGTTCATAAATGAAATAGTGCAAATATTTCTGAAAATTCTTGAAACATTACAAGAAAAAAAAGTGTGAAACAATCTCCTAGGTAGTCACCATTGTGGTGTAAGAAAGAGTCCAATTTCTTTCTATTCATGCGGATATTAGAGACATTGTAATCTTATAATGATTGTGATTGGTAGACTATCAAACGATGCTTCTTCACTGTTTAAATATTCTTTTAAACAACTTATAACCCAACAAACTGCTAACAAAGTTGAAAGCTCATTGAAATAGTGACTAAATATCTTTTCAGATAATGATAATAATAATAATAAGGTAATTTCTGATTCTACTATGTTAGTATCGATAGTCTAATTTAATTTTTGAATCTCTTGCCTTGGTACAGAGAGAAAACTATTGTGCGTGTAAATTAATTATAAATAAAAGATTAGATACAAATAATTAATATATTAAAGTTAATTGAAATGGAATCATTTAAATATTATTTAAGTTCAATTTTTTGATAAAAATAATTTTGATCGAATTTTACTCATCTTTTAAGATTTTTTTTTATTCATGATAATTCTATTAAACTTAAGTAGGATTGTCACTGGCGGATAAAATTAGTGATCTTTAAAAAAATATAAATAGAGAAAAAAATGAAATGAAGTTTTCGGTTAATTTTAAATGATCCTTAGGTAGAGCTATCAACTTATTTTAGTAAATTAGTACATTAAAGAACCCAAATCTAACCAATAGATAGGGTCGACTTAAAGTTCAAGGAGTCCAAGCAAGGGCTTTAAGCCCCAACAAAAAAGATCTCAATTTTTTTTTTAATACTAATATATCTCAACAAAATTTATTATAAAATTTATTTAAAAATAAATTTTAATTAAAATATTATAAGTAACCGTTAATCTTTTTATTGCTTTAGTTCATGGAGTTTTTTAAAGTTAAAAATAATAAAAATTTATTTAAGATCTACAATGGTTCAATAAAGATGGAACAAATTGGCGTTATTGTCTATTGAAAAATAAATGTTAAATGAAATTAATTACGACAATTTAATCGATAATTTTACATCACAAAAAGTCTAAAAAAATAATTTTAAATAAAATAATGATAATTTTAATAAATTATTTTATGAATAAATAAAAGACCTCATTTTTAAATTTATTTTAGGCCTCTCAAGTCCTTGAACCGTCCCTACAAATAGATACCTAATCTCTCCACTTTCACTTTTTCGTTCATAATAAATATATCACATCATTTTTACTTTATTTTTCAATTTATATTTTTTTATACAAAACCTTAAATGGTAAAAGTAACATCACGTTTTTATAATTAACAATAAAAAAATATTTTCATAAAATAAATAGATATCTAAAATACCTAAATTACAAACAAGATCCAACACATTTAATATATTATTATTGGATTTTTTAAATATGTTGGCAAAGATTCAGATTAGGTTCTTCAAGGATTAATCTCATAACTTTTATTCTTCAAGGATTAATCTCGTAACTTTTAAGTGTAAGAATATCTATCTTACGTACAGGCAAAAAATCTAAATACCTGAGCTTATAATGGAATTGTTAAACCATCATCTTGGCAACCAATGAGGTCTAGGTCGAATATGCACAACTGCAGTATAATCCCGCACTTGTTATATCTTATTAATACATCTTTTTTATGATTATTAATGCCATAGACTCTCAACTACAGATAATTCTCCAATGTCATTAGGGCCACTAAACATAACACTGCCTAATCTTAGAAACAACCCTCCAATGGGTTTAAAAACACATTAAAATAAAATATAATGAAGCTTTCGGTCCAAAAATATTCTTTCATTTCTGAATTAAAAATATATATTTTGAAATTTTTTAAAAGGCTAACCATATATAGCAAGATTAAGACATTGAATAGGGCTTTGATTTTGAAAGACAAAACGACCATTTTACTATTTGAGGAATGACTGGGGCAATGATTATTTCTAGCTAGTTACAAAGCATTATAAACTAAAAAATATAAACCATAAGAAAATGCGCCAAAGGAACATGATTCCTAGACCAGAAGACCTACACAGCACCGAGCAGGAATCGACAAAATCATATATCCCTTTGACTTTTCTGTCAAAACGAGGAACTATTTTCAGAAAAAAAAAAAAGAAAGAAAAAGAATCTGTTCGTATGACGATGAATCAACCAACACGTATAATTTACGCACAGGAAAAGTGATCAAGCACGTGCTACAAGTTCAAGATATTTGGGATCCAATTTCCTTTTATAATTTTTAATATTTAAAAGTTTCCTATATAATGAGACAATTAAATAAAAAAACAAAAAATATAATCATATTTTATAAAAAATAATGAGTATTTTTTACTTTTTCATTTTTAAAGCTTAAGTAAATATGATCGGCTTTATAATTTACTTGATGCTTATTTTATATTTTAGATCACGAAAATGTATTTTAGTCATATATATTACATTTGCAAAAATCTGAATATAATTTATACTTAAAATTAAAATATATATTTATCTCTATCATATAAAATTTAAAATTAAATATTTCATTAATTGTTCAAAAGTCTTAGTAAGGTGTGTGTATATATACTTATCTTGTTTTTTGTTAAGTTAGTCTCATATTTTTACCTTAGGAGGAGTTCGTTTAATTAGGATTTTTAAAAAATTATAAAAATTTATGTCATATTTAATCAAGACTTAAATAATAAAAATAAATCTTGTAATATTTAATCAAGACTATCACATTTTTTTAAAGAATATAATAAAATTTATTATATTTAATTAAGATTTTTTATCATTCATAAAATAAAATGTTTATATGATATTTAAAATATACATATTTAAATATATTATTTTTTATAATAAATTTAAGTGAATTTTAAATGATTTTTGATAAAATTACTCATAAAACAATTTCACCTTAGACCTTCAGATTTTTCTGAACTCTTTCTTTATTATTATTTTCCCATAAGACATTTTGCTATCAAGCTTTTTGGTAGGTGTGCGAACCGCTGGAGTTAATGTAGAGACGTGTTTTACCAAGCTGCATCTACCACAACTTGACAACACCAAAGGGTCAAATAGTGGCAGAACTAAGACCCTAAGTTAATGGAAGTAATTTACTTTTCAAATAATATAAATTAATAATAATTATCATTATGCATATGAAGATAAAGATATAAGTACCAAAATCATAAAATTTTAATGTATCTATTCAAATAAATTACATACCTTATAATTGTTCTCTACGTGATTTGATGTTTTGAAATCGTTGAATGATCAGTTCATTGTCAATCTTATTGAACACATCTTTCTCAATATAAGTCACTAGACAATCATTCATTCATGCATCTCTCATCCGATTACGCAACCTATTTTTCACAATTTTCATGGCAGAAAAGACTCTTTCCACAGTTATTGTGGCAACGGGCAAAATCATTGCTAACTTCAAAACAAGGTAAACTAATGGATAAACAATATATCTTTCAGTTTCAACCAACTTCTCAGAAAGATTTTTTATTCCTTTCAAGGATGAAAATTCTACATTGCTACGCATATCAATGATGTAAGTCTCAAGTTGATTATCAAGCATCACTAAATTAATTGCAGAGAATTCATATGGATAAAACTTTGCAAATTCAATTAGCCTTGCCTTATCAAAAGAAGAGAATAAACTGGTTGGATTCAAACAATCCATGCAAAGAAGCAACTGAGTATTTGTTTCTGTAAAACGATCTTTAAGTTCCTGAAGTTGCATGTCCACAACAGTATAAAATAATTCAACACGATAATGATGCTTAGTTGTGATAGCTTGAGTTTTACCTCCACGTCGTGATCTCCCCTCAGAAGCAAAAAAAATATCTTCCATATTGGAAATGTTAATGAAATGCTTATTACAAAATGGATTTACTTCCTGCAGTAAAGACTCCCATCCATTATCCCTCATAGTTTGCAACCGTAGCTTTGTGAAGTTAACTGAGTTCATAGCATTGATGATGTCTTGATCTTTCCTTTGCAATGCCTGTGACAATTCATTTGAAATACCCAAGACATTTTTCATCAAATGCAATGTGAATGCAAAATCAAAATCCTCTAGCAAATGTAAAAGACCATTTGCTTCAGCTTTTTGATCTGCATTTGATTCATCTTCTTTTATAATTTCAAGAACATCAATTATAGAAGAATACATCAATATCAAATTGATCAAAGTTGCATAATGTGAACCCCAACGAGTATCAACAACTCGTTTAAGACTAGTTTCTTGATTCAAACCTTGTCCACTAGGAATTTCTCCTTTTCCCAATGCCTCTCTAACATAATTTATTTGTTTTTCACGAAGCATGTCATGTCGTGTGCAAAATCCCCCAACAACATTTAATAAAGTGGACGCCAAATTAAAAAGAGAGGCAACTTGAATGTGATTTTTTGCAATAGCAACTAATGTGAGTTGTAATTGATGAGCAAAACAATGTACATAAAAAGCAGATGAATTCTCCTTTAAGATCAAACTTTTGAGACCACAAAATTCCCCTTGCATGTTGCTAGCACCATCATAACCTTGTCCACGAATTCTTGATATACTAAGCCCATGTTTACAAAACAATTCATCAATTGTCATTTTCAATTATAAAGTTGTAGTATCTTTAACATGAACTATACCAAAAAAACACTCAACAATACTTCCTTTTTTGTTAACATAATGCAAAGCAATAGCCATTTGCTCCTTGTTTGATATGTCACGTGCTTCATCAACAATGATAGCAAATAATTCATCTCCAAGATTAGTAATAATAGCATTAGTGGTTTCCAATGCAACAACATTAACAATATCTTTTTGGATTTTTGGAGCAATTAATTGATGATTTTCGGGAGCATTTTCCAAGACAATATGATTTATTGATTCATTGTGTTCAGCAAGAAATTTAAGAAGTTCCAGGAAATTACCTTGGTCAACAGAATTGTTTGATTCATCATCACCACGGAAAGCTAATCCTTGCTTTAATAGAAAATGAATACAATCAATTGACGTTGTCAAACACCTTCGATACAAGTCACGAACTTGTTCAAATTGCTTAGATATAGCAACTTCAATATGTTGATTTTGATTCATTAAATCTTGACACTTCCTCCAAGCAATGTTATGAGGACTATTAGGACCTCCAACATGAGATGAAAGTCTTTCTTTCTTATTCCAATTTGTGAATCCCTCTATCACAAATGTATCACCACCTGATTGCTTTCCAAAATCATGCCTAAAAAGATAACAACACAAGCAAAATGCAGCATCTTTTTCTATGCTATACTCCAACCAGTTGCCAAATTCATTAAACCAAGAAGGACAAAATCTTCTTAAAGAGTTTCCAATATTTCTTTGGGGAAAATTATGTAGAGTAGGTTGGCATGGTCCTCTTTGTAAATATGCTCTCCGTATCTTATCTCGATCATTAGGATGATATGCTGAAATTTTAATTCGCTTTCCTGAATCTGATGGCAAGTCTTCCAAATTAATTTCAATTCATTGTTGTTGGAGACTTGATTCACAAGATTTTGATGAAGATTGTTGCTCATTTGATCGTAATTTCCTATTCAAAAATCTATCCATGATCTATTTACAATTTAAAAGAAATTAATAATTCTCAATTTAAAATATCCATAAAAATTAAAAATCTATAAATTCATCAAACATAATTAATATGTAAATATATTATTTATATATCAAACTTAAGGTGAAAAAAAGAAAAACATTTGTGAAAAAGCATATAACCAGAGACACGTTTATAAGTTATAACAGTTATTGGTAATTTGATACTTAAATCTTTCTTTGCTAGTTTTGATTTTCCTTGCTCTTGTAGACTTGCAGCCTCATATAACGCTCATGAGCTCTCTATTTTTCTAACTCCTCTATGCAAACAAGAGGGAAAATTTAAAGTAGAAGCGAAACAGTCACCACCAGAAAATGTGAAGAGTAGAAGCGAAAGAGGCAAGTAACTTAAAGTAACAAAAGAGAAAGAAGAAAAGTAAAGAAGACTTTTATGGAATGAGAAGAAAACGTGTGAGAGAAGGAATGAAAGGGTAGAAAAAGACAAAAATTTACTTTAGTTAGATAAAAATAATAATAATAAAATAGAAACAAATAAATTATATAATTTTGTTAGGTGGTGTATTTGTACAATTTTAACTATACACACATCTATAGAACAGTGGGTTCAAATATATAGGATTAGGGGAAGCAAAATAAAAAAAATTTAAAATACTTAATAATAATTTTACCAAAGTCAGGGGGTGCACTTGCACACCCTCGTATATATGCAGGTCCGCCACTAGGGCCAAATGCCTCAGCCACATGTGTGAGGAGGCTTCATCCCCCTGTATAGACCCATATCACTACATGTCATTAGATTCTGAAGCAGAAAAAAAAAATCACACCCTGACAAAGAATTTTGGTTTACATAATTTAGATATAATTTTTCTTTCTTGTTGAAGACAATATAGATATTGCAGAAATTATAATCTTTTTTACAAAATTTTCAATTGAATCAATAGATAAATATTCATTTTCATTATTACTAATATTATAATTTTGAACCTATTATTTAAATTTCAAACTCAAGAGGAATGATTAGATGTTAATTTTAAAACATTGTATAAGAGGACACGAAATTATTATCAATTAACTATTAAAATTGGAAAAATTGTATTGATTTTGTTTTTTTATCCAAACTTTATCATTTATTTGTTATTTTTTTAATCTATTCTTGTCATTTTGAATATTTTTTTAAAATTGATGGAATCCTTTAAAATTTTGTAAATCCAAAAAAGTCATTTTAAATCTTATATAAATTCATTAAAACCCAAATTATAAAATCTTAATAACAAAATTCCTTAAAAAGAATCTTAAAAGTCATTACATTTTTACAAAATCTTTTTTTAAAATCCACAACATTTTTTCATGCCAAAAAGAGTCTCTTAAAATCATAATCCAATACACCCCCTTAGTTTCTTGTTCAAGACTTCTATATTATGTCTTGCATAGTATACAAGTAGATTTTGAATTGTAAAAAAAAGTTGGGACAATTTGAAATTATAAATTCTTATAAAAATATATCATTATGTGTCTCTCTTTTTCATCTAAGAATATGAGATTGTAATTTTATTGCTCTTTAGGTACACACCTAATTAAGGTGATAATATCACCTCAATTAGGTCATATACTTAGAGAACCATGGGAAATGTTATCAAAATTTTCATAGACAGAGAATAAAATTTGTGCAATGCTCTAACTTGAATTTAACAATCTTGGATAGGAATGCACCCTATACATAGGATAAAATAAGCATGTTATCATACATGCAATTTGTGACACTCTCTATCCCAACATGCATATAAATAAATAAAAACATATAAAATACGGAATCTAATTAAATCAATTTTATTTAATAAAATCGTAAGTATATTCACGTGGGTAAAAGATTCACATTCAATTCACTGTTAGCAAATAAAACTTATCAAAAATATTTCCGGCTTACAACAAGATCGATCAAGTTTACAAAAGAACTCAAGTTAAACACTAGAATAAAATAAAGTAAAATAACATGTTTGGAATATGATGCAATTAAAACAGAAACACATGTCCCAATGTCACATCCTATCAGAGTATTATGTACTGGCGTCCTCCAGCACGAGGTTCCTTAGAGCAATCCACCTAATCATCTACTCCCACAAACACAAGGTTTGAGATCATCACAGGATCCACACACAAACAACACACGAGGAGTGAGTCATCGCATTCCTCAACAAATAGAGATAAACGAAAGCATACATGTATGATAAAATATAACAATAATATAATTATAACAACAATATAGGTATAACAAGGCTCAACTTTGACACAATTCGCATCATTTCAACACTCAACACGTAACATCACTTGTCCTAGAATTTAATCAAAAATCACATTTCATGCCTTCACAATTAATCACATATTCACAACAACACATCTCAAATACAATATTGCATCTCACACTTAAACAATTTATTACACACCATCACATAACAAGTCACAATGATCATCACACAGGCGTTATGCAACTGATACACTAAGACTCAATCCTATATGCAATGTGGTACCATGTCAGTGAAAAATAACACCAGGGTGCCTAGGAGTACATAACAAGACACGCCACACAATGGGTATGTCAGGTCACTCTCACTAAGTGAAATCATAAAGTGACCAATCAAGATCACTTTGTTTTGTGAGAATGCTCCAACCATATGGAATCAACATAGGCTTAAAAGAGCACTCAAACCGAGTGTATTTATCACCAAGGGCTAGACTCTGAAGAATCTGTTAAGGCCTTACCTTCCTAAAACAACTTTTGCATACAGACATTGCTCATGAATTATACAATACTCATGACCTCACACTTATTTTCAAACACGTTTAACACATTGCACTAAAATTTAGCACCTCATGTTCCTAATTATGAACCCTACACTTTCCTTTTAACACCTCAAGTTCCTAACTTGGAATCCTACACTTTCCTTTTTAACATCTTAAGTTTCTAACTTGGAACCCTACACTTTCCTTTTAACACCTCGCGCATAAACATTTTTCTCAAGGTAAACATGAGTCGAATTATTATATAATTCATAATTCATAACACAAGTAATATCACATTAAGTATTAACCGAACACTTATTCACAACCATATTCCATGTCCACAATTTAACATTTCACAATGTCATCTACCATCACATGTTCACGTGTATCTCACAAATTAACACATGCTCATCTTTCCACTTATACTCAGTCTCATTCACAATTTCATAATCCTAAAACATCATGTCATTGCGCCTCATGATTCATATACACATCTCACAGTAGTAATATTTACATGGCATAAAACATATATATATATATATATATATATATATATATATATATATATATATATATATATATATATATATATATATATATTAAATTGAACTATATTATCACTTCTCATACATCATATATATCACACAATAGCAATACTCCAACATTAAGGCATATAATATTCACTTATTCATTCAGTTAATAGCAACTACACAGACCTATATAGTAAACAAGTATATCCTTACATTTCCTTCTAAGTTACTACGACCTTTGTAGAGTAAAATTGTAAGTATAGGATGTAGTAATCCTATTAATTTCATGCTTATCTTGTTTGAAAGCTAAGACAATTATCTACAAAAACTGATTTGATCATTAACTATGTCTAAACCTAAGGTAAACATTGGATCATTGCTTAATCCTGACAGCTCAACCTTTGCTTAGTAATTTGACTCAATAGGGAGCTATACAACTCCTAATTGGGTGAAACCAACAGAATTTGTTAGCTAACATCCAGGCATACAACTTTTATGAATAACAGAAAACCTAATTCAATCATTTTCTTAGTCATTTTCAAGCTAAAAGTTAACTCACATTGTCATGAAAATAGCATGGGTTTAAAACAACTGATTTTCACTAAACACGGGTGTGCTCACATCAAGCATGGTCGTGTTTCGCTAAAAACCTCCATTTTGTGAAGCAAAAGAGACACAATTCAGACCTTAAAACAAACCAAAATTCAAAACGAATAGCACAAAATATGTGATCACATCATGAGGAACAAAACCCCTCAATCAATTTCAAGAAAACATGCAAGCATCAAGAATTCTCAAATTTCTAGGTTTGTAACATTCAAAGCTAAACACTCAATTAACCATCCAATTCGCATCAAGGAATCAATTGACCAGTCAAACATGAGCAATTCATAGTTATCATTGTATAGGCAAAATTAAAATGCATAAAAGACCCCCAAAATTAACCTCAATTTGATCCTCTAAGGATCCTTACACATGTTCACTCTAACCCCAATTGCGATAAAGTCATCCCTTACCTCTAAGCAGGCTCAGATGTGTAGTCTAGCAGTGATAGTAGTGTCTCTAGTAGTTTCGTAAGATTCCTCAAGCTTTTCCTCTGGTTTCTCTATTAGGATTTCCAAGCATTAGAGAAAAGAAAAAGGGATTAGAGCCTCAATTTCACTATCTTCGTGCAAGGGAAATTTCTCTATATATAGAAATTATTTCATAAATCCCAATAGTGGTAGTGTGCAAAAATTAGTTTTGAATATGGTGTCCAAATTTCAGGATGATCCAACGGTTGACTAGTTTAGGATCATAGTTTTACTGGGACATGTTTGGGTGTATAAGGGAAAAAGAGAGAGTTTTGGGAGAGGAAGAAGGGAGAATCAATTTGGGAGGAAGAAAAAGCATAGAAACATATCATAATATAAAAACTGACGTAATATGTCTTTATTTATAAGTAGGATACTTTGAGCCTATTATTTACTATATTTTTCTTTATAGGTGTCTTATGTTGTTGGCATATTGTGAAGGTTTGAACAAAAAATTTCACATCTATGGCCATATGTGGCCATGCAAAAGAAGCAATAAGCCATGCAAGGGTACCTTTGACTCCCCATGTATTTGAATGGCATTATGTAAGAAGGGAAGGTCACACGTCCAACTCTAAGGGAATGAAAAGTCTATGTTTGAAAAATAGGAACTCATTATGGTAATGGAATCTTTTGGATCCTGAATCTTCCTCTGCTTTTTGTCTTAACTTTTTCCTAGAATTGTAGTAGTATAAAATTGACATAGTTGTTCAAAAATTATAGGTTGGAAAGCAGAAACAACCATGACCTATAGTTGAGAAGTATATGAAACTTGAGAGAGAGCATTTGCAACAACAGTATCACATATAGGAGTGTAAATAATATCAAAATCATAGCCAACCATTTTTGTTGAGTCTGATTTGGGATAGTTTGACTAACAAGGCAACACAAACTTTGTTGATCAATATAAACTCATAAATGACAACCCATGAGATAATGGCACCACTTTTTGATTGCAAAGGTGATAACAAACATCTCATTTTCATATGTTGAAGTTGGTTGCATATGAATGTTGAGTTTCCAAGTATAGAAAGCAATCAAATGGGAGATTTGACAAAGCACAACTCCTATGGCCACTGTAGAAGCGTCAATCATAACATCAAATGTCTAAGAGAAATTGGAAAGTCCCAATATAGGCAAGGATGTCATAGCAGACTTCAATGCCTGAAATGTTGTAGAGTGGTAGTGGAATTCTTTTTTAAAAGGTCATTGACGGGATTGGCTATGACAGTAAAGTGGCATATGAAGCGGCGATAATATGCAACCAAACCTAAAAAGACACACAAGGTGGTAATGGAATATCGAAGCGGCCCAACAACAATGGCACTTAACTTATCAGGATCCGGGGCTACCCCTTGCTGAGAAATAAGGTGACCTAGGTAAGCCACTTGCATGACCCCGAATGCACATTTGGAGAATTTGACAAATAATTGATTTGTCTGTAATAACTCCAAAACTTGTCGCAGGTGCTCCAATTGTGTTTGCAAATCTAGACTATAGATTAAGATATCGTAAAAAAAACCAATACAAACTTACACAGAAGATTGCAAAAGACATCATTCATGGCCACTTTAAAGGTGGAAGGTGCATTGGTGAGGCCAAACGACATGACCAAGAACTCAAAGTGGCCATCAATGATTTAAAATTTTGTTTAGAGCGAATCAACAAGATTGAGGAGAATTTGGTGGTAGCCTGACCTCAATTCCAATTTGGTGAACATCTTAAACCCATTGAGTTCATCCAATAATTCATCAATAATTGGGATTGGGAAACTGGCCTTCATAGTAATGGTGTTGATAGCCCTATAGTCAACACAAAATCTGGTCCACATCCCATTCTTCTTTCAGACCAACAAAACTGGAGAATAAAATAGATTGATACTAGGTTAGATAATTCCATTGTAACACCCTGAAATATTACTAGTTATAAATCGATGTTTAATTGTATTTATTGTGTTGTTTGACTATATGGTTGACTTGAATGAGTTGAGGTATGGCTTGAATTAGTCATGTGTGGATTTTTTGAGTAGATGTTGAGCTATGTGGATTTTTATTGAACTAAGTTGAAATTATGAGATTTCAAATTTTGCCTAAACCTATTTCAGCAAAATCGTGGTCCCGGATTCGTTAACCGTTGGATCATCTTCAAATTTTGTTTGGAGATTCCTAAGACAATGCGACAGAGTCTGACCGTTCAAATTTTAAAAACAATAACTTTTGATGTCTCGCTATGTGAGAAAGGCCCACTAAGCACAATTCCAACCTGAGAGGGAATTGTGCTGAGTGAGCAGGGGCGCACTAAGCGCAATTCCAACCCGAGAGGGAATTGTGCTGAGCAAGAATTGGCCCGCTAAGCGAGCCTTAGTGCTGAGGGAGTTGCGCTAAGCATGAATTGTCGTGCTAAGCGCGAAAAGTGGACTTTTGCTTAGCGAGACGAGCTTGCTAAGCAAGATTTGCATATTATAAAAACGTTTTCAGCGTAAAAAACATGATTTTCACTCTCTCCTCCTCTCCAAACGCCACCCAAACTCTAACACCTCCTTCTCCACCACTCACGACCACCGGTGGTCACCACGAGCTGTTGTTGCTTGTCGCTGAACCCCCACACCAAGAGGAACGTTTTAATTGGAGCAAAATCCTTAGAATCCTCCTCAAGAATTCGGTGGAGAAAATTTCCTCAATCCTCCATTTCAAAGCTTCTCTAAGGTAATCTTGACTTCTAAGCCTTTCTCTTAGTTAGTTTGAGTTTATCTTAGAGTCTCTTATGTTTTGGGTACTGTAATAGAGTGTTTTTACATTTCCTTTGAAAACCCTTGAGAATGAGACGTTGTAAAAGTTATCTTTTTATAACATTGATGTTATTTTCATGACCTTCACTGAACCTCGGTCACATTGGCGTGATCGGAATTTTAAAATGATGTCGCCTTTTAGTAGAATCTGAAACACCCCTCAACCCTTTATGTTTTGATAGGGGTATTTGACTCCGAATGATGTCATTAACCTTGTTTCTGAAATGTACACTAAATTTCCTTCAATTTGGTATATAGAACCTTGTTTTGGACTGACGAACATGAACGAGAGAGGTCTCTGAGCAACACAAAGAGAAACTGACATAGAGCTCACGATAAGGGGAGTTTATTATTGCTTACATTTTTTTTAATACCATAGTTGGGGTCAAGGAACCTAACTATGGGAATGTATGTCTGTCCCTGTTGCATGCTAGTTTTCAAGAAAATAATGTTTTTGACTAATGAGATGTGATATATCTATTATTGATGAATAACATTATTGTTTCTTTTAGACTTGTGTTGTCTAAAGACCTGGGGAGTATGAATCTCAGGCATGAACTGTATATGTGGAGTGTGACTTACTGATGATATTTCTATTGATGACATTAATTGATATGAGGTGACATTGATGTTTATGATAATATTGATATGAGATGATGTTGTTATTTAGAGCCATCAAAATGGGTTTTGGCCCGTGGGCCAGCCCGGCCCACTACGGGCTAAAGGTGGGTCAGGCTCAATTTTTTTTAAAAAAATTGATACTTGCAACTTTTCAGCTCGGCCCACTTAGCCCGTGGGTTAGGTGGGCTCAACCCGTGGGTTGGTGGGCCAGCCCGTCAACCCACCAAATTTAAATAATATATTATTTTATTTTATTATTATTATAAATTTATAATTGTTAAGAAATTAAATTTTTATTTGGTAGCTAGCAACCCAATTGACAATTCACATTCAATAATAGAGCAAGCCCAATTGGCAATTCACATTCTTATATTGTCATAGGAATATATCAATTATGAGCCAAAATGTTAATGTCAATGGCAAGTCTGAATTAGATCTCTATTTGGCTGAGACACCGCTTGAGCCAAAGTTTTTTCCTAAGTTGGATATTTTGAGTTATTGGAAGGATCACCAAGAACGTTATGCAAATCTTTGTAGATTGGCATGTGAGGTGTTAAGCAATCCTATAACAACTGTTGCTAGTGAATCGGCATTTAGCATTGGTGCTCGTGTGCTAAACAAGTATCGCGCTAGTCTTCTTCCTTCCAATGTTCAAGCACTAATTTTAACCCAAAATTGGATAAATGGTTTTGAAGATATTGGTAATTTACATTTATTTTTCCATAATTTTTAGTTTGTTATTGGTGTGTTGTTTTATTTATTTGACTTATTAATGATATTTTTTATTTTTTTTGTCTTTATAGATGAAATTAATGGTGATGTTGAGAAAGAAGAGGAAGTTGTTCTAGATTTCACAGTCCATGACTCTAATGTTTAATTTCAATAGTTTAGAAGTTTATTTTTTATGACATTTAAATTTCAATTATCTTAATGTTGAATGTTTATTTTGAAGACTTCAATCACTTTAATATTGAATGTTTGGATTTGATTTAGTTTGGTTATTATATTGGATTTTATTTTAAGTTGTTTGGAATAATTTTTTTTTACAAAAAAAGGCAGAAAAATGGGCCAGCCCGTATAAGCCACCAACCCGTGGTGGGCCGGGCTGGGCTGGCATTTTGTTTGCCCACACAAAAGTGGGCCGAGCTGGGCTAGCCCACTTTTAGCTCAACCCGTTGCGGGCTAGCCCATTTTGACAGCTCTATTGTTATTGATGATTATGTTAATAGAAGTTAATGTTGTCATTGATGATTATGTTAATGTAAGATGATGTTGTTATTGTTGATAATGTCATTGAGATTAAGTGATGTTGATGTTGAGGATGATATTGAGATTAAATGTTGATGATGTTGAAAATGCATTGTCATGATGTTATGTTGTGTATGTACATGGGGGGTTCAGTGACCTTGTCGGATATCCCAGGTGGGGGAAATAGAGTGGTTAAAGAGTTTTAAGCATCTTTGGAAGGGAATGACTTAGAATCTTTAATTATCCACAGTCAGTGCATTGATGGTGCCCATGTTTCATACGTTGTGTGTTGTGTATCTACATGGGGGGTGCAGTGACCTTGTTGGATATCCCTGGTGGGGGAAATAAAGTGGTTAAAGAGTTTTAAGCATCTCTGGAGGGGGATGGCTTAGAATATTTAATTATCCACGGTCAGTGCATTGATGGTGCCCATGTTTCATACGTTGTATGTTGTGTATGTATATGGGGGGTGCAGTGACCTTGTTGGATATCCCTAGTGGGGGAAATAGAGTGGTTAAAGAGTTTTAAGCATCTCTGGAGGGGGATGGCTTAAAATATTTAATTATCCACGGTCAATGCATTGATGATGTCCATGTTTCATACTTCATATGACATGAAAATAGTATAAACTTTGTTAGTAAGTACTTGTAGTTTCTCACGAGGAGGAATACTTGTACTTGGGGGCATGTCACTCGGTTTGGAACTCCCTTGAGGCTCAGGCTGATCACAGTGGGGGGGGGGGGGGAGTTGCCTGTGCATGACAGGGTGACCTTGACACTTACTGCCTAATTTTCCTAAGTGAGAGTGTCGTGTGGACACGCTTAGGCTATTTCCTTGGGGATGGTACCACATTGCATTTGAGAGTTGAGGTCAAGTGCATGCATCAAACTGAGCATGATTGATTGGAACTATGGACTGATGATGACTATTTGTTGAGTGTGTGTTGGACTAGTGAATGTTTGTGTAAGCTTATGATATTTGTTAATGTTTTCTTACTAATTGTGGTTATGTAATCTTTGTATTAATTTCTTTTATAATAAACTCACCCCTCGCAATTTTTGTACCGTGTGGTTGGTAGATGTGATGACCGCGAACCTTTGTTCATAGGAGCATAATGACAGTAGTAGAGTACGAGAAATGAGATTCTTTTGTGGAGCCGTCGAGCCGACATGATGACGTTGAGATTATTTTGGGAGAAAGTTGTGTTTTGTTAATCAACTCCTCCATAGTTGGTTCCATAATTCTTTTGTTGAATTGAGGATGTAAATCACAAATTTAATTATATGTATGAACAAATTTGCTTTCCATTATGTGAATGATGTGTACTGAATTACTATACCTATATATATATATATATATATATATATATATATATATATATATATATATATATATATATATATTCATTTACTTAAGTAATGATGCCGTTGTTTGGTGAATGTATATCGAGAAAAAAATTGCTTTCATTTTATCATAAGCAAATTAACGGAGTTTTCATTTAAAAATTAAAATTCTCGCGGTTTAGAGTGGTGATATCGTAGCGACGAGACGGGTCGTTACATTAGCGGTATCAGAGCCAGTCGAACCTTTTCGGCCAGTGAGTTGTGAGTCTGCTATGTTTTTCTGTGCATTTTGTGGTTGCCTTGTTGAATGCTCGATGTTTGTTGGTTGCAATTGGAACTTACTTACTTTGTTGTGTTTCCATGAGTTATAGAGATTTGATTGTTGTAGTCGTAACATGTTTGTTGTCCTGATGTCTGCTATACCATGAGTTTCAATGTCGTGTCATGAGTTATCAGATTGGCCATCTGTATAATTTGTGAATTGTAATAGGATGATATGGCAAGCGATCAGGAAATACAAATGATGGAAAGTGAGTGATAATGTATCAAGAGAGGACTAGTTTAGAGGAATACTTTCTCGAGGCATCAACTCTCAAAAGTAACCAAGTAGGAACTTGAGATGGTTATGATTGTTGTGTTGTTCTTTTCTTGTGTGTATTCTTTCCATGTCTCACTTCCTGGTGTGTATAGGGAGTGATGGATGGACGAAATGATTGTGCGATAGCTGATGCTCTCCAAGCCTTAGCTCAGGCTATAAGGAATCCAAATAGGGGAGAAGCTGCTGGAGCTGTTGAGTACCAAGGGTTGGACCTCTTCCAAGGAAACAATCCTCCTGCTTTCAATGGAGGATACAACCCTAATGGTGCTCAAAATTGGATAAGGGAAATTGAGAAAATTTTCTGAGTAATGGCATGTCCGGAGGGGCAAAAAGTTGCTTTTGGTACATATTCTCTGGTGGAAGAAGTTAAGTATTGGTGGGAGAATACTCGCCAATGCCTAGAGGTTGAAGGTTAAGATGTGACATGGGATGTCTTCGACAGGGTATTTTTGGAGAAGTACTTTCCTGAGGATGTTAGGAACAAGAAAGAGATGGAGTTCTTGGAGCTCAAGCAGGGAAACATGATTGTGGTTGAATATGTAGCCAAGTTTGAGGAGTTGGTGAGGTACTTTCCCCATTATCAAGGGAGAGATGGTGAAAGTTCCAAATGTGTAAAGTTTCTGAACAGCTTGCAACCTAAAGTGAAGCAAGTTGTGAATTACCAGGGTGTTCGTCAGTTTCCACTCTTGGTTAACATGTGCCGGATTTGGGATGAAGACTCTCGAGACAGGGCGAGCTATTATAGGAGTATGGTTCCAATGAAGAACAAAAAGAATGGACCTCAACATCAGGGAAACTCGTACTCGACCCCTCCTAAGAAATATGGTTGCCGCCCCAACAATCAGAAGACTATTGCTATGGGGTTTGTGGGTGGTAGTGGTAGCAAATCCAATACTTTCCCCACTCATATCACTTGTTACAAATGTGGTAAGCCAGGGCATATCTCCTCAAATTTTGTTGATAAAGGCATGACCATTTTTAATTGTAGACAAATGGGGCATATTCAGAGAGATTGTCCATATCCCAAGAAGGAGCAGAATAGTGGGGGCCTGAATGATCAAACTAGACATCCGAAGGCCCCAGGAAGAGTCTTTACCCTTAACGGTGCCGAAGCTTCGAAATCCAAAGATCTAATCCAAGGTAAATGTTTCATAAATGGGATTCCTTTACTTGTGTTATTTGATTCCGATGCAACCCATTCTTTTATATCTTGTTCGTGTGTAGGAAAACTTAAGCTTTTTGTGTCTTCTTTAAATAAAGATCTGGTGGTAGAGACTCCAACTAGTGGTTCTGTGTTAACTTCTAATGTGTGTTTGAATTGTCCTGTGGAAATTTATGGTAGAACATTCTTGGTTGATTTGATTTGTTGCCTTTGAGCCAAATTGATGTTATTCTGGGTATGGACTGGTTATCTTCCAACCATGTCTTATTAAACTGTTTTGATAAAACTGTGGTGTTTGATGGTTCTGGAGTGAGTAAGGATATGATGTTTATCTCTGCCAAACAAGTTATGACATCTTTAAAAGAAGATGCTCAGGTGTACATGAACTTGTCTAACCTAGAAATAGAGACAAAGGTTTCCATGTGTGACCTCCCTGTTGTCAAAGAGTTTCCTAAAGTGTTCCTGAGGATATATCTAGTCTACCCCCCGAGAGAGAGATAGAGTTTTCCATAGACCTAGTACCTGGTGCTGGACCTATATCCATAGCCTCTTATAGGATGTCTCCTATAGAGTTAGCCGAGCTTAAGAAACAGTTAGAGGAGTTGTTGGAGAGACGGTTTATGAGACCTAGTGTGTCTCCATAGGGAGCACCAGTGCTGTTAGTAAATAAGAAAGATGGGACCATGAGGTTGTGTGTAGACTATCGCCAATTGAATAAGGTGACGATTAAGAATTAGTACCCTTTGCCTAGAATAGACGACCTTATGGACCAGCTGGTAAGAGCTTGTGTGTTTAGCAAGATAGACCTTAGGTCAGGTTACCATCGAATCCGAGTGAAGTCTGAGGGTGTATCGAAGACTGCTTTTAGGACCCGTTATGGTCACTATGAGTATCTAGTCATGTCCTTTGGTGTGACTAATGCTCCAAGTGTGTTTATGGGCTACATGAATAGAGTCTTTCACCCTTACCTTGATAGTTTTGTGGTAGTATTCATAGATGATATTTTGGTATACTCCAAAACAAGAGAGGAACATGAAGAACACTTAAGGATTGTGCTGCATACCCTTAGGGACTGACAACTTTATGCTAAGTTGTCCAAATGTGAGTTTTGGTTAGAGAAAGTTAGTTTCCTAGGGCATGTGATATCTCAAGGGGGTATAGCTGTAGATCCCTCTAAGATAGAAGTCGTTCTTAAGTGGGAGAGTCCTAAATCTGTTTTTGAGATTAGGAGTTTTCTGGGCTTAGCAGGATATTACCGGAGATTCATAAAAGGTTTCTCCAAGTTAGCTTTACCTTTAACTAAATTGACTCGTAAGGGTCAAGCTTTTGTGTGGGATACCCAATGTGAGCATAGTTTCCAAACCCTTAAGGAAAAATTGACGATCGTTCAAGTGCTAGTTTTGCCTAACCCGAGAGAACCCTTTGAGGTGTATTGTGATGCATCAAAGATGGGTATAGGAGGAGTGTTGGTGCAAAATGACCAAGTAGTGGCCTATGCTTCTAGACAACTTAAGACTCATGAGAGGAATTATCCCACCCATGATTTGGAGTTGGCTGCTTTAGTTTTTGCCCTTAAGATGTGGTGGCATTACCTGTTTGGCTCCAAGTTTAAGGTGTTTAGTGATTATAAGAGCCTTAAGTACTTGTTTAGCCAGAAAGAGATGAACATGCGTCAAAGAAGATTGTTAGAGTTTCTTAAACATTATGATTTTGAGTTTAGCTACCATCCCGACAAGGCCAATGTAGTGGTTGACGCCTTGAGTAGGAAGTCCCTACGTATATTTGCCTTAATGGTTAGAGAGATGGATCTCCTAGAACAATTTAGAGGCCTAATGACATCATTTTGGGATTATGAAATTGTGATTGAGATTGAGTATAAGTGGCAAGTTAAGCATGTGTTAATATATGGGATACACGTGAACATGTGATGGTGGATTATGACATTGTAGGATGTTAAATTATGGACATGGGATATGGTTATGAATAAGTGTGTGGTTAATATTTGATGTCATATTACTTGTGTTGTGAGTTGTGAATTATACAATAACCCGACTAATGTTTACCTTGAGAAAAGTGTTTATTCGCGAGATGTTAAAAGAAAAGTGTAGGGTTTCAAGTTGGAAACCTATATATAGTGTTAAATTGTAACACAATGTGTTAAATATGTTTGAAAACAAGTGGGAGGTCGTGGTGTAACACCTCATTTTTTCGTAAAATTAATTAAATTTTTTTTTATTTAAACATAGATCGAGTTTTAAAAAAATGATGAGATTTTTATAATTAAATAAATAAGGAGAAACAACTTTATTAATTAAACTAATGGTTTGAAGGAAAATAAAAAAAATATTTTATTTATTCATTTGATAAGAAATAAAATAGAGTTTGTTTTATAAAATAAAAGAAATAAATTAAATAAAAGGCCGAAGTACCCTACCTATAAATAGAGACATAACAGGTCACTTTTTACATTTACCACACGTTTCCTTCTCTCTTCCTCTCAAATCCGTTTTTTCTTCTTCCTTTCCCAAAATCCTCTCTTTTTCCGCATACACTCAAACATATCTCAGTGAAACGATGATACCGTACTCATTAACCGTTGGATCATTGTGAAATTTTAATGTGAGGTTTGGAACTCATTTTCCTACACACTCACCATTTGGATTTTCGAGATAATGTCTTTGGTGGAAGAAATATCTCTCACACTAAGATTTCTCTTTTCCCGTAGACACTCAAAACCTGTCCCAGTAAAACAATGATCCCAGACTTTTCAACCATTGGATCATCATAAATTTTGGAAACCCCCTTTAGAACTCATTTTCGGACATTCTCACCATTGGGATTTGAGAGATAATGTTTGTGAAGAGAAAAATTAGTCTCGCTCATTGACAGTAAAATGGAGGTTACAATTTCTTTCTCTTCTCTCTAACGCTTGGAAACCTTAACAGAGTAAACAGAGGAAAAACTTGAGGAATTATAGGGAATTGCTAGAGACATTGCTATCACTGTTGGACTATACACGTGAGCCCGCTTAGAGGTAAGGGATGAGTTTATCGCAATTGGGGTTAGAATGAACATGTATAGGAATCCTTAAGGGATCAAATTGGGGTTTATTTTGGGATGTTTATTGTATTGTAATTCTTCATGTATGATTATAATTGCGAGATTGTTATATTGGGATCATGAAATTGTGATTGACTATATGATGAATTGTGAGATAACATGTTGCATTGAGATCATAACATTGTTATTAGGATTGAGTATAAGTGCAAAGTTAAACATGTGCTAATTTGTGAGATACACGTAAACATGTGATTGTGAATTGTAACATTATGAGATGTTAAATTGTGGACATGAGATTTGGTTGTAAATAAGTAGGTGGTTAATACTTGATGTGACAATACTTGTGTTGTGAGCTGTGAATTATACAATAACCCGACTAGTGTTTACCTTAAGAAAAGTGTTTATGCCTAGTGTTAAAGGGAAAGTGTAAGATTCCTAGTTAGGAACCTAAAGTGTTAAATTAAAGCGCAATGTGTTAAACGTACTTGAAACACGAGTATGAAGTCGTGGGTATTGTATAATTCATGAGCAGTGTCTGCGTGTAAAATTGTTTTAGGGATTGGACCTGAATTAGGAAGGTGAGGCTCTAACAGATTCTTCGGAGTCTAGGCCTTGGGGGTAAATGCACTCAATTTAAGTGCTCATTTAAACCTATGTTCTCATATGATTGGAGCATTCTCGCAAAACAGAGTGACCGGTCACCTTATGATTTTACTTAGTGAGAGTGACCTGACATATCCATTATGTGGCGTGTCTTGTTATGTATTCCTAAGCGCCCTAGTGTTGTTTTTCACTGACATGGTACCACATTGCATATAGGTTTGAATCTTAGTATAATTGTTGTATAATGCCTGTGAATTATTAATTATGAGATTGGTGAGTGTTGTTATGTCTTGAGTCGAGTGTGTGATTCATGTGTAATGTGATTGGTGGTTGAAAAATGAATTTTTAAGGATAAAGTGGTGAAGTGACGTGGATTGTATTAAGTTGAGTTATGTGATCAATATTTCTATAATGTATTTTGCTTATGTATTTATTTATCCGTATTTTATTTATAAATATGATAACTCACTCCCTATGTGTTGTTTGTGTTTGGATCCTATGACGATCTCGAACCTTGCGTTCGTGGGAGCAGATGGCTAGGTGGATGATTTTAAAGAACCTTGTGCTAAAGGACGCTAGGACACAATACTCTAATAGGATGTGATATTGGGACATGTTTTTCTGTTTCAATTGCATGATGTTTTGAACATGTTATTTTGCTTTATTTTCTTCTGCTACTTAACTTGTTTCCTTTTGTAAACTTGGACAGCCTTGTTTTAATTGAAAGATGTTTTTAATAAGTTTTATTTGGTAACAATAAAACGAATATGACCTTTTTATCCACGTGAATTTATTTATGTGATTTGAATAAAATTGATTTAATTAAATTTCGTATTTTTATATGTTTTTCTTATTTATATGTATGTCAGGATAGATGATGTCACATTGCCGAGCTTTCAACCTCATTACAGGTCCCAATCCAACAACTCCCTTTCTCGAAGAGCTAATAAGATCAAATGATACCTGTGCTATACCCTGTGAACAGGTTCTACAACCATTTACGATATTTCACAACTCAACTTATTGATTTGTTTGATTAGGTTTTCAATAGATGTAAGAACCATTAAACCCTACAGCCCAATTAGTTCTTGCACCCCATAAAGTTTCAGATGCACCTCCATAATCTCTAATTCTTCAACATTACCTTTCTTCCTCAAACAAATCATCTGTCCCTTTTTTTATATGATTATTTTATGAAACACGAAATTTGTTACAAAAGAATTTGTTATGCAATTTTGTTAATTTAGAACGAGTTAAATATGTTTTTGGTCTATGTAACTTAGCGCGTTTTTTTGTTTTTGATATCTGTAAGCTTATTTTTTCTAATTTTAGTCTTTATACATTTGTGTTTTTTATTTTGGTCCATGTAAGATATTTTTTATTTTTAATCCTTATAAGTTAGGATTTTTCCAAATTTAGTTTCTATAAGAACGAATTTATGGGGACTATAAATAAAAAAACTATAATTTTAAAGGGTCTAAAATTGAAAAAACAAAAACTTATAAGAACTGAAAAACGAATAAAAAAACTTAAAGGAACCAAAATTGTAAAAATACCAACTTGTAGGGACTAAAATTAGAAAAATGAAAACAAAAATATTAACTTACAGCAACTAAAAACATATTTAAATCATCAAAAACTTGTTCTTGCATATGCCAAATTAAGTAATCTAAAACAATTGATTTCCTTATTACTTAATCCAGATAATACAAAAAGAAGTTTTGAATTTGCATTTTCAAAAATATACACAAATGAATATATGATAAACCTCCTCAGACAGGCTTACAACATTTTTCAATATGTAACAATAAAACATCAATTTGGAATGCATGTCGAAAATAAGCCAATTGTACTTTTTCAGTAAATCATGTCTCGATTAGGTAAAACATATTTCTCAAAGCAAAATCTTGAACTAAAACAAAAATAAGACAACTCGTACATCGAAACAGTCTAGTGAAACTAGAAAAAGTAAACAAGACTTATTTCTTCTTGTCTCCAGCTCCACCAGCCCTACACACAATTAAGAAAATAACATAAGCAATAGTTATTACCAACAAATCAACTTTCCAAAATGCCAACAAGATTAATTATAGGGTACGCATAATATTGAAAAAAGAACATAGAGCAACCTCATCTTCCGGAGAACATTGGACATCTCCTCTCTCTTCTTCTTTGCGCGCTTATGGGTTCCAAGCTTTCTCTTGGCAACTTTCAGTGCCCTCTTATCTTTTCCAACCTTGAGCAACTCAGTTATTCGCTTTTCATAAGGTGCAAAGCCGGCAACCTCTCGAATGAGGTTCCTCACAAAGTGCACTCGCTTGCTTGTTTTCTGTTTTGAGTAAACATATTGTTAAGGCCACATAAAATATAACATAAGCAAGTTAAGAAGAATTAGAAACCAAATTTCTGTATGTCTTTCTAAAGTAGAGCACTAGAGTGCACAATTTATTTCCATTTGAGACATCTGGATTCCTAAGAAAGATCCATCAGAACACACTTCTAACATTTCCTTAAGCTTGCCATATTTAATCTACAAATTGCAACAAGAATAATAGAATAGTAGAATTATCACAACCAAGAATACACAGTTTATCAAGGGAAGCACAAGGGAAAACAAGTCTCCAAGGATTGTGATCACCTTGGAAACAAAATGACAGTGTGTTCAAAATTTGAGTGTTCCCTATTGACAAACAAATCAATGCCAGCAGTAACAACTGAAAGTGACAAAATTTCAATTCTTTGCTGCTGTTTTGCAATTTTCACTAATGTACAGACAAAGTAATTATAGTACAAAGGGAGGGAAAAAATACGATAAAACATATCCATCATCTACAATCAACTCCACTTTCCAGTAATCGGAGGAAAATTCAAATTTGAGAAAGCAATAAGGTTTTAAAATGTACATGGAAACAAACAGCACAACATTCTCTCTCAGTGCTGAAGCATTACTGTTTAACATGTTTACAAATTATAGTTTTTTTTTCAAAACACAAGAAAAAAATTTTAAGTCATATTCATTGCACCCAGTACACACAACAATCTCTCAGGGCTGAAGCTATACTCTTTAACACATCTTCAAAATCTTTATAAATTCGAGTTTTTTTAAAGAGAGATCTTCTAAGTCAACATATCATCAGCATACATTATCATACAATAGAATGAACACAAAATAGTCAAATACTTAAATAGCTTCTTTGTTATTTTCAAGACAATGGCGAGCAAAAGCTTTCCACTCTCATCATTCCAACTACAACGACAGTCACTGTACTGAATGATACTTTGATTCCAACAACATTTATAATCGCGAAAAATTACAAATATGAAACTAAAAAAAATAAAATCAGAACCACATTTAAATTAAATTAAACTAAATAAAACTTACCCCCTTACGATCTGAAGGGCGTGGAGGCAACTCCTTCTTGGTGACAACGTGACCCTTGTTCAATCCAACAAACAAACCCGTACTAGGATGTTTGGGAGCCATTTCCCTGTCCCCAAAACAAACACGATTCAGAAATCGTTAATGGTTTCTTACAAAACAAGAAGCTAAAACTGAATAACGAACACGAAATCGTGAATTTGTGTGAAGCGATGAGTGAGAAGAAGAAGAAGATGATGATGATGAAAAGCACAAGACACTACCTCTCTTTCTGGTTGGAGGCTACAGAAACCCTAACACTGCGGTGAAAGAGGGAGAACAGAAACTAGGGTTCTTCCCGAACCTGCTTCGGGTTTTATATGAGAGGCTAAAGTTGGGCCTTGTGGATCCACTCTCGGTAATATCTGAGCCTGGCCCATAAGTTAGCATTTTTTTTTCATTGAAAAGAGACATCTACTGTACTTCCCTACCTTGGTGCACTTTTCAATTTTTTTTAATATTCCTAAAACTACCATTTCTATATTATAACTTTCTAGAATGGATATTCTATAATACACATCCAATCTAAAAATATATTTTGAAACATTTGAAAAAAAAATTAAAAAAGATTGCTCTGGAATAAGTATTCTAAAACATGTTTCATGATTTACAAGTCTTTAAATGGAATAATCATTCTACAATACACTTGTAATTCAGAAATGTATTCCAAAACATCTATTTTGAAAGAAAAAAAATCAAAAATATTGTTCCAAAATACGTATTTTACAAGACATTTTGAGATTTACAAATTTATGATGAAATACCTATTACGTGATACACTTGTAAATTTAAAATGTGTTTCGAAGTACCTATTCCCAAAATAAAAAAATAAAAAAACATGTATTATAAAATAGGTATTTCATAGCACATTTTATGGATTTACAAGTGTATTACGGACTAGTATTCCATAATATACTTGAAAATACAAAAATATGTTCCAAAACACACACATCAAAACCCAACACCACAACAGACCAAAGCATTTTTAACCAAAATAAACAACCATCACTTACCTTTGTGGGTGTCCTGCCGAGAGGGTGAGGCCACAAACCACTTAGTTAGCGTTGCGCCTAAAGGCTAAGGCCACAAACGACTTTGGTGATGTCACATGATTGAGGGTGAATGACACTGCTTTAATTGTTGTTGTGTGGGATTTTCTGATTGAGGGAAATGAGTCATTGGTAGTCGTGAGGGTGAGATATTTGGGGGAAGGGAGTGTTGAGACACATTAAGGGTAATTTTGTCCACACACTTAAAATGAGAAGTGTAAAAGCTGATAAAGAAGTGCAAAAAGGAAATGCCATAAAAAGAAGAAGCATGTGGTTACCCAAGTTGAATGCCTTTCTTTCTATACCATTTAATTTAACTTTATATTTTTCTTTAGTTTTTGGAGTTATCTTTAATTATTTTTGTGTTATATTATCACCACATAGGTATATAGACGTATATTTTAAAATGAGAAAGAAAAAGGTTATATATTGATAATGTTAATTGTTAAAATGGTTTTATATTATTATACAATTACAAATTATCATGTATGATAAATTTATTAATTGTTCACACTAGTCACTACCTAACAAGGAGACCTTGAGTCTCTGTGTCTTAAGAGAACCCTCTTGTAAACTTGTGCCCTAATGTGAACTTAAAGTAAGAGTAACATTTTTTCCTCAATTTATATTGGGCGGCATCCCTTGGTGACTGGAGTGGTTCCCCATTCTTCTTAGGGTGTCCATTGTGTATTGAGGAATGGTCCTCCATACTTAAAAAGTAAAGTGTTTTAATTTCGCATCATCAAGTCCAAGTCATTTAAAAATAGTTAACTCAATAGCCAAGTCATTTTCACTTTTTCAAAACTTAAAATTTGCTAGGTACCAATTTTTTTTTTAAAAATAAAGCTTAGGTACCAAAACCAAAACACCGGTATTTTATACATACCAAAAAGTTATTTATCTCTAAAATTAAAGGTTAATTATCATCATCATTGCACCATAATTATTCACTCCCTTCTTCTTCATTTTTTCCGATGTGATACTCCTTAAACCCCCAAGGATTCTCCGACTATCTTGTCGCCAATGGCACTTGAAAGATTTTGGTGGAAGCCTTGGCGGTAGCTGTTTGAAGCATCCATTTTTAGCTAGTGAGTTAAGAGCAACATCATGGAGAGTGTTGTCATGGTGGGTGTATAGATATGAAATTGACCTTAGGAGGTGCTTAAGGGGGGAATCATATGCTTATGTCATTAGCAAGACTGACCTAAGGATAAAATAATTAAAATTTAACTTTTAGACCCGAGTATTTTCACCTGTGTAATTACACAAAACCTAAGAGTGAAAGAACTATATATTAGACTTTTTTTTTCTAACTTATGTGACCTTTTTAATTTATAAAAACTAATGCCAACATTTTTTTTTATTGGTGAGCCCACAAAACCTCATTTTAAAATCTTAAAAAAAAATTTAAATTTGCTTTAGGCCTTACTTACCATTGGATTGACCCTATCGTTAGTAGTACAAATAAGAAAGTTTAAAAATTTGCTTGATTTGGAATGAACAAATAAAACATAGGAAAAACATTAAATTGGGGGCGGGGAGAGAGTTAAGGTGCATATAATATGACAATTTATTGTCGGTTTGTCACAACAAAAGAACAATGTAATTTGAATAAAAATTCTCTTCCCAATATTTTGTGTAGAGGGCATCTAACATGTACATATCTCCTTCATAAACCACAAGAGTAAAAAGTTATAATCAATTGTTAATGACAATGAGAGTAAAAGGAAGAAGAGATCGAAGAATTTGTGTGGTCAATGACAAAGATAATTAACTTATATATTTATTTTAGGCTTAAATGACTATTCGGTAACTATTTAATAATAGTGTTTTGATTTTGGTACCTAATCTTTTATTTTGTTTTTTCATTTTGGCACTAGACAATTTTTCTAAAAGTATTTGTCGTGAATAACTTGACTATTGAGTCAACAATTTTTCAATGAATTGGACTTGATGACATGGTGCTGGGGATTAACGGGGATTCAATAACAACAAGCACCTATTTTAAAAATAAAATTTTTTCAAATACCAAAATAAAAAAAAGAAAGTTTAGGTAAGAAGATAAAAAAAAACCCTTTTATTTAAGCCCTTGAAATTTATAATTAATTAATACTATGAATATATAAATTATATTATAATTACTATTTATAATAAATAAATATTTTTGAATACATAAATTATATTTTGTTTACAATAAATAATATATACTGTGATATAAAGTAAATTTTAACTAGTGCTAATCTTTTGAAAAAAATTAATTTTTTTTAGAAAATAAATATAAAAAATAGATTGTAAAAAATAAAAAAGTTAAGATATTTTGTTAAAATATAATTTCTAAAATTTTCTTCCTTGATATAATTATTTTTTACTAGTAATTTAAATTAATAAATTAAAATAGTGAGTGTAGAGTAAGTGTGCTTTTTCAACAACATTAACATCAACATAACAGTGGATATTCGTTCAGCGGACAGTCTCGACTTGGCATTGATTAGTGTTCTTAGGGGACTTAGGACTTTCATGCTATGTAATGTAAATTACAACAGCACACCTATAACAAACCATGATCACTTGTAGAGTTTTGACACGTGGCTAATTCCTGAAGGCATGTTTTTTTTAATAAAACTAAAAAAAATCTGTTTTTTATAGATAATTTTCTGTTTTTAAAGAAATAAATTTTATCTATTTCTTTTTTTTTAAATACTAGTAAACTCTATCTATCATCATAAGGATTTTTTTTTAATTTAAACAAATTGTGACGGCACTTTCCAATTCTCTACACTGAAGCGTTGCTAGAAAAGATCAACCATTATTATATGTTTCATATAGGTGGACAACTTTCCACACAAGTGGATTTGGAACCGTTCCACCTAGTTATAATAGAGGAGCAGAATTTTCTCTTTATTTACAATTTATTTATTTTTATATCCAAGATATATAATAAAAGAGAAGGCAGTAGAAAACTTAAAATGTCCATGATTGAGAGCTTAACATGTGGCATTTTTACTGATTTTTTTGGTGATTTTACCCCTCTAGCTTTGGGCTTAATCTTCTGTCACTGGCTTGTTGTGTTGTCTTCTATATTTTTTTGGTGTAATGCTAACACTTGCATGTCTATTATACATATACAGTTGTGCCCGCAGGTTGGTTGATTCCTATAGATGTTTGCTTTTTCTTTTGCATGTATATTATATAATGTCTTGCACTCTGTAGGATGATTATTATAATCTTGCCAAGACGAAAAAAATATGACTCATGTTGATCTTATTCATGTTATTTATTATTAACAATAAAAGCATGCATGGACAAAAAATAGATGACACAATTTTTAAGTTTCAAAACTTAATCCTATTATACAAACTACATAGTTGGAAAAATACGGTATTACTATTGATCTTCTTAAATTTCACATTATGTTCCCAAGCTTAATCTGACAATCCTAAATATCATTATTAGTTAGACTGCAAACATGATTCACAGCTAACAAAATTAAAATCTTACCAAGACAAAACAAATATGACTCTCGTTGATCTTATTCATCTTATTTATTAATAACAATAAAGCATACTTGAAAAATATTCATCTTATATATTAACACATGGTATATTTGGTGAAATTTTTAGCATTTCCGCATCACACTTCCAGTTCTCTTGCTTAGTCCACATGCCTTCTTTTCCAACCTTGCTAATGATTATATTATTCATGCAAAGCATTGATATTCAAATTCAAATGTTTGAAATTATCAAATATATAGAAGATAAACCCCAAACCAAAGTTAAACCATAACCCAAAATGAGAAAAAATAAACATGAAAAAAAACCTTTTTTAAGAAGAAAAATTCCAAATGAAAGTTAAACTATAAGTCAAACTGAGATAAAATTAACATGAAAAAAACACTTTCTTTGCTAAGCAATTTTTTAAAAAACTTTGCCTAGATCCTTTATAATAATAATAATAATAATAATAATAATAATAATAATAATAATAATTAACTAATAATGCTAATTAGAATTATAATAATAATCATAAAAAAAATTAAAAATGATAATAATAATAATAATAATAATAATAGTAATAATAATACTAATAATAACACAAATATTATATATACCTATTTGATTTAAAATCAAGAAAAATCCCAAACGAAAGTTAAACTATAAGTCAAACTGAGAAAAAATTAACATGAAAAAAACACTTTCTTTGCTGAGCAATTTTTTAAAAAACTTTTCCTAGATCCTCTATAATAATAATAATAATAATAAACTAATAATGCTAATTAGAATTATAATAATAATAATAATAATAATAATAATAATAAAATTAAAAATGATAATAATAATAATAACAATAATAATAATACTAATAATAACACAAATATTACAAATATTATATATATCTGTTTGATTTAAAATCTCAAATTATTATATGATATAAACACTATAAATAACATCATCGTTTTGAAAGTTTCAATAATTATATCTTCAGTTTTTCAATCATTGTCTTTAACCACTCCAGATAATGTTCTGCTCAGCACACAAAAGAATTTAACCGATTTTTATAATAATAATAATAATAATAATAATAATAATAATAATAATGTTATTGATCATTATTGTAATAATAATATCACCAATTTTGTTTTGTTTCTTCGTTCTTAATTGTTGTTGTTACTCTCTTTTGTTGCCCCTTCTTGCTTTTCTTTCTGTTTGAATTTTTAAGTTCCTCATTGGGTTTGTTGTTGTCAATTTTCCTTTCGCCAAACAATGCTTTCCTTTTCTTTCTTTGTGGATTAATATATGACGCTATATGTTTATAGCTTCAATTAATTATTTCCAGCTTTGGGTTTAGTTTTCTGCCACTTGGCTTGCTGTATTGCTTTTGTTTTCTGTCATGTGGCACTTTTACTGTGTTGGTTTGGTCTTCTTTCTACTTCCATTTGTTCCACTATATCTTACGTTGCCTTGCTGTTTTGTTTCTTCTTCAATTTTTGGGTTTGTGAATGAAGCATTGCTTTTTCCAGGTTCTTTTCCTTTGTTGTTCAATTTCTTTTGTTGCATGCTTGTGTTCATGTTTCGTTTTTCTTTTGGTTGTAAGTTTTTGGATAATAAATCCCCAGCTTTTTGTCTAAGTTTTGAGTGCATTTCAGTTTCTTTTGCAGTTTGGTTTGCCGCGGTATTCTCTTTGGTTGCGGGGAGTTAAGCTAGCATTGATTTTTTCAGTTCTTCTCTATTATTTTCCCTTTCTTTTGCTGCATGCTTGCGTTCATCTTTGGTCTTGCTTTTGGTTATACCTTTTTATAAAATAAATTGCCTGTTTTCTACAGCTTGATTTGCTGCGTTGTTTTCTTTGGTTGTGGGGAGTGAAGGTAATGCTTTGGTCTTCCTTTTGGTTGTAAATTTTTGGAAATTAAATTTCCTCTTTTCTGTCTAAATTTTTAGCGTGTTGACGTTTGGTTGAGCTTCTTTGCCTTAAGGTTTTTTTCCTAGTTTTTCCATGGGTGTTTTTCTGAGATTTTTTGCTTTTTGTCAATGCATGGTTGGATTTTTTCTATCATTGTGTTTGAGCCAGTTAGTGCTCGGCTTTGTTTGTGACAAATTGTGGCTGTGTTTTGATTATAAAGTGATACATTGACCATTATTTGTTTCTATATTTTTTTTTATGTCATGCTGATACTTGCATGTCTATTATGCAATTGTGCCTCCAAGTTGACTGATTCCTATGCATGTCTATTATATACTGTCTTGCACCCTATAGGATAATTATTGGTATCAGTTCTTAGAGTACTTGAATGAGGCTAAAAATTATGTTCCAATGTGTTTTGCCTATTATGTATCTTTGGTTCTACATTTTATCTTTTGTACTTCTTTCTGATATATTTTTTTCATCTCATGCTGACAGTTGCATGTCTATTATGCACTTGTGTCCGCAGCTTGCCTGATTCTTATGCATGTTTGTTTTTGCTTTGTTTCTCATTGTTACCACATTTCTTTGCTGCCTTGCTGCACCTTCTTTGATTATCCCACCTGCATTTCCATTCAAAGTTTATCGGTCATGTTGTTGTGGCAGAATTATGGCACGTGCTCTTGATAACATCAAGTCTATTAATGGATCAAAAGAGGCACTAAACTTGTCGTAAGAATTACTGATCTTTGATTCGTTGGGACTCCAAACAGATCTGAACAAGCAAAAATGGCCATAATTGATTCTCATGTTTGGTTTTCTCTGTTTCTCATGTATGGTTTTCTTTGTCTTTTTTTTTGGTTCATTATTAAGCATTCAACTAGTTACTTATATACTTTGTCTGTTACAGGGAGATACAATCCATGTTGTCTGTAAACAAGATCAGTTAAAATCTTGGAAGGATGATTTGATCGAAAATTGTACTTACGTAATGCATAATTTTAAAGTCATGAAGAATGACGACCAATTTAGAATCTGTGATCACCAGTATAAATTAGTTTTTACCGGAGTTACTGTTCTCAGGCAATCCAATTTGGAGGATCTTCCCTTTAAGAAATATAAATTTGCTGATTTCACCAATATCGTTGTTGGGCTCTTCGAACCTAAATTGTTGGTTGGTAAGTTCAGTTACAATTTGTTGAATTAGTTTGTCCACAAAATTTATAGTTCTTTTGATGACATTTTTTATTTTATAATTTCTTCAGACATTATTGGTGTTGTGGATGAGGTAGTCTATCATCATGTGGGATCAAAGAATACATTGGTTGTTTTCAAACTCAAGGATTTGAGGTCATATTGTACAATTGACCTTTTGACAAATTATGTCTTTTAAAATTATTATATGCTCTTACTCTTATTATTGTTTGTTTGGTATGGTGTCCAATTGCTATCTATATTTGATCATTATAAGCTGATGCATGAACCATTCATTTGTCATAGTGGCCAAATCCTGTCTTGCACTCTATGGGATAGTTATTGCTTGCAGTTAATAGACTACTTGAATCAGTCTGAAAACAATCTCCCCATCATTATTATATTGACGCATGCATGAATAAAAGAAGGCCAAGGTACAACATGCTGTCAAATTAGTGAATTCTTGTGCTTATTAAATAACATCTTATGTTTTTTTTTTGTCACAAACAAATACAGGATCTTATGCACCCTCAGTCAGTAATTCGTTGAGGGCCTCCAAATTATTGATCAATGAAGCTGTTTTAGAAATTCAAGAATTCAGGGAGAGGTTTGTTGGTCATGACCTTGGTCCTGAATTTATAAACTTTCTTAATTACATGTGTGCATTATTTCTTCTAATAGTTTTGGTTTATTCTATGTCTATAGCCTTTCTGATTTAGGCATTCAGGTTCGGTTAGTTTTCACAGTTGGTGACCAGGGGAGTTCCCAAGTTTCAGGTTCAAGCCAATTGTCGTCAAAAGATGAATTTCTTTCAAAAGTTGAAGCAAAGACAATCTCTGACATTAACAACATTTCTAAGGTAAAACTGTTACTTATCTAAACTGTTAACTCAATTTAATAGAAAACCTAATGAAAAGTCTTGGTGATCAAAGTCTATGAACTGTAATTAAAGTCCTGCTATTTATTCAATGATTGTACCAGTTGGTTTGGAATCTGATGCCTATCTTTTTTTGCCAAGAAATTGTTTGTGTTACTGTCAGCACCATTAATAGAATTGTTATGGATAACCATTCATGGTGTTATCCAGCTTGCAGTTACTGCCACAGAAAAACTGATGTTGAGACAGTCGCATTCACATGTGCATGTGGCAAACATAATGACCAACCTGTGCTGAGGTTATTGCACTCATGTTTCATTGTTGTCATCTTCATTTATCATTCTTTTTTACACTCTTATGTACATTGACAGGTATAGAGTCGAGGTGATGGTCACCCACAAAGAACAAAGCACAAATTTTTTGATGTGGGACTATAAATGCATTGAGCTGATTGGACAATCAGCTAATGAAGTTAACAAGTTGAAAATTGAAGTACCTAACCAAATTATCATACGATGCTTTTTAACATTTGAATGATGTTTTATTAGTTTACTATCGAATTTGATTATAGATATTAATTATCGAATTTTTTTTCTTTGGTCAAGGAGGGTGATATTGATTTGAATTTTTCTCCTCTAGCTCTTGATAAGTTGCTGGGTTATGTTCTTGCATTTAAAATCAAAGTTCAACCCAAGTTTAACAATGTTGTTGTTCTTAGATACTCGAATGACTTAGATTTGATCAATGCTGTGGTGGACATGCTGCCTGATGCCGAGGTAATGTTTTTAAAGCATGTTGCACCCATTATTCTCATATCTGTTATCCTGAACTTATATCTTATACAGGCATGTTCCAATGTTCATGCTCCTATTCTTGACTCCGATGATCCTTCCCAACTCGAATCTGTAAGTTGACACTGTGATAGCATTTTCCATATTTTATCTATGCTGACAGAATCTTATTTAAAAACTCCACGACCTCTAATTCCAAATTTAGTTTATTGATTAGTGTAAGTGTTACGCAGCAATCTGTGTCTGACACAACAGATCATGATCCACTTCTGGGTCTTCCATTGAAACCTACAAAACGGTTTACATCTGATGATTGTGATGATGAACCGAAAGCCTCTCAGATTTCACCGGCCCAACTTTCATCTAACAAATTAGCAAGACATGATCAAATTGAATGAATGCAACTACTTGCATTTTTTTCGCGTTGTATGGATTCTATTATTTGCAAGTCGTGCAATTGTTGAAACATTGACTTTTTTTGTTGTACTGTCCCTGTTTAACATTTTGTCAGGGAGGACATGTTTGATAGATTCCTAATGTGAAAACAGGAATTAACTTTTGGCTATTTAGATATCTTTTATGTTAAGATTGTCCAATTTGAATTATATTTTTAATCAGTTCTCAAACCGATTACCAAATCATTATTACTAGACTGTGGTTTATTTCAGCATAACCGTAACTGATATTAATTAAGCCAATTAAATAAGGACAATAAATTATTACACCCTTTTTTCTTTAAAGAAAATATCTTTTCCATGATATGGTAGCTTCTTGGTTGCAGTTCTCCATAATCTCTTGCTTAAAAGTTTATATATGTGTTAACTTAGCACTAGAACCTGTTGTGTGTTTGCACTGTGGAGCCAAAAGTTTTTTTCCCCCAAACTTAATTTCATGTGTTGCTATTATCCAATTTAAATTGTATTCTCGATCATCTGTAAAAGCAAATATGATGCACTTCTCGTTCTAACACAAATAACATTTATCACTCATTCGAGAAATGGTACATGATACGATAAAACCACAATAAATATGATACACTTTTTTTTTTATCATAATGTCAAATAAAGCAACAACATTTTTTTTGTAGATCACCAAAATTCATTCTCCCTACTTTTGCACACAGAAGATCTTTGATATTAGATTTTGTCCAAATGTCAGCAAGTCATGGCTCTACATACAACTATTATCATTCCTGTATCTCCAACTTTCGCACCTGTCAATGTTGAACCATACACTTAGCCCCTCACCTAGGCATTTCTATTATTTTCAAAATTTGTTTAATTTTTTAAAATTAATTTCTATCTTGGAAAAGTACAGCAATTGCCATTAAGAACGTGGAAATTTTCAATATAGAAATAAGTCTAATTCAGCAATAAACACATTCTTAATTGCTTAAATCAACGAAAAGCTATTTTGATTTGGCATTTCCTTAAGCTGTTTGTGCCCTATTTTGTTCTGCATCATCCGAAGAAAAAAAAACATACATCGAGCTGAATGGTATATACTATAGATGTGATTACAAAAAAAATCCACTACATCTTTCATATTAGCTTTCCCATCAGTCTCACCCACCGATGCTTCTACATGCAGGTGTCATCATTCCTATATGCAGATTTTCCCAGCTGTCAATGTTGAACTATAGTTGTTGGCCTTCAGCTGTCCATTTCTCTTATTTTCAGAATGTCTCGCATGCATTCCACATTAACTTGACTATTTCTTAGTTGATCTCAATCGTCATTTTCTCATTAATTTATAACTCGATCAAGTCAACAATTGTCATTAACACCATGGAAAAAAACTAATTCAAGGACAAGTCTAATTCAGCGAATGCCAGAATAAACAGAAAACATATCCTAGATAAAAAAACGATAACCTCAGGCTCAGGCCCCTCCACAACCAATTATGGAGTCTACTTCACAATCTAGGAATTGTCACAGTAAGAAACTATACCAACCATCTTGCATGTAAAATACATTGCTTTTGATTAATTGATTCCATTTAACTTTGATTTTTCTCCATCTATAAGCAATTGAAATTGATTCATCAGAAGATCTAAGTTTTGAATCAACACAAGGTGCCATGCAAATAAACTCCTTTATTCAACATTTTTTCATTCATGAAATTTAATAACCATATGTAATTGTAATCCCTGCAGCATCTGATTTAAATTTTTTGCCTGGAAATGAACATTACCAATCTTCTACCAATGACCCTCTAATTGACACTGAAGGTGAAAATTATAATTCTGAATCATTCATAACCATATCAGTTGACACATTTTTTTATCCATCTTATCAATTGTTACCATCATCTTTCCGTATATTATTAAACAATTTCAGGCTATTCTGATCCTGGTGACCAACTAATCCTGTGTAAACACTGTAATGCAAAAATATGGTATAATGAAAGAACATCAAAGCATAAAAATAGTAGAAGCTCGAGGTTCATCTTATGTTTTGGAGATGACAAAGTTGAACTTCCATTATTATAAAATTCAGCCCAATATCTGCACTGACTTCTCTTTGATCATAATTCAGCTGATGGTAGAAATTATCAACAAAATATACGCACATATAATATGATGTTTGCATTTACTTTTGTTGGTATTAAGCTAGACAAATCAATTAACCGTTCAAGAGGACCTCCTACAATTAAAATTCAGGGTCAACCATGTCACCGCATAGGCAGTTTATTACCAACGTCTGGAAAAGAACCCAAATTTGCACAATTATATATCTTTGACATAGACAACGAAGTTAAAAATAGAATTAATGCCATCAGGTACTGATTTTTTTCATTTCTATAATTATAAAAATCATACATTCATGACAGATATTGTTTCAGTTACATATTAGTTCTAAGATTACTTTTTTCAGCCAGCACGATGGAATTCAACCGCAAATTGTTTCAAGTTTAGTTGAAATGCTGGATAAACACAATGCGCATGCTAAAAGTTTTAGGATAGCTAGAGATAGATTGGAAAATAGTGATGTCGATAATGTCAGATTAAGATTGATATCTACTTGTGAAAAAGGATGGTCAGACATACAATGTTTCAACTGTTTCAGAAGTTGTTGCACTTATTGTAGGTGATTTTAATCCTAACTCAAGAAGAGATATTATTCTTGAGACTCAAAATGGACTGTTACAGAGAATACATGAATTGTGCTCTAGCTATCTAGGCCTACAATTCCCTCTGCTTTTCACTACTAGAAAATACACTTTCAACATTGGTTATTTAGAACATTCTACATCGGTTCTAAAACCGATGTTGAAAGTGACGATGTTGAATGTATGAATGTTAACATCGGTTTTGGAGAACCGATGTTAACATACATATGACAACATCGGTTCTCCAAATACCCGATGTTAAACATAATGAACAACAGCAAAAAAAGTGTAGGCATGATGAACGTTGACATCGGTTTTCCAGTAAAACCGATGTTAATATGTTAGTTTAACATCGGTTTTCTAGAATAACCGATGTTAATGTATGCCCTTAACATCCGTTTTTCTAGAAAACCGATGTCAACATTGATGATGCTTACACTTATTTGGTGTAGTTCTTTGTGTATAACATCGGTTAATTATAAATAACCGATGTTACTATTCAAATATTCACATCGGTTATTTATAATTAACCGATGTTAATGTACAATAGTTGACATCGGTTATCTACAGATATCCGATGTTAAAATACAAACGCTGACATCGGTTATACACAAAAAACCAATGTTAATATACAAACGTTAACATCGGTTTTCTATTATAACTGATGTTGGTTATGATATTAACATCGGTTTTTGTTAATAACCAATGTTATTTTCAAATATTTTTTTTATATATACTTTCTGTTTTTACAGTAAACCCAAAATTGTACCTGTCAAATGCAATTTCAGGAGGCCCAATTCACAACAAATAAACATTTTATTCTGCTTTCAAGCAGTTTTAATGATAATAAACATCAAATAATTGATTTATATATTATAAAGAACAATCAACAAATGAATTCAATGTTCGTGTTACATAGAAAATGTAAAAAATGTTAAAAAATGTCCCTAAATCCTAGGCCTGATCTCTAACTCGGAGATAAAACTGTGCCCACTGAATCCGCAATGCTTTTAATCTCTCGGGCTCCAATGGTCTAGGGTCGTTAAAATACTGCATGATTAAATAAATCATATTAAGTTAATAATGTAATACAAATTATAAATAAATCGATTTTCTTTGAAATAAACTTACCGCTTCCCAATTATTTCTAAAACTTCCTAAAATGATGGTGGACATCCAGTGCATGACATAGTAGCCGCACTCAGTAGTTCCTTTTTGTCTATTACACTAAATACATAATGAAATTTGGATATTAATTAAACAACTAGTGTACAGACACATAAAGAAATATATATATAAGTGGAAGTTTTATGTAAATGACGTACCTTGACGACAATCCACCTAGCAGGAGCCTTTGATTTAGGCTGTGGAGCATCATCAAGACCCTTGATAGCACTGTTCCATATGAGTAACAATTAAAAACTGGTGTTGTACGTTGAGGTATTACAATGCAAATGTATTGAAAAGAACACTAACCTATTAATAATCCCCTTAAGGTAGTTGTCTGGCCTGTTATGCAATGAACAAAACCAGACAACTAAGTGTTCCTTGGGCAGGATGACCACCATCTGCCAATGTCCGCTGCAGTGGAACCTAAAATGGGTTAGTACATTAGTAAACATTAATTAAATTTTGTTATTTTGTGACTTACCCATTTAGGTAGGCTCCAAGATACACATCGCGTTGTGAACTCTGCATCCAACTCTTTATGTAACTTTCAGATTCAAACTGCGATTGCCCAAACCTCTGAATGGACTGAGGCTCGAGGAATCCATAGATATCAGAATTCCCCGCTCGCATACATGTTTCAGTGAGATGCCTGTTTATGTTAAGTCAAAGTTAAATATTTATGAATTGAAAGCCATAACTTAGGTAAATAAAAGCCTTTTATATAAAGACTTACGGAATCCACAACTGTAACACTGATATGCTGAGACATTGACCACCGTGTGCGATTTCGGAGAGGTCTTCGTGCTTTATGTACAGGGGGAAATCTGGATTAACGACCCCGAACACGGTGGCATCCCATCTAACCTGATAAGGCCTCAAGAAAAGCTCTGAGATGGTCAATGTCATCAGATAAAGCGGATCATCGACCTCCGGATCGGGCTTCGGAGGTGGTTTTGGTCATTTTGAGGTGCTTGGCACCCATCATTAGGCAATTTGGGAAATTCCGTGACGTGCCGGAAATTAAAAGAAAATATTGATGCACAATCCGTAAGGTTCCGTGACACACCGGAAATCAAAAGGAAGCATCGTTGCACAAATAGTGAGGTTCCGTAACATTCCGTAAGTTAAAAAGGGGATGATTATGTAATCCGCAAGGTTCCGTAACATTACGGAAAGAAAACAAGTATCGTTACGAAATTCTTAAGTTTCCGTAACTTTACGAAAAAAGAATCACCAAAAAAGGGCAGGGGGGTGTATTTAGTAAAAATGGGGGTGCAAATAGCAACCAAGCCCACTTGGGCCCTCCAGAAGATTCCTCCAGAAGGTTGTTGCTTCTGGAGGAAGCAACCTTGCTCGCCTGGGCGAGCTGGGTGGCAAGCTTCTCCCCCAATTTTCTATAAATAGGGGGAGGAGTGAAGTAGAAAAGGGTTCAGCCCCTTAGGCACTTCTCTCTCTCTCGAAATAGCTGAGGAAAATTAGTTCCGTGAAGAAAATCCAAGCCGAGGCGCTTCCGTAACGTTTCCGTAACGTTTCCGTGAGTGATTTCGTGAAGGTTTTCGACCGTTCTTCGACGTTCTTCATTCGTTCTTCATCGTTCTTCAGTCTTCAACGGGTAAGTACCTCAAACCAAGCTTTTTAATTCATTCTATGTACCCGTGGTGGTCCATATTTGGTTTCATGTATTTTTATTCTCGTTTTCATTTACTTTTCATACCCCCTTTTGACGTGCTTAAGCCATTTATTTAAGTCATTTCTCGCTTAATCTAAAAATAAAATAAATTTCCACCGATCGTTTGAATTGTATCATCCGTTAATTTTGGTTGAAATGAATTCCGACCGATCAGTCGTGCCGCAACCACGCTGGAAATCAAAAAAGAGGTAAATAATAATATAATAATAAAAAAATACCTTTTAGTAAAATAAAGCGAAAAATCAATCGGGCGTTTTCTCTTTGGGATTTCTCATTCTTAATTGAATTGACTAAATAACTAAAGTGAAACTAAGGCTAAAATCAACTCGCCTAGTCAAGCTCGTCCACAAAAATAGGATTTTGAAAGTTTATCATTTATGTTTCTTACTAAGTAAAATGGATCATTTTCAAGGTCCAACGCCTTAAAATGATCACCTTTCAAGTATAAAAAAAAGAATTACTTGATTCACGCATAAGAAAGAACTACGTAGGTCTGATTTCCTCATCACAATTGAGGAATACGTAGGAGCAAAGGGAAACACCCTTGTCGACCACAAAAAGAGAAAAAAATATAAAGGATATAAGGACATAAAAGGGAACATAAAAACCAAAGTCATGTTTGCACATTCGATTAAAGGCTGTTGTCCTTTGAGACAAACGTGAGAGGTGCTAATACCTTCCTCAAGCGTAAATACAACTCCCGAACTTAGAATTTTCATTTTTGACTGGTTTCCTTCGGTTTTTCCGACGTTTCCCACAAATAAACGTTGGTGGCGACTCCGCGCATCTTTCCTCCTTTGGAAAGCGCACCCGTAAGCCTCGCCCTTGCTCGCCCACAAAAGGGCACGTTGCGACAGTTGGCGACTCCACTGGGGACCATTTTTAGAGAGTTAGGCCATTTAATCTTGTGCAATGTTTTATCATGACTTTCTCCTTTGTTGGTTTCCCTTTATTTGTCTTATGTTCTTGTGTATGTAAACTCTTTGTTGCTTTTAGTGCATTTTTAAAATGTATGCATGAGGTAAATATTTATTCATTTGATGCACACAAACACCAACACTATTTGCACACACTGTGAGTTGAAAAAGGGCCCTATACCCGGGTTCATGGGAACATAAGGAGTGGAGGTGAATCTGTGATCATGCTAGGTCTCCGACTTGCTTGATTACAGAGAACCCTCATCTAGAGTTTTTCTCTTTGAAAACATACTGTTGCTAGTAGTCCCTACTGCTACTGTATGTTCTTCAAAGGGGATGATACCTCTAGAAACCATCAAGAGAGATATGACTACCTTGGGGGTTATCACTAAAAGCCTAGTTAGCTCTCTCCCTTATAGGTCCCTTAAATAGGGGCACGGAGCAAACACACTGCGTGCCATTTTTTCACACTGCCATGCATAAGTATCATATACCCTTTTGCTTATATTCAGTAAGTATTGTCATACTGTGTACATTCCCGTATTGCACCTTTTGCATATGCATCGCACATGGGTTCTGTCTTGATCCCCTCTATAGACAAATCAACCGAGGGTCCGGGTCATCGTCTTAAATACATACGTTGGGGCACTTTGCTACCCCTAGACGTTGTGTCTAAGAAGGAGACAGTTTCCCGGGCTCCCGCATTCCTAAAATACATTTGTGTCATACGCATTCCTTTATGCATTCATCCATTCCACCCATAAGATATCGGAGTTTTGATTTGCACCAGCTTTTTTGTCTCACTTTAGTAAGCATGGGGACAAATCAAACCGGCAAGAGGTTTTACCAAGTCAAGGTTAAAGGCCTAGATACCACCAGCATCAAGGAATTAGGGCGGTTGATGGAACCTCTCCAAATGCAAGCCTTCCGCAAGACTTACGGAAAGATCTTAGATTTGACCATAGCAGAGGTATCCATAGAGGCCATTGCGTCACTCACCCAATACTACGACCAGCCTTTGAGATGCTTCACGTTCGGAGACTTCCAATTGGTACCGACCATTGAAGAATTTGAGGAGATTCTAGGATGTCCTCTCGAGGGAAGAAAACCATATCTTTTCTCCGGGTGTCTCCCCTCTTTGAGCAGAATTGCAACCGTGGTCAAAGATTCAGCAAGAGGTTTGGACCGCGTAAAACAAACTCAAAACGGCATAGCGGGCCTACCACGGAAGTACCTAGAAGACAAGGCGAGGGATATGGCAAATCAAGAAGATTGGGTCCCGTTTATGGATGTGTTAGCATTGCTAATCTTTGGGGTCGTCCTCTTTCCAAACGTGGATGGTTTGGTGGACCTAGCCGCCATCGATGCTTTCCTTGCATACCACCATAGCAAGGAAAGCCCGGTGGTAGTTGTCTTGGCAGATTTATTTGACACATTTGACCGAAGGTGCGAGAAGAGTAGCGCACGGATCATCTGTTGCTTGCCCGCTCTCTGTGTTTGGTTGGTTTCACACCTGTTCCAGCAAAACACGAGGCATCCATGTCCACTCCAAAGCCATCGCTCGTGTGCTGAAAAGAGAGGAATAGATTGGGACCAACTCTTGGCCGGAATAGGAGGTAGAACAATCAGTTGGTTCCCCCGATGGAAGGAAGGAAAGGAGGGAGTCATTTTCTCATGTGGAGGGTACCCAAACATTCCGCTGATAGGAACGAGGGGTTGTATCAACTACAATCCCGTGCTCGCTATAAGACAACTAGGGTACCCCATGAGGGAAGCACCGATGGAAGAAAGCATGTCTCCTTTCCTTGTGAGAGATTTCGGCACGCAAAATTTCAAGGCTATACAAAGAATCCATAAGGCATGGGAAACCCCGTTAAGGAAAGATCAAGAACTTAGGGGCACTCGTAATGGCATCATTGGTGGTTATCATGAATGGCTGAAAGTTCGTATACAAGGTTTAGATTGGCTCACCAAGCTAAAAGTCGTCAGCGAAGACAGTTTCGAAGCACCGGAAGAAGACGAAGAAGTCCAAGCTCTCAAAAACGAGTTAGGAAAAGCGAAACTTGCTAAGGAGAAGTTCAAGTTAGCCGCTACACACATCCGGAAGGAGTGTGCCGAATTACGGGAAGAGAATGCAACTACCGCAAGAGCCCTTGAACAAGAGACCAAGAGGGCTCGCAAGGAAGAGTATGGCCGTAACAAATTTCGCGGAGCTCTGTGGGGTAGCAACAGTGAACTCAAGCTGCGAAGGGAAGAGAGGGACCAATCGCGAGCACATAGCATGGTCTTGAAAGAGGAGTTAGTTGCCTGTTCAAGGTCCAAAAGGAGCTTGTCTCAGAGTTTATGCGAGATGGAGACCAACATGCTAGCTATCATCGCCAAGTACCAAGAAGAGTTAAGTCTAGCCACGGCCCACGAGCATAGGGTCGCAGACGAGTATGCCCAAGTATACGCGGAAAAAGAGGCTAGAGGAAGGGTGATCGACTCTTTACACCAAGAGGCAACCATGTGGATGGATCGGTTTGCTCTTACCTTGAACGAGAGTCAAGAACTTCCCCGATTGTTAGCCAAAGCCAAGGCAATGGCGGACACCTACTCCGCCCCCGAAGAAATTCATGGGCTTCTCGGCTATTGTCAGCATATGATAGACTTAATGGCCCATATAATTAGAAACCGCTAGGAAACTTGTATGGTCTCTCAGATCTTGACTAGATACGACTTTCTGAAATAAATGAGTTGGTCCCATGTTTCTACTCCAAAAAAGCTTGTGTGAATCAAATCACTCCTGCATTTTATCTCTAGCATGCATTCTTTCTTTCTTTACCCACTCCTCACGTTTGTTTTTTTTAGGGAAAAACACCATAACTAAACGCGCCACAAGGCATCCCTATCGCACCAGATCCAAATCTAGAACGATGGGTGATCAAGAGGAGACACAGGAACAGATGAAAGCTGACATGTCGACTCTGAAAGAACAGATGGCTTCCATGATGGAGGCCATGTTAGGAATGAGGCAGCTCATGGAGAAAAACGTGGCCACCGCTGCCGCAGTCAGTTCGGCTGCCGAAGCAGACCCAACTCTCTTGGCTACCGCGCGCCATCCTCCCTCAAACACAGTAGGACGGGGAAGGAACATGCTGGGGCATGATGGCAACCCTCATCTGGGATACAACCGAGCGGCTTGCCCTTATGGATTGCCGCCCAACTACTCACCACCCGTCCTGCAAGACGATGCGGGCCATTTTGCTTCCCCCGTCCTTGAAGGGGAGCCTCCTCAACAACCCGACGAGGTCCACGAAAACCCTCAAGACTATGCCCGAAGGGATGCCGAGTTTTATCCCCCGATCCCCGAAGGGCCGGCACCCAACGCGTTGCCTCAACCCAACCTCACAGCACAACCAATAGTTTTGTCCATGGAAGGACCGCCCCCAACAACTAAAGTAAGGAGGAAACTCGATCTCCTCGAGGAGAGATTGAGGGCCGTAGAAGGATTTGGTGACTATTCGTTCGCAGACATGACGGATCTCTGCTTAGTACCCGATGTTGTTATCCCCCTGAAGTTCAAAGTACCGGACTTAGACAAGTATAAAGGGACAACTTGTCCCAAGAACCATCTCAAGATGTACTGTCGCAAGATGGGCGCACACTCTAAGGATGAGAAGCTATTAATACACTTTTTCCAAGATAGCTTGGCCGGAGCCGCAGTAGTTTGGTACACTAATTTGGAAGCTTCCCGTATCCGTACTTGGAAGGATCTGATTACTGCCTTCCTAAGGCAATATCAGTATAATTCTGATATGGCTCCCGATCGCACCCAGCTGCAGAATATGTTCAAGAAAGAGGGCGAAACCTTTAAAGAATACGCACAGCGGTGGAGAGACCTGGTAGCACAAGTGGCTCCTCCCATGGTCGAGAGAGAGATGATCACTATGATGGTAGACAATTTGCCAGTGTTCTACTATGAGAAGCTAGTAGGTTACATGCCGTCCAGCTTCGCGGACCTAGTGTTCGCCGGGAAAGAATCGAGGTAGGATTGAAAAGAGGAAAGTTCGATTACGTTTCCTCCACGAGTGTGAATGCCAAAAGAATCGGGACAACGGGGGCAAAAAGGAAGGAAGGAGATGCCCATGCTGTCTCTTCAACGTCCGCGTGGGTCAAACCCCCGCAGCCACCTCATGGTACCCATCAGTACGCGTAACATCACCCGAGCTTCTCGGCTCACACCGGGAACGCCTCTAGTTCAGCACCTGTGCAGCCTAAGGCACCCACCCAAAGGGAAGCTCCCCAAGTTCCAACTCCGAACACGACTCGCCCGGCCGGCAATTCCAACGCAATGAGGAACTTCCCTCCGAGGCCATTTCAAGAATTCACCCCACTCCCAATGACGTATAAAGACCTCTTGCCGTCCCTCATCGCCAACCAATTGGTCGTGGTAACTCCCAGAAAGGTCTTCCAACCCCCTTTCCCAAAGTGGTATGACCCTAACGTGACTTGCAAGTACCATGGGGGTGCCCCGGGGCATTCCATTGAAAAATGCTTGGCCTTTAAACACAAGGTCCAACATTTGATAGATGCGGGATGGCTGACTTTCCAAAAGGATCGGCCCAATGTGAAAACCAACCCGCTCGCCAATCATGGAGGGGGAGCAGTTAATGCCGTTGAGTCCGATAGGCCGCGCAGGTCTAAACCTTTAAGGGATGTGGCAACCCCTAGGAGGTTTATCTTTGAGGCCCTACAAAAGGGAGGTGTGATTCCCCATAGTGGGCGTAAGAAGGATTCCTGTTTGCTGCATTCCGGCGAGCTGCATGACATGGAAACGTGTTTGGGAGTAGAGGAATTGTTACAGCGGATGATAGATCAAGGTCGACTGGAAATTGGCAGTGAAGGAAGAGAGGAGCAGCACATATGCATGCAGTCCACGGATGGGAGCACTGTCGCGAAGCCCAAACCCTTGGTGATATACTTCACCAAGGGCACAGCTTCGCAAAAGCCCGGGCACCCCTTGGCAGCTAAACCTGTTCCTTTCCCGTACCAAAATAGCCACGCAGTCCCATGGAGATATACACCTCCGAGGGGTAAGGAAGAAGAAGTCACCGACGTCAGCTCGTTGTCGGCTAAGGTAACAAATATCACGGGACTGAGTGGTGTGACCCGTAGCGGTTGTGTGTTTGCACCCCCGGACCTACCAGTCCAACCCGCGAACGTCAAGGGGAAAGCAAAAGCGGTGGAGGAACAAGATGACGAAGCGCCCCTCACTTCGAATAAAGATATTCCGACGAAAGGTCTTCCGGAGAAAAAGGATGGTAAAAAGGAGGTGTCACTAGAGGAAGCCAGCGAGTTCCTCCATATAATTCAGCAGAGCGAATTCAAGGTTATCGAACAGCTCAACAAAACCCCGGCCATGGTCTCGCTGTTGGAGTTACTCATGAGCTCCGAGCCTCATCGGGCTCTGCTAGTGAAGGTTTTGAATGAGGCCCACGTGGCCCAAGACATCTCGGTAGAAGGTTTCGGAGGGCTGGTCTATAATATCACTGCCAACAACTATCTCGCCTTTGCCGAAGAAGAAATCTCCGCCGAGGGGAGAGGGCATAACAAAGCTTTGCACGTATCAGTCAAGTGTATGGACCATATCGTAGCCAAGGTGCTCATCGATAATGGTTCCAGTTTAAATGTGATGCCTAAGAGCACTTTGGAGAAATTACCATTCAATGCCTCCCACCTAAAGCCGAGTTCAACGGTGGTTCGTGCCTTCGACGGCACCCGCCGAGAGGTTAGGGGAGAGATCGATCTCCCAGTACAGATAGGCCCTCACAAGTGCCAAGTTACCTTCCAAATAATGGATATTAACCCCCCCTACAGCTGTCTGTTGGGGCGTCCGTGGATCCACTCAGTGGGAGTTGTTCCCTCTATACTCCACCAAAAGTTGAAATTCGTAGTGGAAGGGCATCTGGTCATCGTATCAGGCGAGGAAGACATCTTGGTGAGCTGCCCATCCTCTATGCCTTATGTGGAGGCCACAGAGGAATCATTAGAAACCGCTTTCCAGTCTTTCAAGGTGGTAAGCATTTCCTCCGTGGATTCCTTCTCTGGGCAAGCTTGCCTGTCCGATGCAGCAGTAATGATGGCCCGAGTTATGTTGGGGAACGGTTACGAACCCGGAATGGGTTTAGGCAAAGACAACGGCGGCATAACTAGCCTGATAAATGCCAAAGGAAATTGTGGGAAGTATGGGTTAGGATATAAGCCCACTCAGGCAGATATAAAGAGAAGCATCGCGGGAAGGAAGAGCGGTAGTCAAAGCTTGCGGTTGAGACAAGAAGGTGAAGGAAGCCCACCCTGCCACATAAGTAGGAGCTTTATAAGCGCGGGTCTGGGGGACGAAGGTCAAGTGGTCGCGATATACGAAGATGATGTTCCGAGTACATTGGATTTGGTACGACCATGCCCTCCTGATTTCCAGCTGGGAAATTGGCGAGTGGAAGAACGCCCCGACATTTACGCGACGAGCATAATGTAAACCTTTACGGTTTTTAAAGCTCTATAGTTGGGCCTAGGCTTTAGAGTTTTTCTTTTGTTAAGGCTTTATGTCTTTTGTTTTTGAATTTATAATACAAGGATCTTTCTTCATCTGTTCCTACGTCTTTACCCATTCTCATCCATTTGCATGTTTACTTCTTTATTTTTAAAACGGCAGATCCGATGACGAGTCCCTCGAAGGTACTAATACCCGGGACCCGTCTATCAACTTCGAGCAAGAAACGAATCAAAAGGAAGATGAAGGGAACGAGGATGTGAGACTTCCCCCAGAATTAGAAAGGATAGTCGCCCATGAGGACCAAGAAATAGGGCCTCATCAAGAAGAAACAGAACTAGTAGACTTGGGAATTGGCAGTGGAAAAAAGGAAGTAAAGATAGGCACAGGTATTACCGCACCTATCCGTGAAGAATTAATAACCCTGCTAAGAGACTACCAAGACATCTTTGCTTGGTCGTACCAAGATATGCCCGGTTTGAGTTCTGACATTGTAAAACACCGATTACCTCTAAATCCCGAGTGTTCCCCGGTAAAGCAGAAACTGAGAAGGATGAAGCCCGAAACATCTTTGAAGATAAAAGAAGAAGTGAAGAAGTAATTTGACGCTGGTTTTCTGGCCATCGCTCGGTACCCAGAATGGGTCGCCAACATTGTACCGGTCCTTAAGAAGGATGGGAAAGTACGAATGTGTGTGGATTATCGGGACCTGAATCGGGCCAGTCCCAAGGACACTTTTCCTTTACCACACATCGACATCCTCGTAGATAATACGACCAATTTCGCTTTATTTTCCTTCATGGATGGTTTCTCCGGTTACAATCAGATAAAGATGGCGCCAGAGGATATGGAAAAGACTATCTTCGTCACCCTGTGGGGGACATTCTGTTACAAGGTGATGTCCTTTGGACTTAAGAATGCCGGGGCAACTTATCAATGGGCCATGGTAGCTTTGTTCCATGATATGATGCACCAAGAGATCGAGGTCTACGTGGACGACATAATTGCCAAATCTAAATCAGAGGAAGAACACCTTGTCAACCTGCAGAGGTTGTTTGAAAGGCTTAAGAAATATCAATTAAGGTTGAACCCCGCCAAGTGTACCTTTGGGGTCAAATCAGGGAAATTGCTTGGTTTCATTGTAAGCCAGAAAGGGATAGAGGTAGACCCCGAAAAGGTGAAGGCTATCCTTGAGATGCCGGAACCCCGTACAGAGAGGCAAGTCCGAGGTTTCCTGGGACGCTTGAATTATATTGCCAGATTCATATCGCAGCTCACCGCCATTTGTGAGCCGTTGTTCAAACTCTTACGCAAAAACCAAACTGACCGCTGGAACGAGGGTTGCCAAGAGGCTTTCGGAAGGATCAAGAAGTGCCTCATGAATCCCCCTGTGCTTATGCCACCAGTACCTGGAAGGCCTCTCATCTTGTACATGACAATCTTGGACGAGTCAATGGGGTGTATGCTGGGGCAACATGACGAATCCGGAAAGAAAGAACGCGCTGTCTATTACCTGAGTAAGAAGTTCACGGCCTGTGAAATGAATTACTCTTTGCTCGAAAGAACGTGTTGTGCTTTAGTATGGGCATCCCATCGCCTAAGGCAGTACATGCTGAGCCATACTACCTGGTTGATATCCAAGATGGACCCGGTCAAGTACATCTTTGAAAAGCCAGCTCTCACAGGATGAATCGCCCGGTGGCAAGTCCTGCTATCCGAGTTTGATATAGTTTACGTCACCCAAAAGGCGATAAAAGGAAGCGCCTTGGCAGATTATTTGGCTCAGCAGCCTCTTAACGACTATCAGCCCATGCATCCCGAATTCCCGGATGAGGACATCATGGCCTTGTTTGAGGAAAAGTTGGACGAAGATCGGGACAAATGGACCGTATGGTTTGACGGAGCGTCGAATGTTCTAGGCCATGGCGTTGGAGCAGTATTGGTCTCTCCGGACAATCAATGCGTACCTTTCACAGCCAGGTTAGGATTCGACTGCACCAACAACATGGCCGAATATGAAGCATGTGCCCTGGCCGTCCAGGCAGCGATTGACTCTAATGTCAAACTACTCAAGGTGTACGGCGACTCAGCATTGGTAATCCATCAGCTGAGAGGGGAATGGGAAACTAGAGATCCTAAGCTGATACCCTACAAAACCTATATCAAGGAATTGGCTAAGACCTTTGATGAGATCTCCTTCCATCATGTTCCCCGCGAGGAAAATCAAATGGCGGATGCGCTTGCTACTTTGGCGTCCATGTTCCAGCTAACGCCGCACGGGGACCTACCATACATTGAATTTTGGTGTCGTGGCAAACCCGCGCATTGTTGCCAAGTAGAAGAGGAACGAGACAGTAAGCCTTGGTATTTCGACATCAAGCAATATGTCGTAAGCAAAGAATACCCACCAGAGATTGCCGACAATGATAAAAGGACATTGAGAAGATTGACGGCCGGTTTCTTCATGAGCGGAAGCATACTATATAAGAGAAACCACGACATGACACTCCTGCGGTGCGTGGATGCCAAAGAGGCGAACCACATGATCGAGGAAGTCCATGAGGGCTCGTTTGGAACGCACGCCAACGGGCATGCTATGGCCAGAAAGATCCTAAGGGCAGGTTATTACTGGCTTACCATGGAAAGTGATTGTTGTGTCCATGTAAGGAAATGCCACAAATGTCAAGCATTCGCAGACAATGTCAATGCCCCACCGCATCCTCTGAATGTCATGTCCGCCCCTTGGCCTTTCTCCATGTGGGGAATAGATGTCATCGGGGCCATTGAGCCCAAGGCCTCGAATGGTCATCGCTTCATCCTCGTAGCGATAGATTATTTCACCAAGTGGGTCGAGGCGGCTTCCTACACCAATTTCACGAGGGGTGTAGTGGTCAGGTTCATTAAGAGAGAGATCATCTGCCGATATGGTTTGCCAAGGAAGATTATCACGGACAATGGCACCAACCTGAATAACAAGATGATGGGGGAAATGTGCGAGGAGTTTAAAATCCAGCATCACAATTCCACGCCCTACCGACCAAAGATGAATGGAGCCGTGGAAGCGGCCAATAAAAATATCAAAAAGATTATCCAAAAGATGACCGTGTTGTACAAAGATTGGCACGAGATGCTCCCATTTGCGTTACACGGTTACCGAACTTCAGTACGAACGTCAACTGGGGCAACGTCGTTCTCATTGGTATATGGAATGGAGGCTGTGCTACCGTTTGAGGTAGAAGTCCCGTCATTAAGGATCTTGGCGGAATCCGGATTAAAGGAATCAGAGTGGGCTCAAACGCGCTATGACCAGCTCAACCTCATTGAAGGAAAGCGCTTAACGGCCATGAGTCATGGGCGCTTGTACCAGCAAAGAATGAAGAATGCATTCGACAAGAAGGTACGCTTACGCAAGTTCCATGAGGGAGACCTTGTGTTAAAGAAAATGTCCCATACTGTCAAGGACAATCGAGGAAAATGGGCCCCAAACTACGAAGGGCCTTTTGTTGTGAAGAGGGCTTTTTCTGGAGGAGCCCTGGTGCTTACCAACATGGATGGCGAAGAGCTACCTTCACCCGTGAACTCTGATGTCGTCAAGCGATATTATGCTTAGAATCTGGGGCAATTAAAGATGTCGCTGCATGTTCTTTATTTTTATGTGTTTTCTGGGTTTCCCCCAGGGATTCCCCGTCTACTATATCTCTCGTTACAATCTTTCAAAGAAGTAAACGTGGGTTCGAGGCTTTAGTCCTCACGTTGGTTTTAAACTTTGCGTTAATTTGTGATCACCTGAGCCCTTCCGCTCAATTCATGGGATGCCCCAAGCGCTTAATTAAAATTGAACCTAAACCAACTTTCACTAAAATTTGCTGCGTTTGAAAACATTCATGCATACGCATACGCATGCATATTGTTGTGGTAAAACAGGGGCAGGATCATCTCGAGCTACCTTCTGGGGTAGAGACAAAGTTAAAGCAGCAAAAAACTAATCAAGGTAAGACAATAACCCGGTCATGATTGGCCGCACATTGTTTGTTTCCTACTTGTAGGTACTTAGGAACGGACGCAAATGGAGGATAGGGTCATGACTGACCGATCGTCGTTTCTTCCCGGCGCTGGACAAGCAGAGAACGTCGCTGCAAGGCATCCCAGTATCCTTTGAATTCACAATGATTATTACTATTTTTTGTTTTAAATAAGTAAACCGATGCCTAATTCTAACTTAAGTAAGTTCGAGTAGGCAAACGTTAACCTGTAAAGAGAGGGGGGCCATGGTTATGTTTCCCCTAAAAAAAAAAAAAGTGCAGGTTAGCTTGCCTGGGCGAGCTGAGCTCGCCTGGGCGAGCAACCCCTGCACCAAAATATAAAAAATGAAGAAAGGGGGACGTTTTTGCATTCAAAAACTTCTTTTCCCCCCATTCAAAAGCCATACCCACGGAATTTACGAGTTTGCAGCCCTAGGATCACTACTTTTCTCATTTTTCGATTCCGTTTTGCGCTTTTATTCATCACCAACAAGTAAGTATTCCATCCTTAAGCTTTCTAGCTTTTCATTGGTGTATTTTGATCTCCTTTTGGTGCTCTAAATTGTGGGGATGTGCTCAAATATGTGGGGCAATTTTGATTTGTTTTCTTGCTTGGTTGGGTTGAATTGGGGGTTTGTATGAGATGGCCCTAGGCCTATAATGTATTTTGAAGTAATGGGGCATGCCACATTGTCCCCGTTCTCTTGCTATTGATGCCTAAACACGCGCCCACCAAGTGTTCTTTGAAATGCCTCAATGGCATTAGCGCGTGATTTTCGTAGGGAAACAACTTATGGGACAATTTGGTTTGCACATGTTTTCTATTTTTTGGGACATGTATTCAGTTTCGTAAGGGCTAGAGTAATTGCCCCACATATATCCTAGGCCTAGGAACCAAAGTTTTTATGCAAGAGAACACAAGAGTGGGTGCATATTGGGTGAAGCTACCCTTTTTGGCCAGCAATCAGCTATGAGCCACGCTACAATAGTTCCCTACGCCTAGGTGTTTAGGAATTTTGTTCATCATAAACGTGTAGGTGTAGAATAAGTAGCAAAATACCTTTAGCAATTTACACTTTGGGTATGGTAGCAAAATACTTGGATGTATGTACATGTAATTTTTGGTAGTCAAAATGTCTCACAAAAAAATATATATGTTGCATGTTATGTAAAGAAAATACCTTACAAAGATACCTTTTAATTTGAATGCAATTTTAGTCAGCAAAAGAAAATATACTTGAATTTGCATGCGACTTTAGGTAGCAAAAACAGTTGAATAAAGCATGAAATGTAGCACCTTATTGTGTAGGTAGCCAAGATTCATCACGAAGTTTGTGTATGTATAGGTATTAGAAATACCAGAATGTGCACGTATGCAATTTTTGGTAGCCAAAGTGCTTTGAGTATGCATGTATGTAAATTTAGCAAAGGAAATGCATGTGATGTAGGTAGCAAATACACCTTGGAAGTACATATAAGTGATCTAGGTAACGAAGGTGCCTTGATTGTGCCTGGGTGCATTTTTCTTAGTTAGAAGAATATCTTGTGCGAGTGAATGTTCGTAAGGAAGTATGTGCATGAGTTTGCTCTAAATTTACATTGATGTTTGTGTTTATTAGAGGAGGGTGTATGCCATTTTCGTTTTAAGAATAGCATTTCTTGGTAAAACTAACTTTCCAAATGTTTGCCTTCGCAGGAAATGGCCCCGAGGAAGCTTGCCTCAAAGAGGTCCAGGAAGGATAAAGCGGCCGAAGGAACCAGTTCCGCTCCCGAGTATGACAGCCACCGCTTTAGGAGCGCTGAACACCAGCAGCGCTTTGAGGCCATCAAGGGGTGGTCATTTCTCCGGGAGCGACGCGTCCAGCTCAGGGACGATGAGTATGCCGATTTCCAGGGGGAGATAGTTCGCCGGCGGTGGGCATCACTGGTTACCCCCATGGCCAAGTTCGACCCAGACATAGTCCTCGAATTTTATGCTAATGCTTGGCCTACGGAGGAGGGCGTGCGAGATATGAGATCCTGGGTGAGGGGTCAGTGGATCCCGTTCGATGCGGATGCTATCAGCCAATTCCTAGGATATCCTTTAGTGCTGGAAGAGGGCCAGGAGTGCGAGTATGGCCAGAGGAAGAACCGGTCCGATGGTTTTGATGAGGAGTTTTGATGAGGAGGCCATCGCCCAGTTGCTGTGTATACCGGGGCAGGATTTTGCCCGGACTGCTGCAGGGAGGCGAGTGCAAATTATGCGCACCAACATGACCACTCTGACCCAGATATGGATGACGTTGCTGCTCAGCAACATCCTGCCCAGCGATCATAATTCCGACCTCCCTTTGCCGAAGTGTCAGCTGGTGTACGCCATCCTGACACGGATGAGTATTCACGTGGCTCAGTTGATCGCTGATGCCATTTATCTATTTGCAGGTATGGCGCCGACCAGGCACCCTTTGGACCCAGATAAGTCCAACAGGGCCCTGGGATTTCCCGCACTGATCACAGGACTCTGCCAGTCGTTCGGAGTCCCCGTTGCACCTACCAAGGTGATTCGGCTGCCCATCACCCGGGCTTTTATTGAGAAGTACTGCACCCAGAGACAGGCTCAGGGTGATGCTCCACAGGCCGCAGGCGCGCCACCACCACCTCATCAGGCTGGCCCGGCTGGGTCGTTTGACATGGAGCAGTATTTACGGCATTTGGTTCGCCAGCAGGCGGCCAACCACCAGGCACATGTACAGACCCATGATTGTCTTTACCAGCTGAGCCTCAGCATGCAGAGTCAGGGCTTCGCTTCTTTTTCATGCCCTACTCCAGACCAGTTCAGGGCAGAGGTCGCATGGCCCGGGGATTGGCCCGAGGCCCAAGCAGGAGAGGCACCCCCAGAGGCTCCCGACGGTGGAGAGGAGGCCCACGAGGACGAGGAGATGGCCGATTTGCTTGACTTCTTGGGAGGGAGTGGAGCTACATGACTGGGAGATCCCCAGATTCATATTTTCTTTCATATTTCTTTTATCATTTTTATGTTATGTTATTTTTTGACTTGAGAGACTAATGTTTGTTTTTGTTGTTTCGATTGTCTTTTGTACAACGCATACATTTTTGTTTGGATTGTTGCATTATTATCGATGATGTTTATTTGAAATTCTGGAACCGTGTAGAGTTCTTCGTTTAGGAACATCGTCCTAAAAAATAAAACAAACAAAAATCATGATAAAAATAAAAAAAGGGGAGAGCAAGTAAGGAGAAAAAGAAGGAAAATAGAAGATAAAGAACCAACATGTTTTTGAAAGAGATGATTTCCGACTTTTGTTTGAAAGGAAAATTCGCCGATCATAGCTAGTTTTTGAAAAAAAATGGGTGTACACTTGAAGGGTGAATGCTGTGAAATTTTCCCGAGTACCCAAAATGGACTCGGATGAATGCACAAATTGATAAAAGAACATGTTTTGGAAACATTGGGTTGACTAAAAATAGAGGAAATGTATCCTGAGCCCTAGCATCACATGACCATAAAGATTTGACACTTGAGTGTCTGCATAGGTGCATGCATGACCAGTTTTGCATAAAATTTCCAAATCATCATTTTTGCATTTATGTCATGGAAATAATGTGGGGCATCCCTTTTTATCCTTGAACCAAACCCAAACCCTGACATGTATCATGTCTAGCCATTCTACAAGCCTTGAGCCAAAATCCTAACTCACCATAAACCTTGACCCAGGGTGAGAATGTCAATCCTTACCCTCAGAAGCAAAAAAAAAAGGGGAAAAGAAGGAAAATTTCCAATCAAAGAGAAAGCAAAAAGAAAAGAAAGGAAATTCCCAATCAAAGAGTGGGAGAAAGCAAAAAGAAAAGAAAGGAAATTCCCAATCAAAGAATGGGAGAAAGTAAAAAAAAAAAAGAAGAAGAAGAAGGAAAGAAAGCTCCTGATCAAGGATCGAAAGAAAACAGAAGAAATGTGCAGAAAGGTCTTTGGACTGGACAATATCTGAGCAATACAGGATTGTCACCAAATGAACAAAAAGAAGGAAAGGAAACTGTAGATGCAATTGGCTTTGATGTTTTGATGATGATCATGATGATGTGTTGCAATTGATGCAAATGGGCTTTTCAAGATTAAAATTCAAGACAATACTTCAAGATTACAAGTCACAACATCAAGATGATCACTAGAATATTAGGAAGGGAATTCCTAATTGAATTAGCAAAGGTTTGGCCAAGTGATTTAAAATAAAAAGTGTTTCTCAAAGGTTTTACTCTCTGGTAATCGATTACCAGAGGATGTAATCGATTACCAGTGGCCAAATACGTTTTATAACAGCTATAAAAATTTGAATTCGAAATTTTAGACTGTGTAATCGATTACACAATTTTGGTAATCGATTACCAGCAGTTAGTAAACGTTTTAATTCAAATTTTAAAAGCTGTAATCAATTACACAATTACTGTAATCGATTACCAGACAGGAATTTCAGAAAAATAATTTCAAGAGTCACAACTTTTCAAAGGCTTTACTCATGACCGCCAATGGTCTATATATATGTGACTTAAACACGAAATTGTAAGAGATTTTCAAAACAACAAAGTGTTTATCCTCTCAAAGAGCAATTTCATTTTATCCTCTTAAGAATTCCTTGGCCAATTCAATTGCAATTCATTAAGGAATTAATTGAGTGCTCAATCTGTAAAATCCATCTCTTTCTAGAGAGATTTGTTCCTCTTCTTCTTCTCATTCTCTAAGGGATTAAGAGACTGTGAGTCTCTTGTTGTAAAGGATCTCTAAACACAAAGGAAGGGTTGTCCTTGTGTGTTTAGAACTTGTAAAAGGAATTTACAAGTTAGTGGAACTCTCAAGCGGGTTGCTTGGGGACTGGACGTAGGCACAAGGGTGTGGCCGAACCAGTATAAAACTGAGTTTGCATTTTCTCTTCCCTTAATCTCCTTTATTTATTATTGCTTTATATTCATATTCAAGTTGCTTCATTTGAATTAAAATTTAAGAAGATTGTCATTAAGGGAATTCATAACTTGAGTAAAAAGTAAAATAGATTTTTAATTAGGGGAAACAGTTTGGAATATCTTAATTCAACCCCCCCTTCTTAAGATATCTGAGGCCACTTGTCTAACAGAAACCACGACCTAAAATGGTCTTCTCCCTTTAATTGACAACCAAAATCTTGTGCGCTAGCGACTTTCGCCCCGCACTAAACAAAGACAGAAAAGGAAAAAAGCCAAAAAAAATCATCATCAAAAGCCAAAAAACCCACCAAAAGAACCCGTTTCCAAGGGAAGTCCTATTGATCCATGATCACGCATGTAATCTTTGATTTGATAGGAAATGATTTGTAAAATCAAGTCATGACATATCTATGGTTCGGAATTAGGGTAAAACACTTACCTGTGCGAGATTGATACACTTTGAGTGGATTTCTTCTATTTTTGTCGAACCCAGTGTTTTCTCTAAATGGTCATTTAGAAACGAAATGCTAAACATCCAAAATCTCATTTATGGTTATGAGAAAATTTCATCAGCATACTCTCCTTCCCCGGTAGACGCATTGTTTTTCACTCAAAAAGGCATATGCTGCTCTAATCAGTTGGAATATTTATCTCTTTGCTAAAGTATGTTTGCATTTTAGTGGAGAAAACACCGAGACTTTTTCAAGTCTCACAAGTTATCCAGAACTACGTAGGTCTGAGTTCCTCATTTAAGGATACGTAGGAGCAAAAGCCCTGCTTTTGTCGACCACACCACTTTTTGTTACCATGACCCAAGAGCTGGTAGCCCGCGAAGACACCTTACGGTTATCCGCACCTCGTCATTCAGTGACCCCAAGTGTGATTGACGAGCAGAGGCCAATGTGGTCATTTGCGCCCTTTCCGGAGATGTCAGCATCTTCCGGTGGAGACTTTTTCAAGTCTCACAAGTTATCAAGAACTACGTAGGTCTGAGTTCCTCATTGGAGGATACGTAGGAGCAAGAGCCTCGCTTTTGTCGGCCACCTTCACAAGTTCTGTCATGCTGACACTGGAGTCACGTGACATGCGAAGATACCTAAGTGGTTGTCCGCACTTTCAAAACTTTTTGTTGTCTGTAAGACGAAAAGCCTGACAGCACGCAGAGACTAACGTCGTCTTCTGCGCCCTTCGTCAATCGCGGCCGACAAACCCGTTGACACGCGGAGATTTACGTCATCTTCCGTGTTCACAAGATCTGTCATACTGACATTTGAGTCACGCTGAAGGGCGGAAATACCCGAGTGGTTATCCGTATAAACATTCTTTTTGCTGTCTGTAAGACGAAAATCCTGATAGCACGCAGAGACTAACATCGTCTTCTGCGCCCTTCGTCAATCGCGGCCGACAAGCCCGTTGACACGCGGAGATTTACGTCATCTTCCGCGCTCACAAGATCTGTCATACTGACATTTGAGTCACGCTGACGGGCGGAAATACCCGAGTGGTTATCCGTATAAACATTCTTTTTTGCTGTCTGTAAGACGAAAAGCCTGACAGCACGCAGAGACTAACGTCGTCTTCTGCGCCCTTCGCCAATCGCGGCCGACAAGCCCGTTGACACGCGGAGATTTACGTCATCTTTCGCGCTCACAAGATCTGTCATACTGACATTTGAGTCACGCTGACGGGCGGAAATATCCGAGTGGTTATCCGTATAAACATTCTTTTTTGCTGTCTGTAAGATGAAAAGCCTGATAGCACGCAGAGACTAACGTCGTCTTCTGCGCCCTTCGTCAATCGCGGCCGACAAGCCCGTTGACACGCGGAGATTTACGTCATCTTCCGCGCTCACAAGATCTGTCATACTAACTTTTGAGTCACGCTGACGGGCGGAAATACCCGAGTGGTTATCCGTATAAACATTCTTTTGCTATCTGTAGGACAAAATGCTTGATAGCATGCAGAGACTGACATCGTCTTTTGCACCCTTTGTTCCCTCGGGAACAACAAGTCATTTGCACGCGGAGATTTTATGGTCACCCGCGACTCTCGTCAACCGAGAGGAACGAAATTAGTGTCTTATCTTTACTTCCCTTTTATCTCCAATAAAAGACAAGTAAAGAGGGGCAACTGTCATACCCTAATTTCGTCCGGGGACCTTTGCTTGGTGGCATGCAACTTGTGTTTGGTCATTTTGAGGTGCTTGGCACCCATCATTAGGAAATTTGGGAAATTCCGTGACGTGCCGGAAATCAAAAGAAAATATTGATGCACAATCCGTAAGGTTCTGTGACACACCGGAAATTAAAAGGAAGCATCGTTGCACAAATAGTGAGGTTCCGTAACATTCCGTAAGTCAAAAAGGGGATGATTATGTAATCCGCAAGGTTCCGTAACATTACGGAAAGAAAACAAGTATCGTTACGAAATTCGTAAGTTTCCGTAACTTTACGAAAAAAGAATCACCAAAAAAGGGCAGGGGGGTGTATTTAGTAAAAATGGGGGTGCAAATAGCAACCAGGCCCACTTGGGCCCTCCAGAGATTCCTCCAGAAGGCTGTTGCTTCTGGAGGAAGCAACCTTGCTCGCCTGGGCGAGCTGGGTGGCAAGCTTCTCCCCCAATTTTCTATAAATAGGGGGAGGAGTGAAGTAGAAAAGGGTTCAGCCCCTTAGGCACTTCTCTCTCTCTCGAAATAGCTGAGGAAAATTAGTTCCGTGAAGAAAATCCAAGCCGAGGTGCTTCCGTAACGTTTCCGTAACGTTTCCGTGAGTGATTTCGCGAAGGTTTTCGACCGTTCTTCGACGTTCTTCATTCGTTCTTCATCGTTCTTCAGTCTTCAACGGGTAAGTACCTCAAACCAAGCTTTTTAATTCATTCTATGTACCCGTGGTGGTCCATATTTGGTTTCATGTATTTTTATTCTCGTTTTCATTTACTTTTTATACCCCCTTTTGACGTGCTTAAGCCATTTATTTAAGTCATTTCTCGCTTAATCTAAAAATAAAATAAATTTCCACCGATCGTTTGAATTGTATCATCCGTTAATTTTGGTTGAAATGAATTCCGACCGATCGGTCGTGCCGCAACCACGTTGGAAATAAAGAAAGAGTTAAATAATAATATAATAATAAAAAAAAATACCTTTTAGTAAAATAAAGCGAAAAATCAATCGGGCGTTTTCTCTTTGGGATTTCTCATTCTTAATTGAATTGACTAAATAACTAAAGTGAAACTAAGGCTAAAATCAACTCGCCTAGTCAAGCTCGTCCACAAAAATAGGATTTTGAAAGTTTATCATTTCTGTTTCTTACTAAGTAAAATGGATCATTTTCAAGGTCCAACGCCTTAAAATGATCACCTTTCAAGTATAAAAAAAAAGAATCACTTGATTCACGCATAAGAAAAAACTACGTAGGTCTGATTTCCTCATCACAATTGAGGAATACGTAGGAGCAAAGGGAAACACCCTTGTCGACCACAAAAAGAGAAAAAAATATAAAGGATATAAGGACATAAAAGGGAACATAAAAACCAAAGTCATGTTTGCACATTCGATTAAAGGCTGTGGTCCTTTGAGACAAACGTGAGAGGTGCTAATACCTTCCTCAAGCGTAAATACAACTCCCGAACTTAGAATTTTCATTTTTGACCGGTTTCCTTTGGTTTTTCCGACGTTTCCCACAAATAAACGTTGGTGGCGACTCCGCGCATCTTTCCTCCTTTGGAAAGCGCACCCGTAAGCCTCGCCCTCGCCCGCCCGCAAAATGGCACGTTGCGACAGTCGTCATCTCCCCTGTCTTCTTCGTGCGGGCCATCTTCCACTTCATGTGGCGTCTGACCGGGGATGGAGGGTCGATGACGCAATCAACGCTTCCTGACTGTGTAGCTTCCTGCATCTTCTTCTTGGTCTTCTCAGCCAGGAGCTTCTGCTCCAAATAATCATAACCCCCATGAGACAAAACGTGGGGGGTAGTATTCTGCTTCTGGATGGCCTGTGCCTTCATGCGCACATCCTGAAAAAATTAAACAATAATGTTTGAAATGGGTAGAATGAAGTATAACAACATCATGTTTAATATGAAAAACAACTTAAATGGCAAAGGAACATACCTCCCAAGAAGGGTCTCTGCGAGTCTGGCAAAACTGGGCCCACTTTTCCTTGTTGATGCCGTATTTGTCACAGACAGTGTCCTCAACACCGTCCTGATTGGCTGCAAGGGCCTATTTCCTCGTGAGGTCTGATTTAAACTGCCTCCATCTCTCCCCCACGGTCTGTAGTAACTTCCTTTTCGTCCTACTGTCAGAAGCCTCTAGGATATCAAATTCCGCCTGACAACATGAAACAAAGTTTATTTGTTACAATAATGAATTTTTTTGGCTATTAATTACACACAATCAAATAAGAAAAGAGAAATACCTGAATATCCTCCCAAATCAGGTCCTTCTGAGCAGTAGGGACCTCCTTCTAGTTCTCGTAGGTGATGTCCACCTTATCACGTGCCACAATCCCCAAATATGTTCTTAATTTCTTCTTGTGGGGACCGTCGGCCTTCCCTGTAGCAGGATCAACATGCACCACTGGTCTCTCAACACCAGGTGGTTTAGTGGACAACGATCGTAGGCGTGAGGCTTTGCATGTCCGCTTCACGGCAGACGTCGAAGCCGATGCGTCCGAAGTAAGAGGAGGAGGAGGAGGAGAAGGAGGAGAAGGAGGAGGAGGAGGAGTAGTGGAGGCAGGTGGAGAACCCATGATCTTTTATACAATAACATACAAAATTGGATTAATGAAAAGAGGATTAGTGATAAGTTTTTTTTGGAAGGCAAAAGTATAAGATTATTAAACAAAACCCCACCACATAAGGAGACAAGACAAATTAACCAAAGGACTCTGAAAGATAGGTAGTTGTGCTTTTTAATTGTGGTTTCATCCATGTTTTCTTTGATATTGATTTTCTTAGGACTTCATCCATGTTTTGACAACATTTGATTTTCTTTTTTGTAGAAAAGAAAGAGGGGAATGAGCAACAATTTGAAGGTTGTACATTCAGGAACTAAAGAATTCAAAATAGCTAGTAATAAGAGGGATTTGTTTTTGGGATTTTCTGAGCACCAAGAGCGGCTACGCAAGAAGCTTGCACTTGAGGAGGGAAGGATATTTGCAGCTAATGAACAACTTTCTTAACTATTTGTCCTTCAGATTTTACTGTTTTTTTTCTTATATGTAAATATAAATAATATAAGGTTATGCCATAGGGACATGGTCATTTTTACCCCTAACAATCTTAGAAATAAATATAGACCATGTTTTTACGCCATACCCTTATACCATTTATATTTACATATTAGCAAAAAGAAACAGTAAAATCTTAAGGACAAATAGTTAAGAAACTTGTTCATTAGCTGCAAATATCCTTCCCTCCTCAAGTGCAAACTTCTTGCGTAACCGCTCTTGGTGCTCAGAAAATCCCAAAAACAAATCCCTCTTATTACTAGCTATTTTGAATTCTTTAGTTCCTGAATATACAACCTTCAAATTGTTGCTCGTTCCCCTCTTTGAGAATGAGGAGGATCTTCATAGGACTTCATCCAGCTGATGTTTGTCGGCAGTTTCATCATCCACCACCCTTTTCTTCTGTGCCTTCTCACGTTCATTGTTGTTAAACCCATATTTATGCCTTCTTCCCTTCATGTCTTGTTTGATCACAACTTTAGCTGAATCTCCCATCTTCAGCATAGTTGAATCTCCTGTCTTATTGTCCAATGCCACATTTTGATGGCCTGTATCTCTTTTGTTCGTATGTTCTACTGCTTCAGCTTCACAATGCATAGAGCAATCAGAATTTTCGAGTCATCACCAAAGGCTTCTGCATCAGCGTTGACACTCTCCACCCTCTTTGGTTTATGCTTCTGTGTTTTCTTCCATGCTTCCTCCTTATAATTCTCAGATTTATTGGAGGTCCCACTAGAAGGATCAGCACCAATCCGTGCCTGTTCCTCCTCTACCAGCTCAATATCTTTCCTTTCACCTTTGCTTTTGAAAACTACACTGTAATTTACAAAACAAAAGTTGAAAGGAAAGATATTGACCTGATAGACGAGGAAGAAGCACAGATTGGTGGTGATCGTTCTAGTGCAACCTCGAATAAAGCTGAGATTTATAACGAAGAGGCACGGAAGAAAACACAGAAGCATAAACCAAAGAGGGTGGAGAGTGTCAATGCTAATGCAGAAGCCTTTGGTGATCACTCGGAAATTCTGATTGCTTTATGCATTCTGAAGCTGAAGCACTAGAACATACGAAGAAAAGAGATACAGGCCATCAAAGTGTGGCATTGGACAATGAGACAGGAGTTTCAACTATGTTGAAGATGGGAGATTCAGCTAAAGTTGTGATAAAACAATACATGAAGGGAAGAGAGCATAAATATGGGTTTAACAACAATGAACGTGAGAAGCCAGAGAAGAAAAGGGTGGTGGATGATGAAACTGGCGACAAACATCAGCTGGATGAAGTCCTAAGGAGGCAAATTGAAACAAAAAACCGATGCCTCAATCAGAGAAAAATGTAGTTGTCACTTACTAGGTTTGGTGACCTCTGTCTCTGCAGAAAATTACATTAGCCGATGTTAATCAATTCTCCTTCATCATGATCATTTCGATTTGCATGAACGTCATCAGCTTCTTCTTCTCCGACAACGTTACCCGTGATTTGAGCGGTCAAAGGACTAACATAGGTGTCCATGTATGAATCATCATCTTCTAGATTAACACCAACTATTTTGCCCTGCAGAACCAGGCACCACCTTTCATCACAAGGGTCTTGCACATAAAATATTTGTCTAGCTTGTTCTGCCATGATGAAAGGGTCATTGTGGTAACCAAGTTTCTTTAGATCTACCAGGGTAAATCCTATATCATCGGTGCGCACACCGGTGTTGCTGTCAACCCATTTACATTTGAAAACACATACTGTAAATTTCACATAATTAAGCTCCCAAATTTCATCAATGAACCCAAAGTAAGGGATGGAAGCTACACAGGGATTGGCGTCATTGACACTTGCAAAGTGTTGAGATTCAGCCCTTAGGGTGACCCCGCTGTTCTGCATTGTACTTTTGTCATCTTGTACTTTTGTGTAAAATGAATACCTGTTTATGTCGTATCCTTGCCAGGTTATAACATTTCTTTTAGGCCCATCTGCTAGTTTTCTTAATGTTTCTGAAGCATTCTCATCTGCAAAGATTGTATCTTTAAACCAATCACAGAAAGTTTTGTTATGCTTTTTCAACGCCCAATTCTTTGACATTTTCGGATTATTCTGTTTGACTAAAGCTTCATGCTTAACTATGTATGGCAAAACTTCATTACTGTTGTTCAAGACATACAAGTGAGCTTGTAACAAATCTTCTACACTTGGAGTGATCACCTGCAGTCCTCTTGAACCCTTACCACCCACTCTGTCATCATGCCGAGACTCAGGAAGCCCAACAGCTTTAGCCTTCTCTAAGTATTCTGAACAAAATTCAATGGCTTCTTCTGCAATGTACCTCTCAACAATAGATGCTTCCGGACGATATAGATTCTTTGTATACCCTTTTAAGATATTCATGTATCGCTCAACCGGGTACATCCACCGTAGATAAACAGGACCACAGCATTTGATTTCTCTGACCAGATGCACAATCAAGTGAATCATGATGTCAAAGAAAGCAGGGGGAAAATACATCTCCAACTGGCACAGTATAATTGCGGCCTCATTTTCCAACTCATCAAACATTACTGGATCAATCACTTTGCTACATATAGCATGGAAGAAAAAGCACAGGCGAGTTATCGTGAACCTGACTTTGTTTGGCAAGATGTCTCGTATAGCCACGACTAACAATTGTTGCATGAGCACGTGACAATCGTGAGACTTTAACCCTACAAGCTTAAGCTCTTTCAACTGCACAAGGCTCTTAATATTTGAAGAGTATCCTTGTGGAACCTTCACCCGACGAAGACACTGACAAAAACTTATCTTCTCCTTCTTGGACAAAGTATGGCAGGCTGGGGGCAAGTAAATTTTCTTCCCATCAGACCTTGGATGCAACTGTGATCTTATACCCATATCAGCTAGATCTTGACGGGTATTCAAGCCATCCTTCGTCTTGCCTTGAATGTTAAGGAGCGTCCCAATCACACTGTCACAAACATTTTTCTCTACATGCATAACATCAATACAATGTCTAACGTCAAGATCACACCAGTACGGAAGATCAAAGAAAATGGACCTCTTCTTCCATATGCAACTCTGACTTTTATCCTTCTTTTGGGTCTTCCCAAATACAGTGTTCAGGTGTTGAACCCGCTGATATACCTGCTCACCAGTGAACGGTATCGGCGCAATATCATGCTCTTGACTTCCATTAAAAGCTTTTCTCAGTCGTCTGTAAGGATGATTGGGTGTTAGAAAGCGGCGATGCCTACTGTAGACTGTTTTTCTCCCATGTTTCAGTTGTGTGTAACTTGTATTTTCTTCACAGATGGGGCATGCATGATGACCCTTAACATTGTAACCGCTGAGATTCCCATATGCTGGGAAGTCATTAATGGTACAAAAAAGCATTGCACGCATTTCAAACGTCTCCTTGCGAAACGCATCAAACACTACAACCCCCTCGTCCCACAAATTTCTCAGATCTTCAACCAACGGACTTAGATAAACATCAATGTCATTTCCTGGCTGTCTTGGGCCCGATATCATCATAGACAACATCATGTATTTTCGCTTCATGCACAACCAAGGAGGCAAATTGTAAATTACTAGCAGAACTGGCCATGAACTGTGTTGAGTGCTTAAGGTGCCATATGGATTCATTCCATCACTGGCTAGTCCAAGTCTAAGATTTCTTGGCTCATTCCCAAAATCCGGATACAAACCATCAATCTTCTTCCACTGGGAGCAATCAGCCGGATGACGGACCATTCCATCAGAAATCCTTCCATTTGCATGCCATGTAAGGTCTTTTGCGTCGTCCTCGTTAGCAAACAGACGCTTAAACCTTGGAATGATTGGAAGATACCACAAAACCTTCGCTGGGGGGCCCTTGTTGGAGTTTTCATCAGAATTGCTTTCCTCTTCATCCGTCACTTTGTACCGTGAAGTCCCACAGACAGGGCATTTGGACATTTCTTGGAATTCATGCTTGTAGAGTATGCAATCATTGGGGCAAGCATGAATCTTCTGATACTCCATACCCATGGGACACAATATCTTCTTCGCCTTATAGTAACTTTTAGGCAGCGTGTTGTCCTCTGGAAGCATATTGTGCACTACCTCAAGCAGTGAGGTGAAACTTTTGTCACTCCACCCATACCTGGCCTTCACATTAACCAGACTTAACACCGCAGACAACAGGGTTAAGGAATTCTTGCACCCTGTATACAAAGGCTTCTTTGAATCACTCTGCAATCCTTCATACACAGGGGCATGTGCTTGTTGAAAACACTCTTGTCCAAGGTCACGAATAATGTCTTCCAAGCGATCTCCCATTTCTACATCAAACGGTTCAGATTGGGACCCAGTATGCATGTCAGTCACTTCACCATGCCATATCCACGTCGTGTAATTCTTCTTCATCCCATCACACAATAGATGGTCCCGTATGTCGTCAAGTAGTTGTCGTCTTCCATTCAAACAGTTGATGCAAGGACAATAATATTTTCCTTCTTCATTTGGTCGACCTCTTTCTAAAGCAAATTGCAAAAATTGCTCGACGCCATCCTCATATTCTGGGCTCATGCGACTTTGATTGATCCAACTTCAATCCATCTAAGCAAATCCATGCATGCAAATCTCACTTTTTTATTTATAGGTGTGGCCCTATCCCATTTAGGAAGACTGTCTTTTATGTTAGCCTCAAACGTCATGGTTAGCATTATTTTGAACAATATGAGTAAATTTCGGCAGCATTTCACATTGGTCTCCAAGTACACGACATGACATCGGTGAAACGAATTTCACGATAATCAAGTATGCACTCAGAGAACAACTTGAAATGCATTCAACCGAAATTTCATCAAATTAATCAAAATAATAATAACCTGACCGAATGAGTCTAACATAAAAATACAAGTCTCCCCAAACTGTCCAAACAGACAATTCAAGACTAAATACAATGACTAATGCAAACTATCTGCAAGAATCATTGCATTCAGTCTCAAACGGGAATCTACGGTTCACTCAGCATGAACAACAGTTATTTATATAGCAAATTACATTCAGCACGTATAACAACATTCATGACATACAAGAACATTCATGACGTACAAGAACATACAAGGACATCAACAGTTGTGTGTGTGTGTGTGTTTTGTGTTTGTCTCTTTATGTGTGTGTGTGTGTGTCTGTCTATGTGTGTGAGTGTGTTTGTGTATATGTGTGTCTGTGACTCAGTGTGTGTGTCTTTGTGTGTGTGTCTGTGGCTCAGTGTGTTTGTGTGTTTGTCTGTCTCTTTATGTGTGTGTGACTGTGTGTGTGTGTGTGTGTGTGTGTGTGTGTGTGTGTGTGTGTGTGTGTGTTTGTCTCTTTATCTGTGTGTGGGTGGGTGTGTGTGTTTGTGGTTGTCTCTTTATCTGTGTGTGTGTGTGTGTTTGTCTCTTTATGTGTGTGTGTGTCTGTCCATGTGTGTGAGTGTGTTTGTGTATGTGTGTGTTTATGACTCAGTGTGTGTGTCTTTGTGTGTGGGTCTTTGTGTGTGTCTGTGGCTTAGTGTGTTTGTGTCTTTGTCTGTGTCTTTATGTGTGCGTGACTCTGTGTGTGTGTGTGTGTGTATCTTTATGTGTGTGTTTGTTTTTGTGTCTGCGTGTGTTTGTCTCTATGTGTGTGTGTTTGTGTATCTGTGTGTGTCTCATTGCAGGGTAACAAAGGATCATTAAATTGTAAACATCATGAGCCACATGATGAGGGAAGCAGTATCAAATCAATGCTTTACAAGCTTTTGGTCAATCTAAGGAGTGGTGTCTTCATGCTGCAAATTGATGGTTTCTGAGTGGAAAATCCTAATTTGGTTAAGCCTGAAATTCTGCAGCATTTGCAAAGCAGATTCAAATTAATTGAAGTTATGTACGAGCACTGTAGCTTTTACAAAAATAAGCACTGCAGCTAATTTAAGGCACAAATTCTGCAGCATCTGCAGTATGTGGGTGGAAAAAGGGTGGGAGTGGAAATTTCAATGGAGAAGACACTTGTTTGACAGAGAGCTTGAGATGGCAGATTGTTTCCGTAATGATGTTGCTGGCAGCTGTATTCAGATTCACAAAAAAGATGATTGGAGAACTTTGACAAGGACTTTGCCTTCACCTACAGCTATTGGTCGTCTAACATAGCATCGGGATTTGTCTTGGCTGATAAAAAAAATGTGGGTGGAAAAATAAGCACTACAGAAGGTTTTCTGTTTCCTTACAACAACTGTGGGAGGCCTTAAATGCTTTTGAATCCCTTTTAAGATAGAAATCTAGAGAAAGATGGTTGAAACAAGGGGACTGCAACTCAGCATATTTCCATAAAGTCATAAATTTCAGAAGAAGTTATAATAGTCTGCATGGAATTCTCATTGCTGGTGTATGGGTTCAGGACCCCATTGCAGTTAAGAATGAAGCTGTGAGCTTTTTCCAAAATAGATTCACTGAAATGCACAATATCAGACCTACCCTTGATGGAGTTAATTTCTCCTCAATTAATCAGAGGCAGAGAGAAATTCTGATTGCTCCTTTCTCAGACCAGGAAATCAAAGATGCAGTGTGGAGCTGTGGTGGGGAGAAATGCCCTGGACCAGATGGTTTTAACTTCAATTTCATTAAAGAATTTTGGGAGGTGGTAAAATCTGACTTCAGAAGATTTGTAGATGAGTTTCATGTCCATGGTTGCTTCCCTAAAGGCAACAATGCTTCATTCTTGGCTCTAATTCCCAAAATTAATCACCCTCAAACTTTTGATGACTATAGACCAATCTCCTTGATTGGCTGTATGTACAAGGTCATAGCCAAGTTACTAGCAAATAGACTGAGGCTAGTTATATCTGTTCTTATTGATGAGAGACAGACAACCTTCATCAAAGAAAGACACATTCTGCATGGAACCTTAATCCTCAATGAGGTGATAGAGGAAGGTTGCAGATGTAAGAAGCCAGTTATGGTATTCAAGGTGGACTTCGAAAAGGCTTACGATTCAGTCTCATGGTCCTTTCTTGACTATATGCTGCAAAGAATGGGATTTTGTCCAAAGTGGAGACAATGGATTTCAGCATGTCTCACAACAGCAACTATATCAGTTTTAGTTAATGGCAGTCCCTCAAAGGAGTTTGTCCCTTCTAAGGGCTTGAGGCAAGGGGACCCTTTAGCCCCATTGTTATTTAACATAGTTGGAGAAGGCATCACAAGTTTGATGAGGGAAGCAGTGCAAAAAAAATATATAGAAGCTACTTGGTTGGGAAGAATAAGGAGCCCACTAATATTTTGCAATATGCTGACGACACGGTTTTTGTGGGAGTGGCTCTTTGGGAGAATGTTCTAGTTTTGAAGGCTTTGCTGCAAGGTTTTGAATTGGCTTCTGGATTAAAGATCAACTATGCCAAAAGTCAGTTTGGGATTATTGGAGGGATGGTCAACTGGGCAAATGAGGCAGCCCAACTTCTGAACTGCAGACAAATAGAAACCCCTTTCTATTATTTGGGTATCCCAACTGGGAAAATGGAAATGGGCCCTAGCTTCTGAACAAAAGCAGCTATGGGTCAGAATTATTAACTCCAAATATGGTGGATGGAAGGAGTTCCAGCTTGGAAGAGATAAAAGGGGATTTTCCAACTAGTGGAAGGATCTGAGGAAGATTTACCACCAGTCTCAGCACAATATTTTTCATCAAAACATGGTTTGGAAGATAGGTTGTGGTGACAAAATTGATTTCTGGCATGACAGATGGGTAGGCGAATGCACTCTTAAACAGCAATACAACCAACTTTTCATGATAAGCAGTCAGCAACACAGCCTCATTTCAATGATGGGTAATTTCTCCCAAGACAATTGGAGATGGGATTTGCAGTGGAGGAGAAATCTTTTTGATCATGAACATGACTTGGCTGTGAGCTTTATGGAAGACATTACATCTATATGTATTCAGAGAAATGTGAAGGACATTATGATGTGGAAAGCTGAACCTAACGGTGTGTACTCCACCAAGTCAGCTTATAGCCTAATGCTGAAGCTAAATGATTCCGGTTCACAAGACAAGTTTTCTAAACTAATTTGGAATCTAAATATACCCCCAAGGGCAGCAGTTTTCATTTGGAGACTTCTTAAAGACAGGCTCCCCACCAAAGGGAATATGTTAAGGAGACATGTGGATATTCAAGATGCTGGTTGCCCACTCTGTGGCCAAGGGTAGGAGGAAGTGGGGCATCTCTTCTTTAATTGTAAAAGGACAATAAATATGTGGTGGGAATCAATGGGATGGATCAAGGCTGTAGGACCCCTTCCAGCCTCCCCATTAAATCATTTTGTTCAATTTTGTGTTGGGTTTGGGACAAACACAAATCAGAGTAGATGGAGTGCTTGGTGGGTTGCTCTAACTAACATTATATGGCCTCACAGGAATCTTCTGATTTTTCAAGAAAAACCTTTTGATTCATATAAAGTCATGGACGAGGCTTTGTACTTAGTTTGGTCTTGGCTTAAATCTAAAGAGAAAGGTTTTGACATTAGTTTTAACCAATGGTCTTCCAACATATCGGAATCCTTTGGTTAATCTAAGTTGGATTGCCTTTTATTGGGATAGCTTGGGGTTTTTTGGAGGGCAGCACCAGAGGTGCTTGTATTTCTTTTATTCCAGTACCACTTGTACTGCTTTGATCATTTTAATAATATATATATTTTATGCCTTCCAAAAAAAAATTCATTTCCTAAGGGACTCAATTCCTCATTCATTGAAACCAGTATGCAACATTTTACATCAAACACCAGTATATAACATTTTAAAGCAAACACCACTATATAATATTTTAAATGAAACAGCAGTATATACATGCTAGTTCCTACGTACGTACCTGGAGTTGCTATAACCCGAACGACCTTCAACAACAATGTCAATTAAAAGTAGTCTATGATAACCTGAAAAAAAAAAAACCAATGGTCATGGACATGGCTGACACATTTGGAGAAGATTTTGGTATTCATTTCAACCAATGGTCATCCAATATAAGAGCAAGATTTAATCATATAGTAAGAAATGGAAGCCATTAAACCAAAGTCAATGATAACAAAGCAGTAATTTAAATTAAATTCATCTTAGTTTTTCTATTTTATAATCACTCCCGATTGCTGGAATGGTGAAGGAGTTGCATTAATGCAGAAATTTCCACAGAATCATCAGTGTCAACATTGCAGTTCTTCAGCACTTTAAAGAAAGATTCTCAGAGCAGAATCCTTGCAGACCAACCTTGGAAGGGATCCAATTCTCTTCCCTTGATCAAAGGCAGAAGGAAAGCCTTGTTGATAGATTCACTGAGCTGGAAATCAAGTCTGCAGTTTGGGCTTGCGGGGGAGATAAAAGTCCTGGCCTGGATGGTTTGAATTTCAATTTCATCAAACAGTTTTGGGAAACTCTAAAACCTGATTTTATCATATTCTTTGATGAATTCTTCATTAATGGCAGATTCCCCAAAGGAAGTAATGCATCCTTCATAGCCCTCATCCCCAAAACCAATAGCCCCCAATCTCTTAATGACTATAGACCCATCTCTCTCATAGGGTGTGTCTACAAAATAATGTCCAAAGTCCTGGCTAATAGGCTGGCTCTTGTGCTGCCTCACTTAATTGATGAAAGGCAAATTGCTTTCCTCAAAGGCAGACATATCCTCCATGGTGTAATGATAGCTAATGAGGTCTTAGCTGAAGCTAAATTCAAAAATAACCCTTGCATGGTTTTCAAACTTGACTTTGAAAAAGCTTATGACTCAGTTTCTTGGGGATTCCTAAACTATATGATGATGAGGATGGGATTTTGTGAAAGATGGGGAAAATGGATCCATGGATGCCTTTCTAGTGCAACTATATCAATTTTGATCAATGGCAGCACTACTAGAGAATTTGTGCCTGAGAGGGGACTGAGGCAAGGAGATCCCCTTGCACCTTTCCTATTTAATATAGCAGCTGAGGGACTCACTGGTTTGATGAGGACAACTGTCTCCAAAAACCTTTTCAGCAGCTATAAAGTGGGGAGGCAAAAAGAGGAGATTAACATCTTGCAGTATGCAGATGATACACTGTTTTTTGGAACTGCAACTACAGCTAATGTTAGAGTCATGAAATCTATCCTCAGAATTTTCGAGTTGGTTTCAGGACTCAAGATTAACTATGCTAAAAGCCAATTTGGGTGCTTGGGTAAATCTTTGGACTGGTGCACGGAAGCAGCTAGCTACCTTAATTGTGGCCAGCTGGAATTTCCTTTTTCTTACCTTGGAATTCCAGTAGGGTCTACCTCTAAAAGCTGGGATGTTTGGCAGCCTCTCATCAGCAAGTTTGAATCTAAGGTAGCCAAATGGAAGCAGAGATGTCTCTCTATGGGAGGCAGGATATTCCTAACAGCCCTTCCTATCTACCTACTGTCATTCTTCAAAATTCCTAAAAAAGTGGTGCATAAGGTAGTATCTATTCCACACTTGGTGTTGGTTAAATGGAATGGAGACAGACTTCCATCTTCAGATTTTTGCAGTGCAAAAAAAAAAAAACAATCATGCAAGCATATTTGAAAACTTAAAATACGAATAACTCAAGTTAAAATCAATTCACTTTTTACAACTGTGAACAAATTAACTAAGGTACAATAGGCAAATTTGTTTTCACTAATATTAGTAGGTCATCACCACTGCAGTAGAATTTAAGTTAAACTTAGATAAGTACCTTATGAAGAGGCCAGCTACCTTGTCACAACTAACAAGTCAGAACTGAACAAATTTCTGCATGTATAATTCAACAAATTTGTTATCAAACTTGTGTGTGTGTCTTTGTATGATGAGTGTGTGTGTGTGTGTCATCAGTGTGTGTCTGTGTGTTTCTATCATACGTGTGTGTGTGTGTGTTTGTGTCATTAGAGTTTGTGTGTGTGTGTGTGTGTGTGTGTGTGTGTGTTTCATGACCAATTTTTCTTACTGGCAATTCAGTGGCAGTGTATTGCTTAGGCTTCCGTCGAAATGAAAGGAAAATCAACGAGTCTGAAAGAACAACTTCAGTCTTCACTTTTCACTAGTTGAACACAAATAAAAAAAAATTAAACTACTTCAAGGATAAATAAAAGGTTCAGAAGCAGCAGACCTAGATTGTCTAAGCTATTTTATAATGGGCAGCTATAGTTACAATGATGATGAAATGAACTATAGAAAAAACAAGTATAAAATACAGAAGAATAAAAAAACAATTAAGGGCAGAACTCAAAAGCTTTTAGCCATGCTGCTTGGAATTTAATCAATGAATCAATCATGTCACTGAAATTTGGAACATAAATGAACTTCTCCCTTACTATCATTCTCTTTCTCTATTTTTTCTCTCTCTCTAGCTGCCTTGTTATGTTATATATCTATCTGCATATACAAATGATACTCTCTTTTTACTTCATGGTGAATAATTAACCTACCTAGGTCTACAATGAGGGACTGAAAGTTCCAAGAGAAGAGTTTGAATCCAGAGAATATCAGCTGTGGCAGCAACTAAACTTCTATATTTTGGGAATCAATGTCCTGGGTTAATCTTATCACTGTAATGCCACAAAATCATAGGGACCATTTTCTGCAACATGGAATGGAGGTAGCAGATGGAGTCAGGTCCAAAACCTGGAAATGCTGGTGGATTGCTTTAACTTGGACAATATGGCACCATAGAAATAAGGTGGTGTTCCAAGATACAACTTTTCATGGAACCAAACTGTTAGAAGATGCCCTTTTCATGAAACAGAGAAGCATCTCTATGGCTGGCAGAATTACCCTAATAAAAGCTGTTTTAACAGCACTGCCTATGTTTTATCTGTCTTTTTTCAGGGCCCCTATAGCAGTGATCAAGAGGCTAACAACAATCCAAAGGAAATTTCTTTGGGGTGGCAGCTGTGATGGGAAAAAGATAGCATGGATACCTTAGAGCAAAGTCTGTGCCCCTACAGCTAAGGGAGGCCTGGGAATTACAGATATTAAGGCACTCAATTATGCTTTGCTAATTAAATGGAAGTGGCTGATGTTCCACCAATCAGACCAGCTCTGGAGTAAGATCCTATTTTCTAAGTATAAGGGTTGGAGAGGTTTGGATCAGCGACCATCAAAGAAATATTTCTCTCAATGGTGGTCTGATTTAAAGAGTGTCAATCAGCACCCGGTCATGGAGGATGTTTCCAAGCAGCTCTCTTGGAAGATGGGTAGGGGAGACCAAGCTCTTTTTTGGGAAGACCCTTGGGCTAATGGTGGGGTACCGTTTAAAGAACGATTCTCAGAATTATACCAAATCTCTTCCCAAAGATTGCATTCTGTTGAAGACATGGGGTACTTTTCCGAGCATGGGTGGGAATGGAATTTCTCTTGGAGACGCAATCTATTTGATAGCGAGATAGGGGTAGCATCAACTTTCTTAGAGACTATTGCTGCTATCAGAATTTGTGGTACCCTGAAAGATACCTGGCTGTGGGGAGCTGAACCTAATGGCATCTTCTCTACTAAATCAGCCTACAACCTCATTAAAGCAGAGCAGCTTTTGGAAGATCAAGATTCGGGTTTTCACCAGCTTTGGGATCTTAAAGTCCCCCCTAAGGTTCTGTCTTTTGCTTGGAGGCTGCTCTGGGATAGACTCCCTACTAAGGATAATCTTTCTAGGAGACAAATCCAGCTTGACAATGACCTATGCCCTCTATGTCAAACTCAACCCGAAACTGCATCCCATTTGTTCTTCACTTGCGATAAAGTGCTGCCACTGTGGTGGGAATTCTTCACTTGGGTTAAGGAAGGCACAGTTCTACATAATAGTCCCATGGCTAATTTTCTTCACACCTCAACTACAACTGGAGGAAAGAATATTACTAGAAGAAGGAAGACTTGGTGGTTGGCTGCTACAAAGTCAATCTGGCAATCCAGAAATGACTTGGTGTTTCACAATCAGGCGTTTGATATTCATAAGTTGATAGATAATTCTATTTTCCTCACTTGGACTTGGCTCAAGGGGTGGGAAAAGAATTTTTGTGCTCCTTTTCACCACTGGTCCTCAGCAATGTCCTTAGTTTTTGTTTAAGTTTGCTTTGTAGGGAGGGGTTTGTGGGTTTCCTCACGAGGGGGTCATGTTTTTTGTATCCTTTCAGGAGTTTCTCTCCTGTGTTTCATGTAGTACCCCTGGTACTCTTATCTATTAATATATTTATTCTTGGCGGTTCAAAAAAAAAATGGCCGTGGATCAAAGCAATGGACAAGGATTTTACTCTTCATTTTAACCAATGGTCCTCTAATCTTAAGGAAGGCTTTAGGAACTAGGAGGCGTTAACTCTTAAACTCTTAAACTGTTAGAAGAACACAATAAGGGTAAGGGAAACTGTTAAACTCCAATAATAGGCGTTAACTCTTAAACTATTACAAGAACACAATAAGGGTAAGGGAAACTGTTAAACTCCAATAATAGGCGTTAAATCTTAAACTGTTAGAAGAACACAATAAGGGTAAGGGAAACTTCACTAAGGAGAAGAAGCACAAAGTTGTCACGATGCTCGAGTTAAATATGAGAAACCCTAGCCATGTTTAGTTCACTAAGTGTGCGATACATGAATGCAATCAAATATTTATACAGGATTAGACCAAACATACCTACGTGAGGTGGCGAAGGAGAAGAAGCACAGACTTCTGACTTTTGATTTTAATTTTTAGAAATTATTCTCTTTCTCCTTAAACTATATCTCTTATCTTAATTTTATATATTAAGTATTTAATTTAATATTATAATTATTTTTAAATATGATATTTGCTAATTTATATCTACTCATTTTTTCAAGATATTTGTTGTAAAAAACTACAAATTTCTCAAAATATATTCAAAGTGTGTCTCTTTAAATAGTTGTTAATTTTAATTTAAAATATAATTTGATTTAACAATTAGTCTAAATTATTTTTCTCAATAATTTTAAAATAATCTTCTTTTATTAACTAACAAGTTGTTAATTCAAATATAAATGAATTCAAAGTATCAAAAATAAATTTATAAATAAGATTAGTCTCCTTAAGCAATGTATTGATTACTCTTAATCACATATCTCTTTCAACATATCATTTCTATTTTTATCTCTAAATTTATTTTCAATAATTTTTAAAAAATTATTGGTAACTAAAAAAATCGTATATCATAATACAATTTATTTATTATAAATATAAAATATAATTTATATGTTAAAAGTATTTATTTATTATAATATTTAAAATTTTAATAAATTTATAAATTTATAATATTTATATATTTATTTATTATAATTTTTAATTATATAAAATAAATATTTGTCTTATGCATTAGATAAACTAAAATACTGGTTCTTAAATCTATCACTAGTCATTTCTGAGTAATCCCTAGTTATTATTTTAAAATTCTCTATTTTTTATTTGTGGAAATCAAACTCAACCATTAAAAAATTAATTTGTATTGAAAAGTAAAATATATCTTTAAATTAAAATGATACTATATCCTTCTCATAATATTCTCTTAATATTTGTTCTAATAATTTAGGAAAATATTCAATGAAAAATACATTAGCTAATTTCTATGGAAAAGTAAAATACATCTATAAATTAAAAATAATACTATATCCTTCTCATAACATCCTCTTAATATTTGTTCTAATAATTTAAGAAAATATTTAATATAAAATACATTGAATAATAACCAAAAATATTTACAAATGCTATAAGTAGATTAATTTTTTAATTAAATATTTTTTCGTATACTCGTATTTAATTGGAAATCTATCATCGAAATTATTGCTCTATTGAGACAATCTCATCCCAACCTTAACAACACGTATTCAATTCAAAATCATATAAACAAACAAACCCACAATATTTCTTCCTTCCATACTAAGAAAACAAAAACACCTTAGTCAAAAACTAGTTTTCTTCTCTCTTTCCTTATCTTCTTAAATTTTTGAATCAAGATTTTTCTAACCTTAGTCAAATTCCACCTTCCACAATCAACTTTCATATTAAGAAAATAAAAAAATATATTTTATTTTCATTTTTTACTTTTTTTTTAATATTTAGCTGCTTATTAATTAGCTTTTAATTTCCTCACCACTTATCCTTATCCTTTTTCCCGAGTCAGATATTCTCCTTATTTTGCGGATCCCATTCATGCAGTTTCCAATTAAATAATGATTAAATCCATATTGACTCAAAGACCCACAAAGCTTTACTGGTGCTACCCTTTGAATGGTTGGTAGTTATTTGAATAAAAACTAGTACAAGTGAAAAAAAGTAATCTTTTTAATTTTCTATTCCCATTACCGATTTTTTTTTAATATATATATATGTGTTTTTTTTAATGGGTGTGTGTGTCAGAGTCTGTTTCCTATGATTCTGTTTCTGGGTCTTTAGATTACATTAAATTAGATCAGAATTGAATCGAAGTGTTTGGGGTGGTGCAGAATTCAGAGCAGCATTTTGTGTCCAAAAGAAGAGGAGTAATAGGACAGAGGTGATAAAGGTGCCAATAATGGGGATACCTGGTGTTGATAGAGAATTGAAGAAGATTTTGAAAGCTAACATGGATGAAGTTGGTGCTAGAAGGCGTGCACGTGAGGCCTTCAAGAATATTCAGCTTGGAATTGATCATATATTGTTTAAGGTTTGATTTGGTTTGGTTTGTCTTTGGTTTTGTTTCTTTTCTTTTGGTGTTGTTTGTGGAATTGATGAAATTAATCTTTTTTTTTTTTTGTAATTTGATTGATTCTGTCTTGCAAGTTTTTATTGGCTTTTTGATTCTGGGGGGGGGGGGGGGACTGCATCCAATTGATATGTTGCAAGGAAGATTTGGTTTTTCGCCTTTTTTTTGTTTTTCTTTCTTTAATGCTGAGGGTATATTAATTGGTAAAGTACATAGGTTGTTGAGACCGGTTCAACATGGCTACGTGGATTTGGAACATTGACTTTGAGATTTCTTGTTGGCAATGGCAAATCTGTTGGAAAGAGGGAGAGAATGTGTTCTGTGTTTATCTCTTTTTTGGTAAAGCCAAAGGGGATTTTTAGGGGGGTTGGTATGTTCGCTCTTATAGGTATTAAATGTGAGGTGAACTATTCTTCAAAATACATGAGTCTAATCTTTTAATTTTTTTTATCCGTAAGAATTAAACGTAAGAATTAAACATGATATCAAGGAGTTTACAATACTCCCACACTTTGCAATTAGACTCCTTGGTCTAATCTTTTAATTTGAACATGTTAAAATTAACTTTGAACCAGGTTGAGTTAATAGAATGAAAATTTGTTGAAACTCAAATTCAACAAAATTAACTTTAAATTGAGGCAGATTAGTGAGATAAACACTCGAAGTCTAATTCAGGGGGGAGGGGGGGTTTCTGTTGTAGCTATTAAATGTAGCTGAGTTGCAACTTCTTAAATGCAAAGGGGTCAGCCATCAATACAACTATAATAATACAAGAGTAAAAATGTTAGGTAGGTTATAGGTACTCTTTCAAACACTTTTTTGCTTATTATTATTTGACCATGTTCAGTTATTCAATAATTTAGGGGAAAACAGTCTTTTTCTAGAGTAATTCTTGCATAATATAGTTCTTATATACACAATTAATCAAAGTTTTAAGATGTATTAAAATAATAACGGTGCAGCTGTAAGGTGCAGCTTTTACAGGAGAGCAGTGAATGCAACGCTGAAGTTATCCTAATATTTTCCAAGTTTTTGTTTGGTTGTGGGCACTGTACTTGCTCAAGAATTGCTCCAATTCAGAATGCAATTTTGAAGAATAAAGTATCAATTTGGTCCCTCAAGCCTAAATTATTGAATATCTCTTAGTTTAGTCTCTAAGTTAATATATTATACTAACGTTGAGAGACTAATTTTAAAGATTTTTCAGTACTTAAGAGACTATGTTGTGTGAATTTTAATATTTGAGGGATTACTATATAATTTTTTCTACTTTAAGAACTATTTAAGAGAGAGAGTAATACTTCAAGGATGAAATTGATGGTTTATTCCAAATTTGAAACACGATCCAATAAAGTATTATAGAGAGACATTTCAAAAAGGCGTATTGTAGAATTTCTATTTTATTTTCTAGACTGCTGAAAAATCTGTAGGGATTCAAGATAATTAAGATTGTTGAGTAAATTTGATTGAGTACTAATTATTCCTTAAACATATTGGGTTCCTTGTTTTTTATTTTTTTTGTTTTGTTTTTGGACTCTAGTATTGTGGCCTGTTCATTCTTTCTAACTCAATTTGCATCACAGACTATCCAGACTACCATATGCAATGAGATTTGTACAGTTATTTTCTCCATGTTGTTTCAAATCCATCAAATTATAGACATTTCCATAGTGATTGTTTTTATCTGATTTGCTATTTCACTTTAAATTAGCAAAATTTTATTTCCTTTAAATATTAATATCAACTCTTTTATGTTTCTCTGTTTTGCAGACTCCATGTGATGGAATAAAAATGGAAGAGGTAAGTAAGAAGTTTAGTCTAAAACGGTTTCATGCAATTCATGTTTCTTTTGAGTAGTTTACCTCAAACAAGTTGATATCATCAATGACAACTTGTCATTGTCCTGTTTTGTTATTGACATGTGATGATATATAACTTAATGTGTGTGCTATACAACAGTCATATGAGAAGAACTCAAAGGGCCTAGAAATCTTCTGCAAAAGTTGGCTTCCGAGTGCATCTAAGCCAAAAGCAGCAGTGTTTTACTGTCATGGTTATGGAGACACTTGCTCCTTTTTCTTTGAAGGCATGTAGCTGGTACTAAGAACTGGTAGCTTTAAGTAACTAACTTCAGTTACCTAGAGGATTAGCAACTCAACAGTTTCTATGAAATTATTTTCAGGAATTGCTAGAAAGCTGGCATCATCTGGATATGCAGTTTTTGCCATGGATTATCCAGGATTTGGTCTCTCAGAAGGACTCCATTGCTATATTCATAGTTTTGATGGACTTGTTGATGATGTCATTGAGCATTACTCAAAAATCAAAGGTATTTATATACTCCCATCATCCCCTTGAAATTCTCAGTCATCATGAAATTCAATACATTGTTAGTGTTTGCTTAATGTTCTTCCTTGCCTGGAAAATAGAACTGTGGCTTTAAAAACATGGAAACATATTGAAACATTCT